>NC_072791.1:224131350-224756350 GCF_028583425.1 Eublepharis macularius | reverse complement strand
TGGTGGGGTCGCAGTGGTGTAGGTCCCGTCGGTTGGGTCGGAGGCGGTCTTACGGGTTGTTCCAGTGGCAAACGTATCGGCTGCAGCGGCGGGGTTAGTTGTGGTCGAAGCGGAGGGGGCCGCAGCGGCGAAGGCCGAATGGGTGGAAGGCCGCGCGGGCTTGCCCCTCCGGGCGTTGTTGTTCTGGGAAGCGTCGGCTGGCCTTTTGGCGCTGGTAGACCATCTCCCGGAGGTTGCCCGACGGGAACAGTTTCGCGCGGTTGAACAGGGGCTCCCTCCCCTGATGGAGCCACGGGTGCTCCCGCTTGGTCCGGCCGGACCGTTTTCGGGGAAGTATGGGGGGGTATCACCGGTGTATCACTTGGCTTTTCCTCCCCTTCCGTAGGCCTCTCAACGGGGGTCTCGTCTGGCGGCACATCCCCTCCCGTGATCGGAGGTTCGATGGGAGTCTCACCGGATGGCACAACCGGGTGGTCCCTTCTCGGTGGAGTTTCCCGCTGAGGGGGAAGTTCCTTGGGTTGTTCTCCCGATTCGCCAGGATAGGTGCCCCCCCCGCCGGTAGGCGACGGCCGCTGCTGAACTTCCTCCATCGGATAGGAGATGACACTTTGAAGGGTAGCTATCTGTATCGCCATCTCTTCAGGAGACAGTCTTTCCCCTGCCCCCATTGAGGAAATTAAATGAATGGCGTGAGCCAAGCTTTCTTCCATATCCATCAGCTTAGCTTCTAATTGTTGTATACGACTTGGCCCTGGTTGTTCGCTCAGGGAACCTTCATTCGCTGTACTCACCGGGGAGAAAGGGCCCCACGGAGGAGGGTCCCCTTGAACTATTCGCGGCCTCGCGGCTAGAATTCCCTTGGCCATACCCGTCACGGCCGAGATGCTGGTATCTACCGCATAGGTGCGGCCTCGTATCTGCTCCCAACTTGGGTCAGGGACTTCCGTTGGCTCCTTCCACGGGGCAAGTTCGGAATAATCCCAACTCAGGGCGCCTCGGCGAGACGTGTCCCCCTCCATCTGCTCAAACGTCCTGTTCCAATATCGCCATGGTTGGCTGCTATCTAGTTCCGGGACGGTTTCTAGGCTTCGGCGCCCGTCCATCGAGACTCGTGGATGGAGTCCACCTGCCCGGCGCTCTCTGGTTTCTCGGGGTCTGGCTCCCCACTCCGACGGGGTGGGCACCGAGATCAAGGGGAGAGCGGTTGCTTTCGGCCTTGCCCCGAGATTGCTTTCGGTCTCGTTTCGAGTACTGAAGTCGATGAGAGGCAGGGTAGAAGTGGAATCTCCGGTTCCGTTCCCGGTTGCTCCCAGTTCCTGGGAGTCTTGGGTTTGCACCGGCTGATTGTCGGGAGACGCATACGGATCAAACAAAGGATCCCTGTCCGGGACAACCTTGGATTCCGCTGGGCCCGACGCAGACATGATTGGTAACAAAATGTCAGACTGTGGCTAGATAAGGTACTCTCTGCAAGATTCCCTTTAGAAGCAAGAATAAGTCCAATGTCTAGCAAAGGAAGTTTTATTGCAGAAAAGGTCCATTATAGTCCACTGTCCTGAATAGGAGACTCAGGATGGTACATGATCATTGTTACCAATGAAGAGCAAGCATAGGATACAGAGTAACAATACCCATCTGGAACAGCCTCCCCCCACAGTTCTCAAAACAACATCTTTCAGTCCTGGGAAGCTGCTCTCTTTCAAGGCCAATGCCTGGTGGAACAGTGTTAGACAAAACAGTCCTCTGGTGGGAATGCTGCCTGGGAACTGGTGCACCTGAGGAGAAAACACTTAAACACTAAAAGCATTAGAAAATGGAGTCAGTATAGTTAAGATATATACTGGACCTGACACTACCCAGGCATGGTCCATCCAGATTTTACTGCCTATGGTGGAAGAGATTATATTATGATAAATTTTGGGGGAAGCCAATATGTAATCTATTCTAGTGTGGATTTGATGATGGGCGGAAAAATAGGTAAAGTCTTTCTCTAGGCCGTGCTGTGAACACCACACATCCTTAAACTCAAATCTGTCAAATACTAAAGTTTGTTTCTCTGACGTACCCTGTTGTTTTGGGATCGATCCAGGTTTGAATCTGCTATGCAGTTAAAATCCCCCCCTACCAAAATTTCACCATCCGCATACAACCTTAAATTAGATGAAGAAATTCATTTTGCTTGTCATTTGGAGCGTAAATAGATGCCGAGGTTATTTTTGTTTCTTCCAGAACCCCTTTGACAAAAATAAAGCGCCCCCTAGGATCTATTTTTGAGTCTTCACATTGGAATCTAACATTCTTTGAGATTAAGATTGCAACACCCCTGGCACTGGATGAGCCTGGAGCTTGAAAGTGCACATTGAAACAATTCAACTTTAATACCTGAGGCATTTCTTTCCTATAATGGGTTTCTTGCAAAAACAGTATGTCTACCCACAGCTGCTGGCGAAATGTCAGGAACTACAATGCCAAGACCACGGCAATACAGCCCTGAAAATCCACAACAACCATAGGACTAGATGCCTCACTTTGTGGTTTCTGCAGACTTTACCTTTGAAAAACTGAAACAAAATTTCAGAGAGTGAAGATAAAGACAAAAAAAAGCATACGTTCAAAGAACGCTTAAACATTCTAGCCAGTTTCTCAACCAATGGTACATCATCTTATAAAAAAATGTATGATTTAACCCTTTTAACCACGTATTTCCCCATTGTTCCATCAAAAAATCCGGACCAAACTAAAATATCCCACTTTTTAAATTCACTAAAACACTTCAAGAAATTAGAGGAAAAACACCGAACATTTCTAGAAAAACCCATCACTATCCAAGAAACAATGGATGCAATAAAAGCAGCTAAAAATAATAAAGCCACAGGGCCGGACGGATACCCGGCAGAATTTTATAAAAAGTTTATGAGCTTGTTAGCAACACATCTAACTGATTTAGCCAACTCGATTTTGGAAAAGGGGGTAATGCCACCCACATGGGAGAGAGCCGACATCATAGTGATCCATAAACAGGGAAAAGATCCCCTAAAAGCAGCATCCTACCGCCCTATTTCATTACTCAACCACGATTATAAAATTTTTGCTTCTATTATGGTAAATCGACTAAATACATTCATTTCTAACTACATTCATACAGACCAATCAGGATTTATACCAAAAAGAGACATTACAGATAACATTTATAAATCATTAAACTTAATAGACCATTGCACCCAAAACAATATGGAAGCCATCTTTTTATCACTAGACGTCGAAAAAGCTTTCGATTCGGTAGAAATATCATACCTACTAAAAACACTGAGGCATATGGAATTTGGAGAAAAATTCTTAAACACAATTGAAGCTATATACCACCAACCTATAGCAAACATCAAAGTAAACGCTACATACTCAGAAAACATTAACGTTAAAAGAGGTACAAGACAAGGTTGCCCCCTATCCCCTCTTCTATTTGCAATCGCCCTAGAACCCTTTGCGATTGCCCTTAGAGAACACAAACAGATAAAGGGAATAAATGTTAACTCCACAGAATTTAAAATTAGCTTGTTCGCGGACGATATGATGATTTATTTGACCAAACCATTAAGTTCACTGTCCCATCTTTCATCTCTACTTACAAAATTTGGTGCAATATCAGGACTATTAATTAACCAAACAAAATCTTACTATCTTGCCATCAACACCCATAATAAAACGGTCCAACAAATTAGTACAATATATAGCTTTCAATGGTCCCCATCAAATCTTACATACCTAGGAGTTGAAATCACCCCCAATCTGAAAGACCTTATAAAATTGAATCACCTCAAATTGATAAATCAAATTAAATTAGATATTATCAAATGGAATAAATTAAAGCTCACGTGGTATGACAGATTTCATTTAATAAAAGCTTTTATATTACCAAAATTTATTTTTATGTTTAGAGCGATCCCTCTTACTATAAATAGATCACAAATAGCTCAATGGCAAATATTAATTAATAAATTTCTATGGCAAAACAAGCACCCGAGAATTGCATTCACTACTATGAGGAGGAAATCAGCAAATGGTGGTTTTAATTATCCAGATTTATACCTATATCAATCAGCGACACGACTGGCTAATCTCTTGCAAATGACTTCAAACTCCCCTCAGCCAGATTGGGTTATGATCATACAACCATCTTCAAAATTCAGTGAGATAACAGACATAATTTGGAACAAACCAAGTAATAGGCCACAAAGCATCAAAAAAAGCTTCCTGATACCATCTATCTTAAAGACATGGGACCAAATCAGGATCAAAATTGTTCCCAGAATATCTAGATTCTCTACGTTCCTAAATCAAGAATGGTTTTTACCAGAGTGGGATCGATCACTTATCCTATCATTACATCAAGCAAAAATAACTAGACTAGTTGACATATCCACAAAATTAGGTCTCCTAGAGAAAGTAGATATAGAGAATAAATTAGAACAAAAACTACATTGGTTTAATTACTTACAACTCTCACACATGGCAGAAAAAATAAGGCTAAGGAACATCATGAAAGAACCTCTGACAGAATTTGAACAATTTCTAGACTCACCAGTACAACAAAAAAAAGGCATGATAGCTAAACTATATAACCTTCTGCTAAACATCATTGAGAACAAGCAGCTAAGTTGTCAATCTAGTTGGGGTAAGGACTGTGCAATTGAACAGTCCCCAGAGATTTGGAAAAAAATATGGACATCTGGAATATTCACCTCGAAAGTCAACATAACTAAATTACAAACGTTTAAAGTGATTCACAGATGGTACCTAACACCCAAAAAATTAGCACACATATCAGCTAGATCATCCCCAAAATGTTGGAAAAATTGTGGCGGGGAGGGAACCTTCGCCCACTGTTGGTGGGAATGTAAAGGAATTAGACGATTTTGGGAAGAGATATTAATGAAAATTAAAGATATCACAAACCACGACCTCCCCTTTGACCCAAAAATGATTTTTTTAGACTTGTGGGAAAATTCACACGTCCCCAAAATCAGAAAGGAGCTCATTGCCTCTTTTTTTGTAGCAGCTAAGAGTGCCATAGCGACAGTATGGAAATCAAAAAAATTACCAACAATCGAAAACTGGTTCTCTAAAGTTTGGAATCATTTCATTCTAGAAAAAGTAAGCAATGATATGCAAAATGCAGTACAACTCACAGAAAATACTAATTTTATTGAAAAGTGGCTCCCATTTCTGGAATACATAGAAAAGAACAATATGCAGCCCAACTCGAAAATACTACAAGTTGTAACAAACAATGGATACCTCTCCTTCTATTAAGCTGATAGTATAACTGTGTAATTACATGGAATTACTTTTTCTCTATGTTAACTATTAAGGATGTAAGTTTAACTGCGTATTGTATATTGGTTTTTGTTTCATTCAAATTTGAAATGTTGTTTGTTACTTGAAGGTTATTAGTTACATCTAATGTTACAATAACAATAAAAATTTAATTAAAAAAAAAATTATTTGATTTCCATTTATTTTCCAGGTCCATGATTTTATTTCTCATCCAGCTCTCACTAGCCTGCAAAGTGCGTGTTTCTTTTTTGCAAGGACAAGCTGAGCTCTAAAGCAGAGTCTGCAGTGCGAGTTACTTGCTGGAGAGACTCAGAGCAGAACTACAAGTGACAAAAGGCACAGATTGGACACTTGTCAGCTTCCCTCAAGTTTTGATGGAAAATGTAGGCAGCTTGGTGGAACGTTGGACAAGTGACAGTTGAAAAGTCCATTGGACAGCAGTCAGAGAGCCAAGCTGCAAGACTAGGATGCCTACATTTCCCATCAAAACTTAAGGGAAGCTGACAGTCACTTGTAGTTCCGCTTTCAGATATTGCAGTCAATTGATCCTTCATAGGTTTCAGAAGATTCTCAATTCTATTGGCAATTTTATCTTCCAGTTGATCTATTTTAATATTTAGGTTTGTTTCTTGTACCTGGGTTTCTGTGTCTTTTATTTCCTCAGCAATGACGGAGGCCATTTTGGCTGTAGAGTGGGGTTCAGCTGCAGCGCTGTTTCTGTGCTCTCCCGCCGACAAAAAGGTTTTTACCGATTGTGAAATCGGCTCTGAAGATTTATTTTTATTTCCTCCTGTCTTGCCCATAGTTGTAGCTTGTTAGGATCACTTTAAGGAACTAATAATTCAGTCGGGGGAAGGGAAGATCTAGGAGCCTGAAACTCGCACATCTAGCATACACGCTGACGCCCCCGTCTCTCTGCTCTTCAAGGTAATAGCAGTGGCCAAGAAGGAGCATGCGGAGCTTGTGAAGCAAGGTTGGACTGCTGAGTCGGGACCAGTGGCGGTGGCTGTGGAGCCGGCAGGAGACGGTAAGCCACTCCAGCCTCAGCACCTTAGCTCTTGGCCATGGGGACTGTGGGGTGGGTAAGGGCCCACAACGCCTCCAGCAGCCCCGCAAATGGCTTCAGTGAAGAAGCCCTCCAATGTGTGAAGCCCTCCCCCTCCAACGTGGGGACAAGCTGGCTGGGCAGCCCCAACAGGGGACCCCAGCGCCACCCAGTCATCTCTGGGATCTCATGGTCAGGCACTGGGGACTGGCACAGTCGTCCACAGGCCAGTCCCCATGGTGGCGTGGCTATTCGGGGGCGCTGTGGTATCCCTCCTAGCCGGGACCTGTGGCATATGGGTCGGTGCCTTTCCGGGCTCTTCCATTTGGGGACACGGCAATGCCGTTGGGGGCTCACCTGACCCCAGCCACTAGAGAAAAGATTTTGAAAGGAGAGTATGTTGATGTATTCACGCTCCTCTTTAGAGAGTTAAAAAACGAGGATTTGGATGTCGGGGAGAAGGAGCGTTTAAAGCGCAGGAAGGTGGACAGGACATGCGCCAATTGGCTCCCGGGGATGTTGATTTATGCTGGCGTTATTGCCAGAGCTCAACCTTGGCATGCTGCCGCTCTGTTTCAGTACATCGATATTATTTATCGGGGCTATACGGACTTCATCAGGGCAGCTTGGCTCCAGTATGAGTTCCGTATGAGGGCCACCATGAACCCAAACCTCCCATGGGACCAAATTCATCAGCAGCTGTGGCTGCAGCTGATCGCCCCTGCGAAGCCAAACCTGGGTGAGCATTCAGATAGCGGGCATATACTGCAAAAGCAAAGCAGCATCCTGCCCAAGGCACTCACACCCCTGCGGGGCAGCTGGTTCAACCCCGGTTGCTATGCTGCGAGTACTGTTATCAGGGAGCACGTTCCAGAAAGGCCTGTCCGTTCAAGCACCAGTGCCCAATCTGCAGGGGATTACACCCTGTGTCGGGCTGCCCTTGGCAGCCCAAGAAGTGGGGGAAGAGGGGTGGTGGAGGCCCTCAGTCAGGCGGTGGGGGGTCCCAAGGTTTTACTGGAAAAGGGTCCCAGCCCCATAAAGCTGAGGGAACTTAGCAGGTTGCTTGCTATTTACCCCAGGCGCTCTGATGCGCATTATCTGTTAGAAGGCTTTAGGTTCGGTTTTAGAATTCCGTTTCAAGGCCTTAGAGCCCCCTGCATGTCGTCTAATTTGTGTTCCATTATAGGGATGGAGGATGTGGTTAGGGCCAAAATTGCCAAGGAGTGCAGAAGGGCGGGTATTGGGTGTCTTTGGGACCCTCCCCCCAGTGCCTTGTCTGCGGGTTTCCCCATTGGGGGTACTACCCAAAAAGGCGGTGGGCGAGTTTAGGCTTATACACCACTTGTCTTTTCCCACAAGGGGCTTGGTTAATGATGTCATTCCGGAGCACTTGGGCTTGGTGCGGTGTACTTCATTCGACCAGGCAGTCAACGTAGTGCGGAGATGTGGGGTTGGTGCTGAATTGGCCAAATGTGACATTAAGTCTGCATTTTGCCTTTTGCCGGTGCACCCTGCAGATATTGAGATCCTTGGTTTCTCATTTGATGGCCAGTTTTGCACTTCCAATGGGATGTTCAGTGTCTTGTGCTGCATTCGAGTGTTTCAATACTTTTTTGGAGTGGGCGGTTCAGTCCCGCCTTCAGTGTTGGGACACCGACCATTACCTTGAAGATTTTCTTTTCATGTGCGCTGTCTGGAATCGCAGGGTTTATAGGTCTGGCCAGGGAGTTGGGTGTGCCTTTGGCGCATGAAAAGACTGAGGGGCTGTCCACAGTTTTGACCTTCCTGGGCATTAAATTAGATACGGTGTGCCAGCCAATAAATTGTGTTGCCTTCAGGAGCGCCTGGCTCCCTTTCGGCTGCTGTGCAAGACTTCCTTGCAGGAGCTGCAGCAGTTGGTGGGCCACCTTAACTTTGTGTACCGTGAAGGGTGTTCCTTCGGCGCCTCTGTGACTCCATGGTCAGTTTGCGACAGCCTTACCACAGGGTCAGGATCAATGCTGGGATGAGAGGTGTGGGAAGAATTTCCGCATGCCTACAACGGGGGTAACGTTTTGGAGGGAGGAGCTCCTCCTCAAAGGGGAGTTGCAGGTGACATCTGATGCCTTGGGGTCTGTTGGTTTCGGGGTCTACTTTCGGGGGCATTTGTGTGCAGAGCAATAGACAGCCTCATGGGTGAGACGGGGCCTCAGTTCGGACCTCACCTTTTTGGAGTTGTTCCCCATTCTGGTGGCGGTCTGCTTGTGGGGTAGGGAGTTTGTGAACCACACAGTCCACTTCTGGTGTGACAACCAAGCTGTGGTGCATGTTCTCAACTCTCTCTCCTCTAGATCTGTCCGGGTCATGAGACTGGTTAGAGCCTTTACACTACATTGCTTGCAGATGAACATTTTGTTCCGGGTGAAGCAGAGAGGCCGACTTGCAGCTGGCTGTGATCCCCCTGGATCTGTGGAGCCTTGGATGTTAGAGGCTGACAGGGCAATTATTTTAGCAATTGCTCCCAGCAGGAGAAGATCCTATGATCGGGCGCTGCGCCAGTTCGAGGACTTTAGGCAGTCCAAGGAGCTGCAGCAGGTATGGCCCATTCCCGTGCTGCACTTGATGCAGTTTGGCACCGAACAAAAAGGTAAGCGCCTAGCAGTGAAGTCCATTAGAGGCCAACTCGTGGCTTTGGCCTTCACCAGCAAGGCCAGGGGATTTTCTGAGGCTACAGACCCAGGCAGTTGGGACAAGGAAGGATGATAGGCAGCCCATCTCCCCATCGGTATGTGGGACTAAGTTTGTAGCTTGGGGTTTGAGGCGGCCCTTTTTCATGACGCTGCCCTCACTGCCTTTTTTGGCGCACTGCGGATTAGTGAGCTAGTCCTCAGTTCCAGGTCAGATGGGTCGTCGTTTTATGGGGGATAAAGTATCCCTTTTTGTCCGTAGGTCTAAGACTGACCAGGTGGGTACGGGGGCATCTATTTCGTTGGGCCCTTGTGTGGAGCCGCATCTGTGCCCTGTGCAAGCACTAAGGAGTTATTTGGCGCTGAGGGGTGAGGGGGGTGGCCCTTTGTTTTGGCATGAAAATGGCTCCCCTCTGACCCAGTATCAGTTTTGGGCAGTTACTGGGAGAGCCCTAACAGGGTTGGGGCTGAGCGAGGTCAGGTTTGGTACTCATTCTTTTTGTACTGGGGCAGCCGCGACCGCTGCAGCTATGGGCTACACAATAGCGATGATTCAGAAGGTGGGTCGGTGGCAGTCCTCTGTGTACCGTTCTTACATTCGCCCCTTGGACAGTTTATGAATGTATATTGAATCTGTTTTCGTTGTAGGTGCTGGGGCTCGCCGCGGGAAACTGCATATCCTCATCTGCGGGCACTGCTTTGTTTTTCGGGTGGCTCATCAAGCCAAGAAGACTGTGTGGGCACGGTGGAGTGGCAGGGACGCTGGGGCATGAGGTGCTCTGGCTTGCTGCCACTGCTTTTCAAGGGGAGCTCCTGCCCACCTCCTGACATCCTTGTTATCCACCTGGGAGGTAATGACCTTGACTTGATGTAAGGCCGTGTGCTGTCTGCACAGGCTCAACCGGATTTGCACGTGATAAGTGTACGCTGGCCTGGGGTCCTTATTATGTGGTCTGCGATGCTCCTGCACTGTGTGTGGCAGGAGACATTGGACTGGGGGGCCATTGAGAAGGCTAGGCGGAAGGCCGACAGGGCCCTCGAGAAGGCCTTGGCTGGGGGATTGGGTATTTATTTATTTATATGGGCAGAGTGTGCAGACCTCTACCGAGGTGACGGCATCTACCTTTCGGTGGTGGGGAACAACATATTCTTCGAAGACATTTGGCAAGGGCTCAGGATGGCCATAAGCCACCTGTAGGGTGCAAGGGTCTGAGCAGAGGCTTGACCCCTGCTTTGGCAGGATAGGATGGGATTTGTGTGGGACAGTGACCCCTTGGCTCATTCCCTTAGGGGAATTGGGGGTCTGTCGGGAGCAGCAGACTGCCCAGTGGGCCCCCTGGTCAAGTCCACCCCTATGGGCTTCACGGCAGTGGGGGTCGGAGGTTTAAAGGAGAACCCCGCAGCCATCCTTTGGAGCGGCAGAAGTGGCTCGCCCAGGCAGGTCAAGGTGGAGGTCCGGTGAAACCCCAGAGCTTGACCTGCACCACTAGTTAGATCCCTTGCCGATTCCAAGCTTATGTTAAAATTAATAAAGTGGCCCGTATTTTTATACCCAAGCAACTTGTCTGCCTTTTATTTCAACGGGGGGGGGGGGGGGCAAAGAGGTACATATACAAAATACCATTTCTTCTTCTTGCTCATGTCCAAAATTACAATGGAGAAATTCTTCCAGCTCCTATGTGAATGATTGCATAGCTGCAATCCAATATACAAAATGCAAGGAAACCCAAAACCCACAAATCCTTAAGGAACTACACAGGAAGAGTGAAGGGGATGCACACGAGTTGTATGACTACTACATGTGAACATTTAAATTTTCCCCTGAAGAGATTTTACTCCATCCCATTATGTCAGCAGAAGCACTGTGGCTCTAAGAAGTCATCATTTTAGGTATTTACTCCTTGAAAAGCTTTAGTACTTTAAGTTCTAGCACCACCATATGGCATGCTTTATGTATGCAGGGAGGATACTTTATCTTAGACTTTTCTCATATTAGAATAGGGGGTTTTGAGACACTGAAAAAAACCATCAAGTTGTGACATCAAAGAAATTTCCATAAAATTATTCAATACCGATGTGTTTTTACATATACTTACAGTGCTTTTTTTCTGGGGGGATGCAGGGGGACGCGTACCTCTAAACATTTTGTGAATCTAACAAGAGAAAGTAAAAATTTTAAAATGTTGGAATTCCCGCTAAACCAACTCCAAACGTATTATGGATATTTATGTGATTTGATAAGTTTTATGTAGCGTACGTCGGCAACAAAGATGTTTAGTTATATTTAAACTCACTAGGCGCGCAGTTCATCTTACAAAAAATGAAACATCTTTGAGCATCTAACACGCCACTGAGATCGCTGGCATAATAGGGTGCAGACAAATACAAACAAGTCTTCTCTAAGACACTTAGAGCTCTGGTAGTTGGAATCTAGCATAGTGATTGGTCAGTCTTGTTGCTACCCCCCAATGGCGGTGACCAATTTGTGTATTTGTGTACGTTTGGTTGTGCGCACGTGTCACTATAGAAGGGCGTGGTTCACAATACTGATACCTATAATTCTCATCACCGACCGTCTTCTGACATTATTTCCTTTCATATTTAATCTATGAAGTAGTGTGGTGATTTACTGATGAAAGTTTGGCCTGTAACCTCATTGAGTGGCAGTATTTCAATGCGAGTAGGAAAATTACTATTTTACATCATCACAGCCAGCAAAGAAGTGTAACGTGAATGATGACTCTGTAAAAACAAAAGATGCGACAACGGTGTGGTGTGATATAGCGTCTGTAGACCATGTGGAGAGTGGGCACATGGCTCCGTCTTCTGAGGATCTTAATAAGAAACATGAATTCTGAAGTTCAGCTCATCAGGCAGCTCTTTCAATATTGGAAAAACTAAATCTTTGGAAACTGTATGCACCAAAGCTTTCGAAAATGAAAAGTAAGTAACTACCAATATATTTAGAACAGCATACAAAGTAGTTAAAAAGAGTCAAGCGTTTCATGATTTTGAGGCAGAAATTTATGTGCTGAATGGAAACAATATAGGCCGCATTTTACACTCGACTAATGCATGCATTAATATTGTGAACCGTATTGCAGTGGAAATGAAAAGCACTGTCATTAGGAACGTAATAGAGTCGAATAATAAAATCACCCTCCTTATAGACGAAAGTACTACAATGTCAGTTGTCCTCACTCATTATTTACGTAAGAACCACATTTCCAGACATGACTGAGCCTACCAACCTGTTCCTTGATATAATTGAACTTAAAGATGTCACTGCTGAAGGAATATCCAAGTCACTGATGACCCCGTTTAATGATTTTCTGAAAGAAAATCTCTTGGCAATTGCAACTGATAGGGCTGCAGTAATGCTTGGCCGAAAGAAAAGTGTAGTGACACTACTTAAAAGTCAGTTTCCCAAAAGTTTATTTTGGCATTGTGCTAATCACAGATTAGAACTTTCTGTGTCAGATGTAATAAACAAAGACTTTCCATCACAAGTAAACCACTTAAAATCGTTTATTGATAAACTACACATTGTATCACCAGTCCCCTAAAAATGCAAGGGAATTAAAATGTCATGCGGAACAGCTTGACAGTGAACTTCTAAGAATTGGGAGGATTTTAGATACTAGATGGGTTGCTTCCAGTTTTAGAAGTGTTTCTGCTGTATAGCAAAATTTTGAGGCTTTGGTTGCCCATTTCAAAAGTGTTGGAGTAGATGACAATAGAGACAGAACTGAGCAAAGCTTTTATGAAGGACAGTTACAAAAAATCACCAATATCAATTTCATTTTATATCTTGCCTTGATGTGTGATGTTCTTCAAGAATTATCAGAACTTAGTACAGAATTCATAGATGTCAGGGTTTGCAGAGGCCACTGCTGGGCAGGGCGCCGGGCGGTCTGCTCCTGACATCAAAGGGGGGGGCAGGGATTCTGCAGGACCCTGCTCTGTGGAAGGGGGGGCGGTGTACATCACCCAGACTCCCTCTCAATCCACTCGCTGGCCCGCTCAACCTGTGCCACTCACCCTCTTTGGTCTCTGCCGTCTCCTCCTCCATCCACTCTCCTCCTTGCCTTCGCTCTCGCTCCACTCCATCACTCCTACTCAAACCCACCACCCTCAGAGCTCTTCATAACCACCCTTTATAGGGTTTCCTTTCTCCGCCCCGCCCTCCTTCCAGGCTGGCTCACTCTTGAGTTGGCCCAGCTGTGCCTCCCCTCAGGTGTTTCCCTCCCATCACTAATGCCTTCTAGGCTTCCTTGCCTTGCTAGCAGGGTTGGGTTAAATGCGAGCCATCCCCAGCTGAGGCCTCCTTGGCCTTGCTCACGAGGAGCTGCCCCAGCCGGCTTCTGTGCTGCTGAGCTTCCCTGGCTTTGCTCGCGAGGGATTGCCCTGGCCAGCTTACCCCCTCTCCTCCCCCTGGAGGGTGGGACTGGCTGTTCTCTCCCTGCTCCCTCCAGCCCTCTGAGGCTTTGGCCTTTTGCCCCTTCCCCCTGGAGTAGGCAGGTTCTGGACCTGGTTGCTGGCTGGACTGGCAGGGCTCCCGGTTGCCTCCCGCTGTTCCCTCCTGGCAAGTCTGGGGGCTGGGACTCAGACCCCGGACAATAGAATCATAGAGTTGGAAGGGGCCATACAGACCATCTAGTCCAACCCCCTGCCCAAAGCATCTCTGACAAATATTCATCTAGCTATTCATCTAGCCTCTTCTTGAAAACGGTTAGTGAAGGGGAGCTCACCACCTCCCCAGGCATCAACTTGTTTGATGAAAGGAAGACAAACATGGGACCTTATTATCTGGAATCCTTAAACGCAGAAAAAAGTTTGGACTTAACAAGGAGTTTCACTGGAAAATGGAGCAAGACAGCAACAGGGAAATCATATCGATCCAGTAAAATTCTGTGACAGTCTGAAAGCCCGTACGGAGAACTGACTTTTAGTAAGAGAAGATGCTGCAATTCCACAATGCGCCAAGGTGCTGGATTGTAAAACTTTGCCAGATAATCCTCCTTTAACCTTTGGTGAAACAGAAAAAATTAATGGCTGTTGTGGGTTTTCCGGGCTGTATTGCCGTGGTCTTGGCATTGTAGTTCCTGACGTTTCGCCAGCAGCTGTGGCTGGCATCTTCAGTCTTTTGGTGCTACACCTCTGAAGATGCCAGCCACAGCTGCTGGCGAAACGTCAGGAACTACAATGCCAAGACCACGGCAATACAGCCCGGAAAACCCACAACAGCCATCGTTCTCCGGCCGTGAAAGCCTTCGACAATACATAGAAAAAATTAACTTGTGTGAAAGATTTGGACTTCCTGATAGACAAATCCTAAGGGGTTGTCGAGAGTATCTTTCAGAAAAGAAGGTTCCATCATCTCTTATGCCTCTTTTAAATGCAATCAAGAACATCCCAATTTCAACAAGCGAGTGTGAACGTGGCTTCTCACAGATGAATTTAATAGTGATTCCAACAAGAGCTTCATTGCATTTAAGCACTGTAGCAAACATAATGTTTATAAAATTGGTAGGCCCTCCGTTGAGTTTAAGCCTTCAGTGCATGTAAATTCATGGATTTTGAAAGGACGACATCTGCCGAAGGACACCAAAAGCAAGCAGAAGAATTGGGAAGATGTTAGTGAACACAGCCTCATGCCAACCTGCAAGTTATTGTGAGCTGTGTAATATGAGGTAATCAGGGGCGGCGCAAGGGTTGGCAGCACTTGCAGCCGGCCGGGCGCCCCCGCCACGCACATGATGTCACAACGGGAGTGTGCACGCCACCGCCAACCCGATCACTGCGACGGGCGGCCTCTGACTGTGCCCAGGGGCAGGAGGGATAGGAGGCTGCTGCTTTGTGGTGCGCGTTCCCGCGCCTCCTCTGGTGCTCCCTCCAGCACCCCACGCCTGAGGCCACCGCGTACCTGGCCTCAATGGGCGCGCCAGCCGTGGAAGTAATGCATGTTCTTGGTAATTTTGTCCATTGACTGTATTTATTTTTTCCTATTTGAACTATAAAACAGTGATTTTCTTGAGTCAAACAGAGAGTACCCCTAAACAATTTTTTAGAAAAAAAGCACAGCATACTTCTGCATATAAGAAAACAGTGGATGGTGTTTTAGAAGACTGAATAAGAGCACATAGCACTGTAAAATGGGTTTTTATATTGCAGGGCAAACAGTTATTGGGGCTCATCTACTCAAGTTACTTTAATAGCATCCTAACAGTTTTCAGGCAGACTACACACACTTTTAGTCCAAATGAACATCTAAAAGGTACTTTCCCTTTCCTTTAATTCCCTTAGAAGCTCATTGATTCATAAATCTCGAGCAGCAGGAAATACTTATTCCTTGGTTTTTGGATGCAAGGGCTAAAAGGACTGAGACGTATTTTGCAATTGATAGGGTAAATTTTGGATCCTCATCGCTAAGCAAAAGAGCCATGGTTTCCGGAGTACAAGGAGACAGTTGGTTAATTAAAGGATTAATATAATAATTCCTTATATTTTCGAAGAGCCTACATTCCAGCAGGGAATTAAAGTATGTATCGATCCTACTAAGGCCACAAGGACAAATTCTGTTGGAATAGGGTCTATTCAAAAATGTCCTCTGTAAATCCATTGTGTGTATAAAGTTCATCAGTCTTGCAAACAATAAAGCTCTCCAGTATCATGGGATACATACAACAGATTGGGAAACAGCACTAAGGGGTTGGTCTCTAGAATCTATAAAAGTCTTACTTCTGATCTCCATGTTTGTTCAGCTGCTTTGAAAGTCGAGTGTCTTTATCATAAACGTTCCAAATGAGAGTTGGAATCCTACAGAGATGATGCACCATTGAGAACAATGGTTAATAACTTGTTTTTTAAAAAATACACACAAGTAGTATAAATACCATTAAATTGCAGGGATAACTTATGTGGTTGCTGCAGTTAATGTAATTATCTACGATACATGACCCAAACTTACATAGTCTAATAAATTCATAAATGGTCAACCTTCTTCTATGTTAATTAAAATCCCAACAGCGTTAGATGTACTTCAAAGGTGATTCCACTAATTAATTGGAACATAAAAATTTCAACCACAATTTAAAACATAGTATGTGGTTTCTCCCTGGTATGGATACATTGATGGATATTAAGATGTCCACGCTCATCAAAGGTCTTTCAACAGTCTGTACAATCATATACTTTCTTCCCTGTGTGGATGCATCAGCAGTTAGTAAGGCATGCACTCTTAGCAAAGCTCTTTTCACAGTCCACACATTTATAGGGTTTCTATCTGGTATGGATACGTCAATGGACAGTAAGCTCTGTACTCTGAGCAAAGCTCTTTCCACAGTCCACACATTCATATGGTTTCTCGCGTGTAGATGCGTTGATGAATAGTAAGGGCTCCTTTCCTAACAAAGCTCTTTCCACAGTCCACACATTTATACGGTTTTTAAAACATAGTCAATACCGTATGAAATATGGGAATCCACTCATGCAGGGATCTTCACTGGTTTTCCCTTCTCCCAGCAGTGCTGACCTCAGAAGAGTTTAGGGCTGGGGTTACGGGATCCATGTGAAATAATAGCCACGTGTATCCATGGCTGAGCAAGGAAGGGGAAGGGAGTGAAATAGCTCTTTTCGTGTCAGTGGAGCTCTGCACACAGTGGTGGCATTCCCCCACTTCACTGCAGCTCAGCAATTCTGCGGGAGTCTCCTAGAGCTGTCTTGCATACTTTCTTCCCATTTAAGCATTTCCAGTTATTGGATACATACTTCTAATATTACAATCAGCAAGAAAACTGATCTTGTCATGCAGTGTGGAGGATGTCTTTGGGCTCCCTGTGGAGACCACTGGTATTTTCCACAGATGGAGCATGTACACATGCCCACAGCGGTCCTGCCTCTTCTCTTGCTCTCTGAGCGGTTTGTGTTTTCTTGAGAGTACAGCTACAGATGAACTAGTCCCAAGTCTCTTAACTACTCACACCTATCTGACTATTGTTGAGGTTATTTTATGCGGCAGGGATCTCCCACCTTTTTGAGCATGCAGGCACCTTTGGAATTCTGATACAGCGTGGTGGGGAGAGCCGTGCCCAACTTCTCCACCTCCCTCTTCCCACTACAGCCAGGGCCTAAATATGCCCCCAGTACTGTTCTGGTGGGTGGGGAACTCCTAGGAACAGCATGAGGGAGAATTGGAAGGGGATCAGCAAAAATTCTTCCCCTTCAACATCCGTATCGTTTTGAACAGGGCTCAGTCCATTATTTCTCTGATATGCTCCCTGCCCCCTAGCTCAGCCATGATCTTCAGTTCTGTGTAAATAAAGAAGGTGGAATGTTCAAGCCAGCAAAGCTTAACCCCGCCCCCTCCGGCTCCTTATTTCAGACTTTGAAGCATTTTTTCTCAGGCCGGCTCACAAACAAATGCTTCAAGTGCGAAAGCACAAAGTAAAACATGGAGGGGGGTGGCAGATTTACCCCTCCTCACCCTTGAGCACATTCCATTTCTGTTAAAAAACATGCACCCCAATCCAATTGTGGAGAATGGGATCTCACTGAGGTAAAAAAAAAAACCTAAAGTTACAGCTAAATATGCATTACTAATTGAAAGAAATAAAATGACAGACCAACAAAGGATTGAATCCATCTTTTTTTTTTAAAAAAACCCTTCCAGAGTTTTCTCTTCACGAAGCAGAAGACCCGCTGGCACCATTTCAAGAGGCAGCTCACTGCCCTATTGGTTGTCCTTTCCTGGGCAAAGGTAGTTATCATCTATGAGCAGTTTCTGCATATCTTTCCAGCGGACCTACAGCTGCTGGGTCCTGGCAAGTGCCTGTGAATTGCCACAGATGGAGGTTCTCATTTTTTAAGCTAATGGGGACTTAATGGACTGGTTTTATCATCTGGAGGGCAGTGGGGTTGCTTGCCCCAGGCGCCAACAGAGGGGATGCTGGGTGCAGCTGTTGGGTGCGGTTGCTGGGCGCAGCTGCCAGCCAGGCGCGCACACGCACTGTGGAGCTGGTGGCTGCAGCACAGGCACCTGAGCAGGAGGGCTGGGAGGCCACCTGCACATTGCCCAGGCCACCTGCCGCAGCGATGAGGCAGCTGGCTTGCAGCTGCTGGCCGGGAGCACACAGAATTGTGGGTGCGCTCCCGGGGGGCAGCGTGCCCTGCGTGATGATGTCACTTTGAGGAAGTGACGCCATCGCACAGTCCTTGGTGCGCTGCAGCGGTGCCAAAAGGCCTGGAGCTGCCCCCAGGTGCCGGCGATCCTCGCTACGGCACTGTGGCTGCTCCAAGCAAAAGCTCCACTGCTTACAGCACTGCGAATTTCTACTTTAGCTGCCCAAGTTGTACTGCCGGTTGAGGAGTGACCACAAGCAAGCAATGGCCCAAGCAAAGAACTCTTAAACTCCAGCTTTATCAGTTCCTTCCTTTAAATCCAGTCCCAGGCGCTTATTTCATTTCTATATTTGCAAAAAAAGTTTCCTGGTAATCTTTTTAACCAGTCACTCTGCACTGCACTATTTTATTCAGGGAGGAGAGAATTCCATCCACAGTATTTATTTGTGGATGAATAGCTGAGGAAATTTTCTGCTTTGCCGTGTGGGAGTTACACTGTGGTAAAGGTTCTCCACTGCCTGGTCATCAGTTCATTGTCACGGGGGCAATTTCAGAGTAAAATCAATGGGAAATTCTCCTTGTGCAACGTTACACACCAAACGTTCTGGCCACAATTTGCTGAGCAAAACATGCTATAGCCCAATGACCTTTTTAAAAGTCATAGTGGCAGGGTGCACTGTTGCTAATTTTTTCCAGCTTTTCCAAGCCTGTTTACTTTTTTAAATAAAATCTCCCCAGGCAGCAACAAACGAGATTGCCTCAAGATCATTCTCTTAGCTTAAATCACTCTTAGTTTTGCATGGAAGGAAACTGGAGGGGGTATATATCTTAAAACCTTACCGCAACTGGCAAAATTATCTGCTTATTTCTGGCAATAAGGCCCAGCAAAAGGCAATTTATGACCCAAATGGAAGCAGAATACATTCTGAACGAAAATCAGAACCCATTTAGGGCAGAGATCGCCTTCTACAGGCGGTATATTGATGACGTCATCATGATCCTGAAGGAGGAAACGCACACACAGGCACTTTTTGAATGGAGGAATGGGATTAATAACAACATCAATTTCACTTGGCATGGTAGCCTGAATTGCATTAACTTCCTTGATGTGATTATATACAAACGCACCAATAGCACCTTGGGGGTTCATCCTTTTAAAAAACCAACAGACCGTTGCTCCTACCTGCATTTTAATTCATTTCATCCAGGATCTGTTAACTCCTTCTGTTAGACTGTCGGATGAGAGGATACGATGGGCACTGGACTTCTCCCAGTTAGCCCCCAGCATAGGCAACATAATACGTAAACACTGGCATCTACTTAGAGAAATACCTGGATGCGAGTTGCCTCCATCAATTGGATTCCGTAGGACACGGAATATTAAAGATCTCCCGGTGCGCTCGGAATTTAGTGACAGGTCTTCCACATGACCCTTATCATAGGGGCATTTTTTTTACATGCCAGACTCCTTATGTGATTTATATTATTCAGTGCAAATGTCCTCTGGTTTATGTAGGGAGTACTACTCGTCCGCTGAAGACCAGACTGCAGGAACATGTCTCACGTATTAGGAACCAGGTGACTGAAGCACCTCTAGTGAAACACTGGTTAGAGGAGCAACACACTACAAGTGAAATGAAGGTGTCTGTATTAAGTGTACTAGGAGCAATGAAGCAAGGTAATCATGCCCGCAGGTTATTGCTGTTAAAAAGTGAGTGGATATACCGTTTGAATAGCTTAGTCCCCAACGGACTGAACAGTGAAATTGACTACTCCTATTTCATATGAGAGCATTCAACCTGTATCTGTGCGTCCTTTTGCTTGTCTTTTGGTTCTTGTGCTTTCATTGCAAAAAGTCAAGCTGTGTTCTTTGTACCTTTAAATGTATGCCTTAGTGGCTGACTATTACTGTATCTTTAAATGTCTGTATATTTAATCTATGTGAGGTGGGGTTATTTCACGGCATTGTTCCGTCGGCATCTACCAACTGTGTGATGTGACTGAGAGCGGTTGGGAAAGAATGAGTAAGGTGTTATACAAACTCTAATGGAGGCTTTGACAAATTGCTACGTTAGGGGATGAGTAATAATGGTAACCTTTTTATTATAGTTAACACAAGTAATGCCCATGAGGAAATCCAAGTACGAAACGGGGATTGGAAAATTGCTGGCTTAGACTCGTAGGGCTGTTCTTGAAGTGAGATTCAGCTCAAGGTCGTTTCCATCCAACCGACTCCTGGGGGTCCTTGAAATAAGAGTTCCAGTTCCAGGTTGCTTTCCACTGTTATTGCTTCTTCATTTGGAATTATGGACTCTTCACCGGTTGGATTATTGCCTAAATAGACAGTGCATGAACCACACAGACGGCTATATTGTTGCTAGTTCTATGTATCTTAACCATTTATGAATGTTGCATATGAAGTTTTGTGTATGAAATATTTATATTGTTTTCAATTGATTGACACAAAATACGTTTGCACCTAGCACTTTATTAAATTTAACGTATTTCATTGATATTGATACCTCCGAGTTGTTTTAGGATTCTACAGTACTCCAGGCAATTAGCAATAAGCAATGCATGTATGATAAAATTAAATGCATTAAATGATTAATTCAGAAGAACAGGGTAGAAAGGTGGCTAGTTAAATATACATAAATATGTGGCACACACTTCTAAGAAAGCTTAGAAGTGGTAGGGTATGAGCTTTCGTGAGTCACGGCTCACTTCTTCAGACTGTGTGTGACTCATGAAAGATCATACGCTACCACAAATTTTGTTAGTCTTACTGGTTTTAAAATCTACTGATTTTACCGTGATTGTTCATTTGGAACGGCTACTTTTTTCAAATCTTTCAGACCAGTGAAGAGAACCATGAAAAGAATTTTTTGCTGAGGCTACAAGGAAGCATCAATTAAATGAAGGCAGTTCAACTTCCAGTGCTTTGGGTTTGGAATTTCAAAATACAAGAAGTGACTCAGAGCCTTCCACTTCAGTTAGTGGAAGTTAGTGGAAGTTTCTGGCCCAGTTGTTGGGCTACAGAGCAGAAGAATGATTTTGTGAAAAAAACCAATTGGTTAGTTTTTTCACGATGGCAAGTTTTTCAGTGTGCAAAAATGATGAATGCTTAGGCTCAGAGAAGAATGTGGGCATGTGACTTTCCAGAGAATAGGTGAATTGTGAGATAATATCTTACAGTGAAACTAGGAAACAATAACTAACATCTTTGAGGGAAAAGATTTTCAAGCATAGAAAAAGTGCAGATCATAAAGCTGCACTTAAGGTAAGTGAAGAAGGAAAAAAGGAAAGGCTCGAAACAGTATGTCTGACGTCACTAGCTGGAGAGAAGGAAATTACCAACAAGATACTCCGTACTGCCTATTAGGTGGCTAGAAAGAACCAGTCTTTTAATGATTTTGAAGCTGAAATTGATTTACAAGAACTAAATGGTGTTGGTATGGGGAGAATTTTGCACTCAACTGATGCCTGTATAAATATCATCAATCACATTGGCAGTGAAATGAGAACCACATTGATCAGAAAGATTACTGATTCAAAGAATAAAATCTCACTGATACTAGACGAATCCAATTTAGCGCAACAGAACCAATGTCATTCATAGCAGCCCAGTAGAAGCCAGTACCAGTGGGGGGGGGGAACAAACGTAAGGCAGTGACATATAAAAACAGTTGTTGTGTAAGATGCCACTTGGCCTCAATGTGATAGAAATTTCAGCATGATTGGGTAACAAACATCCGCTGTGAAACAAATACAGATGGCTATCTAAGCATAACATCTGAGTCTAAGGCTTTGATGTCAGTGGCAGTCTCTCGGAAGTTGTAATCAATGTTGCCCCATTTACATTTCAAACTTACATCGCTATCCAATTTGCATAGTATCAACAAACAGCTTTGAAACCCAGATTTTTCAAATTTGTCTCACTCCTCTGCTCAAAGTGACCAAGTGTGGCCTCTTGAGGACAGGCACACTAGAGAGTTCTGATCCTGATCTACACCTACTTATCAAAGAGACCTATTTTGTCATCCATAAGCTGTTCTGCGGGTGAAGCAGGACAGCACTAACTCTCCCACAGTTGCTGCGAAACACTTTAAGACTATCCGCAATCTATTTTCATCCTTGAATCAAGTCATGGATCCAGGGGTGCCTTCCACCGTTCAGGGTGACGCTGCCCCCCCTATTGGCAGTCCTACACTGTCCTTGTCCAGTTCTGTGCCTCTACTCATAACGGTGACCATCAGCCCTACTCCCAGCATTGCCAACATATCATCAAACAATATTCCCTGGACCAACGAGGAGACACGTGCTTTTATCCAAATCTGGGGTGATGATGCAGTTCAGAGCAAGCTGTCTACCAGTTACCGCAATGTAAGTCAGTTCCAATGGATCACACAAGAGATAACAAGCAGGGGATTCCTAAGGGAGTGGGAACAATGTAGACAACAAGCTGAAGTCCACGCCATGGTTACAAACAATGTGTGGATGGAAACAGCCGGTCAGGGCACAGCTGAAGAGTTTGGCCGTACTTTGAAGACTTGAATAGGTTTCTCCGTGTAGAGCAGGATCTCATTGTCCCCCGGGTGATGGGAACAGCTGTGTCTTCGACCTTGGTGGATCGCCGACGTAAGTCTGCACGCCGAGAAGTTGAGAGTGAATCGGACAACATGCAAACTGACACTCCAACCAAAGATTTTGTGACCGAAGAGGAAGACTGTTTTGTGGCGCCCTCTGGGGATATAATGCCAGAGAATATGCCCGCATGTGGCGGGGTCAGTAATGGAGGCCAGGAGAACACAGGTGAGTTCTCACAATTGATTAGACAAGACCAAATGGGAAACAGAAAGGATGGGCAGGACAAAAGACAAATGGTGGCTGTGCTGTAGCTTAGCACATGGTGCAGTTTCCATGGAAATAATCTAGTCACATAAGTAAATGTAGTATGTGTGGCATGGGATGACTGCAGCAGTGACTTCTGCTGGGAGCAGTAGTTAGGAGAAATAACAGTCTACGCTGTGAATTGCCATAGCAGACAGCAAGGAATAGATTTAACTGTGTTTGTTTGCATCTCCTGTTTCCCCTCCCACTGACTTTCATATAGTTGTCAACTTTGGCACCCCAAGAACACGCTGCTATACTCCAGCTGAGAGGATGGCAAACCTAAGATCGTGCAGATGGGAACGGCAGCACAGCGAGGCCTTAGAATGCCTTGATGCCACTAGAGCTGCTGTTGTAAAAATGGCTGACGATATTGGGAAGGCAAATGTGGCTGAGGCCGAGGCCGAGGCATGAAAGGAGGCGGCGGACGCCAAGAAAGGTGCAGACGGACCTGCTCAGGAGAGCTGTGGAAGCAGCAGAGAGGCAGGCGGCCAATGCAGATAGTGGAATGCGAGACATGATACGTGCTGTACTGGAAACGCAGAATTTTTTCTCCGCCCAGTTTGATAATCAGCCACCCTCAACCTTGGATCAAGCAGCTAAGGATGCAACAATCATCTTGAGCAACCCAGAAATCAATGACCACCAAGACAAAGAAAACATCAAGGGAAATTATGGGGGGGGGCGTCCTGCAATGCATTTTGGGCTACGCGCATCACCGGAAATGCTGCCAAGGGATCACCTATTCAAGATGCGTCAGTGCTCGATTCCAGCTCGCTACAGGCTGTAATGGGATGCGGAAACGGGTTGGGTTTCAAGTGGGCAGTGCTTTCTGACCAGTGCTGTTGCTTAAGCCAAAAACAATTCACCTGTGTAAGTCGTCTTTGTTCAAAATAAATCTTCCTATCTTTTTTCTGTCTTGATGGTGTTCAAGTCTCTCTCTTTCACGTTCCCCTTATCATATGTCAAATATGCATCAAATAGGATAGTTTTTGATTTTTTTTACTGATCCTTTCTACATGTGAATCAGAAGCACTGTTAATTTTAATCACGTGACAAAGGGCAGAGTCGACATTGGTGACCACCTTTTTCTCAGTTTGACAAAGAGACCTGTGGTTCTCCAACGCTAAAGGCACTAAAAAGATTCTGAGTTCTAAAGGTGCTACTGGGTCTTCACCATAGCAGCCATCTATACACCCCCCACCTACTCTCCAAACCAGAGAAGCCAGCTGGTACTGACCCAGAGCTGGGATGTGGAGGGGGAGGGGAAGAATGTTTGTAAAATCGACTGGGCGAGCAGGCTGCAAGGCAGGGCTCCGTCTCCAGCGGTGCCTAGAGGCGGAGTGGACCCACCTCAAAGAGTCTGGTGGCTTCCCAGCCTGTACTGACTCAGAGCTAGTAGGTGGAGGATGGCTCCAGCAGGGTTTAAGAATTTTCTGTTTGGACGAAGCCTGGAGCAACAACGAAGAGTCCGCGTGTAGTCCAGTACCTCCTTAAAAAGCATTCAGCAACACCAGGCTTTTCAAGCAGCCCCGCTTTTCTGGCACTAGAAGTGCCCCTCTCTCCACGGCCCCCAGGATTTCTTTCAATTCGTTTTTTTCAAAAAGTCACACCCGTCTACTTTTATATTGGTATTTGTATCTGACTCTCTAAATTAACTCTTTTCTTTTAAAAACAGGGGGTCTCAACCAAAAATAAAACCTGGGGTTGCGGGGGAGTGTATCTCCACAATGCAATGGGCATGCAGGGTGTGCAAGGCAGGAGGCGGAGTGGAGATGGCATCAGCAGGACAAAGAATTTTCTGTTTGGACAAACCCCGGAACAACAGCTATTTTGGCATCGGTTGCCCTCTTTTGCCCAGTGTACTCGAATAAATGGTTGCGTGCATGAAGTGTCACTCTGTCTGTTATTCCGCTGCTAAAATCACTAGGTCACGTTTGCTGGTGGGGGGTTCAGTTGCTGGTGGGGGGTGGAGGGCGAGCAGCCCTGAAGGAGCTTCCAGCAGCCATGAAGGGCTCTGAGCCCAGCTGAGGGCTCAAGCGTCCCGCTATAGATCCAGAAAAAGTAGCCGTGTTAGTCTGTTGGTAGAGATTCTAAAGCATCTTTCTGCTCTCCACTCCACAGCAGGGCAGGTGGCAGCCAAAGCCACTACTAGGTTAGAGGCATGTGATACTGTGGAGGATGACGTCGTGTTGGAACCAGAGCTTACAGGACAAGGTGAAAGGGGTCAGGTGGCCGCTGCAGTAGAGCCCAACGGAGCTGGGGGCAAGTCAGCCCTACCACAGCACGCACGCAGCTGGCCAAGGGGACGGTGGGGTTCCTGGGTCCAACCTTTCCTTACTCAGAGCACAACACTTCCTCCTGGTGCCTGTTCCTGTTTGACAGTTAGCTGTTGACAGATCAGTTCAGCCTTCCTCTTGTTCAACAGTCGTTTTGTCTACAAATATGTACTAATTGAATTTTCTAGGAGCAACTACAGATCCATTGGGGGACACGGTATGCCGTTTTGGTCGGCCCACCAGCCAGTCAGACACCAGCTGGATCCCAACTTGGGGCTGTTGTTTGGGAGAGGACTGGTGTTCCTGCACATACTGTTTGGGGGGAAGGAAGGGTCCTTCCCCGGATATCCGGGGTCTTGGCCGGGGGAGCAGAGACGTGTGTCTTAGCGAGCAGCTCTGACCTCCTGGCTAGCAGTTCCTCCATGCAACTGGCCCACCCACCTCACCACCCTGTTTCAGTGCAGGATTAGCTGGCTGCTGTTACAGAGCCAGGTAGGAATTTGGCAAAGGGGGGAGGTTTGAGGATTTGGCCTGAATGGCATTGGATAGGCCTACCAAGGGCAGGAGAGATGTTGGGTTTAGGGAGTGAGCACCCCCTCAGCAATTCCCCAGTAGTGGGGAAATGGGGTCTGACACTTTACGGCTACCTCCACCTCACAGACTGCCTCCAGAGAACCCCATATACAAGTCCTTCCCTCATGCTGTACAGCTGGGGCTTTAGGAGCTTGAAGGGGGGAATCCTTTGCCATACAGTACTCCATCTGTGACGACCATAAGTGTTCAAAAAAGGAATCTCGAATCAAGTCATCAGAGAGAGTATTGTGGTAAGTGTGCATTCCTACAATTTAAATGACATATGAAGTGGTAAGAGTCTTCAGTGAATAAAGTTATCACTGTTCACTTTTGTGTCATATCTATTAACTGGCAAACCAACTGCTTTGGCCTTCCTTCTTGTTATTGTAAGCACAGTTTGACAGATGCCAAGGAAGCCCAGGAGACGTGGAACACATTCCATGAACCATCTTCTTTGCCATGTGTCATGGACTTTGGAGATGGGAAAAGGGCGATGCGAAGAACGACCAGCTGGCATCTCTCCATGGTACCAGGTAAGCTCTGCAGTTTCTGAGAGGAATTTGCGATGTAATCCATTCATGCATGGCTTGACAGGAGACATGGATGTCATACAAATATTCCTGTCATCTATTTATGGAGTCTTTTCTGTCAACAATAAAAAAAACTAAAACCAGACAGGTTTTGATACTGTAATAGGATTGCCAACAAAGAAGGAATAGATACTGCCTATATTAGTATTTATCAATCACAGAAATTTATATTCTATGTACATGTTATTTTCCTTTGAGTAGAACTTGCGTACAAAGTCACTGTAATCCCTAATTTAAGAACAGGGAAGTGTGGGGGGACCACAGCAAGCTCCACCCACATTTAAAAGTTTTTAAAAAGCTTTTGTCAAGAATGATATATTGTGTCTAATGCTTGTTTGAGAATTTCTTTATTCATACCTCAACTTTTTCCCCAATGGGGACACAAGCAGCAGACATTGTTCTTCTCTCCCTCCTCCCAACAATGCTGTGATGTCGGTTAAGCTATCAGTGTATATAACTGGCCCAAGATTACCAAGCAAGCTTCCATAGCAAAGCAGGGATTCAGACCTTGGCCTTCTGAACTGTAGTACCATACTCTAAAGAATGCACCACGCTCGTAAATTACACTGAAAACTTCATCTGTACACAAAACACCCTTTCATTATTTTTCAGAATCGCTTTTAAAAAATGCAGAGAAGCCTGATAGTGCTAGTTCCTAAGCCGGGCAGCTCTATTAGGTTCTGCATGGACTATCGGAAAGTCAACTACATAGCACTGTTCAAGGCCTACCCGATGCCACGGGCCAAGGTACTGAATGGGGACAGCTCAATACTTCTCAGCTCCTGACCTCACAAAGAGGTACTGGCAGGTCCCCCTGAAGGAAAGAGAGAAGGAGAAGACTGCCTTCACCAAGCCCCAGGGGCTATTCCAGTTTCGAGTGATGCTCTTCGGCCTCCACGGTCTCCCCCAGGACAACCCAACGCCCATCAGCCCAAACGCCCAGCCTCACAGTAAAAGTGAAAAATCCCCTATGCCAAAATTAAACCATGAACAACATGAAAAAATATTTTTTAAATTCAAAGTGCATTAAGCGCAAACATTACATACAAAAAATTCAAAAAATTCTAAGTTAATACAGTACAAAACTGTTTCACAAATCCACAGACGCATACATTCCATCAATTCCTGCCCTACGGACAATCGGCCGCTTCCGTTTCGCACACAGTACTCACACGCTGTGCTTCCTCAGAGGCAAAGTCCTACACTAAATAGGAGAAACGTACGTCCAAATATACAAGCATAAGCACATAACACAACTCATAACAATGAATTATTTGCACCATTGCGCTTCTCCGTTTCAACTTCACAGGTTCGTAAAGGTCAACATAATTAAAAGGACCAATCCTATGCCTTAAATACAATAGACTCGACTTCAGCCCAACTGGAATCCATAGTCTTAGAGGGGAACCCATTCACAAAAAACATGATAGGTCCCATTCATTGTTTAAGCCTGAAGGGCTCATTGTTTTGAAATCAAAAATCCATTTTACCTCCCTCTGCAGCAGCATCCTCTGAAACTATCTACTCCCATGGTTGCTAATCACTTCCAAGACCGACTTTGTTAGTAAGGTTTTCACAGTGCAATTTTTTGCTTTCTTTCTTGCTGTTTATCTTCATGATTCTCTCACGTGTGGAGTAGTTAGTCTGAGAGCTATGGCTAAAGCTGCTTTTGATGGTATGTTAACTTTTTCTGAAGCAGACAAAGCAAGAATAGCGGCCAGTATGCCCTCCTTTATGAATACTAGCTCTAATATCTCTACCCCTACTGAGGATGACTGGGGAAATTTTTTTGTTTATTAAGAAAAAATCTATTAGATTTTATTTACATGGTTCTTCCCTTACTGAATATATTAATACCAATAGGACCCCTCGTGGTCTTATAATAAACAAACCACCTGGTATGTTTCAAGACAATAAGGACTTCAAAAGCCGTTGGGCAGCAGTCCTAAATAAATGACCTGATGCTTCTCCTGATAGAACAAGATAGTATACAGGTGGTTAAATTAACTAAAGAAATTGAGGACATGGAAACTGCCCTCAAAACCAAATGCACAAAAGAGGCTTTTGATGCAAAGATTTTGGAAATATATGCCCAACTTAAGGATTTTGAACAGAAAATGAAGGAGGTTAAGTTTTAAAAGTTCCAACGTGATACCAGGGACTACACTGCAGGACGAGTTTATACGTGGTGGGGCGAATCCACTAAGAAAAAGGTTACCTGGTCTAATCCAGTTGAAACTTATTCTGAATTAGAAACAACAGAGGGGGAAGATACGGACACCTCAGTGGAAGAGGATTCTTATTCCAGAAATAGAGGAACACGCTCTACCAATAGCAGGAGGGGGGTTTACGGGGATCCAACACATGCAAGAGGAGGAAGACTTAGTTGTTAAGTTGTTCTAACAAGGGCTTGGGTTATGCCCCCTCCCCTACCTATGATAGTTTCCAGATACGTATTGACTTCTTTAAGCTGATGCGACAACTTAAGTTAAAGCTATTTTTTGGAAATTCAAATCCACTCGAGGTAGATAGAGCGGGTTTTCGTCCACGTTCTTCCTCTATGCCTAATTGTACCGTTTGAATCCATTGTACTTAGGGACATTGTAAATAAAGAACCTGACTTTATACCTAGGTGGAAAAATCTAAACAAAGAAGAAAGATTGGCTCTTGAGTCCCTCTCTACAGATCCCAATATTATTATTAGGGAAGCAGATAAGGGAGGTTCGATTGTTGTACAAAGTAAGGCAGACTATCTTAAAGAGGTCAGACGACAATTGGCAGTACAAGTAAATTACAGATTCCTAGTGACCCTATAAAATGTATTTCCTTAATCATTAGAACTACTATTGATTAAGGTTTTTCCCTGGGGTATATTTCAGATCAAATACATAGGGCACTGTTCAATCTGCAGCCACGTACTCCAGTACTATATTTACTACCTAAGATACACAAACCTGGGTCTCCTCCACCAGGACAACCAATTATTTCAGGTTCAGGATGTATTTTTGAACCTCTGGCTAAATATGTCGACATGTTTCTACAACCTGCTGTTAAGAAACTGAAATCCTATACACAAGATTCCAATGCCTTTGTCTCCCTGCTGGAGGACTTGGTGATCCCTGAGAATGCGGTTTTTCTAACTATGGACATCATGTCCATATACACCAACATTCCACATCAGGATGCACGAGATACAGTAGAAACAGTTTTGAATAACCATCCAGACCCCTCACCTCCTACTTTTTTCTTATGTTCTCTCCTAGAAATTGTATTGGAGTATAATTATTTTCGGTTTGATAAAGACTTCTACAGTACTCTGGATGTGAATCCTTTTTTTGAATATGTATTAATTTATAAGAGATTTGTTGATGATCTTTTTTTGATTATGCCACTGGATGAACTCAGTTAATAATAATATTCAGTTCATGTGGCAATACAGTAAGGACTCAGTTATTTGGACTTGACAGTTTATAGATCCTGCAGTAACACCCTAGCAGTACATCCTTTTCACAAAAAAATCGGTTGTAATACGTATTTGCTTTACCAATCGTTTCATCCAAGTCATCTTAGGAGAAACTTGCCATATAGTCAGTTTCTAAGGATTAAACAGAACTCCACACAACGAATAGACTTTCAACGTAACTGCCAGCAGATGGAGACAAACTTCTTGAAAAGGGGTTATCCTCCCAACACTGTCTCAACAGATAAGGAGAGAGCCATTAATAAAAGTAGACGTGAAATTACACATTAAAGAGAGGAGGGGCATGGCTTTGATTCCAAAGGGAATGGAAGCATTTTAGGAGAGCTCTGTCCTCCTTAATCCTCAATCCCCTGTAAAATACTCCTGAACTCAAAAAATTCTTACTATGATAAACCAAGCCTCTAACAAAAAGAAATTACAGTCTAAAATTGTTAAAGACTTAGAGCCGAAACAGACGAAACGAATTTCACGCGTTCTCCACGTGGTTGTACTTACACGTGTCTCCTGCGGGTTTTGCCGTTCACGTGGTGTCCGTGTGTTTCGGAAGAATTGGCACCCCGTCCTACACACGTTCGCGGTAAAGCATCCACGGATTCTCGGCTGTGCTTCTGTGACGTGCTTCCCTGACGTGCTTCCCTTGGCGCAGGCTCACAAGCTACAGCCGAAAAATGAGCCGTCAGCAGTTGTTCCCGCAGCGGCCGGCAGGTGGCGTTGTGCAGTGCCCGAAACTGTAAGTTTTGTGCTGGGCCCACAAAACCGACAACGCACTCTGCGCGCTTGTTGACAAGACACTTGTCAGGGGTTGTTGACAAGACACCTTAGCTTGCAGGGGTACCCCTTTCAAACACCACAGCGGACATAGTCCCTGTCTGCATGATTGAAGCACTTTGTTAATGTTTGATTGACTGATTTGTCCAATCGACTCTTTCCAGGGGGGGTTGGGTCTTGGGATTGCCGAATGGGGGCGCTTTGTGATGATTGACGTACTCCGCAGCCCCTGGGGGGCCCCCTGAGTTTGGATGGTGACTGTTGGACGTTAGGGTTTTTTTTGGCCATGCCCACAAGCCCGCACTTCGCATCAGCAGCCATGCCGCCTCACCCGTGTGCGGGTGGCGTCATCCGCATGCCGGCGGAGTGCCGCGCAAAATTCCGCGCTCATCGCAAGGCGTTTTTGCGGGGGCGGCAGGGGGGAATCGCTCCATCCTGCACCTCACCGCCGCGCAATGCAGAGAATACTGGATGCGTCGGAAAGGGCAGCAGGAGAGGGCGCGCATCCGGAAGGTGAGATACTTGTCCACAGGTGCGTTCCCATTGTCATTGGCGCGGCTTCCCTTGCACACCTGCTACATTTGCCACATTTGCCAGGGGACCCAACTGAGGTGGCCCGACTTTGGCAGCACCATGCGATTGCCCTTCCGTCTTGTGGGGCTGGTGCGGTGGGGGGGGAGCGTGAAGAAAATATTACTGCACCACAGGGCAGAGCCGGCGCACACAGCAATGGCAGTCGGTGTTTTTAGCGCAGGCTGCATTGCCCCGGTGCCTCACAATTGCATGGGGGCCCGTGCAAAGGCGAGCCAACATATTGACCGTGAGTTTCCCCTCTCCACAGTGGGGGAATAGGGCTTGGTACAGTCCCAAAAAAATGTCTGAGCGCTGGTCACCCACGGGAATGGCAGCCTGGGGTTCCTCTCCAGAGGCCTGTGCTCAGGGTCCACGTGAGAGGTGGGCAACACACCATTGTTTGCTGTTGTGCAGGGGAGGAACGTGGAGAGGACGAGGAGCCGGAGCCATGCGAGGGGTTGGTCGTTGCGCCACTGCCATCGCCTGCTGCGCGCGAGGACAGAGGGAAGGCCTCGCAGTGCTAGGAGTCGGCCTCCACGGAAGAGTCAGGTAGTGCCTGGGCCAGCCAGGGGGACCCAGGTGAGAATTGCTCATCCCACAACGGGCCTGCCCCACGATCATGCCCCCTAAAAACTGCGTTCTGCAGACTCATCAGATGGCCCCCCACTGGAGGTGCGCGTGAGACTGAGGTCAAGGCAGAGGCGGTTGCGCCGGGGTCGGTGCAGGTGGCGGTGCGGGGGCAAGTGGCTGTAGAGGCCTGTCTCAAAATTCGTAAGTGCAATGCCATGTTCACTGTTCAGAGGGGTGGGCCCTTCTGTTGGTGGCGACATAGTTTCGCATCTTATCGACAGTTCGGAGACATGCCTGGAGCATGAACCTGAAAACGGTGTGTTGGGGGGTCTGCACTCTCAAGTTATGCTAAAGCAGGTCTGAACTGATTGGGAAATATTTGGGCATTTTATCCAGTGGGAGATCCCATCTGCAGCTTCCTGGGTGTCTGGGAGACGCTATTGGGCCGCATGTTCGCAGATTTTCCGCCCCCACTTCAATGAGAATTGGACTGGGGGGGGGCTTTGTAGGCGCCCAAGGAAGTTTTCCCAGGGCACTTCTGTTGTTCCAGTGTTCGCAAGCAATGCCCACCCAAGTGGAATGAGACATGCTGTGCGGAGGTGACATGCAAAGAACTGAGATTGCGGTGCGTAGAATGGCTGTTGAAATTTCTGGACTCGCACAGTGAGTTTGGGCGATCCAATGGGACAGCAGGGAGCTACACAGGGAGGTCAGGACGATGATGGGACGGAGTCAGCCAAAGATGCTCCACTCAGTTCTTTCCTCCATTTTCCTCACTTTCGTTTGCGTTTTCCGCCGTTGAGGGAGTTATTTATTAAACAAAGTTATTTGTCTCCAGTGGCTTGATAGCACTGAGCATATGGGGCCGGGCACTGGGTGTGTGGGGAGACAAGTGGCACGGGGAGCACTGGGTAAATCCAACACACACAGGGCTGCAGAAAACCCGGGGCGAGGAGTCATTGGGGAGGGGGAGGCTTGTGAGACCAGCCATGAGGTGCAAAGATACCTGGTGAGCATCTGCCTGGTGGTGGGCGGGGAGCGCACCTGGGGCGCAGGGCCAAGAGCAGAGGGCAGGGGGGGGCCACAGGAGAGGGGGCCACACCAAAACCGGGAGAGCAATCTGCTATCTCCACGCACAGATTGCGTTTTTGGCTCATGGAAGAGACCAGGACACAGTGTCTTTGGGGTGCCCAGAATTGGGCTGGCACCACCCTGGCCCGGCAGGATTTGGATTGTACTCCACAGTGGGCAGGGGGCAGGTTTGGGGTTGGGTGGCAAGCCTGGGGGCCCCCGCCAACAATGCGGTGGTGGGTGGGATGCTGCGAAAATCCACACACACGCAAGATTGCATGCTGGACAATGCGGAATTCGATGCGGGGAGCGAAGACCTACTGAGGCCACTGGGTGGTGGGTGGGATTCCTCCCACCCCCTAAAAGGGGGGAGGAATCACGTCTGTGAAGGGGGGCTTGTGGGCTGGCTGCTGCGAAGACCCACACACACACGGCTGCCCACTGGCCACCGCAAAACACCCGGGAAGGAGTGTCCTTGGGCAGGAAGTTGTTGGGTGGGGCGATCAACTGTGGCATCTGCCAGGCACTGGGTGGTGGGTGGGAGCGCAGGTGAGGCCTGGGGGCACTTGTAAGGGGGGGACGGGTGAGGGGGCCACACTACAAGTGTCCTTGGGCAGGGAGGGGACCAGCTGGGGGTACATGACCACAAAGAGGGATCACGTTTGCGATTGGGGGGTTGTTGGTTGGAGCCATGTGGGGGAGACGTGGGGGGGTGGACCCTGGCGGCCCCCTCCAACAAGGTGGTGGTGGGTGGGGTGCTGCGAAAATCCACACACACACAAGATTGCCTGCTAGGCACCACAGACAGCAGGAGGAATCATGTCTGTGAATGGGGGGTGGCTGGAGGGCGAGTTGTCATTTGAGAGGAGTGGGGGGAGCCTAGAGGCACCAAGGCATCTCCCTGGCACTGGGTGGCAGGTGGGAGCGCTGCTGTGGCCTGGCAGCACAGGCCAGGGGGGGCAAGGGTGAGAGGGCCTGGCCAAATCAGGGGTGGAATCACATCTGCAGCATTGTCCCGGAAGACAACCCGCGCACAGCTTGCATCTGGGCCCCACGGAAAGGACTGGGACAGGGTGTCTTTGGGGTGCCCGGGTATGTGGCTTTGGCTGGCGACGCTGCCCCCCCCTCAACGGGGGAGGAGGATTGGATGGTCCAACAAACTAGTCCCTGCTTGCAATTGGGGCCCATGGAAGAGACCCACAGGAAGCAGGGGGCGGCTTCTCAACATCGCACAAGACTTCACTTTCTTAAGTTAAGGCCGGGTGTGGGGGGGAGGGAATGGAAAAATGGGAGGGGGGTTGTGCGAGGGAAGTTTCTGGCCCTGGATCGGGGCATCAGACAGCACGGTTAAAATGCACATGCATGGACGATTATTCTGTTATGTGCACGCTGGATTTGATGACTGCCCATGGGGTCCTGGTCTGGGCCTGGCGTTGGGGGAGGGGCCTCGGTGAAGTGAAAAAGAAAAAAGTGGGCGAGCAGGATTAGAACGCAAGACGGCGGTGAGTTCATTGGGGTCTATTCCGCTGTATGGCTAACCCGATGCCCTCAGTGGGATGCCATTGTGTGGATGTGCACGGCTTCACAACGCACACATTGACGCAACGGCAACAGGGGGGGCTGTTGGGGGCGGAGGTACGGGGGGATGGGGGCGTGGCGTGTGGGTCAAGTGAATAAGATACCCGCCAGGGAACACTGCTATGCATATATCCCAAAGGTCTTGACTGCCCCACTCCGGACTACTGGAGAATGGAAGATTTTATTCACTTACCATGAAGCTTCCTCTCTCGGTGGTCCAGGAGTGGGGCAGTCACAATCCCGCCCGATGTATAGCTGGTTAGGTAAAGCATTTGTATCAGTTGGGTGGGCAGAAGGAACATGTTGCCAACCCGGTTTGGTTATGAAATGGTTCATTTGTTAATGTTATAGTTACTTGAAGCAGGTCTGTGGCAGCCTGGAAACGAACTATATGGGGAGCTGATGAGGGTTTGAAAAGGAACTGGAGCTGCCTGGGAGCCCCTCCCCCGAGGATCGCATGATTCGTCCGATCCTGCTCAAGAGGAGGAGGAGCTACCCAAAGGTCTTGACTGCCCCCACTCCTGGACCACCGAGAAAGGAAGCTTCACGGTAAGTGAATAAAATCTTCCATGCTTGTTTGAATGGTAGGAGTGCCGTTCTTTGGGCCCAACCAGCAGGGGACATTGACACTGTGCACCGCACAGAGATTTTGGAAGGGGGTGGGGGATTTCTAACTTTTTGCAATTTTTTCTTTTTGGGGGGGTAATGGTCACTTACCAGCATGTCAGTGGGTAATCCAGCTCGGGCGCCCTGCTTTCTCCCACAGACGAAGCACGGATGAAAAACGCGCCGTGCGTCCGCTTTGGCGGGGTATGCCCTGCCATGCTTCTAGGGCGTCAAAAAATGAATCCTTTACTCTTTTGAATTCAGAGCGGCATTGCTCGGCGGACCGGGTGTAGCCTCTCTCACTCATCTGCCATCCATGCTTTTCATCACCCGATCCGCTTTGCCGCTCCGTTCGAGGAGTTCGAGGATGGCCTCGACCTCCTCGTCCCTCCAGAACACTCCTTTCCTGCTTGGCGCCATGTTGGGAAATGAATACCGTCCTATCGAAAAGCACATGCTCGTCGGTACACGTTAAAAATTATAGGCACGAATTTTAAAAAGTGCGCGCGCGGGAGAGTGGAAAAGCAATTGGATTGTACTATGCTGTACTTTCTTCCGCTCATAGAAATGTGATCTTGAAAGATGAGAAAGCAAACCGATGGATGAAATTTGGTTCACCAATTGAGTAACAGTTTTGGTCAAGAAATAAGTTAGATGGCCATAGTATTATGGAAGAATGCTTTCTACGAGCCTTGGCATTCCATTAAGATCAGTCTCTCCCAAAATGCCATGACCAACTCCCCCCCCCCCCAAAAAATTCAAGTAAAATCCAAGAGAACACCAATCCTGGGTATTTTATTTTTTTCCCTTTTGTTGGAAAATCCATCTTTTTCTTCAATGATTTTTCACCCGCTTTCTGCGAGTGCCATTCACATTCAGACACAGAGGCGGCAATTCCAAGACAATGCTCAAGTCAGAAACCTAATGGTGGGTGCCCATTGTGTCATCCACCCCACTTTATAGCGGCTTCTACAATGGTTTGACATTCTCCTTTTCATGCCATGGGTCAGGATGGCATGATCTCAGCTGCAATTTGGATTATCAACATTGAACAAACCAACGGAATCAGTTATGGTTTTTGTATCGCATGTAGAGGCGGCCAAAAAGAAGTCAACCTCAATTATACTACTTAACTGTTAACCCCATCAATGCAAAAATGAGGACAATAATACAACTCTGTTCTTGAAACGCAAATTAATATTTATTAACAAACATACATAGTGAACAAATGTTACTTAAGAGTGCATTTGGGAAGGCAATTTTACATCTGAACAACGATGTTCTCACTTAACGTTGAAATTTATCCGTTAATGCGATTGTCTAATCCGCGAGCTATATAAGTTGCCACCATCTCTCTCACCACCTTCCCCTGGTCCAGGTGGCTTTGTTGCTCAACATCTTCTTGCTCCACTGCACGGGAGATGAGCAATGGGTCGACAGATCCTCCATCCCCCACAATCGCGTGCCCACGGTCCTCGCATAGATTATGCAGAACTACACACACGGTCACAATTGAGACCACATTCTGCTCCCTGGCCGGAAGTCGACGAGAGAGGCACCTGAATCTTGCCTTCAAATGTCCGAAAGTGCATTCCACTCGGTTGCGCGTAAGTGCCAGGTACCTGTCGGCTTCATGAGCCACCGACGCACGGGGTAGGCTCCGTAGGCTAGAACCAAAGGTGGCACACAAACACCCTCAATTTCTATTGTTCGGTTCCCAGGTACAAAGGATCCAGAGTCCATTGCCACACAGAACGCGGAGTGGAAGAAGACGGAAGCTTCATGATTGCGACCACTACACCCGATCTCCCCATCTATGAACCTCCCACGGTGATCTACAGTTCCCTGGAGCAGGATGGATGAGAAGCTCTTCCTATTTCCATACTGGCCCGGTTTGCCGCCTGGGGAACATATGGGGATGTGTGTCCCATCGATCGCCCCAATACAGTTGGGGATTCCAATACGCAGGAAACTGTCCATTATCTGTAAAGTGAAGCATAAAGGCAAATCACTACTTGGCTTACAGAATGCCATGTAATGCGCTAAAAAATTTACCAGTGTTATCAGTGCCCATGTGGGATTTCCCTCTAAAGACGACGACCATTCCTGTCCGCTATTTCGGTGGACAAATCATTGACAGTGGTATGGCGCAAAGACAAGAGAAGATCATCATGTAGCACAAACAATATTGAAACGGGACACTGATTGAAAGCCACCACTGTATGAGGCACTAATGTTGGCTCAAGTAAAGAGTTCTATTGGCCCAGGGCACAGTATACTAGCCAGAAAGACAGTAACGTTGATGGCACGTGCCAACGAACAGAGCTGATATTCGACAAGCCCTTTGCCACATAGTTTCTTTTTTTTTAAAAGTACTGCTTCTATTTTCATTATCATTGCTTGGCATCACACACGCCGTCACATATCCAAAGCGGTGGTGTGCCCGCTGTCCCCGATGCCACATCTAACATTTTAACTACAGGTGAATGGGGATCAACGAAAAAATAACCAAAACAATTTTATATTTTTTCAAAATGTTATTTTGAAATATAAATTGAAAAAAAAATACCTGTCCAACATTGGGTCCAAGGCGCACGGTCCTCGAGAGGAGCTCGAGCTCGACTACCAGACAAAACTCAACAACCAAAGCAGCTACTGTGGAGCGTCCAATGCCAAAAATATCGCTGGCCACTTGGTAACTTGAACCGCTGGCCAAAAACCACACCGCGACAGCCACCCTCTTCTGAGGTCTGCTGCCTTTCCAAACATGGACGAAGCAACTCAACAAGTTCACGGAAGGTTCTGCGGGACATGCGAAACCTGCAGATCCATTCCTGGTCATTGCAGACTTGGAGGACAATCCTGTCCCACCAGTGATTACTTCTCAGATAGACCTAGCAATCTCTGGGGTCCTCCATCTCAGCCAGAGCGCACCACTGGCTCACCGGATCACTGCCTCCCACCTGGATCCGACGAAACCTGTGGGATGCAAGGACAACCAACAGCCGACGGCGGATGCGTGCTCTTTGATACAGGAATCGAGCAGCCACTCGATTCCTCCTCACGATGTACCGATGGTACGACTCAAAGAAGTCAGAAGTACAACGCAGACATATGGCGACCACTTGCCCAATAAGAAACAGCAGCGTCTCCCTCGGAGCCATAGTGGTCATCCGCATCCGCATCCTCCTCTAACACCCAACAAAGTACACACACTATGCACACCCGTTTTATGACGATTCAAATTGATCCGCACTACACAAGGACCAATGGTTTCTCAAATTTAGGGCACTAAAAGGCAGCAACCAATCAAAGATCTCATGGTGGGCGTGGCAGCGCAATTACAAATAAACAATTCATCGGTATATTGAAAATAGGAAAAAAAATTTAAATTGCACGATGGCGTCATCAGCGACGTGATTCGTGGACATGCCCCGAATTGTGATTTGCAACCAGGGATGTGGACAAACTTCTGCACGCTGCATCCGCGATCCGAAAGGGTGTGTGAACACAAACGGGAAATGCGCGATAGAAGCCAGCGGAAGAAAGGCGAATAACAAGCGAATGGTAAGGAGGTGTGGATTCGGCCTATGTATACTTTGTTTAAAAGTTGTAAACTATTGTTGATTAGTTGTTGTTACAGTTGATGTTCATTGTTGATTTCTATTTGTTGTACATTATAAAGCTTAATTAAAAAATTTAAAAAGCGAGGAGGAATGACAATAAAATAACATGTGTGCTCAACTATACTCAAACATTGGCAGGATTTACCAGGATGCCAGTCTCCAGCTAAAGTAGCATATAGGAGAACACGCAATTTCAAAGATGTTCTTATACACTCTGATATTCGGTCTTTACCTTCTCGTCGCATTGATCCGCAGGGTTGTTTTCCTTGTGGCCACTGGTCAGTTTGTAACTTGGCAAGGAGTAGTCAGGAGGTTAGTACGTGGCACACCATATGTGGTATATTTAATTAAATGCCATTGCAATATGCTGTATGTTGGAAATACCACTTGCATTATCAGACTGAGAATAGAAGAACATCAGTCTAGAATTCGGAGAAATGTATCAGAGGCCCCTTTAGTGCCTCATTTCTCCCAGGTGGGACATTGCGAAAAAGATTTCACATTCACAGTTTTATACGTCAGCAAACTTACCAATACAGAATTAATTAGGAGACCTCCTTAGGAAAAAATCATGGTGGATTTATAAATTAAAAACAGTGTCACCTTTTGGATTAAATGTTAAGATGGATTTATTTTTTTTTAATTAGCCATGAGGGCATTTGGTTTACTGTTTTTGTTTCTTTAAATTTGTTGAATGAGGGAATTTCCCCAGTTGTTCAGTATTGTTTAAATAGAGGTTCTTAGTTTCATGAATTGCTGCTGCAGTGGACATAGGAATTACTTCGGACATGTTCTTCTTCTTCATGGAGTAGTGGCTTTGTATTGTTATAAATTGTGTTTTAAGTTTTGTATTAAAAATGAGAATGTAATTTATATGAATGTATTTTTATAGCATGGTAACTACAAGAGGGAGGAATAAAGAAACGGGAAGGAAATACTGGTACCCCTGTTGCAGTTACACCTCTACTACACCTCCATTATTTGAACATCTTCTCCTGGAAATGAATTGGACTTTGTCTCATTAAGACTTTGGTGTTGTATAAAATTATGTAACTCACAGCACTAGCACTTTAGCATTGTATGCATAAGTCACTTAAACAGTCTGCTGTTAAGCTTATTTTCAAAGGACTTTGTGGATGCATTATAATAAGATGCTGTAACGGACAGGCCCTGTTTGAGTGACAGGTCCTGAATAGAATGTTGAGAGAGAGTGGCAGTGAAGGGCAGTTAAGACCATTTAGAATAGGGAGTTGTGAGTTTTGGCAGTGAAGGGACCCTCTCATATGTGTTTAGAGAGTTCTCTGAGGAGGACTAGTTAATGAGGTATCTGGAACGTTTAACCGTTTAAGGCTGTGCAGGAGAGAGATAACATGTGCTTCAGGAAAGTTATCTGAGTCCGGTTTGATAATTCCTGCCTATCTTATATGCCCTGAGGGGAACCAGCTTCCAGCCTGAGTTCTAGCCTCATGAGAAGAGGTCTACGATGTCAGACTTGTGGCTAGATAATGTCCCTACTCCAGACTACCTTCTGCAATCAGACAAAAGTCCATTGTTTCCAAAAGGTTTTTACTGAAGAAATAGTTCATTATAGTCCACTGGCCTGAATGCAATATTCAGGATGGTACATGAGAATTGTTACCAATGACAGGCAAAGCATGAGGCACAAAGTAACAGATCCCAGCAGGCCCAGCCTCCCCCCATAGTTCTCAAAACATTCCCTCTGAAGCTGGGAAAGCGGAATCTTTCAAGGCCGGATCTTGGTGGAACATCGGTAGCCAAAACAATTCTTCTCTGTGAGATAGCTGCCTGGGAACCTTGACACCTGGGAAGAAAGCACTTAAACACTGGAAGGGTTAGAAAATGGAGTTGGTTAAGCAAAAGCATACATGACAGTATTCAGGACCTGACATACAACACACCTACGGAGCCAGAGTGTAAGTGGTCCATATTTCTATTCCCTGTCAGAAGGGTCCCTTGACCAGTGGTGAGAGGAGCAGTGAGATTCCAAATCAGAACCGTCTTAAGCTAGCAGAACCATTCACATGGGGTGGGAATCCGTACACGAGAATTTGAATTAATGTATTATTGATTCTTTGTATATTTATTTCTTGATACACTGTACATATATCAATAGAGTTTATTTCACTTTGTTAGTAAGGTATTCACGGTGCCATTTTTTGCTTGCTTTCTTGCTGTTCCCTAGTCATCTACACTTTACCTCCAGGAAACTGGGAACTCATTTTACCAACCATGGAAGGATGGTAGGCTGAGTCAACCTTGAGCCAGCCACCTGAACTTGGCTTCTGCTAGGATTGAACTCAGGTCACGGGCAGAGCTTGGACTGCAGTACTGCAGCTTACCACTCTGCGCCACGGGGCTCTTCGTATATTCTTTATATATTCTTTATACACAGTATTTTCCTTTTACTAGAATTTACGTGCAACGTCACTGTAATCCCTAATTTAAGAACAGGGAAGTGTGGAGGGACCACAGCAAGTTCCACCCACATTTAAAAGTTTTAAAAGGCTTTTGTCAAGAATGATGTATTGTGTCCAATGCTTGTTTTAGAATTTATTTTCTTTATTCATACCTCAACTTTTTCCCCTATGGGGACACAAGGCAGCAGACATTGTTCTTCTCTCCCTCCTCCCAACAATGCTGTGATGTCGGTTAGTGTGTAACTGGCCCAAAGTCACCCAGCAAGCTTCCATGGCAGAGCAGGGATAAAGACCTTGGGCTTCTGAACCGTAGTACCATACTCTAAAAAGTACACCACCTTGGCTCACCACCTATGCAGAATAGTAAATTGCATTGAAGACATCATCCGATGACTGAAATAATTCTTATATACATAACACCCTTTCATTATTTGTTTCAGAATCACTTTTTTAAAATGCAGTGAGAACCTTTGGCCATGACAATCCAGCAGGGACCCAGAATTTCAAGGAATTTCAATTAAATCTTCAACGTATAAATTAAGTTTGTTTTGCTGATGATGTAGTGGTTTATACCAGTGACCCAGTAAATTCTTTACATAGATTAGTAAAAAATGTTCAGAGATTTACCTTAATATCTGGTTTAATTATAAATCATTTAAAAACAGAGGTTTATCCAATTTACCTCAAAGCAAAAACCAAAAAAAACTATTTTCAATTTTTTAAATATTTTTTATTGATATTAATAATGCTTACAATACAAAATAGTTACAAAGCTTTTAAATATTCTAAGTGAAACTTTTGCGGTTTACAGTATAAGATAACTTTCTAGTAGATAGTCTGAAATTGTTTCACAAAAGGTAAACTTTAGTCATAAACTTGGGCTTGAAAACAGAAAAAAGGCAATAATATGTAACTATCATTGAATCATTTCAACATTACGAGACCAAATCCTTTTTCCCTCCCCCCTTCTTTTCCCCCTAAAGATAGTCATCAACCATAAATTCTCCTTTCTCTTCCCTCCCTCCTCATCCCCCTCCCCTTTCTACCCTTCCCCTAACCCCACATATAGACAATCCTGACACGGTGACCTGTAGGTAATACTTAACAGGTTATTGGTATAGAATACCAATTCCAAGTGCAGGAAAAGACAATAAAGGCTAAGTGCAATTACCCCCTATCCCCCCTACCGCCCCAATCCCCTATGGCATCTTGAACAATTATGTCTTGCTTATTGAGAACAATCCTCTAATTCAAACGAACTGGTATTTTGCTATTCTTAATGGGAGATACGGCAGATAACATTCTTCTTTTCTGAGTGTTCCTCTCCATTTCTATTGCGGGGTCAATTCCAATGGCTCTAAGAAGTGCTTCTCCAGACTCTTGATCAATAGCTCTGTAAATTTGTTCTTGATGTATGACTTCTAGATGAACAAGATTAGTCCATTTATAGTTGATTTGAGGTTTCTTTAGAGCCTCAGATGTTCTTTTCAGTTCTCTTCTTTTGCTCAGTACTTCTGGTGGTAAATCAGTGAAGGCTAATATTGGGGTTCCGTTGTAGTCAAGAGCTCCCCTCGCTCTAGCAGTTGCAAGATTTTTTTTCTTAATGTTCCCATCTTGAAAGGTAGCAATGATGTCCCTGGAATACTTGTTCTTTCTGCTGTTTCTTGATCCCACTCTATAAGCATTTTCTATTTTTATAGTCTCATCTTCGTCTTCGTTCCACTGCAGTTGCTTTATTAGCCATGACACCAAGAAGTTAGGCAGCTCTTCATTTGTATTAATATTTTCTTTAAATCCTCTAAATTTAACGTTCCTCTGTCTTATGGTCATTTCCAACCTTAATAATCTTTCCTGTTGATAAGCATTTGTACGCTGAAGCTCTTTGACTTCTATCTGAGTTGCATTGTTTATTTCTACCGCTTTATTAGCACTGTGGGTTGCTTTATTTATTTCGATTTTCATTTCAGCAAATTGTGCTGTAAATTGCTGTGACAACATTTTTATGTTGTCAAGCAGATTTTGTTCCATTTGTTTTATCAATTGGGAAAAGCTGTCCTGTTGGGAGGGTGAGCTTATTTTGGCAGTTTTAGTTGCGCCCGCCATTTTGTCTTCCTCTCCCTGCTTTCTCCCTGGCTCTAGTGCTGTTTTCCGGTTCAGAAAGAAGTTCTGTAAGTTTTTTATTGCCTTTACCTGGTGCCTCTTTTTCTCGGACATCTGCTTTCCCATAATTAATGCGTTTCTTTCCGTTGTGACGATTTTAAAAGGGGAATTGGGGGGGGGACGGAGCTCTTGCACTAAGCGTCCCTCCTCCTCTCCGTCGACGCCACGCCCCCAAACCATTTTCAATTTAAGTGGGTAACAAATATTGTGAGGCACTTTGAAGTCAATATCCCTATTGATCTAAAGGACCTATTTGATTACAGTTATAAAAACCTTAAAAATAGAACTCACAATTTTTATTTCTGTCTTCTTGTTGTCAGGGTCTGCCATGCGGAGGAAATGTAACCTGTGTAACACCATATTAATTCTTGTAGTTGTTTAGTCTTTCTTCCCTTCCAGGTCCCTTCAAGTGCCTTCCATGGGAGAGGATGCTGCGTCTTATCTGTTTTCTTCTTAGCCGACCTTGATGAACCAGCGTTCGCACAGAGAGGCTTCCTGCTATGTGAACTCTGGGGGAGGCTGGGATTTGGGAGTTTGAAGTGTAGCAACTTTCATTTTGTAACTCATTCCTAACAAAGCTTTGTTCAGCCAGGATCTGCTTGGTCCTGGAATATGGGCACCTGGGCCTGAATGCTGTCTTTCAAATAAAACCTTTTGTCTTCTTGCAGAAGGAAGACAGACTCTAGCCAACTGGAATGCCATAGCCTGACACCTGTATTGGTATATCAAAGTAAATTAAGAATTAATGATTTTGTTTGGGCCAATAAAAAATCCAGAGTAAGTTTCCCACTGTTAACTTGCCCCTCCAATTTAGGAGAGGTAGGGCTTCCCAATTTAAACTCTTACTATGTTGCAGCCCAATTAAAAAACATACTGAGTTATATGGCCAAAAACAGACAGGCTTGGATTCAAATTGAACAATCCTATATTTTCCCTTATTATTTACATGAATTAATTTGGGATGGGCCAAAAGAAAGACCTCAGAAAGTTCTATCCAACCCCTTTTTATTAACAACATTAAATTTATGGGACAAATACAGGAAAATTTTGGTGCCCAATACTTCCTCAGTGTCAGCCTTCCTGGGACAAAGTTGGTTTGTACCTGGAAGGGATCCAAAAACTTTAAGGAATGGATGGAAAAAAGGTATTTAGACTGTGTGACATTAGTCAAAAAGGACATATTTGGTCAAAAACACAACTGGAAACAAAATATAACTTTAAAATATCATGGCTCTAATATCACCAACTACACCACATGTTTGTAAAAACAGGATTGGCCACATTATTGGATAGAGAGCTTAACCCGTTTGAATCCCTGCTAAAAAAAATAACCCTCCTGGCACCAAAGAGAACATGTCTTATTCTTTATAAATTGCTAAACAATAAACAGTGGTCACTAACGACAACACAACAGAAAGCATGGCAAAAGGACTGTGGCATAACAATAAATGAAAATCAATGGAATTCAATATGGCCCTCAAATCTCCATTCTTGTTACAAGCCTTTAAATTGATTTCAAGATGGTATTTAACTGCTTGGAAATTATTTTATAACATATCGAACAATGACCTCAGGTGTTGGAAGGGATGTGGGCGATGGGAACATTTGTACATTCTTGGTGGGGTCCTGCCAAAAAAATCCAGATCTTCTGGGATTAAGTTACTTGTTATGTGGAAAAAATTACAGGGTAGCAAATCCCAAAATGCCCAGAAACTGTATTACTCTATTGGTGGAATAGTTCGTCCATACCAGCCATTAGAAAAGATCTTATCTCATTATTGCTGGTAGCAGCCAAATTTGTTAGCCCAGTACTGGAAGTCTGAAAAAATACCCTCAATAAAACAATGGCTACATAAAGTTTGGGATTTGGTTGTAACGGATAAAACTTCATCACAAATAGCAATAATAGACAACTCAACATACCAATCAAGCTATTTGGAAAAATGGTTTCCATTTTTTTATTATACTTCAAGTTACGCCTCAATGTATATGTCTTTACGAAAGAAAAATATTGATTTGTTTTTATTAATCATCATGTATTGTTTACTACCCTTCACTAATGTTGTAAAAAAGTTAGTATTAAGTGTTATATAATATTATGATTATGTTATGTAAGGTTAGTATATTGTAAAATTAAAATTTAAAGTATTTTAAAAATGCAGTGGCCCACGCCAACTGGGATCTTGTTTATTTGTCAATGGAATACCATTATTCCTATTGCAGGCAAAAATCCATCCCGAAGCACCGACTAATATGACCTGCAGAACTTCCCAGCTGAGATCTCAATACCTAGCAGAAAGTATGTTGCTAAACCATTCTCTCATTTTGTAGAAATTAGTGGCATTAATTTTATTCAAATGTATATGTGAGAAAAATCTTGATGTTGTATTTACTGTTTCACAAAGTCAGAAGGAAAAAAATAAGGCATGCATGTATTTTCCACACCCCAACAGCATCATGCATGAACAGCTGCAGATAAAAACCATTAACACCTTCTCTTCTGCAGATACAAAGTTGTTGGCATAACATATAACACGGAACAGCATTTTGTTTCTTTCCAGAAACTTGGAAAGAGTGGCCATTGGCATCTATATGACGGACTGAAGGAAAAACAGAGCTCAGGACACAGCAACAGAGAGGCCACAGAAGCTGTCTTCAGTGATATTCTGAAGAGACACCATTTTCCAAACCACATTGTTGCTGTGCGTCAATCACGAACCTAAATTGATGCTACATCCCCAGCATTGTTGACTCAAAATACCAAGACTTCATATGAATTTTTGGAATAAATTATTTGATACCCTTCTCCTATAATTTTGTTTTTTCACACTCCTAGACTAACAATTGACTGTACTGTGCGGGGAACTTCCAGTGGACTAGGTTCAACTGTAGCAAGGGGTGCCTGAGACTTAAATATATGGTTTTGGACCAGGTTCCTGTTCCTTCCTCCACATTTTCCTCTCCAGCCCACTATTCTTTGGGGCTATTCCAAATAAATGTTCCTCTACTCATGTGTGCAGCGCAAAAATAGTACTTTGAGATCTAAATGGGAGAGAAGCAGAATAAAAAGCAAATGAATTAATATTATTTTTTAAAAAGCACTAACCCAAGGTGGCTTTGACATAGTTGGTGAAATGAGGAGGGAAAAAAAAGAGTACGGCTGTTCTACTGCAGAAGGCACCAGAAAAGAGATACTACACATCGGCATTATAACTTACATTGTATCTTGAAAGTGAACAAAAGACTGGTACAAAATGGCATTAAAAGTGGTATCAATACGTGCGTAACACTTTTAATAAAATGGATGTTGGGTGAGATAGATGTTTATTCATAGCAATTGACAAGCTTTTGGAGTCAACCCAAAAAAAGGAGGTCTAAGCTCCAGAACCAGTGTTTCCATCAGCACCAGCACATGTTTTCTTATAGGTGACAGTCTCTGGAATTCAGGGCTGTGTGATTTGGGGTGATTCAAGGTTTTTTTTCCCATTGCAGCTGCCCCCCCTTTCTGCTTATTGATTTGTTCTAGAGGCACTCTACTTTTAAGCTGTTAACTCATGAACTTGGCTTTGTAGGATGACCCAGTAGAAGTCCACTTAGAGGGTAGTCTGCTGAATATGGATGTGTATGACATGTGCCACTACAAACTTTATTTTGGAGTGCAGAGCTTTTCAATTTCCCCTAGTATTTGTGTTTGGCTTTGTGAATACGGAACGGAATACGGAACAACCGAATACGGTTGTGGATAATTGTAAAATTCAGATCCTTAATTATTAAAAGACACCAATTTCAGTTTCTTACCAGTAAACTAAGATCTCTGAAGATTAGAAACAGTTGGGATATTCCTTTCAAAGTGATATTCCTTTCAAAATGAGTTTTTAAAAACAGAAATACACCAGGAGTTATTCAAATCATAAAGGAATCCTGTAAAACAAAAACAAAAAAAACCTGTAACAATTTTATTCATACATGTAAAGGGAGTAAATTCGTCCAACAGAAGAAGACACTATATTAGATTAACAAAGAAGGAAAAAGCAGATTTTATATTCTTTTAAGAATCTCATTTTAAAAGGTGACGAGTTATTTGAAGGCCCTGAAACTTGATGGAACATTTGCAGATTCTAATCTGAATAAATATAAGGGATAGCAATAAATACTAATCTGTTTCAATTGGAGGATGTTTTGCTAGAAAGCACAGGTAGATACATTATGCTCAAATGTGAACTTAATCAAAGAATTATGATTTCATGGACCAACAAACTCAATTTCCGTTTTAGCTGCAACTTCTACACATCTCCCCACGCAAACAGTAAAGGAAATACATGCCTCTAGTCTGTTTGCACCAAGATCCAATAAAGGTGTGTGTAATCAAAAGCAACTAGAATGCCTAAAAGCTTTAAAAATATACAGAGAGGTAGCTGAGGTGGCAATATTAATTATATAAAAAAATTAGAGACATCTTGCAAAGCACAGGATACAGATCAGAATCTTAATCAGCATGGAAGCGTGACGTCACATGCAAGTCATGGCAGACACCTGAAGACAGAACTCCCGTTCCATTTTGATTTCGTTCTCCCGAATCGGTGATTTTCTTAAAACTTGATTCAGCTGCAATAGTTCGATAACATGGGGAAGGTTGGGGGAGATAAAAACAAAGCCCCCTGTGACTGACTCTCCATCGGGAAAATCTTTCTTCCCTACTGGCAAGATTAAAAATGGAACGGGCCCAGAACAAGAGAAGAGGTCTGATATGGTGGCTGAAAGTTCCAATGTGTCTTCAGAAGACATGCCATTAAAAAAAATTGTATTCAAATCAATTGAAAAACTAAAAGATAGGACTGCAGAAAAGCTTACATACTTACTTTGAATGAATAAATGAATGCTTATTATTACTATCCAAGAAATGAAGTCAGAATCAGAATAATTAACAAACATGTATGTTTTGAATACATGTCATAGGTATATAAATATATACAAAAGGGGTGAGATATGACCCTAATTATTGTCCTATCAGCCTGCTCAGCGCGGTGGGTAAGCTAACATGCTAGATATCTATACTGGAAATTATGAGATTGGATTGACAAGGAAAACATCTTAGCAAACAGGATTCAGAAGTGGTCGTTCTACAATGGATCAATGCTTCCATCCTGCACCATTTGGTGGAGAAATATACAGCTAGATCGCATGGGGCTCTGTGTCGTGGCCAGGGGCCAGGAGAAAGCAGTGTCACTCTCTCCTTCCTGGCATACAAGGAGCCGAGACGTTGTAAGGCAGCTCTGCCTCCAGAGCCGCTCAGCTGGCCCCTCGTGGTCAAAGAGGAGACAGCACGCTTTGCTCACTTATTCCAAGCGACGAGATTGGTGGCGAGTGAGCAGAGAGAAGTAACAGGCTGTGTTTATCCTGTGCTTCCCTTCACACCGGTGGTTTGGTTGGTGGCAGGGGTCAGCCCCCCTTTCTTCTACTGCAGAGATTCAGGTTGGCCATTGTTGCCAAGTAGGCCCCCTCTCCTGCTTTAAGGCATGCCATGAACTGTGTTAAAGTTTCCTGCATTGCTGTTTCACTGCTGCTACACAAAGACTACCTTGCACGTGTGTGTCCTGATACACGTGTCAGTTTCCTGCTTGCTTGTTAATTACCTTGCTGCTGCAATAGACTGTGTAGTTTACTGACTCCATGTTTGGATAACTGCACAAAGGACTCTCTTTCTGGGCAGCCCTGCCCTGCCCTGTACCTGGACTTCCCAGTGTGTGCTTTGGACTGTGTTACAAGTGTGCCCCGTGCCTGCATTGCCATCTGCCACGGACCGTGCCTGTTCCCTGCTTTGGACTGTGTTTTGTGTGCTGTTTCCCCTGCCTCCATGGAAGCCTGCCTCATATGGGCCCAAGCCGCTGCTAGCAGCCGGGCGCCTGCCAGGGAAACCTCCAGCGAGCCTGGCCAGGCGCTCCCTGGTCAGTTCCCGCCTGGAGTCTCCCGCAGGTCGGTCCCCGAGCTTGCCCTCGCTACCGGGCAGCCTGCTATCCAGCCCCAGCTATGCCCAGCCGGCATCCATGTTCCCAGGCAGCCAGAAGACCCAGGGAAGAAGCCTGGTTTGGGAAGCCATTTCGGCGAAGTGGGCACACCACGTCCGCAGCAAGAGTACCTCGCCCCGCTCTGCATATCTTAGGAGCCGCCCAAGAGAAGGAACTAAGTGCCGACCATCCCAAGCACTTAGAGAATGCATCTCAAAGAAACCTCCGCATTCCAGAGCTGATGACATCAGGACAAGCCCTGTCCGCTGGAACATCCATTCAGCCCACTCGGATTTCCCCCTCCCTCTTTTGTCCCCTCTTCCTGAGGTGTCACTTATCACAATCTGATTACCAAAGTGGCCCATCCAAGCCATTCAGTAGCCCATTAGAACCTTTGTTGTAAACTGTGAGAACCACCAGGTACAGCACCAGCCCCAGGGTACGTTTTGGGGTATTTAAGCTGGTCTCCCAGACCACACGGTGCTTAGGCCATTCCTATCCAGACTTCCTTGCTGTCCCCCTGTGGTTCCATTGCTGGCATTGGGCCACCCTCGCTGTCGTGTCTCTGCTTCGCTTCAGGATAAGTGAGTATTCCCCCCTATCATCGTTGGGAACCAGCTAATGCGGAAGTCTCTGCATTTCCTACTCTGTATTTCTCAGATCTTGTGTGTTCTCTTGTATGCTTGTGCAAGTTTAGGCTCACGCCACACTAAATACACGTGTTTGGAACTTATTTGTAGTCTGCCTCTTTTTCACTAGAGTGTCTGGAATCAGGACCTCGGTATATATAGGTCAGATCCGCGCTAATTTTAGTTACAGACTGCTAAAGCTAATTTCCCCTTATAATAAAGAGCAGTTCTGGTAACACCATAAGCCTCCTAAGGGACGCAAGGGCCTAAGGAGAGGCTTGGCTCTGGCGGTGGCAGTATAGAGTTGGGAAACGGGAGTGGGCCAATGAGCACCCTTGGCAGATCTCTACTAGGAGGAATCAGGGACTGTCAGGATTGGCTGGTGGACTTTATGGCAACCAGCCGATATGGCAGATTGCCGCTGGGATCCCCTGCACAAGTCCTTCCCTTGGGCTTCATAATGGAGTGGTTGGAGCTTTAAGGGGGGAACCATTGGCCTGGCCGGCCAGGTTATAACTATACGCATGGATAGCTTGCATCCAGGGCAGGAGGTCTCACCCAGAGAGGGCAAGGCGGCAGTCCTGGCGCAGACACCAGGGCTTGACCTGTACTGCAGTTAGATCCTTTGCCATATTGACAGTTATGTTGTATGTTAAAGAAAAAACGACCCTTTCATACCCAAGCTTTGTATCTCCCTCTTTATTCCTAACTGTGGGGGCGGGGCAAAATGCAGGATTAATTGCATTTATGAAAGGTGATCCTAGCTTTCCAGAGTTTCTCCATGTTCGTTGCATTATTCATCATGAACGCCCGGCATCCAGGCATTTCCAGTATGAAGATGTTATGAAATCTGTTCCAGAAATTGTCGGTTTCTTACACTCAAATGGGAAGACCCACTGACAGCTCAAGAATTTTATTGAAAAACTGGATCTTGAAGATAAACCCAATGATGTGTTTTTCTACTGCAATGTGTGGCTATCAACCAGCAATGAGCAAGCTGGGAGCAAAGCCTACTTAGGTTTGTGGATCTGTTGAAGTCTATTACTACTTTACTTGAAGAACAGATTCTGTTCTCAATTGAAAAATGATGAATGAATGAAAGATCTAATGTTCGTTACTGATAGATAATGAATCATCTACAGATTCTCAACTTGGCACTCCAGAGCCTGCCTCCACTTCTACACCTGGCATTCTTCCTGGTCTGGCCTCGTCCGGGCAGCTTATTTTGTGCACCCCGTCCAGCTAGACTTGTGCCCCTCCATGCGAGGGAGAGGCGCGTACAATGTCGCCATGTTACTCTGCTTTCCTGTTCCAGGAGGGCCAGGTCTCCACTCACGGCTGGCGGGAGGGACATGGCAGTACTGACTATCTGGGACGAGGGTAGAACCATTTCTGAGCATGTTCTGTGTTGTGGGCCCCACCCTTGGAAGCCCTGAAAGAGGCATGCGTTGAGGGCCCAGTTTGCCTGCTGCCTGTAAGCTGCCCCTGCTCATGCTGGGATGCGCACCATGAAGAGCGGTGGGACTTAGAACAGCCTCCCCTGAAGGAGGGGGAAGCATCCTTCTCATTTGCCACAGCCGGTAGATGGGTCAGTGATGTCCGTGTCCACCGCTCCTCGGCACAAGAGACGTCTTTGCACATGTAGTTGTATAGGATGGTGGGAGGACCCCCGATCCATGGGACCCACTGTCTCCTCCACGCCAGGGGGAAAGGGTTCCATCCATCATTGCCGCCACGTACAGCAGATGGGGCATGCCTGCGACCACCACTCCTTACATGAGGGATGGTGTTGCACATAAAATTATGTAACACGGTTTCAGGGCCCCCGATCCATGGGACTGTCTCCTCTGCGCCAGGGGGAAGGGGTTCCTTTGTTGCCGCCAAGACCAGCAGGAGGGTCATGCCAGTGACTGCCTCCACTGTTCCACGCCAGCATTACAGGAGACTAGAAAAGACCACAACAACACAAATTCCTTGATTTGAGTTGTCCGGAGTCTGGGGCTGAGCCCCCGGACTTGCCAGAAGAAGGGGATGGGAGGCAGCTGGGGGACTGATACCCAGACAAACCAGTGGACACGCAGGACCAGACCAGGACAACAACAGAATGAGAGAGACGCCCCAGTCTCAGGAGGGTAAAGCAGCACCCAAGCCCCAGAGACTCAGATGGGGCAGGTTGAAGCCAGCTAGCACCACCCTCCGGGGGAAGGCCCAAGGGTCAGGCCAGGAGAGTGAGAACCACCAGGGAGGGAACAGCCCCAAGGGAGAAGGCTCAGAAAGCAAGAGCAGTCAGCCAGCAACCTTACCGGTAGGGGAGAAAAAGCAGCAGCAAAGACAGGACCACTGCCCAGCCTCCAGCAAGCTAGAGGGGATTAGCCAGGACCAGGAAAAGCTGGGAGCAAAGCCATCAGCAGGGAAAGCTTGGCAGCCAGCCAGGAAAGCACAACTGTAGCTGATCAAGGCAGCCAGCCAAGAAAACCCAGGTGTAGCTGCCTGAAACATCGAAGGCTGTAGCTAGAATGCAGGGGAGAGCGTGGCTGGCAGGTTGCTGTATAGGAGGATGGTGGAGTTGAGAGAGAGAACAAGAGAAGCTGAGAGGAGAAAGAGGATGGAAGATGAAGGAAAGGGACAGGAGTCTGGGGGCTGTAGAAGGCGAGGAGGGAGGAAAGGCGCCCAGGACTCTGTCAGGTGGAGCAGGCCTGCAGAGGGAATGAGAGGGAGGGTGATGTAGACCCCCCTCTGTCCAGAGAGCAGGAACCTGCATATTCCCTGACGGCATCCCCATCTCAAGGTCAGGTGGGCCAGCACCTCACAGGCCGATGCCCAAGACAGAACCTGACAAGAGTATCTACAAATTAAGCACCTTACTGAAACAACCAAAGCTACTATACTATACTAAGTATTACAGTACATTTAATAGCTGTGGATATCAAACATGCCAATCCACCACTAGGGCATCCTCTATTATTTGAAGAAACAGCATTAAGAGTATAAGATAGATAGCAATTTCATCAACCATCCAGTTACTAATCCCTTCTTTAAGAATATCCTTGCATTCCTGTGCTTCATTGATGACCTGATGTCTTTAAAAATCCTACCCAGACTGAACACTTTTGCTCTTGGTTAAATGGTATTAATGAACACATCAAATTTACCAGGCAGGTCAGCATCAGAGAAATATTTTTTTTTAGATGTTACGGTTTATAGAACACAAATTCATCAATTGGCAGTCCGCCGCTTTAAAAAGTCAACTGACCGCAACTCATACTTACATTTCCATTCATTTCACCCCGGGGCATATTAGGAAGAATTTATCCTACGGCCAGTATCTCTGGCTTTTAAAAAACTCAACTAAAAACGAGGATTTTATAAGCATATCGCACGGAAATTCTACAAATGGCTAAACAAAGGGCACTGCATCATAACAGGAAAGATTTGTTCCAATCACAATCCAGGGATGAGACCTTTAAATTTAAATGTATATTTGACTTTTCACTACTAACATGTCCATTCTTAAACAGTGGCACATAGTAGAAGATGTATCAGGCTGCAGGGATCCTTCTTGTAGCTTTCCACACGATCTGTAACATTAGAGACTAGGTTATCAAGTCGGGTTTCGAGAGGGCTCCTAGACAAAGGATTTTACCAGTAGGACATCATAAATGTGGCCGTTGCAGTGTCTGCACATTGGCAATGGACTCTCAGGAGATTGCCACTTTAAAGATTGTCAGACTGCCTTTTCGACATGCAGCACGGCCAACGTTGTTTATTTAGTCAGGTGCACATGCAATTTAATTGGCCAATTAGATAGCGAATACAGGAACATCAGTCCTGTGTCCAGCAACAAATGCAGGACGTGCCCATGGTGACCCACGTAAATCAACATTTACATCGCTATCTACTTGTTTTATCATTAAATCTACTGCTCTTCACACCCAATAAAGGGGTCATGACTTGACTTAAATACATACGTAACCCATATAAATAAAGTGGTCGAAAATATCACACACATACTTTTGCACTGCGAATTCTATCAAGAAGAACGGATACAATTAATTATCCCACTACTCTATAGATTTAAACCATTAGAGTATTACATGGATTTTAGTTCTGAAATCCTTCGGGTGTATCTTTTAGAGGATAGCCAGAGAACTGTATCATACGCAGTTACAAAGTTCTGTGTGACAGCACTCAGAAAGCGGTATCATTTGATGAAGGAAACGTCAATTGCTGGAAAGTGAATTAACGAAGTGAGTTTTTACTGTTAGATATATATATGATTTTATTTTTCATGTATTTACCAATTTTAAGTATTTAAAAACTGTTTTTATCTGTATTTTACGTGGCTGGTCTTGTGACCGTAATAAACCCATTGATTGATTGATTGATTGATTGATTGATTGATTGATTGATTGATTGATTGATTGATTGTATGTGACTCCAGTTAAACTCAACCACATGAACCAATCTATCCTTGTGACAAAATAATTAAAGACATTGAACATATCACAGGTTACAAGATCCCCAAAACCCCTAAGTAATTTTACTGAATTATTGGGAAGATTCCAACATCCCTAATGCTAGATTAAATCTCATATTCTCATTATTAGCTATCACCAAACTAACAATAGTATCAATCTGGAATCAGAAAAACTCACCCATTGCCAACTGGTAAGTCCATATATGGAACCATTTCATTATGCAAAAAATTACAGATCAAATAGCTAAAAAAAAAATCCACACCACAAATTCTATCTACTTGAACAACGGTTCCCAGTTCTGAACAGGTGCATCAAAGGCTACTAATCAAGATAACTAAAGAGAACCTCCATGTGCAGAAGTAATAAACCTCTGAATGCCACTGTTAGAAAGCAGTATCAGGTTTTGTGTTGCAGTTTGGGCACTCAGGCTCAAAAAGGTTCGCCATCACTGCCCTAGGCAACTGAGGAGATGGACCTTCTGTAGAACATCAACTTCATCCCTCCAAACCCTGTTAGACAGGTCTCGCTGCCAACCAGAGAACTCCTGTTTTGTTCTATATGAGCATTATTATGTAAGGCACAGCTCTCTGCCTCATGCTTTCAGTTCCAGTAGACAGAGGAAAAAGGAACTGTTGCTGGAATCTGGAGTGAGAGTAGATTTGGGAGCTTTGGGCTGGATTTGCACCAGAGACTCCTACTGAAAATCTGCCTGCGGAGGCTGTGGAGGAGGCAGAAGAAGTCTCGCCGCTGGCAGAAGTAGATATCCTAAAACTTTTTGAGGAGGAGGAGGGATCTCAGGATGAATGGCGGGGTTTGGGGCAAACATCCAGCTCCTCCACATCCCAAACTCTAGGGACTGTCCCTGCCTGCAGCCCACCCCCACTCAGTCTTCCTGGCCCAGCTCTACACCACAGTGAGTAATCCTTTGTCCTCCTCCTGACCCACCAACTCCCAGTCCCCGTTTCAGTCAAGCACTCTGGCAGCACTTCCAGACCCTTTCCAACAACCCCTGTGCGACGTGGTGCCATTACTGCCATGTCCTGGTGAGCAGGGGCTGTGACCCTAAGCACCCATCGTTCACCGCCCTCCGCAGGCATCTGCAGAGGCACCACCCAAAGCCTATTGCCTCCAGAGCCATGCAAATCACCTTGCTGGCAGACAAAGAGGATTTCTGATCAGGCAGAAGAATAGGAAATTCAAGCAAGAAGCCTTGCACTGAGAGTGCTGCAGGTGGGAGGGGAACATCCAGGCAGGCTACCCCGCAGGAGGTTGTTCCCTCGAGGTCAGTGACAGTTCCCAGCAAAAGAGTCAGGGGGAGGGCTCAGGAGGCAAGCACTTGGATGGTGGAGATGGTTGCGCTGGGCAGCCTTCCTTTGTCCATCATGGAGGGTGTGGGTTTTCGGAGGCTGCTGTGTCATTTTGCCCCCTGGTTCACAATGCCAGCGCGGTGGATCATTGGCCAGTGAGTCTTGCCCGCTCTCTACCACTGTGTGAGAGCGATGGTAATAAAAGAATCGTCGGGTGCCAAAAGACAAACCATGCACTTCACGGCGGATACGTGAAGTGGCTGTCATCACGGCTACCTCTTCCTCAATGCCCATTGGTGGCAACTGCAGGACCTCCGTTGCCCCAGGGAAAAACCAGGGCCCCGGGATGAGGTGGTACCTTTGGAGTCTTTAAATTAGGCATGGTATCATGTGCAGGTTGCGAAAATATGGCCATTCATGGAAAAAGCCTTCAGACTTTTTTCACATTGGAAATGAATGAGTATATTGGGATTACAAAAATGGGAAGCACAAATACTACTGGATGGGGGATACACTTCTGGGCAGTAGTATATGTGAAAGGGATCTTGGAGTAAAAGTGGACTGTAAACTGAATATGAGCAGTCAGTGTGATGCGGTGGCAAAAAAGGCTAATTCAATCTTGGGGTGTATCAAAGGAGCCATAGCGTCGAAATCGCAGGAGGTCATAGCCCCTCTCTATACTGCCTTGGTCAGGCCACACCTGGAGTATTGTGTGCAGTTCTGGAGGCCCCACTTCAAAAAGGATGTGGCCAAAATCGAGAGGGTGCAGAGGAGAGCGACGAGGATGATCAGGGGTCTGGAGACTGAGCCCTACGGGGAAAGGCTGAGGGCCTTGGGAATGTTTAGTTTGGAGGAGGTTGAGGGGGGACATGATTGTTCTCTTTTAATATTTGAAAGGCTGTCATTTGGAGGAGGGCAGGGAACTGTTCCAGTTGGCAGCAGAGGGTAGGACGCGAAGCAACGGACTTAAACTACATGCACAAAGGTACCGGCTGGGTATTAGGAAAAACTTTTTCACGGTCAGAGTAGTTCAAAAGTGGAATCAGCTGCCTAGGGAGGTGGTGAGCTCCCCTTCACTGGCAGTTTTCAAGAAGAGGCTGGATGAATACTTGTCAGAGATGCTTTAGGCTGATGCTGCACTGGGCAGGGGGTTGGACTAGATGGTCTGAATGGCCCCTTCCAACTCTATGATTCTACTGGTATAAGAGAAAAATAATTGCGCAATAAAATGTAAATCATCTGTAATCCTTTATGAAGTTACAGAAATTTACAAATAATATTGTCAGTCCTTGATAAAACTATATACAAAATGGTAAGTCTTTGCAGGCATCAAATTCGTCTTTCTTTTTACCGTTCGGTCAGCTGTCTTTTGGCTTCAGATGCAGGTGGAGAAGTTAGACTAGGATAGTGAAATAAAACTGTCCTCCCCCACCACCTCAGTGGATTGTGGATTTTGCTACCAAGTATCCAGAAGCAATGCCTTTGAGAGACATTGAGGCAAAAACAGTTGCAGGTGCTTTACTTTCAGTTTTTGCAAGATTAGGTTTTCCACATGAGATTCTCACTGATTTAGGAACCACCTTTCTATCTCAGGTCATTTAAGAACTGTTGCAGGCTCGTGGCATAAAGCACATCATGATGTCAGTGTATCACCCACAAGCTAATAATCTTAATGAATGGTTCAACAGCACACTGAACCACATGCTAAAGACGTATGCTGCCAAGCATCCCAATGACTGGGACCAGATGCCAGCGTTTAGTCTTCAGATTCAGAGTTCTGGGTTCAGTCCTCCTCTTCTGACATTACGCAAGAGGACCTATGAGCATCTTGAAACTTGGATGGGCAGAGAGGACTGTCAGTCTATGGAAAACAGGATACATGGAATCTGACTTCCCCCCTTGCAGCAAGAAATCCAAGTTCTCTTGAGTCAAGGATTTTTATTGAGAAAGCAAATTATAGCGTACATATGTCCATAGAATATGCAGAAGCAATAATAGCATCTGGCTGTACACAGAGCACTTGTTGAGAATGACGTAAGGAATGCCTGCTACACAATTCCAGCCATTCCCTGTAAGCCCCCCACCCTCAGTGCCCAACCAGCTGGGCATAGTCTGCGGGAGCAGAGGAAGGAACCGTCCCAAGGCCGCTGCGGAGAGCCATCCGAGATTAAGTGTGCTGTCTTCCCAGGAGCTGGATGGCCCGTGAAAAGAATCGACACGCAAACACATAGGTTGATTGCAAAACTAGTGAAGATGGAGGAACTGTGGGCAACAGACGTGACAAGGACATCGAGAGCTGAGATGACATCACCTATCTCCAGAAGCTTCAAGAGAAGCTAAAAGGACTACATGCAGCTGCTACAAACAACATATATTTTGCACAGGAGGAACGGAAAACCTGGTACAACTGCAAAGCCGGAGAAAGAGTCTTCAAGAGTGGCGATCAAGTCTTTGTGTTAAAGCCCCACAGGAAACACAAACTTGAAAAGGCACGAGGAGGACCTTTTTCAAGCGGTGCGTAAGGTTTTGCAATGTAAATTATATGGTAAATTTAAATGCTGAAGGGGAGCAAAGTAAACTTCATGTTAATATGCTAAAGCCTTATTATAACCAGAGTAACTTGGTCTTTATGACCAACAGCAGGAATAAAGTTGAGACTGACTTATCGGGTTGGAGAAAGATCACCAAGAGAAGTATTATGAATGAGGTAAATCTAACCTCATCCTTTGCAAAAGACCAGCAAGAACAGGTTAAGGCCGTCTTGGCAAGATTTCAATCCGTTCTAATTTTCCTGGTAAAGTTCAGCTCGCCACACCAGTAAGGCCTGTTGCACTTCCTTCGTATAGGATAACTAGTTTGAATACCACCCTTATAGAAAAAGAAATCAAAATGCTAAACCTTGGACTAATAGTACGTTCAGAAAGTCCATGGGCCTCCGCTATTATTTTAGTGCCAAAATCGGCTATCACTGCCAGGATCAGTGCGGAGGTTGAACAAAGTAAATGTTCCTGGTGTATATCCAATGCCACAGGTGGGTGAGTTGGTAGTAACAATTTGGGCTGCCCACTTCATCTTCCCCTTTAAACTTGACCAAAGGGTACTGGTAAGAGGCTATGAATTCCAGAGACCAACAAAAAATTGCCTTGTAACTAGAGAGGGACCCTTTGAGTTCACTCTCTTAGCTTTTGGTCTAAGGAACACACCAGCCACATTCCAGAGGCTGACTGATAAAATTACTAACAAGGCTGGAAAAAGCATCTCCAACATCTGGCAGTAGTATTTCAAAGGATTCAAAAAAGGACAAGGTTGTCCACTATTCCCCCGTTTACGTTAGTTCTTGAAGTATTAACAGAGATATAATTAACAATGAAAGGGTTAAGGGAGTAAAGATTTGAGACGAGACCTACAGGCAAAGAGCCTTTGCAGATGACTTGTCCTTGGAGCACCCTTTAAAGGGAACTGAATTATTAATGATTAAACTGAAAGAATTTGGTGCATTAGTGTGTTTTAAAATTAATAACAGAAAACTAAGATGCTAACAAAAATATGAAAAGGCTACAGCAAACAGAATTGATGAATAAAACTAGCTTTAAACTTGAAAAGAAGATAAAGTATCTGGGTATGACGCTGACAAATATGAATCTCATGTTGTTTCAAAATAACTGTATTAAGATACGGAATGTTCAAATCAAACTAGATTCTTTTCTTTTTAAACAAATGGAGACAGCTAGAAAAGTCATGGAAACTTGTATGCAAAAAATTGGAAAAGTTCAACACTACCCACACCACCATCCAACGGTGGGTGAAGATGATGGAATTTGCAGATATGGCTAAATTTACTTTTTTGATTAGAGCAAAGAAGTAATTGTTATTGTTACCTGGAAACCCCTTAAAGACTTTTTGCATGAAATAGAAAAAAATGAATTGATGAGACTTGGGGATTTGATAAATGGGGGTGGGATTGAATAATAAAGATTTATTTTTGTAATTATAGTGTTAAGCTTGTGATTTTATTTGTATTTGTCGTAGAGAAACTCCAAAGTCACCTCTTAATAATTCTTTAATTAGTTTTGTATTTTAAACTCTTTCCAATTTTTTGTTTTATCTTTTGGCTGTAAAAAAATTCTTCACACAAGCATATTGGAGAAAAAGGAATTAGTATTGTTTATTAGTATTAATTAGTACTGTATAAACTTAAAACTTTTTTAAAAAATTAAAGGATTGTGCACAATTCTGTTATTCTCACTCAAATGAAGGCCAAAAATAATGAGGCGGGATGGATCTACCATGAGCTCCATCTCCGGAGAACTTTCTGCATCTGAATTTTTTGTTATTTTTAAGACGTTGGGGAAAAGCTTGTCCAAGGAAGGGGGGGAAAAACCTAAGAAATTCTACCAAAGCATTGGGGACCACCTGCTTAAATGGCAGCATACAAATAAACTCTCCCAGAAAGTGCCATGTAGCCTGATAAATACTTCTCTCACACACACTCCTTTCTGCACTCCACTAAAACCAGCACCAAGCATGGTTTATCTCATTTTTAATTTAATTTTTTTAATTACTTAATTTAAAATTATAAAGGAAATAAGTAAAAACAAATATATTATTAACTTCAGAAATAGAAATTACTATATCGAATGTGGGGTTATGATGACTTGGTTCTTCAGACACTCATGAAATATTTTCTAAACTCACATCTAATAATTTTAAATAAAGCAAGATGCCTGGATATTCCCAATCATACAGAAATTACAGAAGGAACCTACGTAAGATGCATTTCACCCTATTCAGGTTTATAACGATCCCCTCCACTTCTTTTAACTTATTTTTTAAAAAATTAATTTCTTAATTATGCAATTCAAAAACTATTTAATTAAAATAGTTATTTTATTTTTTAAAAAATTGAGGCCTTCCTCTTCTCCCTCCCTCCCTCCCACACCAATCCCCCGCGCGCCAAAGAACAAAAACGTGGCGCAGCTCCCTCTTTTATATAGGCTGTCAAGCCCCGCCCAGCTCCGCTCATCACGTGCTCCTTCCCCGCCCGTGGCTCTATAGAATGCGAAATAGTCGCCACGTCCGCATTCCATTCGACGTGCGGGCTGAGGGGCAGAACTAGCGAGAGGGGAGCATCCGAAGCGTCTTTCGGTGGATGAGCGCATATAAAACTAGGATGGCCATCTCAATGGAAGATAGAGCGGGAAGGCAGTTCGAAGGTAAACCGGAAGTTTACCACAGACTCTGAGCGCAGACTCCGAGTCTCTTTGGCTTGAGTGGTTTGCGGCCGAAGAAGAGAAGTCTATCGAGTTGGCGGAAGTGCCTGGCTGGAGTGGCGCTTCCGGCTGCTGAGGGGAAGATGGTGGCGCAGGAGCGGCTGCGTGTGGTGCGCTGCGGGGGCAGTTCGCTCAGCCAGAGCCGCGCCGTTTTCTCGGCCGACGCCAAGTGAGTGGCGGGGGGGGGGGAACAATGCTGGGAGCCCCCAGAGGCGCTTGGGAGGAGGGCGGCGGCCTCCGGCTGCCCTCATGGGTTGGATTCGAAAGATACACGTGTCTGCTTCCCCCCCTTACCCAGGCTCTGGTTTGGGTACACGTGTGAAGCCTGGTTTGGCTTCGCGTGTCTGGCTTTTGTTTCACTCCGAACTCAGTATAATCAATCCCTAAGTATGATCCCCAGTTCAGATCTCCGCTCTGCCTTGGAAGCTCTCTGGGTGACCTTGGGCCAGTCACACACTCCCAACCTAACCTACCTTGCAGGGCTGTTGTGAGGATAAAATAGAGGAGGAGGCCGGGGTAAGCTACTTCTAGCAGGGTAGAAAGGAAATAAAGATTTTACTGATATGGCGCTGTTATGTTGGATGCGCTCGTTCTTCGTGGACTCTTTCTCCCGTCTGCTTTGTGGATGCTGTTTTCCACCCCTGTCGAAATGAAGGGTTTTAAAGCCTTTGGGGTTAGACATGAAGTCTGGTGCAGTGATGAGAATGTCGGGTGAGGATCTGGGAGACTCGGGTTCAATCCCCTTTGTGCCATGAAAGCTCCTTGATGACTTGGGCCCCTCACACACTCTCACCACAACCTACCTCACTGGATGGTTGTGAAAATAAAACACAGGCGATGAGAATGATGTGAGCCACTTTGGGGCTCGTTGTAGAGAAAGGTGGGATGTAAATGAAATAAATTTCAGCCAGGAATTCATGGTTCCTATGACGAAGTGATTAGAATGTCAGACTGACACCTGGGAGACCCAGGTTCGAATCCCCACTCTGCCTTGGAAATTTGGTGGGTGACCATGGCCCAGTCACATTCTCAGCCTCATCTACACAGGGTTGCTGTGAGGATAAAATGGAGAAGAAGAGAATGGTGTAAGATGCTTTGGGTCCTCACTGGGGGGCCCAGAGCCCCTGGGATGGGCGGTATATAAATTGAATAAATAAATAAATAAAGCGCTGTATCAATAAAAGAAAGATGGAAATAGGTGCTTTCATTTCCAATCCTCTCTCTTGCTTTGTAAGAAGAGTCTTGCTCAATGGCTGCTGACCCATCTTGCCGAGTGTCTTATTTCATGCAGTAAACAATAGGTTGCCCTGGAAGGTTAACAAACAGAACATAGAGCTCAAGGTATTCCTATGATACTGCTCTCTAACAGTGGCATTCAGAGGTTTATTAGCTCTGCACATGGAGGTTCTCTTTAGTTACCTTGGTTAGTAGCCTTTGATGCACCTATTCTCCATGAATCTATGTGATCCCCAGATTAGATTTACATTAGATTATATATTCCTCTAAGGCAATGGTTTTAGCCCCTAGATGGTTGTTTACAGTGGTTATTTACAGAAGACAACAAAGGAGATGTTTGTGTATTTTAATTCACGTGCATGTAATTAGTACAATTCAAACCTAATTTCCTGCCTCCAGTCCTGGCCTTGACACCAGCTAAGACATAGCTTTCCCCTCCATCTGCCCTATGATTGTGAGGTGCATGCGCTTCCGTGGGTCACATGGAAATGATAAGCAGCTTTTATGCAATACAACTCTTCTTAGCAGAAAAATAAACACACCGGGAAAGAGTCTCGTCTTTACTTTCAGTGTTAGATAGTTTGAAGATTGAAGTTTGCCAGCTAACTTTGGGGGTTATTCACACTAATGTATCTTCTGTCAGCCTGGAGTACTAAAGATTTTTTGCCTTTATTTCATTGGTCTACAGATACCTTTTGTGTGCTTCAGGTGACTACGTGAAGGTCTACAGTACAGCTACAGAGGAGTGTCTGCATGTCCTACAGGGTCACAGCAACCTTGTGACTGGAGTCCAGTTGAATCCCCAAAATCATCTCCAGGTTGATAACAATTTCTATAATGGTTGTCCTGCTCTTTTTATGATTTTAACTATTTTAATGTCAGTATTTTAAATGTTAGAATCACATCTGTTCCTAGAGAAGTATATACATTTTAATGTGTCTTCTAAGATTTTAAATGCTAAATGTATTTTTCGATGTCCTTTTACACTTTCATGCTGGAATTAATTATTCTATTGACTGTTAGGATGTATTGCCATTGTAATGGTCTCTGACCGCAAATACATTCATTCATTCAATAGTGGTTGTCATACTCCTGTGTACATCAGATTTTTACTTTTTTTAATTTAGAAGTTTTAAATGTCACTTGTCAGCACAGTTCAGGGCTAATTGTGGGGAAAGAGTAAGTTGGAAATAGGAGTAATTATTCTCATCTTGTGGGACAACTGATTAGCTACCTAGATTGACTGTCTTTAAGCATAGATTAAGTGACTACCTCCAAGTATGATCATAGCACAAATGTTGCTTCCATTCTGGCTCTGCTGCACTGAATTACTGTGAGTTTTCAGGCTCAGTTCAAATTTCTGGTGATAACCTTTAAAGCATACAAGCTTTAAGAGAATCATTTCCAAATATATACTCAGATTCTCTGGTGAGTGCTGCCTTCTGTCTTTCTATTGCAGAAACAAAAACTGTAAAGTTTCAGAGTTGCACTTTCTCTGAGATGGTGATCCCGTTGTGGAACTCTGTTCTTCCAGTACCATTTTGACACTTAAGTAAAAATGTGACTTTTCCAGAAAGTATTTCTTGCTCTTTACTGTCAGCTGGAGGTGGTATCTCTGAGTTGAGACCTTTTGAAATCTTTGGGGTTGTATTTTTCCATTTGTTGGGTTTTATTTTTATTTTACCGATTTTTATTGTAATGAGGTTTTTAAATGCATTAAGCTCTTTTTATTTTGCACAGGGAGTGCAGTGTATAAACCATTGCAAAAAAGAGCCAGTTCGGTTTTCAAAGATCTAGAATATGTGTTCGTTACTAAGTTTATCAGGTGCGACAGTGATAAGCAATGCTGAGAATCAAAATGCTTTCTGAATCCCAAAATAGAAGTTTTCGCATTGCTTTATACGTTTTCTTTATTCCCCTTCCCAGCTCTATTCTTGGTCTCTAGATGGCGCCATTAAACTCTGGGATTTTTTGGATGGAATTCTCATCAAGGTTAGTTAACGACTGGAAAAGTTACACGGAGTTAATGCAATCTCAGTGGTCTTGTAGTTAGCAATAGATTCTTTCCATATAATTCATAATTCAGAACCTTCAGTTTGCAATAAAAGATAATAATGGCAAGATGGGGGGGCACACTGTAAATAAGGGCTAATATTCTGTGGGTAAATCTTCAGCTCTTGCACATGTGAGCTGCAGCATTCAACGGGGGCACAAAAGGCCAAATTGGCCCTTTTCGATACTTAATATATGCTGTCATTACCTTTTGGTTTGGTCTTCCAATGTTTAATTTGTTGCCAAGACTCGTGTGGGGTCTCTCTTTCTTTACCCAGCTGCCTGTAACATACTGCATCAGGCTTAAAATGGTTGGCACTTGTTGTCAGGGTTTAATAGTTGAGTTTAGCTGCACGTTTTACATAATCACTGACAGGGCTTTTTTTCAGGGGGAACGCGGGGGAACGGAGTTCCAGAACCTCTTGAAAATGGTCACATGGCTGGTGGCCCCGCCCCCTGATCTCCAGACAGAGGGGAGTTTAGCCTGAGCGGCGCGGAGGGCAATCTCAACTGCCCTCTGTCTGGAGATCAGGGGGCGGGGCCACCAGCCATGTGACCATTTTTAAGCGGTGCCGGAACTCCACAGAGGGCAATCTCAACTCCCCTCTGTCTGGAGATCAGGGGGCGGGGCCACCAGTCATGTGACCATTTTCTCCGAGGGCAACCCACTGAGTTCCACCACCTCTTTTCCAAGAAAAAAAAGCCCTGATCACTGATAAAGCAGGCTATAAATAAATTAGCAAGAGTGCTCAATACAATCCCAATGCCCCAGGTGCTGGTTCTTTTTTTTTTATAAACCTGAAGGTTTTTTTCCAGCAGAGTTGGCTTGTTGGCATTCAGCCTTATTTTACGTTTACTCTTAAGCGATGTTATGTGTGTATGTTCTCTTTCAGACATTTGTGGTTGGGCCCAAACTCTTTGCGTTCTATGCAGTTGCAAGTTTTGAGGGTTCAGCGTTCGTTATCATTCCGAAGGATAATGATGAAAGATTGGGTATGAGGCCTTCTTCTATTTTGTGCTGTTAAGGTCGCTTTCACTTTAAAAAAGTGATCTGGTGATAGTTTCTCTCTTTTCCCTTTGCAAGAAAAGGGAGGTGAAGAGGATTGTGTGATAGCAGATTATGATTATGTAACATATTTTAACACAAGATAGTCTTTTGCCATAGGAAACTTGTGAGGCAGTTTAATATAGCAGTAAGAGTGTTGGACTCCAGTATGGGAGATTCAGGTTCATATCTGTGCTGTGCTGTAGATGCTCGCTGGGTGACCTTGAGCCAGTCACATACTTTCCGCCTAATCTACCTCACAAGGTTGTGAGAATAAAACAGAAGGGAGGGGAACGTTGTAAGCTGTTTTGGGTGGCCATAAATGAAATAAGCTAGCTATTTCTACAGGTGAAAAATGCATAGTATGTGCAGACAGGCATGTCACTTTTTGCTGTTTTAAACCCAAAGTCCTGCCCTGTCAAATGCTGCCCTGACCAAAGAGTATTAAGGGAGCAGTACAGTGACAGCATTTGGACTCTAGAACACCTGTCCAAAATGTCACACAAGTGCAAAAGCTTAGATTTACCCAACTAAGCCCAATCAAACTGAAACCATTGTGCAAAGAAAGGCTGATCCACATTGTAAAGGTATGGTAGTTAAACCATCAATGCAGTTTTGCTTAACGAATTCTTCATAACCAGCAAATTTACTCTGTTGCTCTGCGTATCTTGGGATACTGCTTCAAATATGCCACTGTAACATAGCTGACATTTGAGGGGGTCAGGGCACCATAACTCAAGAAGCACTGCTGTAGAAATGAACATACACAATGCCTCTACAGTGCAAACTTAGTCTCAGTAGGTATGGCAATTGTTCTTAAGCAGAAACATTTGCCTGGCCCATAAACAGGCTTCTGTCCATAACTTCCAGTTTGTACCGCAGCTGTTATTTGCATTTAAACAAATTACAATTTTTGCAGTGCCTTTAACTGGCATATATCGTTTAGACATCATACACAGTGAATGATGTCTAAATGATATATGTTAAGAGCCCCGTGGCGCAGAGTGGTAACCTGCACTATTGCAACCCAAGCTCTGCTCACGACCTGAGTTCGATCCTGGTGGAAGCCAGGTTCAGGTAACCGGCTCAAGGTTGACTCAGCCTTCCATCCTTCCGAGGTCAGTAAAATGAGTACCCAGATTCCTGGGGGTAAAGTGTAGATGACTGGGGAAGGCAATGGCAAACCACCCCATAAAAAGACTGCCAAGAAAACATTGTGGTGCGACGTCCCCCCATGGGTCAGTAATGACTCGGTGCTTGCACAGGAGACTACCTTTACCTTACCTTTTTTTACACAGTGAATGGCCCCCTGGGCAAGTCTCCAAAATTAATCTTACCTTGCTAACTTTTCATGAGAATAAAATGATGGTGCCCTGGGTATGTCATACTGGAAAGGCCAAGAACAAATGGGAGAAAGAGGGGGGGAAATTTTCCTGTAGGGGAAGATCTTTTGATGTTAGTGCATGGAATGGTAGTATCTGACCCCTAATATATAGTTTTAGTTGTGCCCTGTTAATTGATTGAGGCAAAAGTAAAAAATAATGCTGAGATGCTTCTTTGGATGCAGTGAGGGGTGTGGGGGGGGGGAGGCAGTTGTGAATTTCCTCCCCTCCTCCCCTGTGATTTTATGATTCTATTTAGATGCCACATATAGCATGTATTGGCATCTATTAGATGCTATATCAGACGAAACACAGCTAATAGGACATGTTTGGATATATGACCTGTATCCTCGTGCATTTAAAAGACAGCTGTGAGAACCTGTGGGTGTTTCATGGAGTGATGCGCATTCTGAACTCTACCCAGAAATCTGAAACTTGGCTCTACTAACGAGGTGTGGGAATGGACCATCTGTGTCACACTACTGGGGAAAGATGGTTTCTGACATTGATCTCATAACAGCGGTCACAGTTCTTAACACTCGTCTGATTAAGTGTGTAATGATTTTGAGTGTGTCTTTAACCTCCAACCAGCCAGTGTGTCCGGCAGAATGATAATGTTGTAGGATTAGGGTACTTCCAGGAGAAGCTAGAAACCCACTTCCCTGTTGTTCGAATACAACCACTGTTTACTGTGTTTGTGTTTCTAATATTACGTAAATAAAACACACAGCATCATTTTATTAACAAAAGTCTTTCTTATACTAGGGTCATACCAGTTAGTTTCAGTGAAACTGCCGAAGACCCCTGGTCAGGAAGTGGACGCCAGCGAGTGGGAATTGGTTTTGGAGGGCATCAGCGAGTCACCCAAGTGTACTGCATTCGGAAGAGAAGTATACTTTTTTCTCCGTATTTGTATGCAATATGTACTAAATATTAGATATGTAGTGGGTTGGATCCCAAAGAACTGCAAATGGCGCATGGTCATGGAATAGACTACTGCAAATTTGCCACCCCCTAAAAAAAAAAAACTGGTGTTTGGGGGGACTCTTAGGAGCTGTGTGGCAGGCACCAGCTGCATCCAGAAGGTGGAATTGCCAAAAAATATCTCTGTGCCTGTTAAGCATAACTCTTCAGGCGGTCAAGAGAAGAGGTAGACAGAAGGGCAGCCTGTGGGGAAAAAACACCAGAAGAAAAAACCCACAATTCAATGGTGGAGAATGCCCTAAAGTCCTAGCTGACTTATGGCAAACCCTGGTGGGGTTTTCATGGCAAGAGACTAAGAGAAGTGGTTTGCTCTTGCCTGCCTCTGCAGCCCTGGTCTTCGTTGGGGGTCTCCCATCCAATTACTAACCAAGGCCGACCCTGCTTAGCTTCCGAGATCTGACGAGAGCAGGCTCACCTGGGCTATCCAGATCGGGGGCCTACAATTCAATATAGAAAGATTTAGTGTGCTCGCTTTCTCATAGGCTAACTTACCTCGCAGCAAATCTTAAATAAAGGCGGGTAGGATAGTGCACACTACCCTGAACTCCATAAAGAAAAGGCAGAATAAAAATAATACATACAATGGAACAAATCCTCTAATATTTTCCCAAATCATACGTGACAGGCTCCTGCCACAACTTAGTTAATTCATTTAATTTAACGTAATTCTACAGTTGTATGTTGTTTAAAATATTCCCTACATTAACATCCTTCAAAAAACTGGAACTTCTCCCATACTATGGGATAGCAAGTTTTTGCTTCTAGTCCTGTACTTCAAGGACGCTTGCCGTTGCCGATAAACTGTAGACAGATTCTTCACTTTTCCAGCATCTTCTTTTAGATATCCTAACAACCACAGGAAACATCTTTAATGATGCTAACAATATTTCCCAACAACGTTTTGATTGTATTTCACCTGGGTCTCTTTGAGTCATATTTAAAGTTGCCTGAGCATCTGCTATTTAAAAAAGTCTGAAAGTAGAACCTAAATAGCTACTTGATGGGCTTGCCCTGTGGATTTTTTTCTTTATTTGCAGGGGGGCTGGATGATGAGACTGAAACCTGTTTTTTTTGGACTGTTTGTGACCCTTCCCTCAATTCTGAAAGTAGATTAAAGCTCCCCAAGAGTCTCCTTGGGGCGAAAAGGGCAGAATAAAATGCAATGGGGGTGTCATGGTTGCTATTCGGGAAAACAAATCTAGAGACCCTTTGTGAATGCAGAATTTTGTCCCATGTATTGAAGGAACCTCAAGTTTTTCTCACAACGTCAGGCTGCAAACGGTGCCAATTAAAGCTAGTTGGTGGCGTCCAAAATCTGTGAAGTCAAGGGTGGCGACGAGCTATACCGGTCTAGTTCCTTTCGGCTCGTTTCAGACGCGGTCCTTCATCAGGCCACCAGTATCCTACAATTTATATTACAATCTATCAAAAAACAGCCCAGTAATGGCCGTCCCTGTAGTCCCGTTTGTCAGTCCATACTTACAGTTAATCAAGATATTTCATATCCAAACTCAAATAGCATACAGGTTCACATTCACAAGTCCAGCTTCCGAGTTAGGTGCGAGGGGCATGTGTATCATCAATTAAATACAAGCCTAAAGGCCAAATTGCCAATTAACACACAGTTAGTTCATTTAAAGACATATAGGTACCAAATACATTATATTGTACCCCGTTGCACTCCTATATTGTAAAATACTGACTCCAAAATAACTTATATCTAAAAAGGAATCTAACAGAATTAACGAAGGGGTCTGGGTGAAGGGAGGGGGGGAAGGGGAAGGGGGGGTGAAAAGAAGGAGAAAGAGGGAGAAGGAAAGGGGGGAATGAGAGGAGGGGGGGGAACGGGGAAGGAAAGAAAAAAAGAGACAGCATGAAAGGAAAATAAGTGAAGAAAAAAGAAAGAAAAACCGAGGGGGAAAACGGAAAAGGGGGGGGGAAGAGAAGGGGGAGAAAGACGGGGAAGAGAAAAACGCCAAGGAAACGGGAACTGGGAAGCGAGAGGGGAAAAAAGGGAGGGGGGGAAAGGGGAAAGAGGAAGTCGGGGACAAGGGCGAAAGTGCTTTATTCATAATAGAAGGAAGGGAATTATTTATACACCTCTGAAATTCGCGTATTAGACTTAAAGGAACACCGAGTAGTCGATGGCATTGTTCAGACCCTCTGGGAACATAGTATCTAGCCTAAATATCCATCTTATCTCTGCTTGAAGGAGCATACGTTTGTTAAAACCAGGGCTCTTCACTACTTCCAGGACGGAATATCTGAACATTCTGTCCCCTCCATGTTTCCTCCGAAGGTGTTGATAAAGGGGTGTGTCTTCACTGTGGGTTTTAACCCTTGATAGATGTTCCTGGATGCGTAGGCGCACAGGCTGGCTGGTGCAGCCTACGTATGACAATGGACAACAACATTGTAGGAGATACACTACATTATTTGTATTGCAAGTAGAGAAGTCTCTAGGTTTTATTGGATTCTGTAGCTTAGGGAACTTCAGTGTGCTAAGATCTGTACTGAGGGCACACACACTGCAGTGGCCGCAAGGGAAATGTCCGAGCGGTAAGTTGGTTTGTTTAACTCGGTTTATAAAGTCCGAGTGTACTAAAAGATCTTTAAGGCTCCTGGTTCGCCTGTATCCAATACGGGGACTTGTGAATGTGAACCTGTATGCTATTTGAGTTTGGATATGAAATATCTTGATTAACTGTAAGTATGGACTGACAAACGGGACTACAGGGACGGCCATTACTGGGCTGTTTTTTGATGGATTGTAATATAAATTGTAGGATACTGGTGGCCTGATGAAGGACCGCGTCTGAAACGAGCCGAAAGGAACTAGACCGGTATAGCTCGTCGCCACCCTTGACTTCACAGATTTTGGACGCCACCAACTAGCTTTAATTGGCACCGTTTGCAGCCTGACGTTGTGAGAAAAACTTGAGGTTCCTTCAATACATGGGACTTGATTCTCTCGTTTTGCATGGACTTTGGATACATTGCAGTTACATTGAATTGAATTGAAACCATTGTGGATATATTGATTGTATATATAGTAGTACTGCAATATACAAATTTTTGGCATACTTCCTTCTTCTTGTTGTGTACTAGGTTGTTGTGGAAGTATACTCTCCTCTCTCTTTTCTTGGGTAATGCAGAATTTTGCCCTGAGTAGAAAACAAAGTCACATCAATAGTTCTGTGTGTCCAAAGCGGCTTGAGCTTGTGCTTTTTAAACAACTGCCAGCATTCCCTTTTTTCTCTTCTTTTCCTCCCCCCACCCCAATCTGTATGTATCTTTGCTCTGCCTCCTTATATGTAAAATTCAGCTTTCTGTCCAGCTCATGTTTGGGGATGTTGGTGTGGGAGTTGGGGTTGTTGTCCAGTGATCACTGAAATTTATATTAATACAATTTGGCAGATCCTGACTTTGGAGCCTCTTTGTTATTAAACAGTCCTCTAAGTTTGCTGTTGATGACATTTCCAGCACACACACGCACACAAAACTAATTGAGTCTGTGTAAATAGTGTGTGTGATATAAAACATGAGCTGATTTGCAAAACAATTCTCTGTCCCTCTTCATTATCCCAACTTGTTTTGAGAAAGGCACTTTGTTACGACCCTCTCTTTATCTTGGATAGATTTTGCTTTTAATCTTTCTTTTACACCTTCTGGGTAGATTGCTACCACCAGGAATGCTACCACCAAGATATTTTATTTAAATTTCTCCTTTAGTAATGTGCCCAAGCGTCTGGCTCCTTAGTTGTTCTATGTGGCCCTGAGGATACAAATGGGATATAGGAATGACAGATACCCTGGGATATTAAAAAAAACAAAGTAAACTTTTATTTTTATAAGAAGCGTATCGGCTTCATATTTTTTCTTAAGCTTGATGGTTTCAGAGAGTGTTATTAGTTCTTTTAAGTTTCCTTTCATAGACATAGTAGCATAGATCTTCTCTCAGGCTTCACACACAGTTTGCCTGTTTCAAATAGAATGAATATATAGTTTCAGAGACAGACACACAGTTCAGCCTTCTACACAGGTTGCCTTTCTCTCAAAATTACATGGACACTCTCAGGTGGCACCCAGCTGGCCTCTCTTGCCCTGGCTGAATCTTTTCTCTCCACTCTTAGTCTAAAACTGCCTTCACTCCACCCACACTCTCAGCCATAAACCAATCATCTCACCCGCTCATTCATCCCTCTCTTTCACCCCCAAACTTCATCTGAACCACACCAAGCATTTAAAGATACACTCAAAATCATCACACACTTAATCAGACGAATGCTAAACATTAAACCGTGCTTTGCTTCTAACAGGGTGAATACGTGGCATCTGTGTGGGGCCTTCACCTCTTCGTTTATTTTTTCAAGAAGAAAAAGATCCATAGGTAAGGAAAGATCGCACGAGCTTGATTGCGTCATGGAACATGAGACCGCACTGCATGTGCAGCTGTGGTTGCCAGAGTTATGCTGGTGTTTACAGGAATGCCGGCAGCCTCCACTTGTTTCTGTTGCTTCAACTGTATGATCAAATGGATGACAGTTGAGGGGCATGCAGTGGTCTTCAGCATTTCTAGACCTTGCACCTGCTAAACTGCAAGCACGTGACAGGAAGTCGTACGCTTGCTATTCTTTGCCATGTGCATGCCCAGAGAGGCAAGAAGCGTGGCATCTTTGCCCTCTCCGCAGCAGGTCCTTCCAATTGTCAAGGAAAAAAGGACTGCTCTATAGGGGCTCAAGTCACAACCCAGCAGGAGATTTTTGACCCACAGATTAGTGACCACTGCAGTAGACAAGACGTCCCCCCCCTTTCTTCAGAATCACTACTCTATAGAATCACATCTAGAAAGCCAGCACAGGCCACTGAAGTCCTTTGAGATGCTCTCAGCACCAAGAAATGGGGTCTCAGGCTAGCATCTTCTGTCCCTGCTGCCCAACTGAAACCTTTTGTGGGGTGGAGGGGGGGAATCCTATTGAATAAACTGTTTTTACTATTGTAGGCGGAAGTTATCCCTAACTTTTATCCAGCCACCTAGATCCAGAGTGCTCCGAGCCAGTGTGCGTGACCTCAGGGGTCGTGCTCCTTCGTTTCGCACCAGATGGTGCGGCTGCTGGTGCACTGTCAGATTTTAATGGATCAGCCTGCCCAAATCGGTGCTTCCGTCTGAAATCCCCCAAGCTGTTAGGGTAAGGTTGAGGGAACGTCCTCAAGGCTGTCATGCTGTGTATGAATAAGGAATTGTCTGTGTAAAAAGGAAGCACAGGCTTCTTGTCTGGCCTCAAAAGGCACATTTAGTAAGAAAGATCAGTTGATCAAAAAAGAGAAAGTGCCATATTGGCAGTGTGCCCGTTCCTGATAGAGGAGGGTGAGTACAGTCACTACTTCTATGCTGGCTGGGAGCAGCGGATTGGTCATGACGATCTTTCAGGTCCCATCAGGGCTTATATTCAAGTTGGGATGGGAAGGTTTCCGTCACAGCTCCTTTGGGCCCTCCTTCATCATCTTAGATTGAACACCTTTCATTTTAAAAATTCAAGTCCTAACCTTTTTTTTTCTTCTGCTATCAGTTGATTAAAGGTCCTTTTGATAGCCAATGAATTTCCATTCTCTATCCAATTATGTATTCCCTGTAAAGTGTCATTGCAGTGGTAGTGCTATATAAAAAAAGAACGAAGTTTCTGTGAGGTTTTGAAGAAAAGGAACAGGTAGTACATAAATGAAGTAAACGGAGACATATAGATTAAGATGTGGGGCAGATACTAGCAGGGCTTTTTTTCTGGGAAAAGAGGTGGTAGAACTCAGTGCGCTGCCCTTGGAGAAAATGGTCACATGGCTTGTGGCCCCACCCCCTGATCTCCAGACAGAGGGGAGTTGAGATGGCCCTCCGCGCCGCTCCAGAGGCGCGGAGGGCAATCTCAACTCCCCTCTGTCTGGAGATCAGGAGGCGGGGCCATCAGCCATGTGACCATGTTCAAGCGGTTCCGGAACTCTGTTCCACCGCGTTCCAGCTGAAAAAAAAGCCCTGGATACTAGTATTGTTTAGTGGGTTTGAAGGAGAGAAGGGTGTAGGAAAAGGTGAGTATGTGGAGGCTGCCAGGAGGAGGGAAAGAGGAAATAGTGTGGGCAAGGGGATACAAAGTAAACTCTGAGCTAAATTCTGCACCCAGCATTAAACACTGTGCTTATAAAAAGATGCTAGATGGCCACCTGGCAGCAAGGATGATTTTGTGGCTAATATGAATGAATGCAGATTGGGAGAGGGAGGGCATGAATAGACAAGCTAGTGCCAGGCTCTCGTGGCCCTTGATTACATGCCCAGCGTTATGCTGATTGCTGCTTTGGGGTCAGGAAGGAATTTTCCTCCAGGCCATTGCGCATGGATCAGTGGTAGGGGAATAGCTCTGAATCTCCTATATTGTGCAGTGCTGGACTAGATGCAGGGCTTTTTTTCAGCTGGAACGCGGTGGAACGGAGTTCCGGCACCTCTTGAAAATGGTCACATGGCTGGTGGCCCCGCCCCCTGATCTCCAGCCAGAGGGGAGTTTAGATTGCCCTCCGCGCCGCTAAGCAGTACAGAGGGCCATCTCAACTCCCCTCTGTCTGGAGATCAGGGGGCGGGGCCACCAGCCATGTGACCATTTTCTCCGAGGGCGACCCACTGAGTTCCACCACCTCTTCTCCCAGGAAAAAAAGCCCTGACTAGATGACTCTTGGGGTCTTTTCTAGCTCTGTGATTCCGTAAGCAGAACGTCCATTAGTTTCATGGACAATCCAAGTGTCAGATATGAATTTGGCATCCTTTGACCACTATGTACTTTAATTGCCTGCATATTCTGGTGTTGGAAAGGGTGTCGCGGGTCAAGCAATTGATGGTTTTGGATGCAGACTGAATTGTAAAGCCCATTTTTTCCATCCAGTTTGTTCCAAGGAGGGGGAAGAGAAGTGGGTCTGTCAGGCCAGCATCATGTCCTCTGCCCCACTGAACAAATATGGAAATGGGCCCTTTCCCATGACCTTGCCACGGAAACATTTGTTAATCTAGTGAATCTGCTAATCAATAAAGGCTTACAGTTTCAGGGTTTTTTAATTTAAATAAGATCCAGAGGAGTTAGACCTGTTCGTCTGTAGTTGCAAAATAGTAGAGGGTCCAGTAGCACCTTTAAGACTAACCTTACTATAGCATAAGCTTTCAAGAACCACAGCTCTCTTCGTCAGATGCAACTACATCTGATGAAGAGAGCTGTGGTTTTATTTATTTATTTGCGTCATTTGTAGTCCACCTTTCTCTCTGAGAAGCAAGGTGGATTACACAGTATGAAGTTAATACAATCAGTATCAAGTACGTTTCAATACAATACCATAAGGTAAACAGATACAAGTTTAAAAGACATAGCATTAGCAAGGATCCAAGACAGAGTAGGAAAAAATACTGGAGCAAAACATAATCAATTCTAGGACTAACAGTAGACCAGCAGCGGTGCCAGGATTTTTGGCGCCGGCGGGCAGGCAGGCCAGGCACCCGCGCGTGCACTCACACACTGGCCTGCGCGATGACATCATGTGTGACATCACGGGCGCACGCATGCACGCACCGCCAGCCCAATTGCTGTGGCGGGCGGCTGGGACAGCGCGCAGGTGGCCTCCGAGCTCTCCCACTCAGTTGCCCTGTGCCGCCGCAGACGCCTGCCCGTGGCTGCTGAGCCCAGCCGGGGGCATGTGCTGGTGGCGGGGCAGAAGGGCTAGGAGGCTGCAGCTCCGTGGCGCGCGCTTCCGCCCCCCCCCCCCCATACCTCCTCCGGCACCCCCGCGCCCTGAGGCCACCACCTACCTGGCCTCAGTGGGCGCGCCAGCCCTGCATTAGACAGCATGGAGCACTGGTTGTACATAGGAGCACATATTTAAAGCAGCAGATAATATATAAGGCAAAAATCGTGATGAAGTCTATGATCACCAACTCGTGGGTGAAGCATCTGAGATGTTTAGTCTTAAAGGTGCTATTGGACTCTCTATTAATTTAAATCTATTTCAATAAATCTTGATGTTTTTGAATACTCTTCATCCTCTTGAGGTGAAATTCATGTTTCAGGCTGTATTTGGTGGTCTCAGAAGAATCATCCACAAAGCTTTCCCTGACCATTGAACTAACCCAAGCCATCATTCTGTCTCTGAAGCTTTCCTTTGAGTGCAAAATGCAGCAAAGGGGCCAACAACTTCTTCACCTGCGTGGCCTGCCACCCGAAGGAAGACTGCATCGCCAGCGGCCACAAAGATGGCAAGATTCGTCTGTGGTAAGGCTAATGCTTTTGTCACTCTCGGCACTGATGGCTGCTGCCTGTGATAATCAGGGACGGCCTGCTTTGTGTAACGAAAAGTGTCTGCCCTATAAAAGCACCATGTTGACACATGCCACACGGAAGCATCTCACAAAATGTTCTTTCTGAGTCCAGCGGATAAACTGTGTGGCCTGAAGATCGCAGAGGAGTTTTATTTACTGATTTAAGCATTTATATCCCACTTTTTTCAACGAAGGATCCAAAGCAGCTTACAGCAAGGAAAAAACATAAGTAAACAAAAATACATGACAAAAAAGATTAAGACTGGAATCAGTGGCTGCCTTGATTGAAGGCAAGCTGCAAGCCACAGCTAAGATGATACTCTCGTTCTACAAAATACGGTTAGATCCAAAGGGAGAGGGCGGGATTCATCAGCTCACATCTCCCGCTGCACACCCCCATTTTGCCCCTGTACTATTTGTGACGATCCCTTGACTCTCCCAGCCAGCAGCAGAATTTCATGGGGGGAAGGGGGGGCGGAGTCCTGATCTCCAGGTAGACAACTTTAACAAGAATAGCTTGCCGTTGGGGCTTTTGCTGTATTGGCAACTTAAACATTTGACCATGGACCACTGGGAAAACTTCAGCTCATGCCTTCAGCCTTTCTCTGGAGAGCTGCAGACAAGCACCCAGGCACCGCCAGCAATACGTGACCTACCACCAGCAATAAGACTGTATTGTGTGCCTTCGGACCGTCCTCTTGGCCGGTTGTAAAAGAAACGGCACTGAAGCTTCCTCTGGTATCCAGTCGAATTCCAGTTACACACGAAGAAGGTGTTTACCTGTGACTAGCTGTGGAAGAAGGGGGAGGTACCTTTGAATCCAGCAAGCGATAGGTGCACGTAGCCTGTTCATGTGTCCAAGTCTCCATAGATGGATCAAGGTGTTTATCTCCTAAAATTTAAAGGAGAAAACAAAAGGTCTGTCCCAGTCTTAGAGATAAGAAAGGCTGCAAAGCCGGTGGTTCAAGTAAGGAAAAATACCGGTTTGTTTAGATTAAAATTCCCTACGCGTTTGGCCAATAAGGCTTCTTCGGGAAGTGCTGTTCTTGCATTTAAAGAGATGCTAAAAGACTGCCAGATTCCCCTAAAGAAGCCTTATTAGCGAAATGCATACAGTTTTTATCCAAATAAACCAGTATTTTTTCCTTCCTTACACCATCACCTTTTTTGTCAGCTTTCTTATCCTAGACTTTAAAACAAATGTCATGCTCTAATCACTGGATGAGGCACCTAACCTAAGAGTTACTATAGCTAGAGTTTTCTAACAATGTTTATGTGACTGCTTGTGTACTCTTGGATAGAGTCATCCATAAACTGCCTTTTTTTCCCCGAAAGGAGAAACTTCCATCATAAGAGAGAGTACACATTCTCCACACTGCATTGGCACCACGACGAAGTGATGGATCTTGCTTTCTCTGTAGAAGGTAAGGAAGCCCCTGGTTCAAAACGTCCCTCCGCCGTGAATTCACTCGGTGGCCCTCGGCAAACGTCTCCCCTCTTAGCTTCCTGGTGGTGGTGGAGAGTGCCCTCAAGTCACAGCCACCTTATGGCGACCCCTGCTGGCATTTTCAAGGCAAGAGACTAACAGAGGTGGTTGGCCACCGCCTGCCTCTGCCTTAGCCTCCTAAAGACTATTTAATTGAACCGAAAATCAAGTGAGGTTTACAACCTTTCACCACTTATCAGATGTTAAACGGTTAAAATCGTGTTTGTCATGTGCATTTAAATCAGCTGCTTGTTTTCCGTAATGCCTAAACATTCTGGCACCTTATTAGCAGTTGTGCTCAGATGGCCCGATCTTGTGTTTTGATGTCGCCACATGCCGGAGATGTGGGGCACGAGATCAAGCTCTAAAACGGCAGCTGATGTGGGGGCGGGAGGAGACTTTAAAGGGAAGGAGAACAGTGGCCCCAGTTGACTGATCCCTCTAAACGATTAGCCTGCCCTCTTCCTGTGTCTGTTGTAGTGCAGAATAGAAATACAGAGCTAGAAAGGATCCCAAGGGGCATCTAGTCCAACCCCCTGCATGATGCAGGAAATTGACAGCGATTCCCCCTCACCTCCTCAGCGCTCTGTACCCAGAGGAAAGCAAAAAACCCCCAAAATACCTGGCCAATTTGACCTGAAGGGAAATTCCTTCCTGACCCCAAAGTGGCAGTCAACGTTAGGTAATGGGGGGACATTGCATCACGGCATTTTCTTGGCAGACTTTTTACGGGGTGGTTTGCCATTGCCTTCCCCAGTCATCTACAGTTCACCCCCAGGAAACTGGGCACTCATTTTACTGACCTCGGAAGGATGGAAGGCTTAGTCGACCTTGTGCCGGCTACTTGAACCCGGCTTCCGCCAGGATCAAACTCAGGTCGTGAGCAGAGCTTGGGTTGCAATACTGCAGGTTACCATTCTGCGCCACAGGGCTCTTGGCAATCAACATTACCCTGGACATATAAGAAAGGGCCACAAGAGCCTGGCACCATCTTGTCTATTCATGCCCTCCCTCTCCCAGTTTGCATATATTCCTATTAGTCATAGACTCATCCTTGCGTCATGTGGCCATCTAGTCTCTTCTTCTAAGCACAGTGTTTCATGCCGGTTGCAGAATTTAGCTTCCTGTGAATCCCTGCTGCCAATGTTGTTGTTTTTTTAAGTTTCTAGGCCTAATAAAAAGCAGGAAAATATATGCTTTGCCAAAACAAAAAAAAAGCTCTCGACATACCAGTCTATATAGCTGCCGCATTCCATACTGTCAGAGAAAGTAGTCATTTAATCTGAATTAACACCTGAACCCAAATTTGCAGCTATGCTGAATCTCAGAATTCGAAAAGTGTGTGGGCTGGCAGTGAAATTGCAAGGGCGAGAAGAAATGGTTGAGTTCCAGAGAGAGCAAGTTCCGCACTCTACAAAAGACAGTCAAAAGCAGAATCAGTTATGCAAGACTGTAAAAAGAAGAAATAATAACGAATACTTGTATAGTCTAATGAACGCAGTTGTTCTTGTGGGGTTACTTTGGCCCATAATTTCCATGCCTTTAATACTTCCTCCATTTCCTGCTGCTGGGTGCAGTTTTCTCCAATTCTGCTCTGCTATTGCAGCCCCCCCTTCCCCGTTCTGTGTCCTGGGGGCAAAAGTCGCAGCCCCCCCCCTTCCACAAATAGAAGACCTATGTAGGATTTTTTCATTTTAGCCCAGAGTATACGCAGTCCATCTAATTAATACAGAGAATAACATTGTTAGAAACTTCGCGATATGCTTGTTGAGGAACTTTCTCTGTGGTGGCCCCTATCCTGTGGAATGACCTGCCTGAAGAAGTCAGAAGAGCCCCCACTCTCCTGGCTTTTCATAAATGGTGCAAAGCCGAACTATTCAAAAAGGCTTTTTACTCAAATGGGAGGGCTGCATTGTAGGGAGGGGATCTCAGATGCTTCGCTAATGAGTTAGGGACCACAGACTTCATCACTGTGTTGTCTTACATATGATCTGTTGCTTTAAATATGTACTCCGATGTACCACCAGTGCTGCATGTTGTCTAATGTTAGTCCTAGAATTGATTATGTTCTGCTTCAGTATTTTTTCTGCTCTGTATCGGATTCTTGCTAATACTATGTCTTTTAAACTTGTATCTATTTACCCTATGGCATTGTTTATGGAAATGTCCTTGATACTCTATTGAAATGTACTTGATATTGGTTGTACTAATCTCACACTGTGTAATCCGCCTTGAGTCTCAGTGAGAAAGGTGGACTATAAATGACATAAATAAAATAAACGCGTAAAATGCATTTGTGTGTTTTGAATTGTTTCTACGGCACATATATTTGGTTTGGATTGACAGGAACTACCTTACTGAGTGGCGGGATTGAATCAGTACTGGTCCAGTGGCGAGAAGGATCAAATGCTAAGGAGTTTTTGCCTCGTTTGGGATCCACAATCCAGAACATTTCTGCGTCACCTGATGGAACTTTCTTTTCTACCTCACATTCGGATAACAGTAAGGACAGTCCCCTCCCCCTTCTAAAAATCTGCTGTTTTTGTTTTGTTTTGAAGTTATCCAAAGTTTCGTAATGCAAAGAAAATTACACACAAGTTGGGTCAAGTATCCCAACAAATGCAGCTCCAGAAGAGCAGCGTCCCTGCCAAGAAACTGTGACTTGTATCCTGCAAACTGTGTGCCAGGTCCTGCTCACAGAATCCTGGAGGAAATGCTTTCCTCTCTTGCAAGGAAGCTTTTGGAGCCGAGCCTATCATTGGCTCACCCCAATCTTGGCCCAGCATCGTGCAGCTCTGTCTCTTGATAGCTCATACTCTGAAAATCTAGTTGGTCATTAAGATGCTACCGGACCCAAATCTTGTTCTCCTACAGACCAACACAGCTACACACCTAAAAACATCCAGACTTACAATCCCACATTCTGCTTCATTCACACAATACCTTGAATAAACAGTTGGCTTTTCTCATTGTTGCTCATGTTGTTGCTGAATTTTGCATTCCTAGTCCTATTGTATTGTTCACTGTATGACTTAATTTATTTTCTCTTTGGTTGTTGTGGATTTTCCGGGCTGTATAGCCGTGGTCTGGGCATTGTAGTTCCTGACATTTCGCCAGCAGCTGTGACTGGCATCTTCAGAGGTGTAGCACCAAAAGACAGAGATCTCTCAGTGTCAAACTCAGTGTTTGACACTGAGAGCTGCCAGTCTCCAGCCATGAAAGCCTTTGACAATATATTTTCTCTTTCTTTATTCTGCAGTCTGCTTTGAGTCTCAGTGAGAAAGGCAGACTGTAAATAAGCTAAATAAATAAATAAAACTTATGCCTCAGTGCCTGGAGAGGAGGCAGGCGATTGTCATTCAGGGATCTTTGCCTCTAGGGCTACATTCCTCCCCACTGTTGCTCCATAGGGATTCTCCCTCCTCAGCAGGCCCAGAACTGAGGCTTCATCAGTCTGCATTTGCTTTTATAAATCAGGAAGCTGTGGTTTGAAAGAACTTTAAAACAGCTCTGATTGTGAGTGAGTCATGCTGAAATGTTGCTTTCGTTACAAATAATCAGAATTTTAGTTCTTCGCAAAACTGTTAAGCGATCATGGTGCTCCATTTCTCTTTTTTAATCAGGTTGGGCAAAGGCTATTCCCGTTCTCCTAAAGTTGTCCTCCTCCTTTCCCATACTGAGTCCACCCTGGCTGTATCCCCTAATAACACGTGCCTTGTGAGTGTATTCATGCAGTTGGTTCTCAGAGGGGTGGTGCATGGCCAGTGGGCATGCCCATGCGCGGTGTTGTTAATTCTCTGGCCCTTAAGGAGGAGAGGACACGGCAGAATGTTCAGCAGGTGTAAAAACAGCCCCTGTAAAAGACGGACTCCAACATATCAGACTGTTTAAGAGCTTCATATCTAGCCACATTCTTCCTGTTCAAGAAGGTTTTGTCTTTTGCAAATCTTCATTCTTAACCTTGTTGACTCTTTATTTTGATACGTACAGAAATAACCATCATACACAGCAACTTGAAAGTCTCTGCAATGATTCAAGGATTAATCAAAGGTACGCTTTTAAAAACCCAATTGGAACACACGTTTTTTTAAAAAATATCTGAGTGGAAGAAGTTGCATTCCGTCCTGCGTTTTCTTTCTTCAGGCAGTGATGTCAAGACTGGCTTGACGGTGGACCCAAGAACAAAAGCTTTGGTTTTGAATGGCAAACCGGGTCACCTGCAGTTCTACTCACTGCAACACGACAAGCAGCTGTACAATGTAAGCTAGACCAGTGGATCGGATCGTGCACTGCGCATGCCTTCTTCAAGTATTAAAGTGGTGCAGGCGAGAAAGTGGGCACTGAAGCCGTGAATTGGGGGTGGGAGGTAAAGGAGGCCGAGTGATGCTGCGTGAAGTTTGGGAAATGGGAATAGAATCAACCTTGAAGTCCAGGATACGGGTACTCTCTTGTTCCCCTGGACAAACGCTTGGGAAACCACTGAAGGAAAACTGGCAGCATAATCATGAAAACAAAAACAGAATTGACACAAAATATTGTGCAAGCTTTTGAGTTCACCAGAAAATTCACCAGGCTGAAAGTTGCAAATGTTTAAAGGTAAAACAGGGTAGAAAGCAACGTTTTGAGGGCCTGATGTTAAGACCTGATCTTGCATACATCCTCCGTCAATTGTGACCATTTTGATAGTCTTTGTTATTGTGAACGGTAACACCGTTGCTTTTTCGTGCACAGCTACGTAAACCTCCTGCATAAACCCCTTTCATACGTTCATTCTTGGCTGTCTTATCTCGGAACAAATAATTCAGCGTCACATTTTTGCCTTTTCATAAAGGAATTATTCCTGCCGGGTTATTTAATTAATGTTTTGGCCTGGCTCAGCAAATGCTATTTTCTTAGTAGAATGAAACACGGGCTCGATTAAAGCTGATGGGATAGAAATTAAATCGGTAAACCTGGCAAATCTGCTTATGGTGTAACTTCTACCTTGGTGTCCCCTTAAAAATGTGAAGGGCTGTGTAGATTTTTCCACTCAGATCTGTTTGTAACTATCACAAGCACCTCTGGATCAATAATGTGTCTCCCCCGTGTCTGAGATCAGAAAAGTATTTTTCTCTCTCAACATTCTGCAGTTGGATATCGTGCAACAGGAATATATTCATCAATATGGTCTGAACCAGGTTGAGTTGGTGAAGGCGGCGTTTGATTCCAGGGGCAGCTGGCTGGCTACTGTGGAGCAACGTGAAGAAAAGGGTGGTGAGCTTGAAATGCAGATGAAGCTCTGGGCCTACGATGAGCAAAAACAAAGGTAATCAGGCTTACGCTTCCAAACAAATTGGCAAAACGCAGTCTTGGGCCTGTAATCCTTACATACCAGAGCACCATCCGTCCTGAGATCCTTTTGAGAAACTTGCATAGACATTCAGGAATTTCTTAATTTATGCCCTGTCTTTCTCCCCAGTAGGGGAGGACCAAAAGCATTCACCTATCCTCCATTTTACCCGCACAACAACCCTGTTAGGAAGGTTAGTCTGAGACGATACGTGTCAGTTCCTGCCAGGTAGATCCCTCAGTCCCTCTCCAGTGAACACACATTGATTCCAGTAGAAAAGCTTTTATTAGGATCTTTACAGTTCAGGTCTGAACTGTAGAGCTTGGTAGAAGTGACAAGGCAAAGCAGATAAGAATTCTTATACTTGATTTTCCTGCACTCCTGCAACTGTTAAGGTTTTGGCACGCGAGTCTGCACGGATCCCGTGAGAACCCTTTATAGTTATGGCCAAACAGTGAGTACACAATAATAGATTCCCAGCACCTGGGCAAAGTAGTGAATGCTGGCATTTGGTGACTCCAAGGTCGTCTCTAGCTAGGAGATGCAGAGTTCTGTGAGATAACAAGAGGGGCCAATCCTGGGTCTGGAAAAGTAACAATTACAATATGGAAAGGACCTGGCTAAGAAGAGAATACATCAGGTTAGCATTAAAGCATTGTAAATTCAATATACTGTAGCATCGGTGACAGAACAACCAAACAATCATGGCATGGCTGTACACAGACATGACAATACGACCGGCTCAAGAACCCAGTGAGCAGCGTGGCAGAGTGGGGATTTCAACCTGAGTCTCTCAGATCCTAGCCTGACACTAACCACTACACTACACTGCAGATCGTGCAGTCCCACATTTAGATGGCAGTATTCTTTGCTCCCAGAGCTCTTGTGTCTTCTGGAAGGCCAGGTCTTCAGACATCAGCACCAAGTGAGTGTGTAGCACTTCATGCCGATGGGTGCAATGCATCAGTGCGCAGCCATGGCATGCCAGTATTTAAAGCCCTGGGAAGGAACTATTGCAGCTGGTCCTGTGGATTCCACCGTGGTCACTGGGATCTGTGTGACGGCTTCACACGTGGCCTCTCCAGCAACATGCTTAGTGTTACATACAAGCAGGGCTTTTTTTCAGGGGGAACGCAGGGGAACGGAGTTCCGGAACCTCTTGAAAATGGTCACATGGCTGGTGGCCCCGCCCCCTGATCTCCAGACAGAGGGGAGTTGAGACAGCGGCGCGGAGGGCAATCTCAACTCCCCTCTGTGTGGAGATCAGGGGGCGGGGCCACCAGCCATGTGACCATTTTCTCCAAGGGCAACCCACTGAGTCCCACCACCTCTTTCCCCAGGAAAAAAGCCCTGCATACAAGTAATGCGCTTCCAGAAGGTAGGCCCGCTAAATACAGTGGCTTCTTTCCCACTAAATGAGAGGGGAGGTCTTCCCCCAGCAGAGGAAGAGTCCTAGAACAGAAGGGAGACCTCAGAATCAAATTGTTTGCGCAAAACCACATGAGCAGAAGCAGTTGAATCTTGGCCTGCGAGGGCAGCAAAGACGCATTTGCGGGCACGTGCAAAGAGGAGCTGAATGTCAGCTCTGACTTGTTGCTGCTGAAGCGCAGTGAAGTGGTTGGGCTGCGATTCAGCACTCTGCTGGTTTGAATCCCGCTACTGCCATGAGCTCAGTTGGTGGCCTCGGGTAAGCCCCTCCTCTCAGCTCCAGCTCCTCGGCTGTATTGTGGGGATAATGATAACACTGACTTTGTTCACCGCTGTGACTGGAGCACAAATCTGAATATAAGAGCAGTTGTTGTTATCAGTGTGCTTTGTGGATTGGGCCATAATGAAACACATCCCTGCACACGAAGATTGGTATTCTTGGTACTTTGAATGGATGATCAGAATAATTTCAAATTAATTGTCTAGACCAGTGGTAAACATGCTACATTTTTAGTATGCTTTATATTACTGGCCAGCTCTAGCTGTAACCAGTAAACTCTGCATGGTGCTTGACTCGTGCAAGTTGTCTACAGTGCCACCTGATGACAAAATAGGATGGTTTTTTTCCCAGAACTAGAGGGCAGTGCTTTTTCTCACAAAGAATATACTGCTGACAGCACATGTAATCTGCTTGGGACAGTAGTGTGTGATAGCCAGCAATGAGTAAACATTTGCCATCGGTGTGCTGAAGTCTGCAGTCCACTTATCACAGCAAGCAGATTATATTATTTCTCAGCTCCATCTCCACTGTTCAGTGGATCTTACAGAAGAACACGGCTTGATAGGCAGTGATCAGATTGTTTCCTTATCCTCATAAGTACAACATAATAAATCCATAACAGTTTGGTGTAGTGGTTAAGAGCAGCGGGACTCTAATCTGGAGAACCAAGTTTGATTCCCCTCCCCTCCGCTTGAAGCCAGCTGGGTGACCTTGTGTCAATCACAGCTCTTCCAGAGCTCTCTCAGCCCCACCCACCTCACAGGGTGATTGTTGTGGGGATGATAATACTTGTGAACCATTCTGAATGGGTATTAAGTTGTCCTAAAGTGCAGTATATATATAAAGGTAGGTAAAGGTAGTCCCCTGTGCAAGCACCGAGTCATTACTGATCCATGGGGGACGTTGCATCATGACGTTTTCTTGGCAGACTTTTGTTATGGGGTGGTTTGCCATTGCCTTCCCCAGTCATGTACACTTTACCCCCAGGAAACTGGGTACTCATTTTACCAACCTCAGAAGGATGGAAGGCTGAGTCAACCTTGAGTTCGCTATGTGAACCCGGCTTCCGCCAGGATCGAACTCAGGTCATAAGCAGAGTTTGGGCTGCAGTATGGATGGATGGGTATGATGTTGTCCTGAAGGGCAGTATATAAATCGAATGTTGTTGTTTGTTGTTGTTACAACTATTCAGTGATAAATATAGACTGTAATCCTCGTTTGATAAATGGATGTTAAAGATAAAGTGAAAAATAAAGTGTCCAGTCGTAGCAGAGTTCTGAAGTCCGAGAGGGTTCTTACGAGCTATCTATTCCAGCTCCATGTTCCATGCAGGAAATCCAGTGTGATGCTCATGCTTGAAATGATATACTTAGACCACCGCTGACTACAGAAGCATGTCAACCTCCTGAACTCATGAAAACATTCTTTTTCTTCCTTTGCAATAGCTTTGCTCTGAATACCCGAATAAATATGCCGCATGAGGATCAGGTCACGGCTTTATGTTTCCGTGGCACTGAAGATCCCAACAGCACCCCCTTAACCATGGTGACAGCTGGCAAAGATGGACAGTTTAAAGTCTGGATGCTGCTGTCTCAGAACGACGAGGAAAGTAAGTGTGTCTCTTCCTTTATGCTCCCATTTCATGCCTTTGCCAGTAAGAACAGACAAAGGAGGCTTCTGTCCTTTCATATTGTACTTGGTAATCTGGATACTTTATAAAGCTGTCTTTGACGCACTCTAGTGAAAGAGGCCTTGAAATTGGTAAAATAATCAGTCAAATGGTGTTTTCAGCTCAAATGTGCTAAAATTAGCATGTTCAGGTATGAGGGCTTTTAAGTGCCTTTTTATGATGGAAAGGAAATTTGATATTTTCATTATCAGGTATTTTATTTTAAAATATTGTTGAGGTATTCATGCAGCACATAAAATTGGTTTAGTGTACTTTTTTTAGCGGTTTATACAAAGCAAGAGTCAGCCATGCTGAACCAGAAACCAATTGTCAATTGGGGCCATTGGAACATTTTCAGAAAAATTCATGTCACTGCAAATAAGTTCAGGGGGAATCTTGGGATCCCTCCTGCCAACATGGAGACGTCCTCTGAGCTAAATGGGACTCCTCAGCTTTCATTAAAAGGAAATAGTGACACATCGTGCCCAAAATATGAACTGCATCTCCAAGAGCTAAAGGTGCACCCGCCCCAGTTCGTTTTATTTGAGACCTCTTCCACACACCATGACTGGACTCCTATTTTCTCATTTAGGACTAGATGCCTCACTTTGTGGTTTCTGTGGACTTTACCTTTGAAAAGCTGAAACAAAATTTCAGAGAGTGAAGATAAAGACAAAAAAAGCACAAGTTCAAAGAACCCTTAAACATTCTAGCCAGTTTCTCAACAGTCATATACCAATGGTACATCATCTTATAAAAAAATGTATATTTTAACTCTTTTAACCACGTATTTCCCCATTGTTCCATGAATATGTCATATTTATCTCATGGGTCTCAATGGCGAGGGGAGAAGGATGTTGCCATGTTAGTAAGCTGTATTTTTTAAAAAATCACTTTAAAACTACTTATGATTAATATAGGCTAGGCACCATCTTTTAGAAACCGACATCTCTGAAAAATAAAACTTTACAACAAATCTGAAATCTGCCTGTTCCAAATAAGTTTCATTCCAGTACAGAAAGTTTAGGTTGCTTCCCATCTGAATACTGAAGAGACTTTCTTCTTTTTATGCTTTCAGTAGCTCCTGACGAAACATGTCCTACCTACTTTAAATGTGATGGTCTTTGATATTATATTTTAAAGACAATACGAGGCCTGGTTTTTTGAAATGGTTTAGGAGATGGCATGGTGTAGCAGTAATTAGAATCCCAGACTAGGATCTGGGAATCCCAAGTTTGGATCCCCGCTCTGCCGGGGAAGCTTGCTGGGTGACCTTGGGCTAGTCACACACTCTCACCCTAATACACCTCACGGACTGTCTGCACTTCGCACCCCTGCTCTGTCAAGCTAATTACAACAGGTATTATAGCCAGCTTCCTGACACTCTATTTTACAATACCCTTCCCACTCTCTGCCTAGATAATAAGGACTCCATCTTTTTTCCGCTCCTTGTATCTGACAAAGAGAGCTTTGACTCTCAAAAGCTCATACTCTGGAAATCTAGTTCTTTAAGGTGCTACTGGACCCGAATCTTGGTCTTCTACTACACACCAACACGGCTACCCTCCTGAAAGATCTCACAGAGTGCGTGTTCTGAGGATAAAAGAATGATGTTGTAAGCTGCTTTGGGTCTCCATTGGGAATAAAAGTGGAGTATCAGTAGCTAAATAATTAAAAATAAATATATTATCGATAAAAGAGGTTTATCCTGTACACTTAAAAATAGCAAACTACTTGTGGAATGATAATTATGTTCCAAATCTGAGAAAAGATGTTTCTCTATACTGTTGACAGCTGCCAAGACTGCATCAGCTCAGACTTGGAAGACAGATAAAATGCCCACTGCTAAACAATGGTTGCTGAAAGTTTGGGACCTAACGATAATGAAAAAAATAACTGATCTGTGAATAATCCCAACTATCAATCCTCATATATAGAAACCTGGTCCCCCTTGCTTGAATATGTCAATAACTATGCCTCTACCGATAGTTCTGTACCAAAAAAAATAAAGGATTCCCCCCTATATTAATTGTATATGGCACATAACTTTTTGTATTAAACTATTTATCTTAATACCTTGCATACTGCTACAATGTCCGGTTGTTTGATGTTAAAAGTTTATATATTGTTACTGTTAAAAAAATTTTGGAAAAAATTAGAATATAGAGTTATTAAAATAGCACTTTTAATACTACATCAGCTTCTATCTGGGAAGTTCCCCAGCCTGTTATTCAAGCACAAGGGTTTGGAGGGGTGAAGGAGAGTCCTTTTAAAGAACATTTTAGTGCTTTTTATTTTCTAACAAAAATACATTTGTACAGGAGAACCCCATAATATGGCAGGCTGGTGAACATGGTGTCAGCAACAATAGGCAGTATAAATAAAGGAATGATTTTTGCAAGACTCTGAAGTTTTCTCGCAGTCTTTAGGAACATCCTGACTTAGCCTTGATATGCTTAGGTCTGCTGTTGTGTGGTTTTACTTTTCCATGTTTGCCATTAAAGACATTCCGTCTGCTTCAGCCTTGGGTGTTTTTATATCTAACAGACCGAAGGGCAGGCTGGACCTGTGATTTTGTAGGAAGCTACCACAACTATCAGGCAACCAACTGCTGTTTCTCCGAAGATGGTTCTTTGCTTGCCGTTGGCTTTGAAGAAGTAGTCACCGTGTGGGACTCGGAGACATGGGACCTAAAATGCACTTTCTGCCACCCTCCTGGAACGATACAGTACGTCACCAGAAAGGGTTCCTCTTTCACACTTTGCTGCTTTGTAGGGTTGCCAACTCCAGATGGGAAAACGCCTGGAGATTTGGAGGTGGAACCTGGAGAGGGTGGAGTTGGGGAAGGGAAGAACATCAAGTACCAGAAGGGCTGTCATATAGAGGATGGCGCAGAATTTTTTCCATTGCTCCAGAAGGTCAAACCAGAACCAACGGGTTGAAATTATATCAAAAGTGTTTTCGGCTAAACATTAGGAAGAACTTCCGGTCAGTTAGAGCAATCCCTCTGTGGAACAGGCTTCCTCAGGAAGTGGTGGGCTCTCCTTCTTTGGAAGCAGAGGCCACATGGCCATCTAACAGCAATGCTGAGTCTGTGAAATTGGGCACATCATGAGAGGGAGGGCAGGAAGGGCTACATCAGTGCTTAGTTCTCGTGGCCCCTTCTTACATCCCCAGGGTAATGCCAATCGCCACTTTGGGGTCAGGAAGCAATTTTCCCCAGGCCAGTTTGGCTGGGGATCCTGAAGGTGTTTTTCCATCTTCTGGGCATGGAGTAAGGGTCACTGGGTGTGGGAGGGAAGGTAGTTGTAAATTTCCTGCATTGTGCAGGGGTAGTGGACTAGATGACCCTTGATGTCCCCGTCCAATCCTATGATTCTATGATCAGCAGGGTATGATGCAATACAAACCACCCTCCAAAGAAGCCATTTTCTCCAGCAGACCTAATCCCCATATTTTGGAGATCATTTGTAATTCCAGGAGATTTCCAGGCCCAACATTAAGGTTGGCAGCCCTACTACAGTTGCTAGCTCCAGGTTGGGAAATTCCTGGAGACTTCGGCAGTGGAGCTTTGTGTGGGTAGCATTTAGGGAGGGACCTCGGGAGTGTAATGCCATAGAGTCCACCCGCCCAAACAGTCCTTTTCTCCAGGGAAACTGATCTTTAATCTAGTGATCAGTTGTCATTCTGGGAGATCTCCAGGCTCCACCTGGAGAGTGGCAACCCTATTTTGAGGAAAGGCTTTACTTGCTCAAAATGTGTAGTATGAAATTTTGTTGTATAATATCTGTAGTTAGATTTTTCATGTGCAAATAGTAGTTATTTGCCATATTTTCAAGGATATATTTCTTAGTTGTCCAAAACTAATTTGCTTTAATGCGTCTGATACACTATTTAAGAATTCTGTTTTCAGTGCTGCAAACTTTAACTTGATATCTCCATATGCTGCACATCATGTTGTGACTGTACCAGATACATTTCTTTTGTTTTACTTCAAAAAGGTGTTCTCTGCTTTCAGCTTGTTTTTCCCCCCTACCTTTCCCACGGCAAACACTCAGGTACACGCAGCTCCATCTGTCTTTAGTACGGGATATACTCACAATTTTTTCTTGTAGACAGGCAGGACATTTAGATCACTACACCAGTTTGGTTAAGAGTGTGGGACTCTAATCTGGAGAGCCAGGTTTGATTCCCCGCTCCTCCACTTGAAGCCAGCTGGGCGACCTTGGGTCAGTCACAGCTCTCTCAGAACTCTCTCAGCCCCACCCACCTCACAGGGTGTTTTGTTGCGGGGATAATAACATACAACACGGCCCCATCTTCTGATATGTAAATCCAGAGATCGGAACCATCAACCAACAAGACAAATTTGTTCTACAAACCTGAGAAAAGTTCCAGGTTTGAGGAAGAATCCGAAATGTAAAGAAATACATTAGAGGTTAAACACCCCCGTCCCAATAACAGAAGCAGCACCTGTATTTTTAAGTAATGAATGCCCTTTGAAATCTCAGTGGCTGTTGTGGGGATAGATAAGCAACCTTGGTTGCTGTCCATGAAAAGTAGGGAGAAAGGGGCAGGCCCCCTTCCAGGCTGTTTTGGCCTCCTGGTTGAACCCGGCTCCTCCCTGCCCTGGAGGGAAGAACTCATTGGGGCCGGGGCCAGCAGCACCCATCAGGCAACTGGTTACCGTGCAGTTTGAGCAACTCTCCCATGTGTGGTGGTGACCTTGAGGCCGCACAGCTCTTCTTGGCCCTTTGGCTGCCTCCACACAACTTGCATGACTTGGCCAGGCCGAGCATCGGCCACCGCACAACTTGGCTGCCTCAGCTGAGCCAGATTTCCCCCCAAGAATGGGTCGCTGGGAGGAGCAAAGGCGAGAGAGCTGAGAACCCGTGTGGTGGGGTGCTGAGAGTGCCAGGCTGGGATCTGGGAGACCCGGGTTCAAATCCCCAGTCTCTCATGGAAGCTCACGGGGTGACCTTGAGCCAGTCCCACACTCTCCGCCTTTCCTACCTCACAGGGTTGTTGTGATAATAAAATGGAGAAGAGAATGATGTGAACTACTTTGGATCTCCATGGGGGAGAAAGGTGGGGTATAAATGAAATAAATTATGATAAATAAAGCTGAAGGGGGGGAAGTTAAAAGAAAGGTTGATTGGTGAGTGGAAAGGAGAAGAGGAAGCAGAGAAAGAGGAGAAAATAGGGGGGCTGCCAGCTGAAGAGAAAGGGGAAGAGGATGCAGGGGGCCGTAAAGGGACCCCGGCAAGTCCTCGAGTGTTCCCAACTTGCACATTTAAAATTTCATAAATATTGCCAAAGAGTACAGTTCTCTGGTAACTAAGTTATTAACAATGCAGTTTTTAAAGCAGTAAAATAAATTTTGGCTTGGTAGGCATGTATTTCATGTTTACTCTAAATATTCCATCTCTTTCCCCCCCACCCCCTTCTACCATGGAGGTAAAAATAAATTGTTTTCTTTCACAATTCAATGGGGACTAGAGCCCCATTGAATTGTGGGGCTCTAGTCTCCCACTGCAGGTTGTTCTCCTGCAGCACAGTACATTTTAGGTCAGTAAATTAACTGCAGGCCATGATAAAGGTGTGCTCCATGCGCCATGAATCTCTGGCCCCTTTCTTTCCTGGGTGCAGCCAGTTGCTCTTAGGCTGTTCAGCCTGTCTGGAAGAGATGGAAATTCTGTGTTGCCCTTTAACACCTGTGCCCTGCAGAGTTATCGTAAATGGAACATACCGAAACAATTTGGTAGGAAGTTATTGTTCTTCCGTATGTCTCTGTAGATCCCAGTTAAGCCCGTACTTGAAGAATAAACAGTTTGATTGCAAACAGATTAGTGGAGGCGGCCTGGGGGGGCGAGCAAGTACACAGTCAGAGAAATTATGCCGTCATAAAATGGGACCTATCCCAAAGTCTAGTCCTGCAATTGCTCGAGAAGGTGATAGCAGAAGAAAGGCAAAGGTTGCTCGCTCTCGAATGTCTATTTTGCCTCAACATAAGCATCTGACTTCCCACTTGCTTTGAGGGTACTTAGTTTTTCATTTTAAAAATGAAATTAATTCCTTGAATTAGTAAACAAGTATCAAACCTATAAAATAACTTGCAGCTGTCCTTAGGATATAAACCCTCGGGGTGAAGTATCTGGTCAGTCGACATGATGGGGTGGCAGGGAATGGATGAAGCTTGTCTACCTGAAAAACGGACATCTCTGAAGACGTGAAGCTGCCTCATACCGAGAAAGGCCACTAGTCTGTCAGAGTCGATGTCGTCTGTTGACTGACAGGTTCTCCGAGGTCTCGGATTGAGGCCTTTCAAATTGCCTCTCATTCCTTTTAACTGGAGATGCTGGGAACTGAACTCTGGGATCGTCTACATGCCAAAGGGGTGCCCTCCTGAGCCCCCGTCACTTCCCCTCTGAAGAAAAGTCACTGCAGACTTACCAGCTGTCACCGTTTAGATCCAGGAAGTAACTCAGATTGTGATTTCGTAGTGAAGCTTCACGCAGAAAAGACGTAGAGTTCATTATCTTCCTTTGCCATTTATCTTTCCAGAAACCTGTGTTTTGGGAGGCTTAGTTGTTCCAAATACCTTCTTGGCACTACCAGTAATGGATTTTTGTGCTGCTGGAACTTGTTGAGCTGTACATGTAAGACCATTTTGCTTTCTTTGTGTAGATGTGCTGTCTTTCGTTAAGAGTGATCCTATTTCAGCATAATACCAAACATTTCTAATTTTTATTATTAACTTTCTATTCATTGCAAAACTATCCTAAACTACTTATTCGGCAGTGATCAGACATAAGGTCTTGATCTGAAATATTTCCGTTTACGCGATGACGCTTAGCTCCTCTTTTGACAATAGCTGATCCGAGAAACTTGACTTGAACGCCTAGTTAACATTTCTAAGCCTGTCTTGGGCCCCCCTTGTGGTAAAATGCTTGCTTGAGGCTGTGGCTCAGTGTTCATATCTGGTTGTTTTTGCTCTTCAGTGGAGTGGAGTGCCCAAGTCAATGTCCTGGTTCTGCAACCTGACTGTCTGTCTGAAAACGTCGCTGCCATTTCATACCTCTCGGACTACTCGGACCGTGAGTACAAAAGCCTCTTTCATTTTTGCCTCGAGAGGACTGACCACAGCTACATAAACGTACAGCCTAGGAAAATATTTTATTGCCGTAGAACAGAAGGCCACTTAAAAGAACGCTTTTAAAAATATAAAGTGGAAACCGTACCACCTGAACTGGATTCCCTTGCTCTTCCCACAAGCAGGCCTCGGTCCAGATGCCGTTCGGAGTGTTACACGCAAACGTATGAAGCTGCCTCACGTCAGAGCAGGCCTCCCTTCCGCTGGTCCATCTAGCGATTGCCTATTCTGGCACTAGGTCTCCAAATCTTGGACAGAGGAAGCCGATTCTTTCAACTGGGAGATGCCGGCGATTGAACCTGCCGCCTTATGCGTGCAAGGCGTGTGCTTTGTTGCTGAGCAGCAGAGGCTGAACAATTATTTATTTATTTATGTCATTTATAGTCCGCCTTTCTCACTGAGACTCGAGACGGATTACAGAGTGTGAAATGAGTACTATCAATATCTATAAACATTTCCATAAACAATGCCATAGGGTAACTAAACACAAGTTTACAAAGACATAGCATTAGTAAGGATCCAATGCGGAGTTGAAGAATTGCTGAAACAGAACATAATCAATTCTAGGACTGGCATTAGACCACATGAAGCACAGGTAGCATATAGAAGTACATATTTAAAGCAACAGATAATATGTGAAGCAACGACGGTGAGGTCCCTAATTCATTAGCGAGGCATCTGAGATCCCCTCCCTACAATACAGCTCTCCTATCTGAGTAAAAAGCCTTTTTGAATAATTCAATTCTATATTGTTTGCAGAAAGCTAAAAGAGTAGGGGGCTCTCCTGACCTCCTCAGACAGGCCGTTCCACAGGGAATGCCCGTGTTTGGGCTGCTGTATTATTGTGCAATCCAGACGTTAGGTGGAAGTGAGAGGCAGCTTATGTGCAGACGCTACCAAAGCCAATGGCTTGGACACAACAGAACATTTCCACCCACGGAGTGTAACTTTCTCCCCGACCCCCGAGATCTGCCCTTTGTGCAGAGGAGCGGAGTTTGTCGTGGGGGCTCGTTTAGATGTACAATGTAACTAAATAAAAAACATATCCTTCTTTTTCTCAGTGTTTGTGTTTAAACCCAGCGAGCCGCGGCCTGTTTGTATCCAGAAGCAGCTCTGCAGAGGCAAAGTTCGGTGGGCTGTCTTTGTGCCAAGAGAGGTGCCTGACAGCATCGCCTCAGAAAAATACCAGTGGCTTAACCAGTCGCAGTTCTACTTCCTGACTGAAACACATGTAAGTAAGAACAACTGAACGGGAACAGGATTGTAAGTGCCACGTGGAACAGAGAGTCGCGTTGAGATGATGTCATTTTTGTAGGCCTTTTCATCATGCTGTCCTTACCACAGCCCTGACCTGGACAGCCCAGGCAAACCCGCTCCTGTCAGATGTCAGAAGCTAAGCAGGGTCGGTTAGTAGCTGGATGGGAGACCACCAAGGAAGACCAGGGTTGCTAGGCCGAAGCAGGCAATGGCAAACCACCTCTGTCTCTTGTCTTGAAACCCCAGCAGGGGTCGCCATATGTCACCTATGACTGGACAGCACTCTCCATCACCGCTGCCATTACCACATTTATTATCACAGGCATTTATTCAGAGAGACACTGTCAGCTTCGTGGATGAGTGTGGAGATGAACCTGGGTCTCACGTTCCAAACTCAGCTCTCTGTCCCTGGCACCACCTGCGACTGGCACGGTGCAGCGGCTGGCATGTTTGTGGTGGGACTGTGCAGCCCTGGGTTCAAATCTCCATTCAGCCAAGTAGCTCACTGGGTGACCTCGAGCCAGCGGCATGTGCACGTACTTCCTCTTGCATTCTTCCTGTGCTACCTGGCTGGGTGGTTGTGAGGATAAAATGGAGATTGGGAGAGTCACATGCGCCATCCTGAGCCCCTTGGAGGAGGGAGGGAAATAAAAAGAATGATTCCTTATTTAAGTGTTTGTTTCCAAGACAATTCCCCCCCCCCCATTGATTTATTTTTATTCCTAAAGTGAATGCCTTTCGCTAGTTAAACGCTGCCTGTTAACTGGGATTCTGTTGCGACCTTTGAATGTGCTTTCTTGTTGATGTTTTGCCCCTTTTCATCATGCTTTAGCAATGAGTAGCAACCCATGTTTGCTCCATTCATTTCACTGCTGCCCCCATCCAGATACTGCTGCACTAGAGTCAGAGCGCCCAAGACAGTAGGAATGGCATGGGAAGGATCCACATGGCGCCTACTGCCCGGGTGGTTCCTCTGTCCAGGTAGGGGATAGCCAGCTGGCCTTTCACAAACTAGATTAATACCCCAAGGCAGTGCTACTGCCAGGGCTTTTTTTCAGCTGGAACGCGGGGGAACCGAGTTCCGGAACCTTTTGAAAATGGTCACACGGCTGGTGGCCCCGCCCCCTGATCTCCAGACAGAGGGGAGTTGAGATTGCCCTCCGCGCCTCTGGAGCGGCGCGGAGGGCAATCTCAACTCCCCTCTGTCTGGAGATCAGGGGGCGGGGCCACCAGCCATGTGACCATTTTATCCGAGGGCAACCCACCGAGTTCCACCACCTCTTTTCCCAGAAAAAAAAGCCCTGGCTGCTGCCACATCTTAATCAAGATACGTTGATTCATTTGCTCTGTAATTTCTCTTGTAAGGGAACAAGCAATCATTTCAAAATGTGAGAAACCGATACTCCCTGCTTCACTGTTTTCTTTCTCTGCCTCACTGTCTCTTGGATTTTGCATGGACCTCAGTGTCTGACTAAGATGTGGGAAACCCAGGCTCAGATTATGACTGTCCTGTGACGTTCCCTGTTCAGCCTCGGGGTGGTGTCTCTCCCTCAACATAACCTACCTCACAGGGTCCTTGTGAGAACAAAGTTGGGGGAGGGAGAACCTGTCTAGCGCCCTGAGTTCCTTGGAAGGGTGTGAGGGGAAAATGGATAGATTATTTATTGATTTGATTTATTTTAAAACATTACCATGCCTTTCCTCGCAACTGTGCCTGGAGCATGTGCTCCACAACTGCAGACTGCTGGAGGGCATCACCTTCATTCTGAAGGTCGCCCATTCATGTGAAAGTCAGTTTATGCGGCAAAATGCTCTCCTGGCCATTTTCTGGAGAACAGAGTGTCTCCAGCCATATCGAAGTCAACTGTCTCTTGATCTGGTTATTTCTGCAATAATAAAGAGCTAGACCACGAGGAAGTTGTTGCGTTGTTCCCATGATAGGCCTCACAATAAACGCTGCAGAATGGGCGTCATCGTTTGAGATGCGTTGGAATCTCTAGGGGAAGCCTGTTGCATTGTGAATCTCGTTTTGTTCATTCTGACTGTCTAGGAACTGATGACATTTAGCACGAAGACTCCAGAAGAGAGGCTGACACCTTCCAGCAGACAGGTATTTCTTTTAGAAGAGTTGAGGGCATGTACAAAAGACCTGGGAATCCATTTTGTGAGTTTAACCTGAACAGTTTTTGATTTATGAAATGCTGGATGCAATTAAAAGGCTGTTGTGGAGGATTGGAGGACTTGTGCGGGTCGTATAGTGCAGAGGTTTGCAGTTACGGAGGATGTCAGAGATGCTTGCAAAAGCGGAATTTTGGCCCACCCAGTTGATCCTGTCAGGGACTTCCATGCCCAATGATTCCCATTCAGAGGAGCGATGATGTGTATAACTTTGCCAGAAATTTTGCTTTCTTTGTGTAGGCTTCTCAAACCTCGGATTGGACCCTTTCACGTTTCGGCCTAATTCTGCTTTATTGATTCCTTTCTGAAAAGCCTAAAATATTTTATGCTTGCCTGTTCAGATTTGGAAAGTGAGCGATTCTCGCTGAATTCCATGAGTTTTACTGGTACACAGACATGCCCAAGCATTGATGCAAGAAAATAAACACAACGGGATATTGGGTTTCAACAGTTCTGTGGAGACCAGCCTTGGTGGGGGGGCAGGGGGGTACAAATGTACTCCCTTGGTAAGTGAGGCAGGAGTTGGTGAGGAGGCCCAGGGTGGAAAAGGCCACTGACAGAGATTAAGTTTTGATTCAAGCCCTGACTTCAGTGGGATTTGCCTGTGAGTATTTCCACTTTACTGTTGAGGGCTTGTTTCTATTAAATTATTAGGCTTCTTATATAGGTCCTTGTAAGAACCAGGCCTTTTACCAGCTTTGATAGAGTATAAGTTTGAAACTTTGGTTCAGGCTTCTGTTCATGAGGACTTTTCACTTTTCAGTGGGATTTGCATGTGAGTAATACAGTTTGAGGGCTTATTTCTATTTAATTATTAGGCTTCTTATATAGGGTCCTATAGCGCTGGCCATATAGAAAGCCATTAGGAGCAATACTAATAATAATAGATCCAGAGGAGTTAGCCATGTCATTCTATAGTAGCAAAACAGCAAAGAGTCCAGTAGCACCTTTAGGACTAACTGACTATTGTAGCATAAGCTTTCGAGATGCATCTGACAAAGAGAGCTATGATTCTCAAAAGCTTATGCTACAATAAAGTTGGTTAGTCTTAAAGGTGCTACTGGACTCTTTGCTGTTTTACTAATAATCAGATACTATCAATATTTTGTATCCTCCTGCAGTGAGCGTGTACTTCAAATAGGGTCAATATTTTTTCTTTTAATAATTTTTGAGCAACCTATATTGAAAGAGCTGATTCTGTTCGCTCCTTATGTGTGCGTCACTTCTTAGTTGGCTGTGGAGGAGAACCTCATGACCCCGTTTTACCTGCTACTGGGGAAGCACCAGCAACAGACAAGAGAGGCTGCAGAAGTTGGGAAGGCGCCTGCCCAAAAGGCCTTGGCACAAGAGTCACCTGCCATCAAAGAAGTAAGAAGATGAACCTGTTCTTTTGGTTGTTGGGGGTTTTCCGGGCTGTATTGCCGTGGTCTTGGCATTGTAGTTCCTGACGTTTCGCCAGTAGCTGTGGCTGGCATCTTCAGAGGTGTAGCACCAAAAGACAGAGATCTCTCAGTGTCACAGTGTGGAAAAGATGTAGGTCATTTGTATCTACTCAGGAGGGGTGGGGTTGAGCTGAGTCATTCTGTAAGAGTTTCCCAGGGTGTGGAATGCTAATGGCAGGAGGCTTCATTGTATCCTGAGGAGGTTCTTTTGCATATGGATTGGTGCTTGATGTGCTAATCTTCTCTGCAGGGCTATTGTCGGGTGTGGAGTGTTTTGTTGGCCTGGTGTTTTTCAGAACTGGAGCCCATGCTCTGTTCATTCTTAAGGTTTCTTCTTTCCTGTTGAAGTTTTGCTTATGCTTGTGAATTTCAATGGCTTCCCTGTGCAGTCTGACAAAGTAGTTGGAAGTGTTGTCCAGTATTTTGGTGTCCTGGAATAAGATACTGTGCCCTGTTTGAGTTAGGCTATGTTCAGCCACTGCTGATTTTTCAGGCTGTCCAAGTCTGCAGTGTCTTTCATGTTCTTTTATTCTTGTCTGGATGCTACGCTTTGTGGTCCCGACAAAAGCATCCAGACAAGAATAAAAGAACATGAAAGACACTGCAGACTTGGACAGCCTGAAAAATCAGCAGTGGCTGAACATAGCCTAACTCAAACAGGGCACAGTATCTTATTCCAGGACACCAAAATACTGGACAACACTTCCAACTACTTTGTCAGACTGCACAGGGAAGCCATTGAAATTCACAAGCATAAGCAAAACTTCAACAGGAAAGAAGAAACCTTAAGAATGAACAGAGCATGGGCTCCAGTTCTGAAAAACACCAGGCCAACAAAACACTCCACACCCGACAATAGCCCTGCAGAGAAGATTAGCACATCAAGCACCAATCCATATGCAAAAGAACCTCCTCAGGATACAATGAAGCCTCCTGCCATTAGCATTCCACACCCTGGGAAACTCTTACAGAATGACTCAGCTCAACCCCACCCCTCCTGAGTAGATACAAATGACCTACATCTTTTCCACACTGTGACACTGAGAGATCTCTGTCTTTTGGTGCTACACCTCTGAAGATGCCAGCCACAGCTACTGGCGAAACGTCAGGAACTACAATGCCAAGACCACGGCAATACAGCCCGGAAAACCCCCAACAACCATCGTTCTCCGGCCGTGAAAGCCTTCGACAATACATCGAACCTGTTCTTTTGTTTGCTTAGTAAAATGTGTCTGCACCAAGGGCAGCCAGTAAAACTTCACGGACTCCGTCATGCTTTTCAAAAAAAGTAATAATAAATCAAAACAGAGAACAAAATAAGAGTTCAGTAACACCTTTAAGAATGATCAACTTTATTGTAGCATAAGCTTATGCTACTTTAAAGTTGGTTAGTCTTAAAGGTGCTAATGGACTCTTTACTATTTTGGAGCCTTCTTAAAGGCTTGTGAAATAAAAGCTTTCTTTCCTGAAATGTAAAAGCCAAAGAAGGTAGAGCAAAGCGAGATTCCCTGGAGAGGAGGAAGCCACTGCTGAAAAGTCCCTGTCCTACATACCCCCAGTCTACCTCTGATGGCAGCCAGATCCAGATCAAGGGACCACCAAGGGAAACTGGATGGGATTTGTGGGACAAGAGGGGCTCTTGGTATATCCTGATCCCAGACTCTTCAGGGGTTAAAAGTATTTTTAATTGGGCCCAGAAACCAGTCAGAAGCCAGTGAATGGGCTATAAAGCGGCCCATTGTATGTTCTGTGCAACCATGCTAAGCTGAGCACTTCATTTGCCCGTGCCAACCCCTGACGGATTTGGCTACAGAAATGCAGCCTGAAGTCGCTTGGCTGTTCATCTTTCCTCTCCCGTGAAGAGCTGCTGTAGAGCCATCCTCAGCGGTCGAAAAGCTCTCTTGGCATTGCAGCCCCCAGACACACAAGGCCTGCTGGAAAAGTATAAATACTGAACGGGCCCCCTTAACAAAGTTTCCATTTTGTTGAGCCTCTTTTTTTCCTCCCCTCCTTTAGCTTCTTCACACTCCAGCCCATGTCTTGCCGTCTGCTTCTTTCCTGTGTCCTATTTTTATTAACTCGCTGCTGGTATCCAAAACAAATAAAAGGTAAGAAACTGTCGACGGATTTCTTCTTGAGAAGTTTTTTTAAAAAAGTAAGGCCTGGTTTGCGGAGGAGCAGGGGAGCTGGCACAAAAGCCTTCCACGTTCGCCATGATCAGGTGCAGTGTGTTGACCTTGACTTTCTTGCCAAAAACCCAACGTTTTTGGCAAGTTGTTCATTTTTTAAAGAGATTTTAGGGACTCTTGCTGTTGTCCAAAGAGCTTTATTTGGGGGGGCAAATGAGCATAAGTTCATTAGGTAAGATTTGGAAGAGGCTTTGAGGAGGTTGTGGGCTAATAGCAGGGGGTTTTTTCAGCGGGAACGTGGTGGAACGGAGTTCCGGAACCTCTTGAAAATGGTCACATGGCCGGTGGCCCCACCCCCTGATCTCCACACAGAGGGGAGTTGAGATTGCCCTCCGCGCTGCTGAGCGGCACAGAGGGCAATCTCAACTCCCCTCTGTCTGGAGATCAGGGGGCGGGGCCACCAGCCATGTGACCATTTTTGCCAAGAGCAACCCACTGAGTTCCACCACCTCTTCTCCCAGAAAAAAAGCCCTGGCTAATAGTATTGATTGCATCCCAATGCTGAATGGACATCGAGCTATGCCAAAGGGAGATGGTAGCATGAAGAGAATTGTCTACAGAGTAGCTCTGAATTTAAACTAGTACACCCCTCAGTTTGTAGATGGGGAGGTTCCTGAACCTTCCACTAAGACCTTGATGATGGTAAATGCCAGGTATGTTTTCACTTACTCATGATTTGATTACGGAAGAGGGTCTAGACCTGCCATGAATGACCAAACCCTAGCTTGGATAGTGGCAGTGAACTAATTTCCTCAGCTGCTTCCAGCTGGTTTTGAAGTCTTTAATCAATCTTGACTTAGGAGGTCGGGACGGGATGGGGTGGGCAGGTTCGGCTACAGTCCTCCAAAGGTCTTTCGCTTTTTGCACATCCCATGGAGCTTTGAGATTTGAAGCAGGTTGGGAGATAACTAGAGCAAGGCTTTGGGCAGGGGGCATAGGAGAAAGCAGAGAGAAAGAGGGAGAGTTAATTGCTGAAGGGGCTTTGCATGGGATTGGTTTACAAGAGCAACAACACAATAACACTCATTTGTGGTTGCATATGCTCTTCTAAACCTGGCTCACAATTATCCTAGCATCGGTAGGAGTAACTTCTAAGGCACCTGGAAAGAATGGAGGTCAACCAGTAAACCGGGGGGGGGGGGGGCGGTCTGGAATTGAGTGGAGTCAAGGGGAGGAGCTCGGGGATTTCACGACGGGCCCCCAAATCATTTCTCCAATATTCAAGCGCTAATTTAAAGACCTTTATGATCTGTGACTCATATTTGAAGAGCGTGCTTATAGGCCAACTAACCTACTTAGGCCTGCCTTTTGTTGCCTTCTAGAGATACCCTCCGTTCAGGAGGTACATGAGGTCTCTGTCAGTAAAATACACAGCCCCTCTGTCGGTGGCAACACCCACTTCCTGACATGACCTGTCAGAGAAAGCATGTGGGGAAGGTTGCTGGGCTTGAAGGTTTGTATGGAAGGGGGCTGAACGTTGTGGCCGTTATTTTTATTTGTGTTATTTATAGTTGCGTGGTTCCGATGGTTTGATCTGTTTCGTGGCAGTAATTTTACTGGTTTCAGAGGCCTTTTTGTACATAGTAAACACATGAAACAAATTTTTTAAAATAAGAATCAGTCCAGGGGGGTGCAGTAAAGTGCACGTCCCCCTCCTTCCGTCTGATTCTCCACTGAAAGCTTCTTCACATCAGCTGTCCAAGGCAAACCTCAACTGGGAATCCCACATTCACATCATAACATGTGCTAGAGTTCTAAGAGCTCAGATAGAAACCCAACACCATTTATTTATTATCCTCTGTCCCACCCTTCCTCCAAGTGACTCGGGAGAAGTGTAAACAGTTCCCTTCTTTCCTTGAAACACATTGTGAAGTAGGTTGGGCTGAACTTTGTGGTTGTCTTGGTATTTGAGTTTCCTCAATTCCTCAATTCTGACATTTTAACCACTGGTTCTCATCATATGTCTGTTGAATTTTCCTCAGCATGAAGTGCTACCTGCACACCTTATCCTTAATATGTCAAAGGGGAAGTTCTAAAAACTAACCACCTCCATGTGCTAATTTTGTACTTATAGGAAGGTAGGCTGGTGTGTGGTGTGTGGTGTGTGTGTGTGTGTGTGTGGTGTGTGTGTGTGTGTTGGGAGTTCAGACATTAAATTCTCATCACGTGTTGGCTGAAATGGGACAGCTCAGCCATGGACACCTCACTGAGTTATCCCTGGTAGCTCCAATAAGCAAAAATCGTTCTTATTCGCTCGTATGTTTTTATTGATTGTCTTCTTTTTTTTAACAGTGCTGATGAATTTGCTGATGAAATGGAAATGGAAACTGACAGCAGAGACAGCGAATCTGAAGAGGAGGGAGCAGTTAGTGAAATTCCCAGCCAGGCGCCACAGGCAACAGAGTGTCTGGGTGACGTTGCACCAAAATTGTCAAAAGCTCAGGAAAAAGAGCTACGTAAATTAAGAAAACTCGACTACAGTTGGGTATCAGCCCTCTAGGCAGACAATGTTTCTACGCACTTGAGATTTTTGTATTTGTTACCAAGAATTTAATGAGAATTTTTTTTTGCTAATAAAACTGTGTTTTCAAAGACACATAAGCAGTCTCCTGTCACAGATTAATCATGTATTCCTGCAGAGAGTTACCCGAGGTCATTGTTTCAGTGGTAATCTAATATTCTTGCATGGCGGTGGTCTTTTGAGGAAAACAAAGCTTGATCTACAGCCATGTACTTCTGAATTTATATTCTGAGCAACTGTTGGCCAGAACGTAGCACAAAATTTTAATCTTTTAAATAAAAGCTGCTTTAGGAGCAGGTTTTTCTCCCAAAATCAGAAGCTGTAGCATGAGGAAACTCCAGGGCTTTTTTTCAGGGGGAACGCGGGAGAACTGAGTTCCGGAACCTCTTGAAAATGGTCACATGGCTGGTGGCCCCGCCCCCTGATCTCCAGACAGAGGGGAGTCGACTCCCCTCTGTCTGGAGATCAGGGGGCGGGGCCACCAGCCATGTGACCATTTTCTCTGAGGGCAACCCACTGAGTTCCTCCACCTCTTTTCCCAGGAAAAAAAAGCCCTGGGAAATTCTGTGTGTTACGATAGGCAGCAGAATTTAATGAAATACCCATTAATACACATTCTTAAAATGTCTAGAAATGCTTGAGGCAGAATTTGAAATGTGAGGCTCCAGGCCAGTCCACTGTTGTCAAACACAGAGAGCAGATGGGTCCCAAAGTGAGAGGTGTCTTAAAAGGACTGGAAACAGCAGCTGGCTGAAAACTGTTCATCAGATAATGCTTCCAAGTGTCTGTGGGTATATCACACCCAGCTTTTTGCTTGGAACAGCAATGCCACTCCAACACACACACACACACCCCTTGGCAAGCTTATTTTGAAGTCAAGGGGAACTGCAAAGGTTGTTTGTTATATGAGGCGTGAAACCTGTTAAAAGAAGAAAAGTTTTTTTTTTAATTTCTTTAGGTATTTCTTTAGATCCCATGCGAGTTAGCTGTATTAACTAAACTTCAAACTACTCCATTCTACAAGTGGTTTACAACAAGGTTAAGTAGACGCTAATGAAACAGATCATATACCTCAACGTGGGTGACAAAACTTCCACAGAGAACAGTTCGGTTAGGATGGTACCAAATTCATATCCAGGGAAAAGTCAGCTGGTACTTTTTTGGAGCACGTCTACAGATTTTATATCTGCCGTAGAATGCCTTCTTTGTTAAAGTACATGACCAAGAAAGAGAGTCACTTTGGTATGGAAATTTTTCTCTTAACAGGAAGCAAATAGGCTTGGGCCTGATATGTATCTGGTGGTAGTGGAAAGTGCTGTCAAGTCATAGCTGACTTAGGGTGACCCTGCTCAGGTTTCCAAGGCAAAGAGACTCACAGAGGTTGTTTGCCATTGCCTGCCTCTGCCTAGCAACCCTAGTCTTTGGAGGTGTCCCATCCAATTACTAACCAAGGCCAACCCTGCTTAGCAACAGATATGACAAGGTCCGGCTTGCCTGGGCTATGCAGGTCAGGGTAAGCTGTCTCTAGACCATTATTATGCCTTGTAGCGGAGGCTGATAGCAGGGCTTATCAAGAGGGAAGTGCCTGGCAAGCAAGTTTGCCAGAGGTCCATTATTGCTTCCCTCCGGAAATCGTAGGACCTAAACAGACCATTGCGCAAATCTATTCTTTTAAGAAAATGAGACACGTTTCAAAAGCAGTGTGTCATACACAATTGAAGGGCTTCTGTTCGAAGGAAGTCAAATCCCCCTGTGCACCTCCAAATCGTTGGGTTCGCAGGAAGTAGTTTTGTTAGAGCTAGCCCAGATTAGAGCTGTATTTGTGTTTAACCCATCTGTCGTGGGTTATCTGTGATCTGTCTTGAAGATGGTTGAAACCAGGTAGAAACAGAACATTGGAGGAATGCTAACTTGTCAAAACCTGTCCCCCCCCGCCCCCCACTGACCTCCTCTCTCACACGATTCTTCTAGTTATCCTGATAACTTTGATCTCCCATCAGAGACTTTTGTGGGGGGGGGAGGTATTCTTTTAAGGTATCAATGCCCCTTCTTTTTCCTGAGAGTTATTCAACGCATTTGCAAAGGATCATAAGCAAGCAAGCACCAAGCCTCCCTGTCCCACACACAAAGAAAATCTGCTGTAGTACATTCATTGTTGTAGCCTTAACATAAGAAGAGCCCTACTGAATCGGTCCAGTGGTCCATCTAATCCAGCATCTGGATCCACATACAGGCCAACCAGTTACGCTGGAGAGCCAGCAACAGGATATAGTATTACCTCCTGGCACTGGTACAGAGAGATGATCTGCCTCTGTATGCAGATTTTTTATTCACCATGGCTAGAAGCAGGGCTTTTTTTCAGCTGGAACGCGGTGGAACAGAGTTCCAGCACCTCTTGAAAATGGTCACATGTGACCATTTTGGCTGAGGGCAATTCAAACTTTTAAAAACTCCCCCCTTGTTCCAGCTGACCCAAAGTGACGTCATTGCGTGGTCCCAGAAGCGTGCGCGACTTTGCACGTGCGCACATCATACCAGGGGCACCACCTCCCACCAGGAGTTGCCCCCTGTGCTGGCAACCCACTGAGTTCCAACACCTCTTTTCCCAGAAAAAAAGCCCTGGCTAGAAGCCACTGAGACACCTATCCATGAATCTTTCTAATCCCTTTCCTTGAAAGCGGTCGTGTAAGAACATGAGGCATTGCAAGCAGAAGTCCACAAATCTGCAGGTCTCATGGTAAACAATTCCCCGCATGCACAATAATGGTACTTCCCTTTCCGGTCAAAACTGATTGGAGTGTGGGAGGATTCTCTCCGCTGGACTGAAGTGGTTCCATTTTCCGGGCACCAGCTCATAATCGGAAAAGGGCAAAAAAGGCAGAGACTGCCGTTTCCAGCTGCAAAAGCAGCCTGAGTGACAGCGAATATCCCAGGCCTCAGAGCAGGAGATATTCTTGAGAGAGCTTTCCAGGCATAGTACAACACAGATCAACCACGCTCCTGCAAAACTTGGAGCTTAAAGGTACAGGATCGTCTCCCTACTTATTTCTAAAGCACTTCCAAAGTTCAGGATGACTTCAGAGATAAATTTTTGCTCTGCCAGTTCAAGGCTGTGCTGAGAATGATTTTTGGCTGGTTGCCAAGGCCACCCCAAAATGTGTAACCACTGCTTGCTTAGATTTGGAGCATACGCTGGCCGCAAAGCCACTGAAATAGTTTTGCATGAGGCAAAAAAGTACAAACTTGCTGGTCGGGAAACCTTTCAACCACATCGCCATTCCCTGCACTCTGGCTATTTCATGTCCTCAGGCACTTTCTAGCCAGTTCTCTAGGCCTGAATGGCTACCTAATGAGGGATTTTAGTAATAGAAAGCGATCAAGGCCAATTTGTCGTCATCTGCTCAGAAGCCACCAGTTCAACCGCCCTCTCTGTCTTCCTTGCGAAGGGAAGGTGTGCAGCTCTTCTGAGCTCTTCTGCCCTTCCACGTGTCTCTTTAGCAAGCACTTTATTAACCAATCAGCCCTCTCGCAGTGAAAAGTACAAACGTACTCCGATGTAAACAAGTTGGACGCATGAGGTTATTTCACCTTTTTTCTTCTCTTCTGCACAAGAAATCCCCAGGTCTAGGGCAACTGTCCTGACTGGCTTGCCTGTCACGATGGTTACAATTACAGGAACAACTTCACGACAATAAATTTACAATGTCTAACACATTAGTTGATTGAAATAGCAATGGGTGGTGTCTGTTGTGTTTGAGGTAATTACAGGATGTCCTTCATTAGATCTACTTGTTTTTCCAGCACACGCCTCCATCGCTTCAGTCACTAGCAGCACAACAGAAGGGTTTGTTTGGGTCTCCGCACACACACTCCCTCCCCATGAAATGCAGCATAGACATTTTTGTGATGGGCTGAGATACTAGATTTGGCAGTGAATGTTTACAATTAATGGCAGAAAGAATCCTCATTAAGATTCTCATGGGTTGCTCAATAAATTCCTGGAGATTTGGGGGCAGTGGCTGGAAAGGGGGCTCACTGGAGATATATTGCCAGAGAGTCCACCCTCCAAAGCTCCCATTTTCTCCAAGGGAACTGATCTCTCTCGTCAGAAGAGCCCTTGAAATTCCGGGAGATAGGGTTGGTGCCAACTGTGGTGTGGGGAAATTCCTGGAAAGTTATGGAGTGGTGCCTGTGGAGTTGAGAATCTGGAGAAGGATTTTCCCTAGAATCTATGGTGTACTGTAGAATCTGCGCTTTGAAGCTGCCATTTTCTTCAGGGAACCCTGGGCCGTTTCCAGATGGCTTACCTGCCTCCGGAACGTCGCGCCATCTTGCGGGGAAAACGCGAAATATCGCATTTTCTCGCACGAGTTTTGTGCGACGTCGTGCAACGTCGCGCAAAACTCGCGCGAGAAAACGCGATATTTCGCGTTTTCCCCGCAAGATGGCGCGACGTTCCGGAGGCAAGTAAGCCATCTGGAAACGGCCCTGTTCTCATAGTAGAAACTTTATTTGCAATTGCCCACAAAAACAGAAAGAAGGCAGGATGTGTGTTTCTCAGTGTTAGGGTAAATGAGATGAAATTCCACTGAGAAATGTTACAGAAAGTAATAAATGCATCGTGATCTTTTCACGTATATGAACTCCGCAGAACAAACTGGAACTGACGTGGAGGTATCCAGCTAAAACCTGACTAGAACTCGAGAAGGCTTAAATCATACTGCACATTGGAATAATAAATAACCTGCTGATATGCTGCCAATAACGTGTCACGCTTGGGAAGGGGGGGGAGTTGAAAAAATTGGGTCATTTCCTAGCTTAGGCTGGAGGAAGGCCTCAAACTTTGCTTAGTGGAGTGATAGGATGCAAGCCAATTATTCCATTTCTTAAAAATGAGCAGCCTGTAATGACAACAGGGAAACTTGCTTTTTATTTAAACTAGCTCTGCATAACATCCTCCCCAAACACCTCAGGCGTTCAAGAAACAAAGCAGCAGTTTCAGTTTGGCGTAGTGGTTAACTTAAGAGCGGCAGGACTCTAATCTGGAGAGCCGGGTTTGAAGACAGCAGGGTCAGTCACAGCTCTTCCAGAGCTCTTTCAGCCCCACCCACCTCATAGGGTGATTGTTGCAAGGATAATAATAACACACTTTGTAAACTGTTCTGAGTGGGCTTTAAATTGTCCTGAAGGGCAGTATATAAATTGAATGTTGTTATTGTTACTATTAATTCTGCTGTGGAAGAGGATTTTCCATCTTGCTCTTCTGGCCTAAGCCCCTAATAAACTAGGCCTGAGAGCTGGGAGTCTCTGAAAAATTCTGGAGTGTGTTGGGGTGGGGGTGCAGCAGAAAAAAGGATCTTTGGAAAGTGGGCTTCCCCCCTTCCTTTTGCATAAGCCGATGTGCCTTTTCAGGGCACTGGTCGATCTAAGCAATATCTTTCAGAATCTCTGACAATGTTAGTTACAGCATCTTAAAAGTTAGAAGGATGAATTTCTTGAAAGTCCACACATCCTTTCGTCCTCCCCCTCTTCTTAGATTTTTAGCCAGGCCTTTTCCTTGAGGAGGAGGACTGTTTTCTGGGAATCTTGAGGAAGTTTCTCCTGCCTGCAGTCAAGCATCCTATGAGGTTTCTATTACATGTTGCTTCTGACAAGCTTTGGTTTTTAAAATACTCAACCTCGGTTTGTTTTTTTTCAGGAGCTACTAAAAGTCTCTTGCGCTCAATCTAGCCTACTTCACATGGTTGTTGTGAGGATAAAATAGAGGAGAGGAGCATTATGGAAGTTACCTTGGGCCTCCATTGGAGAGGAAAATGGGGCATAAATGCGCCAACATAAAACCTCCATGAATAGTCCTCCCCTCCTAAGAGATGGGTTTATTGCATTTGAATGCCAATTCTCCTACTGCTTCCTTCTAAGGGCCAGGAGGATGCAGTCTTATCCCTCCCTTTCTGTTTGTTTTAAGGGTGTGTGAGAGTGCAGGGTTTTGCTGAGGGCAAGACCTAGTCACCGGTCTTATTTCCCAGTTCCTCACAGGAGCATGGGCAAGGTTACAAGAGGTAAAAAGTCTTGCTGCGTGCCAAGGAACTGTGTTCAGCAGTTAAACTCAAGAAAGACTCCAAAACAGCAGCACTGAGGCAGGAAACATGAAACTGAGAGCACCGTGCAAGAGAAGCTAAACAATATGGAAGTCTTCGATCTGAACAAGAGCTCTCCCAAGCTCCCGCAACTAAAGGATTGAATAATTAGGAATTGTATTTCTGCAAGAGGCTAAATTTCTCTCTCACCTTGGCCTTATTCTCTGGCATCCTTTACTCTTTGGAACTCCTCGCCTCAGTATTCACTATAACTCATCTGTCTTCCCTTTAAGAGCCTTCTGTACTCCTCCTTTTTTATCTTCTTGATCATTGTCAACAGGGCTTTTTTTCTGGGGAAAGAGGTGGTGGAACTCAGTGGGTTGCCCTCGGAGAAAAGGGTCACATGGCTGGTGGCCCCGCCCCCTGATCTCCAGACAGAGGGGAGTTTAGATTGCCCTCTGCACCACTGCAGAGGGCAATCTCAACTCCCCTCTGTCTGGAGAGCAGGGGGCGGGGCCACCAGCCATGTGATCATTTTCAAGAGGTTCCAGAACTCCGTTCCCCCGTGTTCCCCCTGAAAAAAAGCCCTGATTGTCAACCACATTCTCAAGACAGAAAAACAATTCACAAGTTCCGCCAAAGTTTATCTTTACGGCATTATCACTTCACACCATTTCCCATTAGCTTCCCTTTCCTTCTCTCTTTCTTATCTTAATCTTAATAAATTGTGGGGTTTAGGTGGAGATTTTTTTTTCATTTAGTGTTGCCCAGTTGCTTTATAAATTGTCAGCTGAAATGGCTCTAAAAATACTGCCCTCAAATAAGAATGGCCCCCTATATCCAGTGGCAACGGCCAAGGAGATTTAAGCAGGCAGTCTTAAAATATTTCAGTTGGAATTTGTACAGAACTAATCCCCTTTAATACTCACAGAAGCCAAAAGTCATGTTTTAAACTAGATTGAGCTTTATCAATGTATAACTTTGTATGAAGAAAGAACTTTGTAAACCAATAGAATCTCGGCCTGAGTACACACAGTAATCTCTAAATACTATGTAATGATGTATTTTGTATTAAATGTTCTGACTGGAGTCCAGAGGAATTTGCAAGCTATTTACCCCCAGTGTTGGTACTAAAGTAACCCTTTACACCTTACTAAAAAGTTAAAGACTGCATATATTCCAACATATATTCCCATATATTCCAAACCTGAGGATTACTTGTCATTTGATTGTGTTCCAGATCTTGGGATCAATTTTGAGATTGTTGTCTTCCTAGTAAATCAAGTTTAACAAGTTCTGCATTGTCACATCTTTGTCTATGTTGTTGTTTTTTATTTGTGTGCATGAATATTCCATGAGGAGAGTTTCACTTAAGTTTCTCTGGATTCCACCCTTAGTATTTGAATAAAAGGCACTTTCTTTTGTTTGTATTATACAGACGTTTAACATAAGAAAGTGAAAAAGATATTCCACAGAGTGATAACAAATGAAAATATTCTGATTAATAAGTTCATTTCAGGTGGGTCAGTTTTATTAATGAGTTAAGTTTCTTTTTAAAGTATTTATGAACAGAGGAGGTATGACTTTCTTGGAGAGGGGGGCTATTTCACATTCAGTCATTTCCCCAGGATTTAAGCTTATCCTAAAGGAACAGCATTGCACATGATACTTTTGTAAAATGTCTAGGGAGGAATTTTATGGAAGTAAGTAGATAATGCTATAATTCTATTGAGTTACTGCAGTCTTAAACCCAATGGATCATTTTTTAAAAAATGGTGGCAAAACCGAATAGCTCTAAGCTACAAGGTGTGTATTTGCTCTTTCATTAATACTGTAATAAAGACATTTTAAAAAAAAACTTCTTAAATACTAACTGGCATTTGTCCAGTTTCTTTTTAAACCTCCATTTTCTTAAGGATAAAAACAATACAAAGAATTCTCATCTGGCACAATAAGTCTCCCAGCATGCGCCCCACTCCCCCTCCCCAAAATTGTGATGTTTATAATGTATACATTTTGAGTATCTTCTTTCTCCCTTATTGCTGAGTCTGCTTTTCCTAAGAAATGTAAGAAAGTCATGTTTGGGGAAGCTGTCATACGGAAACAGATATTTTAGCGAGAAACGGAAAAAACCCTAAACCCTGATAATCAAGAAAAGCACTAAATCTTTACATGGTCGGGAGGAAAAACAATGGCTAAAGATATCTGTGCATGTTTCTCTAGCAGTATTCAGCAACCTTTTTAAGCACTCGCTTTGGCATATAAGTAGATTTCTTTGGGCCTGGTTTGTCAAAATAAGATTCTAGAGCTGTTTGGTTAAGTATTCCAAACCTTTCCCAGTAGCATTGCCAACAACAGGCTGGGAAATTCCTGGCAAAGTAGGGGCAGACTTTAGAGAAGGGGGTTTGGGGGAGGAAAGGTACCTCAGCAGAATATAATGCCATACACCACCAAAGCAGCCATTTTCTTCAGGGAAACTGTTGCCCGGAGGTCAGTTGTAATTCTAAGAGATCTCCAAGCCCCAGCTGGAGGTCGGCAACTCTATTTCACAGTACCACTGGAGTGGGCATTATTTGCAGATACTTAAATGTAGGTCTGTTAGGCTTTCCATCCACCTGCTGCTCCTCAGCCCCGCTCACCTGGCTGCCAGGTAGGGTTGCTATCCTCCAGGTAGCGGCTGGAGATCTCCTGGAATTACAACTGGCTTCCAGGCCACAGAGATCAGTTCACCTGGAGAAAATGGCTACTTTTGGGGGTGAGCTCTATGCAATTATGCCATGCCAAGGTCCTTTCCCTCCCCAAACCCCACTTTCTCCAGGTTTCACCCCCTAGATCTCCAGGAATTTCCCAACTTGGAGCTGGCAACTGTACTGCCAGGTGGGCACAAGGGTGAGAATTGCGTGCATGCTCTCCTGTCTCCCCCAACACACCAGCGATGGATGGAATCCTGGCGCATGCTGAAGCAAAGCTGAGGGGGAAACCACCCTTTCGGAGGCAGCTTTCACTCAGCAGGACTCACAGCGACTCCTCTCTCCTCCTTTGTGCTCATTTTTCAGTGTGACAGAGTTGCCGTGTGTGCATCTGAAGACAAGTTGAGTGAAAACTGCCTCCAAAGGAGTGGTTTTCACTCACCCCCACTTCAGCACACATCAGAATTCCTTGTTACATCAGAAAATTGTCATTTTCTGGCACGATGGGGGAGCATGGGAGCATGTACACACGAGCCACATGCACGTACAGGACTTGAGTACCCTGCTGTTCCCCAGCCCCGTGCATCCTCACTTTGGTGCCTGGGGCCCATGGCAACCCTAATGTCTGGGGTCATGCGCTGCCATGCCAGTTAGCCTGTCTTCATGTCCTTGTGAAAAAAAGTGTCGGAGGACTGCTCATGCAAAGACATGCCTTCAGCCCATTCTCTATGTCACTCATGGATGTGCAAACTGTAAGCAATACTCCTGTGAGCGATAAGCATCCTAAGTTTTTATGCTTGTAGGAAGTAGTACCTTTTCCCAATATTTTAAAAGATGCTGTTTGTAAAGGTTAATGTTTACAGAGGAACTAGGAGACTGTGATTCAAGAGGGTGCTAGGAGCTCTATAACTGTGTTCCTATAACATGAGATATAATAGACAACACCGCATATCAGGGGCCCCAACACGGAGATCACCATGGCGCCTGCCAACCTCTTTCCCGTTTCTCACCAAGAGTTTTCAGAAATAGGGCAGGGACGGTAGGGCTTTTTACCCAGGAGACATTCTGATTGGCCATTGGAGACCTGATTGGGCAGATTTTTTTTTAAAAACTGCTTCAGCTACAGCTGCCACCACACCACAAAGATCTTAACTGTGTTACTGTCCATGTTACGGTTACCAGGTCCCTTGACTCCCCCAGCAGGAGATTGGGAGCCTGGCACTCACCCTGCCGCATCTCTGGATTCTTTTTTTGTGCATGCGCACAGCACGCATGTGCTCCAGGCTTGCGTGGTGATGTCACTTCTGGGAAGTGACATCATCACACAGGTCAAAGGGCAGCCCCACACTCACCGAGGGGCACGATTTGGCCCAAAGTGGGCCTGCTGCAGGGCACTGCAGGGAGCGATTTGGGGTGCTGTGGGCATGGGAGCATGCCACGCCGCCTGGGGCGTACCCCCTCTGCTGGCCAAGTAAGTGGGCATGGGGGGAGGGGGGAGCAGAGGATCCCCTGCCCCGGGAAGGGGAATGGCACCACTAGTTAGGGTTACCAGGTCCCTCTATCCTCCTGCCAGGAGGTTTGGGACATGGCACCTTCTCCTGGGCTGTTTTAAATCCTCACACATGCTCTGGCGGCAATGTGATGACATCACTTCCGCAAGTGATATCACTATGCTGGCTGAGGAGTGATGTCACTTCCATAAGTGATATTGTTGTGCCAGCTGCGCAAGCACTTCTGTGCCTGCATGGAGCCGATTCTGCCTGTTTCTGCCGGTTTGGGGCCCAAATCGCCCCCAAAAGCAGCACAGAAATGCTCCCACAGCTGGCACAATGATGTCATTTATGGAAGTTACATCGCCATGGCAGGTGGGAGTGTGCGCACAGTGCACACAGTGCACTCCTGAAGTGCCCAGCAATTGGCAGTCGAGGAGACAAATTCCCAAGAGTTTGCCCACCACTAGCAGGCACCTGGGAACCCTACCCCTAGTCCATGTATGCAAAAAAAAATTTTAAGAATATCTTCATTTTTAAAGACATCCTATAAAACAGAGCTTCTTCCTGAAATACTGAAAAGTTACTACTAGAGTTATATATAACCTCACTTCATAAGACTGTGGTTGGCTCCACTTTCTGTAGCAGCCATTTTGTGGTTGGCTTCACCTCCTGTGGCAGCCATTTTGTAGTTGAACCTGCCACCCTGTCAGAATTGCAAAGGTGCCTGCCGCAGGCTTGAATGGGTTTGCATGAAGATTCTTTCTGGCCGTGGGACTGGCTTTTCCTAAATACAGCTGTATTACTTTATACACACACGTGGATAAAGGCTGTATTCAGGTGTCACTAATATGCACTGGAGTGTTTGTTACAAGAACAAGCCAGGAAGTCTTCGAGGTGCACACTCTCTCCTTGGCCGTTTCCAGACGGCCCCCCGCCTCGCGAAACGTCGCGCGTCGTCGCGCGTCGTTGCGCAGAAAACGCGAAATATCGCGTTTTCTCGCGCGAGTTTTGCGCGACGTCGCGCAAAACTCGCGCGAGAAAACGCGATATTTCGCGTTTTTTGCGCAACGACGCGCGACGACGCGCGACGTTTCGCGAGGCGGGGGGCCGTCTGGAAACGGCCCTTGTATGCAGAGCTGAGGTTGAAGAGTTTTGGCATTCAAGAAAGTATGGTTTGTGGTGATGTCTAAATTGGAACACTTTAACAAATTATGGCTTGTTTCTTTACTGTAAATTGGGATTCTAAACTGGGATGGCTTGAGAAAAAAACAGAAGTATTGTGCTATGCCATTGGAGGTTACTAGTCAAAGTTTTTTTTAAAAAAATCAAACTAGATACCCCAGATCTCAGTCATGCTGATGTAGCCCCTATGAGCTAATTGGTTTAGCCCAGTAGGGCAGAGTCAGTAGCTAGAGCCAGGCAGCCGAGGAAGAAGCTGATCGCTGAGGAGCTTGATAATAATTAACAGGGCCTTTTTTCAGCTGGAACGTGGTTGAACAGAGTGCCGGAACATCTTGAAAATGGTCACATGGCTGGTAGCCCCGCCCCCTGATCTCCAGACAGAGGGAAGTTTAGATTGCCCTCCACGCCGCTGGAGTGGTGTGGAGGGCAATCTAAACTCCCCTCTGTCTGGAGATCAGGGGGCAGGGCCACCGACCATCCACCGCCTCTTTTCTCAGAAAAAAAGCCCTGATAATTAATGTGCTCTTATCACCTTGAATGAATGAATGAATGGTGCAGAGTGGTAAGCTGTAGTACTGCAGTCCAAGCTCTGCTCACGACCTGAGTTCGATCCCAGCGGAAGCTGAGTTCAGGTAGCCAGCTCAAGGTTCACTCAGCCTTCCATCCTTCCGAGGTCCGTAAAATGAGAACCCAGTTTCCTGGGGGTAAAGTGTAGATGATGGGGAAGGCAATGGCAAACCACCCTGTAAAAAGTCTGCCAAGAAAACGTCATGATGCGACGTCCCCCATGGGTCAGTAAGGACTCGGTGCTTGCACAGGGGACCACCTTTACCTTTTTATCACCTTGAATAAGGTGATCAGAAATGTTATATGTGGACAATATGACTAAAAGGGGTGTTTGTGTATTGTGTTTGGTTGGTGTTACTGGGATTGTATTATTTTTGCAGAGCTGTAATTCCCCAAGAAGAGGACAGAAGCCTGGGCTACAGTTGCTTCGAATGGGAAGGACAGTGAAAAAGGACTCTTACCACTTGGTGGAATCAGACACGTTGAACGGTTTACCCTTTTCAAAGACATGGTTGGTTTAAAGTTTCTGTATGGTTGCACTTACGAGTTTAGTGAAAGAAAAAATAGTTGTATTGTATTGTTAAAAGGTTTTAATTTTTTCTTCTTCTTAATTTAAATTTGTGTGAAAGTTTGCTTACTAAATCCCATAGAAACCCATACAAGGAGAAGTCACACTACCATTGAGACAGCCCCCCGTAAGTCAAGAGGGTTTTCTTTCAAATAAATAATCAGAAATACATTCCATTATTTTCAGGAGGGAATTTCTTCCAGGAAAGTGAGCTTAAAGCTGCAACATTACATCATTTTTGGCCTTCCGTCGGACTTATTAAGAGACCATTTTTGCATTGGTTGAGCAATTAACTAGTCACAAGGTGCCACAGCCTCCCTGTTTTTACTGAGGACACTCCCAAAAAACATTCTCTTCGACTGTAGGGTGTCTTTGTCCTGTCTTACAATAAGCTGGGAGTCTTAGTTCCTTGTGCTGCATCTTCCCAGGCTGATAACCTGATGATGAAACAACTGTAATCCCAGCAATCTTCCATTTTGGAAAGTCCCTGCACTTTTTTCCTGTGTTTAATGTCGGTTATCCCTTAATTTTGCCAGACTAGATGTTCCTGTTCTTTTAAAAAGGTTTAATGATTAATTCATAATGAATAACCAAAATAAGTATTGCTGATTGCATAGAATTGTGCCGTGTAATAAGATAAACAGCACCAGACAAAATGCTTTATTTTATGCAGCCCTTAAAGATACAAAAGCACTCTCAAGGTATGCACCTGACAACTTCCATCTAGAAACTAGAGTCTCGCTACACGTTACTAAGTACCTAGTGCAGGATTGTATGTCTAGTCCTCAATTCACATGCAGGCTGTTCTTGTTCAATGTACACGAATGCCAATTTTACGAGAGCTCCCTTTGTGTGGCTGCATCAGCAAGTAATTCTAAAGGGCAAAGCACCGGTCCCGCTCTGGTTTTGCCACAAGAACAAATACTGCAGGCTCCTTGAATTGCCAATTTGCATATCTGTAAGGTGTGAGAAAGTGTCAAGATCTGCATTTCAATGAATGGATTTGGGAAAAACTAGGATACTTTTAGCAGTTGAGGAGGAACTGATATCGAACACGTGACATGGAGCAAATTGAACTGTGACTGTGCAATCGAGTGCATGGAAAGTTGGAGGGGGGAACACATGAACTGAGGTTCACTTGAGTGTCCCTAGGTACTTAGTAACGTGTAGAGAGACTCTTTGAGAAGCCAAGCAGTGCGGGGCTTCTGTATACTAGAATTTCAGCAAATGCCACTTTTTTAAAAGCGTTGCCTGGCAAGCTGCACATGCCAAAATTCTTCTTCTAACCAACTTTTAAAAAGGAAACGTTCTTACATCCACCCAGCCTACCTTCTCCTCAAAAATGAATGACGTTTTACATGTGTGTTTGTGTACATTTCAAAAACGCTGTCATGGCAGAAATTTAGACAAGGCCATGTTTCTCCTGGACACAAATTTAAGGGTAAAACCTTTCTATAATACTATTTCTAAGTAACACAGGAGACCTAACATAAACATACGAATGGTTAAGAAATTCCACATAAGCATGGACATTAATGCTTTAGAAGTTATGCCAGGTGGGTAACCATAATAACACAAAGGGGTCAAAGATGTCATCACAAAAATGAAATTAAAGTTTTCTGGTTGCTATTTTCCTGCCCTTTCGTCCATCTGTGTCTTCCTAAATCATTATCTTCGAACAGCAACAGTGAAAAATGTTTTGGCTCAGGGGCTGGTGAAGTGAGGCAGCGGCCAAGGCCCACGACTTCCCTTGGGGCCGACTGCCACTACTTGCCTCCTCTTCAAACATTTGCATGCAGAGCTGCAAGTAAGTAGCACCATTGAACCCTGCCCTGTGTGCCCCTGCCACCCTTGCACTGAGCAAGTAATTGGGTGCCCTGTGAGTGGTGGCAGCAGGTGGGCCAGGGCTTAATGGTGCCATCTCTCTTGATGTTGCCACCAAGTGGTTGGGTGAGCAGGAGGGAGAAGCATGCATGTTTACTCAGAAGCAGGGTTCACTGAATTCAATGGGTTTACTTCTGTATAAGGGTGCTGAAAATGTCTGGGGGAGGCAAGTGGGTAGGGGTAACTGACACAGGAAGGAATGGAATTTGTATAGGCTCAGCAAAATACCTTGAGAAAGGATGGACTGAAACCGGTTCAGCAGCTGGCTGGCTACCTGTTGGGATGGATAATAAAGCCACTTTGCATTTCGATTACAATTTCTCCTTAAAGCAATATATGCCTTCTATTTTGAATACCTATTGTCTTTGTACTTCAAAGTTTATTGATTTAGGGCCCAGCTGTTTATGTGGATTACACGGTTATAAGCATTATATGTGCAATTAACTCTGGATGTAGAGAGCTATTGCTATTGTCTCTGTCTAAATTATATTTACAGACATGTTGCACTCTGTGAATCCTGTGTTTTGCACTGAGTAAGAATGTCCCTTTTGGAATCTGAAGAAGTGAGCTGTGGCTCACAAAAGCTCATATCCTACCACTAATTTTGTTAGTCTTATAGGTGCTACTGGACTCATTCATTTTTAATACAGAGTTTATTTAATAAAGAGTTAGGTTTTGAAAGTGTTTGTTTAGTAAGTTGTTCATGGCAGTCCAGGTGTGGCCTGGAGATTGCCCAGAATTATAAAATCTCCAGACTACAGAGGTCAGTTCCTCTGGGGAAATGGCTGCTTTGAAGGATAAGCTCTGTGGCATTATACCCTGATTCAGTACTTCCCCAGACCTTGCCCTCCCTAGGTTCCACCCTCAAATATCACGGAATTTCCCTATCTGGAGTTGGCAATCATGAACACGTTAGTTGAGTCTCACTTGGAGTTGGCTTGCTTTGCCAGAAAGACATCAGTTACTGCCACTGGCTCTTGCACTTTGCATCCAATGCAGATGACATATTTGGGTGGAGAGGGAGAATGAGAAAGCACTATATGGTTGTCAGGCAAGATCTGAATGCCCTTCCTGTTCATATGATCCTTGAGTGCTCTCTATTAGCTGCTATTAAATGAGTCACACAACCACAGAAAACCTTGCAGCATATCTTAAGAGGCTCACTTAAACTTTTGTAACCATGTTACGAATTTTTTCAAAAAAAATAATCTCTGTAGCCTGCAGATCAGTCGTAATTAGACATGGGCACGAACCACATTACGAACTTCAAAAACCCACGAAATTGGCGATCGCGATCCGGCAGTTCGTGATTGTCCATAGCAAACGAACCAGCGTTCGGAAGAAGCCTGGTTCAGCGCGTTTGGCCGTGGTTCGGGAAGCCAGACAGTCAGGCGGCAGCAATCAATTCCCCTGGAAACGGAGCCGGGGGAATGCCTGAACTCTGTCTGCGCTCCTTCTGTCGTCCTGGAAACCTGAATTGAAGCCCAGCTTACCTTGATCGGCAGGTCTTCCTTCCAACCACGGAGCTGCAAAGTGGTTACAAGTTGGGAGAAGACACCCAGAGGAGGGAGAGGGAGGGGGTATTCTGTAGCCACAGGCACTCCAATCTCATCCCTACAAACCCTGATAGGCAGCTCTGATGGCCAAACACAGACTCTATGGGACCTCAGCTTATAAAAAGCACTGCACTCCTAGGCTGGCTTTCACGTTCAGCGAACAGTGGAGTGTGAGAGCTGTTGCTTGCTACTTGCTAGCCTTTGAGGAGAGACAGAGTATAATTGAGCTTGGATTTTTGTGGGAGTTTCCTGGGGGCCTCAGATTGGAGAGGGTATAACTCCAAGATCCCTATTGCAATCTTGACCAAACTTGGCTGCTGGCTGGAGGAGAGCCTGCTACACACTCCTTGTGAATATGGGCTGTCTAAGTGCAACGGGGGCCGTTCTGAGCACCACGAACTGCAAACCGCAAACCAGTTCGGCAACAGGAAATGTCCGTTGCGGTTCGCGACTTCAGGATCGTCATCGGCACTGAACCACGAACCGTGGATTCGTTAAATTTTTTTGGTTCGTGCCCATGTCTAGTCGTAATACCTGGAAGATGGCAACCCTAGCAGAAATTTCAATAAATGTATTGATGATTTGCCATTGTTTATAATGGTTTAGGAATAACGAGGTAAGAGACAAGGTGTATCCTTGTGCATTTTGTGAGTTATTATTGTTAGAATATAGGCAATGCAGGATGCCTGGACACTGGGTGGGGCGAGGTATATTTTTCCTTTTACTAGATCCAGACTGCATCTGTGTATTTATGTGATCCTCTTTGATCACATAAATCTGGAAGCTTCTCCTCTTTCTGTGCTATTTATTTTTTCTTTCCTGCCGGTCTTGCAAGAAGCAAGATACCTTCTGCAGAGCTCTCCTGTGCGAGTTTGCAAGAGGCACACCTGTAATTCCACTCACCTGCAGCTGCACATAAGCTGGCCACTTGTAATATGTAGTGCTATTTAGTTTTGGTTTCTATTTTTCTTTTGCTACAAAAATACAAGTGAATGTGAATCAGCTTCAATAAATTTTTTATCTGTTGCAAAATACTGGCTTGGAGACTGTGCTTCACCACACATGATTTCATGCTTTCCTGACCGTGCAACTTTAATACAACTGCTAATAACAAATAATGGCAATATCTCTTTGTTTCTTTCTGTAGTTGGCAATATGAAATATGTCAGGTTATATGTGCTGTGTTATAGTTTGTGCTTATATTTTGTATTATATTTTGAAAATCTAATTTTAAAATGGTCCGATGTGCTGCTGTTCAGAACGCAAGCCAGTGATTGCTTACCCCTAATCTAGCACTATATATATACAACCTTGGTCATTTTTCTCCCCTCTACACAGCAAAAATCCAGGGCTTTTTTCTGGGAAAAGAGGTGGTGGAAGTCAGTGGGTTGCCCTCGGAGAAAATGGTCACATGGCTGGTGGCCCCGCCCCCTGATCTCCAGACAGAGGCGAGTTGAGATTGCCCTCCGCGCCGTTCCAGCGGCGCGGAGGGCAATCTCAACTCCCCTCTGTCTGGAGATCAGGGGGCGGGGCCACCAGTCATGTGACCATTTTCAAGTGGTTCCGGAACTCCATTCCACCGTGTTCCTGATGAAAAAAAGCCCTGCAAAAATCGATAATTACAATGTGTTTCATAGGAGTCGATAACTTTGACTGGAGCTCAAAGGTAATTGGTAATTGCCTGCTTGCTCCCCTCAATGATGCAGGTAAGACCATGGCCTGAAGAACCTGCTTTCTACCCTTTATCTTTTTCCATTTGTTTGTTTGTTTGTTTGTTTGTTTGTTTTTACTCCACCTTTCTCTCCAGTGGGAATCCAAAGTGGCTTACAATATTCTCCTTTCCTTCGTATTTTCCCCTCACAACAACCCTGTGAGGTATGCTTTGTAACATCTAGGGTGCCTGATGAAGACTTCTGACGTCGAGCTTGAAAGCTTGTGTAATGTTTTGGGTCAGTTTGGTTGGTGCAAAGAGAAAGTGTTACACTGGTTCCATTCTTTTTATTTACATACAAAATTTGTATGCCACTTTTTTGCCCAATCACGGCCACCTGAGCCTGCTTGCAGGGAGGGCAGAATAGAAGCCGAATAAAATAAATAAATAAATATTGTGTAACAGACATGCATCCTGCTATGGAGCAACAGGACTATGCCATGTAAAGGCAATGATATGATATTTCCTCTTAAGTTTCCCAGTTACTCTTTCAAAAGTCAGATTGATGCTACAACTTAACCTCATTATCTATCTATCTATCTATCTATCTATCTATCTATCTATCTATCTATCTATCTATCTATCTATCTATCTATCTATCTATCTATCTATCTATCTATCTATCTATCTATCTATCTATCTATCTGGAGCAACACTTCATAACCCCATCGATTGTATTTTGTCTCATCCTTCCTCCTAAAAAGTACATAGTTCTACTGTTCTTCAGTCTATCCTCACAACAACCCTTTGAGGTGGATCCGGCTGGGAAAGAATGGCTGATCTGAAAGTTACCCAAGGATCTTCATGGCTGAGTGGAAATTTGGACCCAGATCTCTCCAGTCTGACACTCTAACCACCACACTACACTATCTCCTGGTGAATGAATTTTAAATGTATATGTGATGGGCAGGACAGGCTCCAGCTCTGCCTCTCCTGAGCTGATGGGAGTAGGCAGAATGCTGGGCCAAGTTAGTATCCATGGGAGAGAAGGAAGGCTTTCGGGAGCTGCTAAGAGAGAAGGGTTTGAGTCATTGCTAAAGGAGGGAGCAGGAAGATAGTTGGCTGTTAACCTGTTTTGTTACATTAAAACATTCTCTGTTTAACTCCAATTTGTTCATTCGTTTAAAATCCATTCACTCCTATGTTCCATCTTGTAAATAAAGTTCATTTTAGTTTTGTTTAACCTGGGCTGGCTTGAAATCTTTGGCTGAGGGAAAAAATACTACACACAGACCTCAAACACCCTGGTCCCGTTAAACAGGCCAAGTTTAAATGGTGGCAGCATATATATAGGGACAGTAACCTCTAAGTTCCCGTTTCTCCAATAGCTCTAGGCTGTAGCTGGGTGAGGAGAGGCACACACAGGGAACTGGCTACAGAGAAGTGGCATAGGAGGCTGTTAACCCTATCCAGAGTTTTTTTTCTGGGAAAAGAGGTGGTGGAAATCTCAAGAGGAAAATGAGGAAGAAATACATGGGATTCTTTGAAATATTATTTTCAATCACTATTGCTGAGTATTTTCAAGAGGTGCTGGAACTCCGTTCCCCCGTGTTCCCCCTGAAAAAAAGCCCTGACCCTATCCTTGCCCATCGTTTCCCCCCACCAGTTTTCTACCCCCAACAACTGCCCCCCCCCAACCCAATGGCGTTTCAAGTATGTGTTTGCAAGGAGAGTGGGGAAACGCTGGGTAAAGAACCCATAGCTCCTCCACACTCCGCCATGTTCTTTGGAAGCATCTTTTAAAGCACCAGGCTGTGGGGTTTCAGTGCCCCACATTTTTATGTCATGTGCAGTTTAGCCTTAAAGTCTTCAAACAAGGGTGTAAGTCTCTCTGAAGGAGAAATCGGCTGATCCAGCTACGAGTGTTTTCCTACATACTGATCAATGTCTTCGAACCCTGCCTGCCGGCCACTCATCGTAACATAATCTATCAATGTACATAATCTATCAACATAATCTCTATCAAGGTGTTTCTCCAGTCAATACACGATTCGTATACGATTTGTATAGACAGGGGTCATTTCGTAGAAAAAGAGCTGGAGGAACTCATTAGCATAACTCATTAGCATACCTCATTAGCATACGCCTCACCTCTTGTCGTCGCTGGAAGTGTGTCATTCTGGCTGTTTTAGACCCAAGCCTGGCCATTCAGGGCTGAAAATGGGCCCAAAATGGTCAGGATCGGGCCGCTGATGAGTGGGACAGTGATCCACCTCCCGTCAGAGGCCTGATCCAGGCCGTTTCAGCCCCAATCCAGGCCGAAATGGGCCCAAAATGGCTGAGTCAGGTGGGCAGGGCCACCTGACATGTGACCTCTTTGGGGAACAGCCAGAACTGCGTTCCTGTGCGTTCCCCCTTGAAATGAGCCCTGTGTATAGATATACATTCCTTGTCCCTCATAAACTTCCAGATCTTTTGGGTATAATAGTACTGTATAGATACACCTATGTAGTGAATCGTAGGCTTTGCCTTTTATGAAGTATTCAGTCATATTACGTGCAGAATGTGTGTTTTGATATATTTTTTTACAATACTTATAGGTAATTTACCATCCTTAATGAAATGCACCCATCTTTACAATGCTATATAGCCAGTATTTAACAATATAAGGAACGTAGGGCAGAACAATATCCTATGCCACCTGGTTCTTTTTAAAAAGGCAGTTACAACAAGGGAAAAATATAAAAGGCACAGCACACGAGAGGACTCGGCGCGTGTTTGTCAAGTGTAGGGAGAAGCAATGCTAGCCCGGAAGAATAGTGTAAAAAGACCCAGCCAGCAGAGATCGCTCAGCAGAGGGTTTGTTAATTTCATCTTTGCCTCCCTGAAGGCTGTCAATTTCACCTCTCCAGTCTAAAACTGTGTGGGATCGCAACCAGAGGGCAGCGAGGAATGGTAATGGGCTGGGGCTGCTTTCCAGAGCTGGGCTTGGACCTGGAGAGGTTATAATGGGCTGAAGTTTCCCTTCTAGAAATTCATAGTCCCTTCACACAGCTCCAATGTATAGCAAAGCCTTTGCCCTGCCGCCAGCTCTGTCTTTTTAAACTACCCTACTAACACTGCATCTCCCAACACATGTTCTTCACGTGTAAAATGTTTGGCTCACGTCATTCTCCTCTCTTCCATTTTATTCTGTTCTGTGCGTTGACTGGCCAAAGGTCACCCAGCTGAATCTCCACGACAGAGTGTGGATTGGAATGTTAGTCTCCTAGATCCTCGTCCTACCCTCTAACCACTACACAACACTGCCTAAATGCAATTTCTATGTAGTGAAACAAGGATTATGGCCTTCAGCCTAAAACATTAGCATGTAGGAGGAGGGGATTATCTTTCCACTGCTTTTCTGTGGCTATTTTTACATTTGCTATGTGGAACTGCAAAGGAATCCCAGTCCACAGTAGACTGTGTTTCCAACTTTCAGAAAGCAATGTCTTTATGGTTTGACCAGTCAAAGCAGGGGGAATAATAGCATGTATCCTGCTCCAGCCCCTCTCAAGTAATTTGTGCTTCAAGGATTGGATGATATAATAGCCTTGTACACGTGTTACAGTGAGGGCTCATGCGATCAATGTCCAGTGTACACATGGGTATTGTATTCTATCACACAGAGGGTATGTTCAAACTAGTTTCACAGATGTGCAACATGCAGTTCTGGAGGCCTCACTTCAAAAAGGATGTGGACAAAATCGAGAGGGTGCAGAGGAGAGCAACGAGGATGATCAGGGGTCTGGAGACTGAGCCCTACGAGGAAAGGCTGAGGGTCTTGGGAATGTTTAGTTTGGAGAAAAGAAGGTTGAGGGGGGACATGATTGCTCTCTTTAAATATTTGAAAGGCTGTCATTTGGAGGAGAGCAGGGAGCTGTTCCAGTTGGCAGCAGAGGGTAGGACGCGAAGCAATGGGCTAAAACTACAAGCACAAAGGTACCGGCTGGATATTAGGAAAAACTTTTTCACGGTCAGAGTAGTTCAGAGATGGACTCAGCTGCCTAGGGAGGTGGTGAGCTCCCCTTCACTGGCAGTCTTCAAGAAGAGGCTGGATGAATACTTGTCAGAGATGCTTTAGGCTGATCCTGCACTGGGCAGGGGGTTGGACTAGATGGTCTGTATGGCCCCTTCCAACTCTATGATTCTATGATTCTATGCTTCAAATAGTTTTAAGATGCCCACGGAACCAATAATTTCAACAACTTCATTTTGGCATCCCATTGCAGACTCAAGGGTCTAATTTAGATCTAGCATCCAGAAATGCTGGATCGATCTGGGGAATCCAGCCCTGTCTTCCCCACACAGTGCTCCAGATTTTAGGTGGCCTGGGATGAAAAGTTCATAAACCTGGCTGATTCCTAGTCCATGTTAGCAAGTGATCCCTAGGACAAACGTAACCATCCCATCCTCACCACTATCCATGATCAGCAACGATCTTCTAGTAGGAACGCACTTTTGGTAGAAGCACTGGCCCTAACAGGTGCCTAGATCTTCTGCAGAAGATTATGCCATGAAATTCTCCCACCACCCGTCGTGATTGCCAGGTGGAGTGTGGGTGTACCGTTGTCATCAGGGTGGCCTGTGGGGTAAATTTGGCTGTACCACAGTGATCCATTCTTTAGTTATCATTTATTTAATCTGATGAATGGAGTTTGTCTCTCAAAAGCATGTGCCCAACAGGGCTACCCACCTGAAACTATAATTTATTTAATACTTCTGTGGTTGAAAACAATGAAGCACGGAAGCCCAGGAATAAATCTGTCATTTCCCATTTTTATTTTTTTTATTTTATCGTATTTGTATTCCGCCCTTCCCGCGAGCAGGCTCAGGGCGGATAACAGCATTAAGAACATTTAAAACATTCCATATAAAACCTTTAAAAGCATCATACAAAAATATAAAAAATAGCAGCACTCTTTTTCCTGATGGCGGCAATACAGTGAATAACAAATAATGCAGCAGTACAATCGAACATAGCAGCAGCTTAAGGACAGTAGTGGGCACCTCTCATAGGGAGCAGGGTAGATGTTGTATCCTCCAGCCAGCGGAGGCCCAGCCTCAGCCATAAGCCTGGCGGAACAACTCTGTCTTACATTTCATAAGTACCCACACATTTCATGGAGCTGTTTTGTTTAGTTTGAAGGCTATGAACATCCACGTTCCAGCACTGTCGTGCACGGCTGGCCAGATTTTAAATGGGGAAGGAGTGCAATATGCAGGTACAGACGGACTCTCCATTGTTCGGTTGTGTCCGGTGATGTTGTGAGCCTTCTTTGATCCATCCATTTTCATTGCTGGTGCTCCTGATTTGCTTGTCTGGTTCTTCTGCTTTTACAGTGTTTTTATGTACCATTTTTATGCAACTGGTGCAAAAGCAATGTTGAAAGATGGGTTACTTAATGGGAAAACTGGCACAAGGAAATAGGGAATGTCATGGAGAGAAAGGTTCGAGTTGCAGAAGGGAGAAATGAAATGGAAATGTGGGTGAGGCCAGTGGAGATGGCAACAGCCTTCGTAGGTAGAAGAGAACGGTTATTCCTGCCCTTCCACCCATTGTGTGTGGGAGAACCAATCAAAGGCTTAAATGCAGTCATCCATCCACCAGGCTATCTGTGAACCTCTCTGAATATGTTATCTTATCAGCCAAAGAAATCCACATGTGTATAACAACAAGTTTTTCCTTAAGCACATTGTGCTGAGCGAGGAGAGTGAAGAAAACTACCAGCTTTCTAGAAATTCAGGTGCCTGAGCTGGTGTCCACAAAATGCAAGACGCGTGACTCAAGTTCCTGCTGGAAGGATATAAAAATGCACACACAGCAGACCGAGTGCTGAAATGGAAGAATCAGCTAATTGGCAAAAGCTGTTCCCAGGCTCTGGTCAGCTTGCCAGACACAATATTTTTAGATTCCATGTCAGGACGTTAATGTTCATAATTTTTTTCCCCCAGTGTATAACAAATGACTTAACTTTTTATGCTCTATTGACCTGTCCTTTTCTTCTGCCAGGTGGTCATGAATTCGAAATTTCTGGTCCACTGGTTCCTTTAAAAAAAATGAGGTGACCTCCAGTCATTTTTTTTTTAAGGCTGTTCCACTTAAGGTTACATTGGATTGAGTTCTGTGCAGAGGCGGATTTGGACATGAAAACAACTGAGTGGAGCAAGCTGAGCCAAGTGGCATGCCATAAAGCTACTCAGCAAGGTACAGATGTGGGTAGCCACTGGCCAGATGTTCCCCCTGGACATCAGCCCACCAGGGAACTTTCCTAATAAGTTAATAAAGGGCCTGCCTCGATCCTATGAAGTGTAAACAAGGCAGAATATTCTCAGTCGGAATCTTTGCCATCTCCTGCTTTGCATGTAGTCCCTTTGGGCCCTCTCCAACTGCTTCTGTGGGTGGGAGACCCTTGGGAAAGGCATGAGGTGCCGTACAAAGGACTGCAGATAGAAATGGAAATCAGTAGAAATCTCTCCCCAAACACATTTATTTTATTTTTATATCTATATTCTACTCTCCCTGCAGAGCAGGCTCAGAGTGGATCACATCACAATATAAAAACAGGTAGCATAATAAAACCAGATTCAATTTATAAAATCCAGCAGCACTCATGTTGTCCTTCTCTCACTAAAACCTGTGAGGCAGGTAGCAAACTGATAGATGTTGTACATACTGGGGGGGGGGGGGCGGTGTCCCTCCTGGCAGGAGGCCGGTCAAAGAAGGGATGTCCTCCTACCTCAACCACCAAACGCCTGGCGGAACATCTCTGTCTTACAGGCCCGGCAAAAGGATAGTAAATCTTGCAAGGCCCATGTTTCCACAGACAGAGAGTTCCACCAGGTCAGTGCCAGGGCTAAAAGGCCCTGACCCTGGCCAAGGCAAGATGGTCCTCCTTGGGGCCGGGAACCACCAGCAGATCTTGATTTGCTGAACGAAAGGCTCTCTGGGGAACGTATAGTGAGAGGCAGTCCCGTAGGTATGCTACTCCCAATCTGCTAAGGTCAAAACCAAAACCTTGAACTTGATCCGGAACTCCACTGGGAGCCAAGCGCAGCTGGTGCAGTATTGGTGTTATATGTGACCGGAATGGAGTTCCAGTCAAAACACGTGCCACTGCATTCTGGACCAGTTGCAACTTCCGGAGCAGGGCCCAAGGCAGCCCAGCGTAGAGCGAGTTGCAGTAGTCTAATCTGGAGGTGACCATCACATGGATCACTGTAGCAAGTTCAGGGGCGAGTTGATTGATCTGATGGAGGCGGAAGAATGCAGACCTGAGAACTGTGCCTTTGCACAAGATCTTCTATGGATGGATAAGAGCTTGCAGTCCCCATGCTACCGTCCCCTCCCATGACTTCTTTCCACGAAGGGTCTCATTACCCCGTAAGCAACCCTCATGTCTGCCTTATCTTTTGTAACTGTGAGACTGCTGCTGGGCCTGCATCTGGCCTCCTGTTATGAAGAGCTGAATAACGAGTGATCAAATAACCAGCTCACATTTGTCTGCAAATGAACACTAATTGCAAAGGGGTAGCTGTGTCAATCTGTTATAGCAAAATAAAACTTCAAAACACCAGTGACGCTAGGGTTGCCGGACCAATCCTGGCAACCGGTGGGAGAGCTGGGAATGGGGATGTGGGAGATGCATGTGACATAGTTAACGTCACTGATGTCGCTACATCACTTCTGGGTAAAATCTGGAAGTGAGAAGGCAGCTCTATGAATCGCCCAAAATGCTACGGTAAAACTATAGAGTTTCCAGCAATTCCTAGAGCTATCCTGTGTGATGTCATTTTTTTTCCTGCTGCCACTCGGAGTGGTGGCAGGCAATGGGGATGCTCCCAGCCATAATAGGAGGCCTGGCAAGCCTAAGTAGCACCTTAAAGACTAATACTGAAATAAATGTTAGTCATTCAGGTGCCCCTGTACTTTTGTTTTATTTAACTGAATGTTTGCAATTTCATGGTGCAATTATTTTAACTCTGATTACTAATGGTTTATATAGCAATGAGAACCATCAGGGCTTTTTTTCAGCTGGAACGCGGTGGAATGGAGTTCCGGAACCTCTTGAAAATGGTCACATGGCCGGTGGCCCGCGCCCCCTGATCTCCAAACAGAGGGGAGGTTAGATTGCCCTCCGCACCGCTCGGCGGCGCGGAGGGAAATCTAAACTCCTCTCTGTCTTGAGATCAGGGGGTGGGGCCACCAGCCATGTGACCGTTTTCTCTGAGGGCAACCCACTGAGTTCCACCACCTCTTTTCCCAGAAAAAAAGACCTGAGAACCATTGATAGTTCTTGTTGCTATGGAGTTTATTCATGCTGACCCTGTTTTCCTGCTGGAGGTCTTGCTTTTGGGACTCAAAACATCATCTTCCATTTAAAAAACCGACATTTTTAAAAACATTAAATATCTGAATGTGATCTCTATATATCTTTTTATTTGATGCTAAAAACCTAAAACAAAAATATCGCTCTTTTGATATACGACTCTTTTGACTCCAGTTTGGTAATGAATTTCCTTATCAATCAGGAAACAGTAGGGAGAATATTCTCCCTGTTCTGGTCAGTCTCTTGATGCAAGGAACCCCAAGTGTATCTATTAGCCCCTAACTAGGTATTAGAGAAAAAGAGCAAGAGTCGAGTAGCACCTACAAGCAGGGCTTTTTTTCTGGGAAAAGAGGTGGTGGAACTCAGTGGTGGAACTCAGGACCACACAATGACGTCACTTTGGGTTAGCTGGAACAAGGGGGGAGTTTTTAAAAGTTTCAATCGCCCTAGGCAAAAATGGTCACATGGTCGGTGGCCCCGCCCCCTGATCTCCAGACAGAGGGGAGTTTAGATTAGAGATGGGCATGAACCACATTACAAACTTCAAAAACCCACGAAATTGGTGATTGCGCGATCGCCATCTGGTGGTTCATGATCGTCCATGGCCAACGAACCAGCATTCAGGAGATGCCTGGTTTGGCATGTTCAGCTGCGGTTCGGGAAGCCAGACAGTCAGGCGCCAGCAATCAATTCCCCTGGCAACAGAGCTGGGGGAATACCTGAACTCTGTCTGCGCTCCTTCTGTCACCCTGGAAACTCGAATGGAAGCCCAGTTTACCTTGATCGGCAGGTCTTCCTTCCAACCATGGAGCTGCAAAGTGGTTACAAGTTGGGAGAAGACACCCAGGGGAGGGAGGGGGAAGTGGGTGTTCTGTAGCCATGGGCACTCCAATTTCATTCCTGCAAACCCTGATAGGCAGCTCTGACGGCCAAAGACAGGCCTCCTGCATTGCTCAATGGGACCTTTGCTTATAAATAGCCGTGGGCTCCCAGGCTGGGTTTCATTTTCAGTGAGCAGTGGAGTGGTACAGAACTCTTGCTTGCCACTTGCTAGTTTTTGGGGGGAGAGACTGAGAGTATAATTGAGCTTGGAGTTTTGTGGGAGTTTCCTGGGGGCCTTGGATTGGAGAGGGTATAACTCCAAGATCCCTTTTGCAATCTTGTCCAAACTATGGTTGATGGCTGTAGGAGAGCCTGCAAAAGACTCCCTGGGAATATGGGCTCTCTAAGTGCCATGGGGGCCGTTCCGTGCCCAATGAACTGCAAACTGCGAACCAGTTCAGCAACGGAAAATGTTCGTTGTGGTTCGCGACCTCAGGATCGGCGGCGGCACCAAACCGCGAACTGCTGGTTCATTAAATTTTTTTGGTTCGTGCCCATGTCTAGTTCGTGCCCAAGCGGCGCGGAGGGCAATCTAAACTCCCCTCTGTCTGGAGATCAGGTGGCAGGGCCATCGGCCATATGACCATTTTCAAGAGGTGCCTGAACTCTGTTCCACTGCGTTCCTGCTGAAAAAAAGCCCTGCCTATAAGACTAACAAAATTAGTGGTAGGACATGAGCTTTTGTGAGTCTCAGCTCACTTCTTCAGATAGATATTAAAGCATATTCTTAAAGGAAAGGAAATCACCACCACCCTACTGAAGCAAGAACCTTAAATCTAGTAGGTTCCATGTTCATGAATTCAAACTCCAGAGGGGTAGCCATATTAGTTTGATGCAGCAAAAACAAACCAGATTTTTTAGATTTTATTCCATCATAATATTCCGAGACAGAAGATCTGCTACATGCATTGGATGAAGTGGGTCCTAGTTCATGAAAGCTTCTTCTGAAATAAAATCTCGTTAGTCCTTAAAGTGCCCCCCAGACTCCTGTTTACCAATTCAGTTCTGATTTCTGCAATACCTGCCAGTCCTTGGATGTGTGAAGTCTCTTTGTAGATGATTCATGTAGCATCCATGCAACTGCCACACCTTCCAATGGGGTGGGGATAACTGGTGTGGGTGCTCACTACAATGCCAGCAGCATCCATATAGACAAAAGGCTTCATATGTTGTGGGACTTCCATGGGAGGTACATGGAAAGGTGGCTTTAGTCCAAACATGAGGAATTTTCAGATGGTTGGGTCATGGTTCCCATTGGGATAACAATTTCTGAGAAAGCAGCTGACTACCATTAGGGCTAAGTTTGTTTTCTCTTGCAGGTACTTATCCTGGATGTAGCCAGAGGCATTTTTGGCCAGGAAGTAAGTGGGAAAGATCCTGCTAGTGTAAATGTGACAATTACAAAATAGGTGTATATTATAAGCTATCTGTTTTTTCTTGTATTATAGTTGACTTTAATATTGTGTAATTTGTTTTCCTGTTTACGCATTGTATGTTGTTTTTTTAAAGTTAATAAAAAGTTTATTTAAAAAAAAAATTACAAAACAGGTGTATGCATCAGTTTTCATAGACTAGTGAAAGCAAGCAATCCTGTTTACTGCAGCATTCACTGGTAAATCTTTGAATTTTCAGACATTCACTGAAATAGTTTACAATTTTCAACTTTCACATGTGAATATAAACATTTGTCCTATTTTCGACACTTGTTGTAGTAAATATCTGCATCTTTCCAGTTCTCCTGCTTACAGCTTATTTTTCATTTGACTAAGTCAGTGCACTGAATTATAGGATCTTGTCTATTCCATCTTGCTTGGATCAAGTCCAACTGAGAATACCCAATCTTCCAGTTTCCAAATGCCGCCTAAGAGGCCATCCCATGGTGGGCTGACAACAGCCAAAGATCCCTCCTGTGCCTTTACCGCACCCAGCTGGTGACCGCTTCCTGGAGGACATTTTGGTCTAAAAAGTTTCATTATCTTTTCTATACAATATTTATTCCTGTAAATCTCCTGTAAATGCTTGGTGAACAAGTGGCATAAAACCAGGGCTTTTTTTCAGCTGGAACACGGTGGAACGGAGTTCCGGAACCTCTTGAAAATGGTCACATGGCTGGTGGCCCCGCCCCTTGATCTCCAGACAGAGGGGAGTTTAGACTGACCTGAGCAGCACGGAGGGCAATCTAAACTCCCCTCTGTCTGGAGATCAGGGGGCGGGGCCACCGGCCATGTGACCATTTTCTCCGAGGGCAACCCACTGAGTTCCACCACTTCTTTTCCCAGAAAAAAAGTCCTGCATAAAACTATAATAAAGAATCCAATACTTAAAAACAAAAAGTCATGTTCTGGCATTGATAACATTTAAGTGCAAATATTTGACAAGATTAAGGATAGGGTCTTAATTTGAAGTAAATGGAACAACTTGGAGGCTTAAAAGTCAAGAATGTCATTGAGTGCCTTTTAATGTTAATATTGGGAAAATAATGTGGCGAAAATATACTAAATGTTTTAGAGTATAAGACACAGCAGGAATAATTGAATAATTATCCTTTTCTCTGGGGTTGGAGGAAGGACAGAGGGATCCAGGTGAGCTACATTTCCTGACTGGTCCAAGTCCAAAGAGGAGCTTCCCAACTCCAGACAACTTTTCCAGTAAATAAGAGGAAGAGGAGAAGTTTTGGCATGGGGAGGAAATGTTCTGGAGGCATTCTTAGTTTGGTTGCTAAGATGGGATCTTTTGGAGAAAATTTCAACTGACCCATATTGAATCTGAATTAATTAATTAATTAATTTTGATGAAGATTACTAACCCAGGAGCAACTGCTTGCCCTAATGGAGAAACCGAAATGCACATACATTTTCCCTCTAGGACAAATAGCTGCTCCAAGGAAGCACTGGGAAAATGGGGAGAGGCTTCCCGTGCTCCCGATCTGAAATGAAGCCAGGCATACCTGAAATTTTCTAAGCACAGAATACACACAGCATATACCTGATCAACAGGTTCTAGGACAGACCCAGTAAAGGTGCAAGGAAAACAGAACATTCGGTAAAGCTCTACGGCTCAAACTAGACATTACAGCTTTTAAGGAGTCAGATCCGGGTTCCTCAGACCCAACTTGGGCTCCCCACATTCACACGAACTGCCTTTTAAAAAGCCACAGGGGCCCAATTCAGCTTGGGATCACAGTGCAGCGGGAGGAAAGGCTTCTGCCCTCCTCTCCATACATTGATTTCCTGAGCCAAAACAACCCCGGGTGGACTTATTTGCCCCATGTTGAAGTTGCAGGTGCAGCACCCAACTCCTGCGTAACTGCAGGGAATGCAAATTGGGTCTAGGTTGCCAACCTCCAGGTGGGACCTGGAGATCTCCCAGAATTACATCTGATCTTCAGACTGCAGAAATCAGTTCTCTTGGAGAAAATTGGTGTGTTGGACAGTAAAGTCTATGGAACAGGTTGCAATGTCCACCCACCCTTTACCCAACTGGGGTCAGGCAATGCCTGCCTCCCACATTCACACAGCTGGGATCAAGAGCGGAGCAGGTGGCAATGCCTGCCTGCCCTTCACCCAACTCAGATCAGGAGGGGTGTATGTGGCAATGGCCATCCCCCTCCTTCACCCAGCTGGGATCAGGAGCAAAGCAGATAGCAATGCCCGCCCACTGCGTTCACCCAGCTGGGTTCAGGAGCTGAGCAGGCGGCAATGCCCGCCCTCTGAGTTCACCCAGCTGGGATCAGGAGCGGAGAAGGTGGCAATGTCTGCCGTCTGCCTTCACCCAGCTGGGATCAGGAGCACAGAGGGGGCAATGCCCGCTGCCACCTTCAGCCAGCTGGGATCAGGAGTGGAGCAAGTGACAATGCCCAACCTCCCTTCACCCAGCTGGGATCAGGCACAGAGCAGGAGGCAATGCCTGCCTCCCACCATCACCCATCTGGGATCAGAAGCAGTTGGAAATGCCCATCTCCTCAGAAGCAAAGCAGGTAGCAATGCCTGCTCCCCTCTTCATGTGGGCGATATCAGGAGTGGAGCAGGTGGCAATGTCTGCACCCTGCCATCACCCAGGTGGGATCACGAACGGAGCAGGTGGCTATGTCTGCTTCCACCTTCACCCAGCTGGGATTAGGCACAGAGCAGGTGGCAATGCCCACCCCCTATTCAAGCTGCCGGAATCAAAAGTGGAGCAGGTGACAATGCCCACCCCCCTTCAACTGCTCAGGATCAGGTGCAGAGTAGGAGGTAATGCCCTCCCCCAATTCAACCTGCCAGAATCAGGGGTGGAGCCAGTGGCAATGCCCCCCAATGTCACCCAACCATAATCAGGCGCAGATTAGGAGGCAATGCCTGTCCCTTCTTCACCCGGCCAGGATTAGGAGCGGAGCAGGTGGCAATGCCCATCCCCACTTCACCCAGCCGGGATCGAGAGTGGAGCATGTGGCAATGCCCCTCCCCACTTCACCCAGCCAGGATCAGGTGCAGAGCAAGTGACAATGCCTGCCCCCCTTCACTCAGCTGGGATCAGGTGCAGAGGAGGTGGCCCTGCCTTCGTCCGACCAGGATCAGTGATGGAGGAGGAGGGAATGCCTTCCTACCCACCCTCCCCTTTCTAGAGCCCATTGTATTTTCCCCCACAGCAGGCTTTGTTGCTAGTGCTACAATAAAGTTGGTAAGTCTTAAAGGTGCTACTGGATTCTTTACTTCTTTGAAGGTATCTGTCATCCTTCCATCTCTTCTGTATAGTTCGTCAGTGTATTTTTCCCATCTTTCCTTTATTTTGTTCTGATCACTTACTGTATTTCCATGTTGATCTTTCAGCATCCCAAGCCGTGGCTTGAATTTCCCTTTGATTTCCCAGATTTTGTAGAACACATCTCTTGTTTTTATTTTTTGTTGTTCTCTTCTATTTCTTTGTATGGGCTATTATAATAGATTTATTTGTCTCTCCGTTCAAGTAGCTGAAAAGCTGCATTTAGAATTCTGACTCTATTTCTGTCACCTTTTGCTTTTTCCTGTCTGTTTTTAGCAATTTTCCATTTAGGCTTCTCATTTCTTTTGGCTATAGGAATACTTTTTGCACACTCTTCCTTGATCATCTCTGGTTTTAGCCCATAATTCTTCTGGTTCACTATCCGTATCCAGTTTGAATTGTACCAGGGAATGTATTGCAGTGGTTAGATCCCACCTTTCCAGGAACATCCGAAACTGGAAAACTAGCCAAAGCTGCTAAAACATACTCCTGGCCACCTCCACAACCTGCTTTTCAAGCAGCATAGCTGGATCAAGAAACCACTCCAAACTACAGACTTGAAAGGGAGTTCAATCTCATTCATAACTGGCTGGAATCCTAATCCTGATTCAGCTCCATCCCCAGCCAACAATACTTACTTCTTATCTGGATAAAGTTTCACCTTGTCTGCCCACATCCAACCCTTCTTCTCCAAACACCGATTACGGGTTTCATATACCTGCTTGGAATTAGATGGGAAAGAGAGATAAATGCGGTATGTCATCAGCATATTGAGGCGTACTCCACTAGACAGAGTCTCCCAGCAGTTTCATGTAGATATTGAATAGGACAGGAGATGAGATGGAACTTGGCAGAGCTTCCTAGGCACCAGGCCAAAGGGTAAAGCAGTGGTTGCCTTCTGTCTAGGCAGGGCAGAAGGATGCCAAATGGCCTTGAAAGCCACTGAGAGATCCAGAAGCACTAACAGGGATGCACTGCCCTAGTGAAGGACATTCAGCAGGACAATCCAGATGTGGGTCTGTCTCATGTCCAGGTAGGGATGTCAGGTCCCCCTACCCTCCTGACTTGGCACTGACCTTTACAGCATTACCAGGTGCTTTGTGTGTGTGCTTCTCAGTGGGCCAATTTGGGCCCCAAACGGGTCCAATTTGGTCTGTTTGGAGCCCAAATCAGCCTGCTGAGAAGTGCGGGAGTGTTCTCAGGGGCGACACACTCCTGGAGGTGACATCATCACGCTGCCCAAGAAGTGCGCCCAGGGAGGCATTCCTCCACCTGTCCTCCCCCGCTGGCCAGGTGAGTCAAGTAACATACTTTGTAAACCACTCTGAGTGGGCATTAAGTTGTCCTGAAGGGCGGTATATAAATTGAATGTTGTTGTTGTTGTTGTTATAGGTGGGTGACAGAGGGTGGGAGCAAGGGAGCCCCCACCCCTAGAAGGGGAATGGCATCCCTATATCCAGGTTGGAAGCAAGCGGATCCAAATAATCTGTATTATGCAGAAATGCCTAGAGGTGAGTCACCATAACTAGTTCGAGCGCATTGTTCAAAAAAGCAAATTGGACATGGGACAGTAGTTGTTCAGATCTGAGGAGTTGAAGGGTTTTTTTATTTAAAGTAGAGTTTCTTATCATTGCTTCTTTCAGAGCCTTAGGAATGGACCCATCAAATAGTGAGATATTAGTTACTTGCCCGGCCAACTAAATCAGGGGTCCCCATTGTGGAGCCCAATGGTGCCATGGTACCTACCAACACCTTTCCCGGTGTCCACCAAGTGTTTTTCAGAAAATAGGTGGGGCTTTTGCCCAGCAAGGGTTCTGATCAGCCACTGGAAATGTGATTGGCTGTGCAGATTTTTAAAAAGTTGCTTTTGCAGTAGCTGTGACCACAGTACAAGGACCTTCTCTGTGTAATTGAAGGTAAGCTGAGGCAGCCATTTTGCGGCTGGTTCTGTTTCCTTCGGCAGCCATTTTGTGGCTGCAACCACCACTCTGTGTCAGAACTCCAAACTTGTCAGCAGGCTCAAAAAGGTTGAGGGCCCCCAAACCCAGCACTCTTAAGCAGGTCTAATTCAGAATCCTACTCAAATATTTACAATGGGGCTTATTCCCAAGAAATTAGCTACAAGGGACAAAGGATAAGTACATCTCTCCAAGTACATCATTATTATCCCCACAACAAAACACTCTGTGAGGTGGGTGAGTCTGAGAGAGCTCCAGAGAACTGTGACTAGTCGAAGGTCACCCAGCTGGCTTCAAGTGGAGAAGTGGGGAATCAAACCCGGCTCTCCAGATTAGAGTCCTGCACTCTTAACCAAACTGGCTCAGGATGTTTGTGCTGCAAATGTAATTGTAAAGGGATGGAAAAGTTTATTTTTCTTTATCTTAATGTTTTGTTTTGAAGTGTAGCCGATGACCACGATGGCTTACGCTGTTTTTACTCTGCATGCAGGTACCAGTTCCTCTGATTCGGACAGTGAATGCAGAGTTACCAGTTCCTTGGTGGTTACCAGTCCCACCCACTCCTCTCACCTGACCGATGGTGGGGAAGACACAGGAACCAGGATAGAAATTCTGGAGAACGTCTGGTGTTGTGCTGTAAATGATGTCATTCTCAGCATGATGCAGGAGCAGCTCTGCCCCCCCCCAAAAAAACCCACTCCCCACTTTCGGCCCTGGAGGACCTGACAGCCCTATTGTGATGTTATGAAATATTCACAAACAAAGGGAATGAAAGTAGTTAGCAACACAATATTCAGAAAAGTCCAAATTCTTTGATGGAAGTGGAAGATCATTTGCCTGGGGCGAATCCGTTCCTCAGTCAGACAAATGATGTTAAAACCTGTGCTCATTTGTTAAATTTCGAAGACAATTTCAGCCAAACTGAACCCACAAAAATACAAAATGAAACAAATGAAAACAACCTATTGTTATTAAAGAAGCAAGTCTGAGAAACAGAAGGTTGGGAAGCTAATTAAGAAGGGATTGCAGAATGAAGGGAAGCTAAGAAGCAATGAACAGCAGATGTACATGTCTCATAACGCTTCCTCAGGGCTGTGAACGCTCTCAGATGAGCACAAGGGCTCTCTCAAGCCTGTAGTTCAAAGTGAAGTAAAGCGTAACCATCTATATTTATAATGCAATTAAGACCGGTGGATTTAAGCTTGGGTGTCAGTTTAATTGTTAGACAAACCCGGCTGTGTTCTGCTGCAGAGCCGAAGCATATCACCAATGCAAACATTTTATATTTTATATATATTTATATTTTTTATATTGATGTATCCAAATGACCTAGTTACAAGCATTTACCTTAGAAGAAAAGATAGATAGAAAAGATAGAATCAGAGAGTTGGAAGGGGCCATACGGACCATCTAGTCCAACCCCCTGCCCAGTGCAGGGTCAGCCTAAAGCATCTCTGACAAGTATTCATCCAGCCTCTTCTTGAAAACTGCCAGTGAGGGGGAGCTCACCACCTCGCTAGGCAGCTGATTCCACTTTTGAACTACTCTGACCGTGAAAAAGTTTTTCCTAATATCCAGCCGGTACCTTTGTGCATGTAGTTTTAGCCCATTGCTTCGTGTCCTACCCTCTGCTGCCAACCGGAACAGCTCCTTGCCCTCCTCCAAATGACAGCCTTTCAAATATTTAAAGAGAGCAATCATGTCCCCCCTCAATCTCCTCCAAACTAAACATTCCCAAGGCCCTCAGCCTTTCCTCGTAGGGCTCAGTCTCCAGACCCCTGATCATCCTCATCGCTCTCCTCTGCACCCTCTCGATTTTGTCCACATCCTTTTTGAAGTGAGGCCTCCAGAACTGCACACAATACTCCAGGTGTGGCCTGACCAAGGCAGTATAGAGAGGGGCTATGACCTCCTGCGATTTCGACGCTATGGCCCCTTTGATACAACCCAAGACTGAATTAGCCTTTTTTGCCACCGCATCACACTGACTGCTCATATTCAGTTTACAGTCCACTCTTACCCCAAGATCCCTTTCACATATACTACTGCCCAGAAGTGTATCCCCCATCCAGTATTTGTGCTTCTCATTTTTGTGGCCCAGATGTAATACTGTGCACTTGTCTTTGTTGAATTGCATCCTATTCACAGCTGCCCACTTCTCCAGAGTATTCAGGTCTCCAGACCCCTGATCATTCATGTAGTGCAACTGTTGCACAGTATCCAATGATATGTGGATACAGACTAAATCACAAGCTGTCGGAGGCAGCAGTCTGACCTGCAAAGCGCCCGTAAATGAGTCTGAGTTTTCATGCATTTACTGCAGTGTTGCCTATCGTGACCAATCTAGCAGAGCTCTCTCCCGGCTCTGCGGCCAGAGATACCCAAGACTGAACCTGAAACTTTCTCGTCCAGTGTGTGTGTTCTTGCATGGCCTCTTCGATAATCTTATCAACTCAATTATTGCTCATCAATGACATTTCTTTTTTAAAGTGTAGCATGGTAGAAAAACTCTGTGGCCAGAACCTGTTTTGCACAGTACATAAGGAAGACAAATGGATATTGGACACAGCAGTGTTTTGGTTTTGTAATTCCGCTTTTGTGGTTTGGCATGACAGGTCACATTTTCATAACTTCCCTAAACTAAATCAGTATTTGTTATTTCAATCCCATGACCTTGTTGATTGCCCAATATGGTACTCGGAGGCACTATGCTGCCCAAGGATATGTTTCCTTTTCTTACTTGGGAATAAAGTCTAAAAAGCTGTGAATGGAATAGAACAAGGTAGGGAGTTTTGGGCTGCTCTCTCCACCTGATTGAATATAGAGGGGTTGAGCTCATACTGGGAAGGCACATGGCAGCCCCATGCTCCCAGCTTGACCAAAGATATAGGCTTTCTATGTGCTGCTTGACTCGCCACCCCCAGCAGAAACACCCCCAAAATGTTCTGGCCTTCTGGTGCCCGAGGTGCAGGGAAAATACACCCGAAAATGTTTGGCCTTAAGATGCCTTAAGTGAAGGGGGGGGGAAGCATCAAGTGTGATGTTAAAGCTTAATCAAAGAACAAATTGCTTAAGGCATTTCTGACAGGAAGCAGCCCAATTCCATGAGCACTCTGGGAAAATATTAGTAAGGGCGCTTTGAGCCTCCTCACACCCATTTGCTAAGAATAACGACTCGGGTGTGCAGGATAATAAACAAAGCTCTTGGATTTCCCCATGTAAACACAATTCCAGGATGGTAGAACCATAAATCCAGGAAGGACAATTTGCCCATCTCCTGGCTACTATCAGCAGATCTGTGTCAGGAATGCTACCTTGCCTAAATCAGTCACTCTCCATCGAATTCTTCTTAGGTATGCTTATTCAGGTGCTCCTTCTACCAGAGTTTGGCTTCCCCACCCTATCACAGCCCTGATCCTATCAGTGGTTCACCAGTAGGAAGTCAGTATCTGAGGCTTTGGCCCACAGCCATCATAGTATCTGGTTCTACACCCAAATAAGCCAATAGCTCATTTCCTCCACTAGCACCCAGGGAAATCCAATTCCGTATGAAAGGAATCTCTGTAGTTGGTCTACCCCAAAACCATCTTCCAACACCACAAACATGAAGTCATTAAGGCAGGCAGGGTATGATTTTCTCTCTCTGATTCTGTCTTCCTTTCTGTTTACTTTCTCTTAGCTTCTCCTCTATTCGCCATGCAGGACTGGCTTGCCTTGCTACATGCCAATCCTTCCCCATTGGACCCTGGTTAGGGACTCCATCTTTTCTTAGCTAGGTTCCAGTCCCGTCTATCCCACTGCACTTTCTGGACCCAGTTTGGGTAACCCCTCATTCGTCTTCTCTCCCTGGGTTTGGTTGCTCCAGAATAGCCAAGTGGGAGGAAAATGATTTGGAGTAAAAAAGTAACTTTAATTTGGAATTTAGCCGAAGGAATATAAATTCACGTTAGGATTGTGCAAAGTGAATGGTTTTTATTTCATTTCTATCTTGGTTTTTTATACTGTTTTCTCATTTTCTAGTCTATATCTTGGTTAAGGTAATAAAGTTATTTTCTGGTGAAGCACTTGTCTTCCGTCTATCCTTTCTTTATAAGAAATTTATTTTGCTAAGCTGAGAGTCGTGTGTACAAGAGACTAAAAGGTCTCTGTTGGGGGGTCCCTGTTGGGGAGCAAAGTGAATTAAAAATTAGTACATAAATTTAGGGGATGTTCTCATATGACAGGCCTGACACAGAACTGATCTGGGTGACATAAGTTCCTTGACTTGGCACAGGGAATAAATCTTCCTCTTGAGGAATTGAAATCTAAACAGCATTTCTTCCCCGAAGCAGAGCCAACCGCAGCTTTACTCGACCTCTTTGGAGGAGGCAGTGTCTAAGAGCCAAGCTACAAGTGACGCCTGACACAGGTTGGACACTGTCAGCTTCCCTCAAGTTTTGATGGGAAATGTAGGCATCCTGGTCTTGCAGCTGTAATGGAGAGCCAAGCTGTAAAACCAGGATGCCTACATTTCCCATCAAAACTTGAGGGAAGCTGACAAGTGTCCAACCTGTGTAAGGTGTCACTTGTAGCTTGGCTCCAAGAGGTATCACCTCTGTGTTTGCTGGAGGTGTCCATTTAGAAGCAGCTGTCTCATCAAAGGCGGACACTTGACTGGGAATTTCCAAAGGTTTTGAGGTTGGTCGTGTTCCCATAGCAGTGTTATGCAAAATCAGAATTTATTATCATCTTTAGACCAGCATAACACAAAACAACAGATTGTACTTTTCGGCATTCTGTTTAAAATTTACTACCAATATGAGTTAAAAGCTAAAAGAGAATATTTACATATAAAGGTTAGTGCAATAATATGGCAAAAATCACTTTAAAATTATGCCCAGTAATTAGTAAGGCAGTGGAGTAAAATGTTTTCTGTTGTTTCCACCTCTCCTCTTCTGCATGAGCAAAGTCTTTCCTCCCAGAGGATCTTCTTTACTACTCACCCTTTTTCAAAATCAGTAAGCATCTGAAGGACTGCTCAGTGATCCGGGGAAGTCAGCATTGTTTTGTTCCTAACAGATCTTGCCAGACCAACCTGGTTTCCTTCTTTGATCGAGTGACCAGCTTACTGGATCGGGGGAACTCTGTTGACGTGATTTATCTGGATTTCAGTAAAGCTTTTGATAAGGTCCCCCATGACATTCTGATGGGCAAACTGGAAGACTGTGGAGTGGACTATAGGACAGTTTGGTGGATAGGAAACTGGTTGGAGGACTGCACTCAAAGACTGGTCGTCAACAGTGTTTCATCAGATTGGAGAGAGGTGTCCAGTGGGGTGCCGCAGGGCTCGGTTTTGAGCCCGGTACTTTTCAATATTTTTATCAATGATCTGGATGAAGGAGTGGAAGGGCTGCTCATTAAATTTGCTGATGATACCAAATTGGGAGGGGTAGCAAACACCCAAGAAGATAGAATTAAAATTCAACAAGACCTGAATACTCTGGAGAAGTGGGCAGCTGTGAATAGGATGCCATTCAACAAAGTGCACAGTATTACATCTGGGCCACAAAAATGGGAAGCACAAATACTGGATGGGGGATACACTTCTGGGCAGTAGTATATGTGAAAGGGATCTTGGGGTAAGAGTGGACTGTAAACTAAATATGAGCAGTCAGTGTGATGCGGTGGCAAAAAAGGCTAATTCAATCTCGGGTTGTATCAAAGGGGCCATAGCGTCATTTCGCATTTTCCCCGGCACGATCCGCAACGTTGCTGCATGGCCCGGCTGCAGGTAAGCTGTGTGGAAACGGCCCTGATCACTCCAGTCTTGGCTCATCTACTCTGGTGCCCAGTCTGTTTCTGGACACAATTCAAGGTGTTGGTGTTGACCTTCAAAGCCCTATCTGGTTTAGGACCAACATAGGTGAATGACTGTCTACTCCCTTATGAATCAACCCGACCACTACAGTCCTCTTCAGATGCCCTGCTTCAAGAGCCCCGGCCTTCTGAGATTAGGTGTGTGGTAACCCAGGAGAAGGAACCAAAACTCTGAAGCTGTCTCCCTAGGGAGATTCATCCGTCCCCGTCTGTTGGCATCTTCCACCAATGAGTAAAGACTTTTTTATTTGTCTGGCATTCTCTCAGTGATCCCTCTGAAAGACGTGATTTTATAACAACATTCGATTTATATACAACATTCGATTTATATACCGCCCTTCAGGACAACTTAACTCCCGTTCGGAGTGGTTTACAAAGTTTGTTGTTGTTGTTTAATTTGCTAGCTGCCTTGGTGGGAGGGCAGAAAGAGGGGATATAAATGTTGTAAAATAAATAAATAAAGTATTCCAGTACCACGCCCTTAATAATGTATGACATTTGTTTATATATATTCTGCAGCCAAAACCAGGAAAAAAATCTCCAAGGCAACTGTATGGTAATGCGGATTTCACCTGAAACTGAGGGCCAAGCTACAACTTGAATGGCAAGTGAACAGACTCACGTGTATTCCTCCCTGTTCACTTGCACTCCACTTGACGTGATCAAGTGGAGCGCAAGTGGAGCACAAGTGTACAGGGAGGAATACACGTGAGAGCCAAGCTACAAGTGACGAATTACACTTGCCTGGCAAGTGAACAGACTCAGGGCCAAGCTACACATGACGAATGACACTTGAACAGCAAGTGTATTTCTCCCTGTTCACTTGCCCTCCACTCAATCCACTTGCTGTTCAAGTGTCATTCGTCATGTGTAGCTTGGCCCTCACGTGTATTCCTCCCTGTTCACTTGCCATTCACTTGCTCTCCACTTGATCAAGTGGAGTGCAAGTGGAGCGCAAGTGAACAGGGAGGAAGACACGTGAGTCTGTTCACTTGCCATTCAAGTGTCATTTGTCACTTGTAGCTTGGCTCTGAGCTTTTGAGGAGAATGTTTCAAGTGCAAGCGTGCAAATTGTACTGCTGCGTGGACGCACTGCTTTAAATCTTCGAACTGTTTGCGTGTAGATAATGTGTTGTTTTTTTTTTAAAAAAAACCCTGTTTCCCTTGCCCAATTCCCCCCTCCCCTATTTCCTTTCCTCCACAGGCTAAGAACAAACCATTTAAAACTGCATCTGCATTTCTCTTTTTTTCTATCTTCTCCCATGATCCCGCCTGTAGAAATCCAGGAGTGGCTTGAAGCAGTCTGGCAGTATCCCACGGGGTTCATTTCTTATAGGTAGTGGCAGTCTACCAAAGATCATCTGGATCCAAGAGGGCTGTAAGACACACACAATGCCCTTTAACCAGATCCCACCACCCTTTACATTGTCTACAAAACAAACCTGGTCAATAAAAGTGAATATAAACAGCGCTCAACACGGCGACACCCTGCTATGTGGCAGGGTTTAGAATGAATTCGATGAGCTTGAGCTTCTGCCATAGATTTTTTATTTAGGCTGGATTTGGGAGGCTAGAAATAAATATGAGCTCAGGAGTTTGGGTATTTATCATGGGTCTAACTCATTCTCACAGCTCTCAGATGCTGGCCTTGCAATGAGCACAAAGGAAGTATTTTCCCATAGTAGATATTTTTGCCATTGCTGTTTGCATAATCCACCGACACACCTCCACTGGCAGACAAATTACGAGAATAAATTCCCAGGCCGTCTTTCATCCAGGCACTTACCGGAACCAAACCTGCTTAGCTCCAGCAAGACAGCCACATCACGTGCCCTGTTACCATGGTAGGGATGCCAGACCCCCACCAGGGGCAGGGGATCCCCCACCCCCCACCTGCGCTAACCTGGCCAGCGGAGGGGAATGCGCCTTCTGTGCGCGCTCTCCTGTGGCGCTGTGTGGTTCCGTGCGCTGCAGCCGCCTGGATTGGGCCCGTTTTGGCCTAGATCAGGGCCCGATTAAGGCCCTGCCCTCCACAGTGGCCCAAAACACGCCTGTTTTGGCCCAGATCGGGCCCATTTTGAGCCACTGCAAAGCACACGCAAGGAGGGAAGGAGTGCTTCCATGCTCCGCAGGGGCCCCAATCTGGGCCCCTGCAAAGTGTGGGCACGCTCCCAGGGGCCGCGTGATGACATCACTTCCAGGAAGTGACATCATCACACTTGCAGGCATGCGCTTGCAGGGTGCACCCCCCACCCCCTGCAGGTAAGTGTCAGGGGTCAATCCCCAACCAAGAGGTTGAGGGGGCCTGGCAACCCTATGTCACGGGGAGGGACTGTGGCTGAGTGGGAGAGCATCTCCCAAATTCAATTCCTGGCGCTGAGCGGCGCGGAGGGCAATCTCAACTCCCCTCTGTCTGGATATCAGGGGGCGGGGGCCACCGGCCATGTGACCATTTTCAAGAGGTTCCGGAACTCCATTTCACCGCGTTCCTGCTGAAAAAAAGTCCTGCATGTATCCATATGTTCAGTTCCGTATTCTGGAACCCGTTGTGGTGCCCTTTGGATCTGGCTGAGTGGAAGTGGTGAAGAGGGTGGGGCCAACTATAAGGTTGGCCCCCAATCCACTGGCCCCTGCATGGATCACACCCCCCATGTACAGGTCCGGAGTGATGCATGTGGGAGGGGCCAGATTGAACCCCTCGCTTTTGAACTGCCTAATTGGATTCTAAGGGGAGACTTTTTTTCCATTTCTTTGTAATGCGCCATGAGGCCGCAGAAGGGGCCAGGCTATACACATTCAGTTAAACACATTCCTTAAAATATATTGCTTATTTTGAACGTTAAAACCAGCCTTGAACAGATGGAATAACCAACCCATATAAATATAAAACTTGAATTCAGAAACTTAGCTGTACCTTGACCTGGATAGTCCAGGCAAGCCCGATCTTGTCAGATCTCAGAAGCTGAACAGGGTTGCTAAATAGTCTCATCCGTTGGAGGTAACCCGGGAAAGAGAACCGGTTATAAGGCAACAAGCAGCAGAGGCTGCTATTCGTGACTTCTGGGGGCCACGGTTGACATGCTAGCCCCAGAGTGGGTCGCCATGACCCTTGTCCCCTGCGGGGACCACACCCCTGCATTACCCTGTACTATGTTCTCCAACTGAATAGTGCAAGGGACAGTCCTTTCTTATGCAGGTAGCTGGATTTGTGGCTGCACAGTAGCTGTGGTGGTGGAGTGTCATTTCCTTTGGCACCCATGCAATAGATGAAATCGTTTTTTTCCCAAGATGATGATGATAATAATAATAACAATAAAGATGACAGCAACAACATTTGATTTATATACTGCCCTTCAGGACAACTTAACGCCCACTCAGAGCGGGTTACTAAGTGTGTTATTATTATCCTCACGACAATCACCCTGTGAGGTGGGTGGTGCTGAGAGAGCTCCGAGAAGCTGTGACTGACCCCAGGTCACCCAGCTGGCTCCAAGCAGAGGACTGGAGCCCGGGCCTCATATAGGGTGTCATACCACTTAGCCACTGAGCCCCCCAGCCTGGAGCCCAGATGGTTTACTCAGCTGTGCTCATTCGGGAAGGTATGGCCCCACTCTTGGAAAACGCTTGCATTCTGCTCACTCTGGTCAACGCTTGCACAATGAAGAAGCCCAACTCTTCCGGGTCTCCCTTGAACCGTGTATCCAATTTGTGCCACCCCTGCTGTGGTAGCATGGCAGGAGTGACCCCTTGTGGGGCGACCGGTAATCCTGAGGGTGGTAGAACCGGAGGAGGTGGCTGTGGTTGCGGTGGTTGTAGAAGTGGCCCAACTGGCACCCCTCCTGGTGGCTGGATGGCCAGGGCCCCTACAGGAGGTGGAGGGAGGGGGTGAAATCCCCGCGGGCCTACTGCTGCTCCCCAGGGTGGCGGGGCGATTGGTCCTCCTTGGAGGGGAGGAGCGACAGGTGGTAGTCCTGTTGGCCTAACGGGCCCTCTCTGTGGAGGAAGGGGGAGGGGGATGTTGTGGCCTAAGAAGCCCCCCCCCGAGGGATCCCCCCCAGTCCATCTCCATTGGGTCCTGGCCGTGTGGGTGCTCCCACCAGTGGCGGGCGGCGCATCATCTCTTGTAATCTTGTCGTCACCTGCATCATCTCCCTCTTTAGTTCGTCCATCTCCCCCCCATACGCCTGGCAGGTGCTCGAGGATAGTCTCTTGGAAGTCCTTCTCATCTGGGGCTGGTATGGGGGCCCTCCATTCCTCCTTGGGCTCACCCCCTAGCTTCAGGTGTTTCATGGGGTCGAGGGGGGGGTCTCTTCGTCTTTTGTTGTTTCTGATCTGAGAAGCTCTTCCAGTTCGGACCTACTATGGCTGATAGCCATGCCTTGCTGTTGCATCTTCTCCTCTCGGGTCAGTTGGCCCGCCAATCTTCAGGGCGGCCACTCTCAAGGGGTGGTTACTAGTCAGTTCCAATGAGTTGCCCCCTTCTTAGGGATCACTCCGAGCTCTCTTTCATCTCCGCTGAGCCTGGGCAGAGGCTCTGTCTCCAGCTGCCTCATCCTCCGGACTCTGTCCTGGTTCCAGATTGATTAATTGTCCCTCTGGTGGCTCCAAAGTTCCCTGGTCTAACTCATACAGCATGGTGCCGGTAGTCCAACGTCAGGGTTTTGGGTCCAGGGGAAAAGAAAAGACTTCTGCCAAAATGTCAGTCCTTGGCAAGTAGATTCCCCAAGTTCTCCACAGCAAACACGCAGGTGTATTGGTTGAAGTAACTTTATTAGAGGGCCATCAAGTTCAAGGCACTCAGACAACTGAATTGGCAGAAATGACGTGGATGGAGTTGGTACTGTTAGTTATAGGGAAGGTTCCCGCCATCAGGATAGGGACCATTAAAGTTTGGGCACAAAGGAACCAGGGGGGTGAAGAGGAGAGGCTAGGTTTAGGCTAGACAGAACAAAGAATGAAATCATCTCAGTTCCCAAGAGAGATACATTTCGAGCTGGCCTTCAGGGACACTTGCTGGAGGCAGCGGAGAAAGAGAAAGTAAATACTTGCAAGATAACCTACTGCCTTAACATCAATAAGAAACTTCTCGTGCCCTCAGAGGACCAGTACATAATACAGAATACATTCATGTCAGATATGCAGACAGGCATATATGACACAGTCAGTCAGTCAGTCTTTATTATGGCCCATAAGCCATACAGAAACAGAGAAACAGTTATACTAATCACCAACAATGACATTTCCACATACATCATCAACCCAGCCTAGCTGACAATCTAAGGGTCAGTTTCTGAACAGATTATGCACAAGACACAATCTCTGCTCATATTTCCTTTGCAGAGTACAGAAGCCTTGGCTATATATACAATAATTCTGTCAGCCTCACCAGTAATAAAATTTTGAGCGATGATTGCTCAGAAAACAGCTTTTTATTAACCAACGCAGGTTCCACTCAATCCAGACACGCTTGTACATAAAATCTGCAGTGAAATAACTCATGAACCAATTATTCAATCTAGTTGTCAGAGTAAAGAGAAAATCTACAATTAATCCTAAACACAGTCACACCCTCCTAAGCCCTTTGACTTCAAAGAACTTAGAAGGATGTAGCTTTGTTTAGGATTGCAATGTAAATGATGCGGGATGTGTAGTCAATTAAGGCTCCCAGGGCTTTTTTTCAGCAGGAACGCAGTGGAACGGAGTTCCGGCACCTCTTGAAAATGGTCACATGGCTGCTGGCCCCGCCCCCTGATCTCCAGACAGAGAGGAGTTTAGAGTGCCTTCCGCGCCGCTGCAGCGGTGCAGAGGGCAATCTAAACTCCCCTCTGTCTGGAGATCAGGGGGCGGGGCCACCAGCCATGTGACCATTTTCTCCAAGGGCAACCCACTGAGTTCCACCACCTCTTTCCCCAGAAAAAACGCTCTGATGGCTCCCCATGGAAAATGTGTCAGTGCAAACTGTGGCAAACTGGAAGTTTTCCTTCATAAGAGTGTGTGCATTTATTATGTTATTTATCACCCTGACGTGCATTACTTTTTAAAGCCTTTATTAGTTACTCTATAACCCTTAAAGCATAAGTTGCACTGATGTGTTATTATGGAGCAAGGTGTACGGCTACCCTCCTTACAGTCAAAACTGCAGGAGAGCTTCAAAGGTGATATTCCCACCAATGTGGTGATCCCGAAAATGACTCAAATAAGAAGTACATGGATTTCCAGCATTTGGAATCTACATCACAATATTTTGTGTGGTGCTATTAAACCGTGTTTCACACCCTTATGCCATGTCATTTAAAACAACACTCCCTTGATTTTTATTCATATTATTTTCATTGCGTTAATTACAGTCCCTGGTGCAAAGTCACAGGGTGTGACCTTTTTCTTGGTAGCAAAGGACAGGGTAGCCAGTCCTGTACATGAACTCTCTCTCTCAAGTGTCATAGATGACTCCATGAAATGACAGGATTATTAGGGTGCACTTTGCGTTTCCTAGGTATTTCAGGAAGAACTTGTTTTTTTTCCCTCTCTTAGTTCCTGCACAGGGCAGAGTAGAACTGTAAGTCCTTAATAAAAATAAATAATAATCAACCAAAATCTACTGTTCATTGTCACAGGAAATATTACTCTACGAATATGATTATGTGCATGGAAGTTGCCAACCTGAGTCTAGGTCTTTAGAAGAAAATGGCTGAATTTACCTTCAGGTTGTAAGTGGTGAAAGGATTTGTGTCCTAGAACAGAAATGGGTTTACCAGAGCCGATTGGGAACACCTGCAGAACAGTTCCTAGGTTCCCCAGAAATTCGACCTTGGAGACTATAGATGGGCACAAACCACAAAAAAACCGAGCCATGAGGTTCGTGGGTTTTCACAAACTAGGAACCACGAACTGGCCGAACTGGGGCAAGTTTACAAACCAGCTCGTGCTTCGCGGGGTTTAAATGCCCCTTAGCATTGGCAGGGAAAGGGGCATTAGACAGTTTAAAGGGCTGATGTATTGTCGAGGGCTTTCATGGCCGGAGAACGATGGTTGTTGTGGGTTTTCCGGGCTGTATTGCCGTGGTCTTGGCATTGTAGTTCCTGACGTTTCGCCAGCAGCTGTGGCTGGCATCTTCAGAGGTGTAGCACCAAAAGATCTCTGTCTTCATAAGATCTCCGTCTTTTGGTGCTACACCTCTGAAGATGCCAGCCACAGCTGCTGGCGAAACGTCAGGAACTACAATGCCAAGACCACGGCAATACAGCCTGGAAAACCCACAACAACCACAGTTTAAAGGGCCCTTTCCTGTCTTGCAAGTGACAGGTCTCTTTAAACTATCAGCTGGCAGGCGGCGGGGGGGGGGGATCTCCCCCTTGCCACCTGCCAGCTGATACTTTAAAGGGACCTGCCTCTTGCAAGCAGCAGGGCCATTTAAACTGCCCAAACCCCAGCCCCCACCCACCCCCACCCCAGCCCCACACTTACCTTGCCCTGCGGGCCCGTTGCGTCCTTCCCCTCCTCTCGTGAGGGGCAGGAAGGCCATTTTTGGCCTCTTCTGCTGCTGTGTGGGCCCACAGGGTGGCAGAGGAGGCTGAAAATAGCCTTCCCACCCCTCAAATAGCCTCCGTGGCAGGGAGGCCATTTTCGGCGGTGGAGGAAGCCAAAAACAGCCTTCCCTTCCCTCAAATGGCTGCAGTGGCCATTTGAGGGGTGGGAAGGCCATTTTTGGCCTCCTCTGCTGCCCTGCGGGCCCACACAGCAGCAGAAGAGACCAAAAATGGCTGGGAGGAGGGTGAGGACACCACGGGCCTGCAGGGCAAGATAAGTGTGGGGCTGGGGCTGGGGGCTGGTGTTTGGGCAGTTTAAAGGGCCCTGCAGCTTGCAAGCGGCAGGTCCCTTTAAACTATCAGCTGGCAGGTGGTGAGGGGGGGATCCCACCTGCTGCCTGCCAGCTGATAGTTTAAAGAGACCTGCCACTTGCAAACCGCAGAAAAAGTTTATATAGCCATTTCCCTGGGGGAATGGCCATTTAAACTGCCCCTTTACAACCAAAACGAAGCAGTAGACCAGTTTGTGAAAGTTCGTGGAAACGAGCTTCCACGAACCGCTGGTTTGCAAACCACAAAATGGCCTGGTTTGTGTGTGTTTTTTTAGCCGTAATTCGATTCATGCCCATCTCTATTGGAGAGACTGCTCTCAAGATGACTCTGTGTTTAACTCCCTAGATTTCTCACAGCTGTAATACCAATTAATGGCTTAACCCTGATCAGTCATCTTGAACATCATATTGTTGCTTTAATAAAGAGGCCCCTTATTCTGCCAGCTATTTGTGTCAGCTCTCTTCATTACATGTCTGCTTGCCACCTCCCACCTATAATGTGTTGTGTGGGTATGTGCTGTCAAGTCACAATCAACTTATGGTGACCCCAGCAAGGGGCTATCAAGGAGAGTGAGAAGCAGAAGTGGTTTGCCAGTGCCTTCCTCGGCAGAGTCTTCCTTGATGGTCCCCCAGCCAAGTACCGACACTGCTTCACATCCAAGATCCGATGAGATCAGGCTATACCATCCCACCTGCCCTCCTTAATGTGGTATAGTTTACTAATTCTATAATAATCAGACCTCAAGTCTATAACACCGGAATAACCAAAATCGTTGTTTCAGATGGGTAGCTATGTTGGTCTAGAAAAGTAAGATTCAGGTCGAGCTAGACAGACAGTATCCCTCAAGTACACGTCAGCTCTAAATTGTAGATGGGCATAAATTTTTGTTTGGTTATAAACAGAGACATCATTGAGCTAAATCATGGCCATCCAAAAGACAAAGAAAGGTCTTTTGGGATGCCATGTGAAGACTGTCTATCATTCAATGGTGTTTAAAGCAAACGGAAGCTCCTTGCGTACACTAACCATACCAAAGTCCATAACCCTGACCTCGTGAGACAGAAATGTGTGCGGAGAAGCAATTATCTATTTACCTAGTACATGTTCATCCCTTCCTTCCTCAAAGTAGTCAAGGCAGTGTACATGCATCTCCTCACTTTATTCTGGCAAGTCCTGTGAGGATGAGAGACACAGTGACTAGCCCTGGCAATCTTCAGTGCCAAGAGGGGATTTGAACTCATCTCCCTAATTGAAGTCCAGCACACTGCCTGCTATATGCCACTGGCAGATTTCCTTGCTGGACTCATATTTGCCAACTGGCTCCAATGCAGTCCTCAATCACAAGAGGCAGAGAAGGGTGGGCATACCCAGAAGAGCCAGTTTGGTGTGGTGGTCAAGAAGAGCAGCAGGACTCTATTCTGGAGAGCCAGGTTTGATTCCCCACTCCTCCTCTTGAAGCCAGCTCAGTGACCTTGGGTCAGTCACAGCTTCTCAGAGCTCTCTCAGCCCCACCCACACCACAGGGGGATTGTTGTGGAGATAATAATAACATACTTTGTAAAACACTCTGAATGGGCATTAAGTTGTCCCAAAGGGCGGTATATATAAATCAAACGTTATTATTATGTTATTATTATTTCTGTCCAGGCTGTTCTGAGGATGGGAATGCATATTTGCCTCCCCTTACTCAAGCTGCTCACAAGTTGTGGCCCTTGACTACATCTGGATTTGAACCCTTTCTCTTTGTTTCGTGAGAGGCACCCTGGTAAATATGCTGAAGAGCCTATATCATCATATCTGACTTCCCCTTTAGAATTCTTCTTTTCACACCCAGTGGCAAAACAAAACCAATTTATGGGAAATGAAAAGACCACAAAAAGGGATTTTGTTTCATCGTCCGTATGCTGGCAGCAGCTTGAGCTGAACCATCAAGTCAACACACAGGCTGACAATAATCACAATGGTTGTCTTCTTAATCAACTAGGCAATGGAATTTGGCAGGGATAGCTGACCTGGCTCAAGAAACTTTAGTGACTGAGGTGAAAAGTCCAAACTGACACACAAGCACAAGGAAAGGAAAAAATAATATCATCATAATGAAACAGGTGATTATTTGTTGCCCTTGAGTGGCTTCCAGCATCTGGTCACCTGAGGATATTCTTTCATGCTGCCAAGAACAGGGCCAGATCTCATCGGCAAACAATCCCTTGAAATTCATGTTGTTCGGTGATTCCGACACAGCCATTCCAGAGAGCAGTCTGGGCTGCTCCTGTTTAGGCCTTCGTAGAGTTGCCAGCCTCCAGGAGGGGACCTGGAGATCTCCTGGAATCACAGCTCATCTTTAGTTTATAGAGATCAGATCCACTGAAGAAAATGGCTGCTCTGTTGGGAAGACTCCATGGCGTCACATCCCAGCCGTGTTTGCTCCCCAAGCCCGCCCTCCCAGGTAGGGTTGACAGCTCCAAGTTGGGAAATTCCTGGAGATCTGGGGAGTGAAACCTGGAGAAACCTGGAGAAAGTGGGGTTTGGGGAGGGAAAGGACCTTGGCATGGCATAACTCCAGAGAGTCCACCCCCCAAAGTAGCCATTTTTTCCAGGTGAACTGATCTCTGTGGCCTGGAGACCAGTAATAATTCCAGGAGATCTCCAGCCACTACCTGGAGGCTGGCAACCCTACTCCCAGGATCCACCCCCAAATCTCCAGGAATTTACCACCCTGAAGCTGGCAACCTTACATGGTAGACCAGAGATGCCTGCAGTGCCTGTTCTACTACAGACCGCGTTTATCTGCACAGTTACTGCCTGGTTCCTTATCTCCTTCCTTCCCAAAGCCAATGTTCTATGTGGTTTCTAGAACTCAAGGTGGTTTACTCTGAAACTTAAATTATTGGTGGTCCCTGGCCCCAGGGATGCCCGCCTGGCCTCAACCAGAGCCAGGGCCTTTTCAGTCCTGGCTCCAACCTGGTGGAACTCTCTGTCTTTTGAAACTAGGGCCCAGCAAGATTTGCTATCTTTCCGCTGGGCCTGTAAGACAGAGATGTTCCGCCAGGCACATGATTGAGGCTAGGCCAGGCCTCCACCAGCCTTGTAGGAGAAGGAAGTGAATTATTTAAACCTCCCCATCAGATCTTTCCACCACCCTGTTTTTAATTAGCTAAGCGGTGATTGCTGCCATCTGGGAAATTATGTATTATATTTTTTGTATTATTATCAACTGAGATTTTATAATGCTTTTAATGATTTTATAATGTTTTTAATGATTTTATTAGGGTTGACAGGTCCCTTGAGTCCCCCAGCAGGGGACTGGGAACCTTGCACTCACCCTCCGCAGTTGTTGATTTTTATCCTCACGTTCCCAGCATGCGTGATGATGTCACTTCCTGGAAGTGACATCATCACATGGGTCAAAGGGTGGCCCAGTGTGCGCTCCCATCCTCACCAAAGGACTGAATCCCCCCCCCATGGACCTGATTCGGCCCAAAATGGGCCCGTTGTGGGGTGTGGGGGCGTGGGAGTGTGAGAGTGTGCCACGGTGGGGCGTGGGGGTGTGTCGTTCTGCTGGGGGGGCGCCCCAGGGACACTCCCCCCACTTGCCAGGTAAGTGGGGTCGGGGGAGGAGGTAGAAGCAGGAGATCCCCCACCTCGAGCGGGGGAATGGCAGCCTTAGATTGTATGTAATTATGTTACTGTGATTTGCCCTGAGCCCACTTGCGGGGAGGGTGGAATAGAAATGCAATAAAATAAAATAAATAAATAATTGTGGATGAAGCACTGTATGCAGCAGGCAGACCTTTCCTCCCTCCAAACCAGTAGCCTCTCGAGGCCTCCATATTGTTGAAACTGGGACTTGTGGTAGCCTTGTACCAAAATTTCTATGGGCATGAAGGGGCTATAGTAAAAAGCAAGAACTGGGTGGCTTTCGATTGCCTCTTCCGCCTCTTGTCACCCGTTTCCCACAAGAGCTGCCACCTGCCACATATTTTTTCATCCACTTATTCTGCCATTCCCACCATCACCTTCTCTGAGGACTCAGGCTGCATGTGGGTAGGGTTGCCAGCCTCCAGGTAGGACCTGGAGATCTCCCAGAATCACAACTACTCTCCAGACTACATAGATCACTTCCCCTGGAAGAAAGGGCTGATTTGGAAAATGGACATCTCAGCATTATACCCCCACTGAGGTCCCTCCCCTCTCCAAATCCCACCTTCCGTCCTCAAATCTCCAGGTATTTTCCAACCCAGATTTGGCAGCCTAACTTCTATGAAAACAGAAAGGCAGGAAAGATTTGTGTTTGCACAGGTGCCATCGCCCCTGTAATTTGTAGGATGCTATATAATATCTGCGTTATACTCAGAATGGATCTGCCAGATAACTTGGGGATCGTGAGAGTTATTGATTACCTTTTTGCTTCACTTAACACCTGTAAAACTGAATTATTTTATTTCGTTTCTGCCAGGCTCGTGCAGGTGGAAGCTCTTTTCTTAATAGCTACTTTTCTCTATGAATCGTTAACGAAGCCTGATAAAAAGACGTTTAAAGGTGTGGTCTGCGTGATCCAGAAATAGAACATCCAACACAAAAAAAGTTTACGATGCTTGTATCGATTGTAAGACCGGCTTCATGGCTATTGTTGAGTGCTTGATTTTATAATTAATTGGCTTCAAACTGTTCATCTGGTTATTAAAATAAGAAACTTTATGACTGCTAACATCCATGCTATTTACAAGAGAAGACAGGAATGGCTGGGTTTCACCTCATCGCCACAAACACAACTGTAGCTTATCTTCAGCACTGGACGGTCACAGATGTTTACTTCTTCTGAACTTCCATTAGCTATTATGGGTCGGGAAGATCCAAACAGCTGTATGTGGTGTTCCACATGGGCGCTGTTGTTTTTCATGGCCTGCCATTTTCCTTTGTGGTGCCTCCCCTCAAAAACAAAAACAAACTATTCTTGAAGGCTGGGATACCCTATAGAGACGCATTTGATTCCTCTTGAGGGGCCATATCTGAAACAGTAAGCCTGCAACGAATTCATGCACCAAATTGCCTTAGGCAAACGCAGAGAGCTCTTTGGCTCCTAGCCACAGTAAATATCTATTGAGAGATGCCTAATCCTTTTTGAAGCCATCTAAATTCCTGGCCAGCATCTCATCTTTTGGTAGAGGATTATATACCAATCTAGTTTATTTTGCATTCTAATTACCTATTCTGAATGTGTTTAAGTTGCAGTGTTCTGTCATTAAGTATAACCAGATCCATTGTGAAATTAAACCATCTTAAATTTAGTAATGTTGAACGGTTACAATCAGAGCAGTAAATACAGCCAGCTTCAGAAATCACAACACTTCACAGAAAGCAAAGGCAGATACCCTGAGAAATATTCTTTGCTTTTATTTTTGGTTCACTTTAGTTATTATTTTAATTATTCTTTCCCTGTATTAAAACTATTACGCCTCTTCACATGAAACACCTTTCTGTCTGAAACATTTTCATCACAGAGTGGAATTGTTATGTCCTCTCTTCATCTTCCTACTTGCCAAAATTTAGTTAGATAGGATCCAGTGTGATGTGTGGCAAGAGTGACAGACTAGGATCTGGGATTCAGATTCAATTCTCTGCTCTGCCATGGAAGCTCATGGGTGACCTTGGGCCAGTCAGTCACACTCTCTCAGCCTAATCTTCCTCACACTAGGCTTGTCAATCCTCCGCCTGGGGTGGGGGATCGCCTGGTCCCACCTTCTCCCCCTGCCCCCACTTACCTAGCCAGCAGGGGGGCACCCCCTGGGGTGCCCCCTGGCAGCACGGCACACCCCTGCGCCCCACAACAGGCCCATTTCAGGCTGAATCAGACCCATGGGGGGGGGGACAATTCAGCCTCCTTGCCAGGTGCAGGAGCGCTCCTGGGCCATCCTTTGACCCGCATGATGACTTCACTTCCTGGAAGTAACATCATCATGCACGCCGGGAATGCGTGTGCAAAGATACAGACTTGGTGCTTCACAAAGTGAGTGCCAGGGTCCCAGTCTCCCACCGGGGGACTCACAGGACCTGACAACCCTACCTCACAGAGTTGCTGTGAGGGGGGAAATGGAGGAAAGAATTACGTAAGCCACTTTGGGTTCCCCATTGGGAGAAAAGTGGGTTATAAATGGAGTTAAAAAATAAAAAATAGGAGGAAATATCCCCCATTCATAGACAAAGTAACATTCTCTCTTAGCCATTTGGGTAGAGGGACATGACAACTCTGGCATGTGATTGACTTTTCTTTCCTTTTCTGGGAGGTGAGGAGGTATGTTTTAAACAAAAATGAAGCAGGCATCCAAGAGAGAGAAGCTTAAACTTGCCCTCCCCCACCTTAACTCGCAGAATATGCTTGAGTCTAGCATTTTTCTCCCAAACCAGCTGACTTTTAGACTTGCCATCAATCAACCAGTTAAGTAAGTCTGGGAAGTTGCAGCGTTAGTTCGCCTCACCTTGCATAATGTCAGTTGGATTAGGTATATTAAAATCCATTAAAGGATAAAGATGATTTGGTTTGAACATTTGAATGCAAATCCTGAGATGATACGTCATCAATACGTAATTGGGGGCAGGACAATGAGTCTTGGTGTGAGAACAAATATTCCAGATATGGGAATATACTAATTTTCATCTGTGAAATGCTGAAGAGTATAGAGCCAATTCACATTCTAACAACAACAATATTCTATTTGTATACTGCCCTTCAGGACAACTTAACGCCCACTCAGAGTGGTTTACAAAGTGTGTTATTATTATCCTCATGGCAATCACCCTGTGAGGTGGATGGGGCTGGGAGAGGTCTGAGAAGCTGTGACTGACCCAAGGTCACCCAGCTGGCTTCACGCAGAGGAGTGGGGAATCAAACCTGGCTCTCCAGATTACAGTCCTGCCACTTTTAAGCACTACACCAAACTAATGCTTCCATGTAGACAGCAAGCATACTGATGCCCTGAGAATTTGCACTTGGTCTCCTACCTTCTGTGTAGAATTACTTTTGCCAGAATAAGCCACCCCTTGGCAGATTCCACTGTCTCTCTCACACCACTGGGCTGGGGGGATTTGCACTGATTTACAAAGGAAGGATCTATTCTCCTTTTAGACACTGCTCTTTTTCAAGAAACAAAACAGCTGCTTAGACCAGCTATATTTCCTCCCACTTTAATCATCCACCAATAGGAAATGCTTTGACAAATAAAATAAAGCTCCTTTAAGCAAATATTAAAGATTTTCAGCTTGGGTTTTTTTTCCTCCTTAAGAGAAAAATGCTTACAAAGGATTTTCATGTTTAAAATAAAAAATTCCCAGTCAGCTTTATAAGGGGTAAAATGAAAGCCGCTGAAAAAAACCAAGACTGGATGGAATTCCACTTGTGGTTCAATTGAAGCCTCGAAAGGCCTGCCAAAAACAACCGTAAGAACATGATAGCTGAACTTTGCCCTACATTGTAGTTGAAAATACTGGAAATCTAGAATGCTTTTGTTTCTCTCAGAAAAAAAACACATTTGTTTAATCTTGTCTGTCACAGCAAATAATCAAATATGTAGATACCCTAATTCTAGGGCTGCCACCTCCAGGCTGGGACATTCCTGGAGATTTGGGGGTAGAGCCAGAGAGGGTAGGATTCGGGGACGGACCTTTGCAAAGTATAATGCCATAGAGTTCGTCCTCCAAGGCAGCCGTTTTCCCTCGGGGAACTGATCTCTGTTGGCTAGGGACCAGCGGTGATTTTGTGGGATCTCCAGGCTCCAGCTGGAGGTTGGCAACTTGGCAACCCTGCCTAATTCAATGAATCTTACCATCTCTGCAAGGGACGTTTGAAGAGGACGTCCATCCATTACCTGGATGGTCTGGGAGTTGTTGCTCCTTCCTGTCCTGCCCGGTAGTGAAGGAACTCAGCTCACAGAGTACGGATCTGCGAGTAATTAAGGTAGCCTTTTAATGATAGCATAAAAACAGGCTGGATTAATAGATTTTTCTTAGTTTTTAGAACTTTTTTTCTTCTTTTAACCATCAATTATACTTTGGTTAAATGAGAGAATCTGCGGATTGTGTCCTAGTAGTTTTTCCTCTCAGTCTCTTCCAGTTCTTCTCTTTGATGTAGCTACCATCCCCGGTAGCTTTGAGCCACACATTTGTGGTTGAAGGGGGCCCTTTTTCCTCTCTCTTTTGCCAGTGGAAAAACTGATTGGATACAACCCTATAAATGCTTCCGAGGTAGCCCAGTTGGGCAGCTGCAGCTAACATAACAAAGATCTTGCAGCATTTCAAAGACTAACAGATTTTTTCACTGCCAGAGCCCACTTTGTCAGCTACGTGAAGGGCCTTTATAGAATCCACACAGTTTCCTTCATTACTTAGGGTTGCCAGATGGGGTCTGGAACAATACCAGACCCCAGGGGAGGGCACAGTTACCTTTCTTTAATATTCACGCATGTGCACACTCCTGGCCAGCATGATGACATCACCACAGGAAGTGATGTCACTGCACTGACCACTTCCAGGGGCCCAGCTGGTTGGCTGGCCACTCCCGGGCACTGCTGTGCAACAGCAGAGGCCAGCTGGGTGGCCCACTCTTGCCAGTGCAGGATGTTGGGTGCCCTGGCTGCTGGCCACATCCCTGGCCTGTGGTGATGCTGTACAGCTATAGGTAGTTGGGCAGTGTCAGGCTATGGATGACAGGCTATGGCAGATAGACCCCTGTACCCTCACAGCAAGAATCCAGGCTCTTGGTTAGGTTTTATTCAGGAATCAAATCATTTCCACAGATATGTTCATAGAATTACTCAGAAGCAAGGTAAGCAACTAAGCAGCACGAACAGGTTGACAGGAATGGCAACATGTGGGAAAACCCTTCCTCTTAACGCACGCATTTACTCCTTCCCCCTACCATCAGCAACGCAGAACTTTTGGCACGAACCAGTCCTGAGAACGTCTCACATATTTGCACTACCAAGTCTAGACACTGAGAAAGCAGGAGATCAAAGTTGAAACATAGCAGCGCATGGGAGTGAGCAGCGTACAAGGTCAGAAGCACTGAGAGCTTCTACAGTCTGTTAGATAAGACACCTGCAGCTTCAATAAGCCTGTGAAAGCAAACCAGTTATGGCATTGGCAATATGACATCAAGTTATAGCATGAGACATTGGTTCAGAACAACAGGTCAGCATCAAGCATGGCATGGATGAGGCACAGACAGGGCTGGGTGATGGGAGGGAGAGGGGGAAGGAGAGGGGCCAGGTGTCCAGTATTTGGGGGACATTTCCTCTAGACAGTCCCCCCAAATTCCAAACTGTCCGGGTGAATACTGGACGCCAGGCAACGCTATCATTACTGCAAGCACCAAAAAAGACATTTGAACTGCTGTGCTCCCCAAACATAGCTATATGAATGGGCTAGAGGTTACAACATTGTGAGGCATTTTTTTCATTTCCCACTAATCACTTTTCTTGTTATTAGAGTAAAAAAAGAAAAGCTTGATCATTACAAAGCAGCAACCCGCCCCCCCCAACATTTTTTCCAGTAAAGAACAGAGACTCCATAGTGACCCACAACTTAAAACTGAAGGGAAGTCCAATGTTGCCGTCAGGCAGTTCTTCTCAGCAGTGCCATTTAGAGTGTCCAGCACAGAAGACAGGTGATTCCTTTGTGCTTCAGTCAGGGTTGCCACCAGCAGGTTGGAGAATTCCTGGAGATTTGGGGGTGGAGCTTGAGGAAGGCGCTCAGCAGGCTCAACAACTCTAGATTCAGACTGTGTGTGTGTGTAATAGTTCCTCAGGTGCATCTACTTTTCAGAATATTTTGAGATGTTTTAATCCAGTCCATTGCAGTGACTCAAATCCTGATCAACATTTATTTGCCCCCCTCAATCAAGTAGTAAGAAAAATTTAGGCCAATGGTAGCATTTAGAACAATTATGTGTGAGATTTTTTGTTAAATGCTTTTGAAACACGCTGCTGTCTTGCAGTTTAAACACATACATACCAGAGCAGAGCTCCGAAACTCACTGTACACTTTCTTTCCTACTGAAATATCTGTATGTTCCCTCCCTACAGAACCCTGAAATGGTAACCTTGGTTGCCATCCACACATGCTAGTGGGCTGGCCAGTAGGTCTTTGAAAACCCAGTCAGACTGAGTCAAGGCCTGTTTGAAAACAGTCGTATTCTCCTTGCAGGCTTAATGTCTAGTCCCCCTGAAGGTCAGACTCTGAGAAATTGGCCTTTGTATCCCACATCCTCTCTGAAATGTCTCTGGCAAATGTTTCCCTGTTCACATCCAGGGATTATTCTCAGTGTCACCCAGCTGCGTGTCCTACAGCTGAAGAACAGCTATTTATTGACTCAGAAAGGTTCCCACTTGAGAAGCAGTGTGCTAGAGGAAATAACAGTTCACTTCTCATGCCTTCTAGTTTTTTGTAGCAGTTGTTGAATCTGTCCATTAAACCGAATTATTCTTTTACTAGCATGTCAGCAATTGTTCTTTTTCTGACATAGCATTTTACTGACATAGCATATTCCTAGCATAGGAATGGGTAAATTTGGTCTTGTATGTTCTCTCCCCCCCCCCTCATTATTTTGTTTATATACACGGTTCTCCTCAATTTTATCCTCACAACAGCCCTGTGAAGCATTCAGGCTGAGAGGGAATAACTGGCCCATGGTAGGTTTGCCAGCCTCTAGGTGGGCCCTGCAGTTCTCCGAGAATTACTATTGATCTCCAGAAAGAAAAAAAAAGAGAGATCCCCTGGAGAAAATACCAAAAGAGAAGATTACAACGATGAATCCTTACTAGACAGCAAGTCAAAACAGACAATCAAGTCAGTCACCACTCATTTTTGATTTTTGGGCTCCATTCATCAGCTGAGGAATGATTTCCGAGCAACAACGGAGGGGCATCACAGAGTAAACTAGCCAAAAATGCAAGGACCAACCGCGGACACAATAATTAATGTTCTTAAAGTGCACCGTGCATTGAATAAATTCCAATTCATTTAATCTTAAATAAGTTACTATGCCAATACTAACACTTAAAGCGCAAGGTGCCTCCCAAACAGTTATAATCAGTTACAACCACAGTCAAAAGCGACTACAATCAGAGTTAACAGTTGTACCATGTTCACATCCAAGAATCACAATAGTAAAGACAGTAAAATCCACAACGTGTTTCTTCTTTATGTTCACATCTGAGATTTGGAATTGAGGTGAGTATGGCAATATTGATGTCTTCTTGCTTGTTGCCACCTATGCTGACAACGGGGAGGGGGAGCGCGGAATAACAAGACCAGAACCAGTGTTGGAGTAAAAACAGGCCACAACTTTATTAGCATAACAATAGGAGCATTGGCGCAGCATGAGGGGCAGATCCCAGGAACCCTCGGCTGGCCCGCCTGCCAGCCGGAACCCACCCCCCTCAGCCATGCTGAAGGGGGGACCCAAGGAGCGGCATACGGGGGAGTCACCTGGGTGTGCACCCCTGAGTGGCCTCCCCTGCCACCTGGGAGTGAGCTTTCCTGACCGCCCCCGAGCCGGGCAGGCCCTTCCATAGCTCACCCCCAAGATCCCTTATGGGGATCCCCTTAGAGGGCCTGGGCGCGCAGGCCCTGGCCCCCCGAACGAGATCTGCCCCGATGCTCACCGCCACAGGAGCCCCCCTCGGGGCTCCCCGCCAACGCTCCTATGTGGAGCCAAGATAACAGGCCATCCCTGATGTCTTGCAGCCAGATATCCTGACCCCAACTGGAGAGGTGGACCCTGTCGGGGCGAAAAAGAGGGTCCAAGCGATGTGAAATGTCCGGGTGACTGACAAAGAGGGCCCCTTGTTCCGTGACGAACCTCTCAACGGCCCGGGCCAGCCTCTGCCTGATGCCGTCCACCTTCCTGGGGCAGCGTGCCCCCCGCCACACCTGCCTCTGCAGGAGGTCTGACCAGAGAAAGGCCGTCCGCGGGAAGAGCCTGAACAACTGGCCCAAGTCAGCGCACAGTGATCGCTTCAATTCCGGGCACTCGCGCTCGCCGATGTCATTCTCGCCGAGCTGGATCACGATGGCGTCTGGTGGGCCCTGGAGCTGGGCCTGGCGTGTCAGCATGGGGATGAGGGCATCCCACCGCATGCCCCGAACCCCCATCCAGCGGATCTGGAGCCGGTCGTCCAAACCCAGGTGTTGACCCCAGCCGGAGGCCGCCGCGTATTTTCCCGCCCAGTGGACGATGCTGTGGCCGCACAACCATGCGATCTTCCCCCTGCCTGGGCAGAGTAACACACAATCATTAGCGAGGGGTCGCCCCATGGGGGCGGATATAGGAACGAAACGCGCTGGAGCGCCAGCGGCTGATGGCCTGTATGGCCGGTGCGGGGAGCCCCAACCCTGCGGCCACAGTGGCGGCCCCGATGCGAAAGGAGTGAGTGCCAAACTGCATGGGGGGGGAAACCCGCGTGACGCAGGCATGCCCTCAGGACTGAAGCAAACTGGTAACGGGTGAGGAGCGAACGGTCCGCGTGCAGGAAGAGAGGGCCGGGGCAGGGCGGGCGTACGGACAGATATACCCTGATGGCCCAAACCGGGCACAGGCGCCTGCCCTTGGCAGCCTGAAGCACGACGGAAGCCCCGTGACCCCGCTGGTCGGTCTTAGAACGCCGCAGGAGAATAGTCACCCTGCGGGGGGAGCAAGAGACGTCAGAGACGGCCAAGGCCCGCCCCGATGTGTCGGACCGGGAACCCGCGACCACCTCACTGATGCGGAAGGCACCGAAAAAGGTGAGCAGGAAGGCGGCGCGAAAAAGGCACACCTCAGGCGCGGACCAGCAGAGGCAGGGGAGTGCATGAAGCACCTGCTCCAAAATAGCTAAGGTAATTGGGCGCCGGGAGTCAGGGGGCTGCGGGGCCAGCCTGGCCCAGCCCTCGAGGGCCCGCCGGGCAAGGAAACCACTGCAAGGGTCGGGGAGGCCCTGTGCTTCACAAAGTGAGTGCTAGGGTCCCAGGGCGGCTGAGATGAGGGCCTGAAGCCGAGCTAGCTTGTCCGCCGGGAGCCTGGATCTGCCGGCTACGGAGTCCAATTCTATGCCCAGATAAGTGAGGCAGGAGGAGGGGCCCTCCGTTTTCTCCTACGTGAGGGGCACCCCCAGCTCGCTGGCCAAGGCCTGGAAGGAGCTGAGGCGGTCGGCACAAGCCAAACCGCCTGGGGGGGTCATCAACAGGAAGTCATCTAAATAATGACAGATGAATGGGGACCCCATGCGCACCTTGGCCGCCCACTCGATAAAGGTGCTAAACATCTCGAAGGCCGCGCAGGCCACTGAACAACCCATTGGCATAGCCTTGTCGACGTACCACTTATCCTGGAACTTAAAGCCCAGCAAACAGTGGTCTAGAGGGTGGACCGGGAGCAAGCGGAAGGCTGACTGCACATCGCACTTGGCCATGAGGGCGCCCTGCCCGCATGCCCTGACCAGGCGGACGGCATGGTCAAATGATGCATACCGGACCGAACAGAGCTCGGGTGGGATCAAATCGTTCACCGACGAGCCCTTGAGATAAGACAGATGGTGGATGAGGCGAAATTCCCCAGGGGTCTTCTTAAGGACGACCCCCAGGGGTGAAACCCTGAGGTTGGGGAGAGGGGGGTGATCGAAAGGACCCGCCACTCACCCAGCCAGCACCTCCTTGGCTACCTTGGCCGCAACCACCTCCGGGAAATCTCTGGCGGACTTTAGATTACTGGCCGTTGTGGCAACTCGGGGGCCGGTGAAGGGGATCCTGAAGCCCCCCGCGAAACCCTCGCGCAGGTATTTGGCGGCCTGTCTATTAGGGTAGCATGCAAGGAGGGGAAGGAGGGCTGCCAAGCGGACGGGGGTTTTGGCGAGGCCCAACGCTGCCTGCCCCGGATTAGTTGCCGCCACCAGAGACCTGGGGAGCAGAGGAGGCCGATCCTCCTTCCTTCCGAGCAGCTGCGGCGGAGGACCGGCCCCCCCGAAAGGGCTGGGAGGGGGAAGCTCCCCGGGGGCATGACGGGCGGGCGTGAGGCCCCCCACAGGAGTCGCAGTTGTGGTCAAACCAGCACTTTGGATGGAAGCACTTGCCCTGGTTGTACTCCCAGCAGGGGCCCCTGGGCCTGTCCCGGCGAAAGGACCAGCGCGAGCCATGGGAACCCTCCCCCTTTCCCCTCATGTGAGGCCCCACCAACCAAAGCCAAAGTTTCTAATTAATCAGGTCCCACTGGGCCCGTGGGTTGTGGGAGGCCCTCTTACGGAAGGCCTCATCATATTCCATGGCCGCCTGTTCCCCAGCGAGGGCCCGAGCCCGGAGGACATTGCTGAGATGGTTGGACAGGTGCCAGCCCCTATCGGGGTACGCCACCTGCACCACCCCCATGTATACAGAGAAGCCCTCCAGCCAGTTAGAAAATGTCCATTCAGCTGCAGGCTTGCTCGCCTTCTTATCCCGCTTGGAGGCGGGGGCAGACCTGCCGTCCTCCGCCTCTGGCTTCAAGAGTGAAAATATATCCATATAATAGCCATTGAGGATACGTTCCCGCACTCTGCGGGACAGGTGGAGGCCCGGAGGGTCCTCATCATCCATGAAGGATGCACCCTGGGGAGATGGCTCCCCTTTGCCCCAAACCTCCCGGGGATCCCGCTCGCCCCCAATGCCCCTGGCCCGCCGCCGCTGGGCCCATGCTGGCAAGCCTGGGACCCCGGACGCTTCCTCCCAGTACTCCTCCCAAGGGGACCCATCCTCCGACGAGGAGGACTCACCTGTGGTTTCCCCGCTGTCTGAGTCCTCCCGGCGACGCCGGCTTCTTCTCCTTCGCGCCTTCCTCCCCTTCTTCGCTGGCCTCTGGCGCTCCCTGCTGCCCGATTCTGCCGAGCTGGCAGAGGAGGAGTGAGGACTCTCCTTGGCTGGGGCGGCGCGCTTCCTCCCCCGCCTGCTGCCCGTGCCGTGCCGTAGGGCCCCCACAGGCCCAAGAAAAGGGGACCCTGCCCCAGACCCGGAGTTCCCCAACTGGTCTACCCGGGCGGTCAGTAGCTCTAAGGCCTGGCTGATGCTGCTCAAGGAGGCTGGGGCAGGGAAGGCCTGGCCCTTGGCTGCTCTGGCTGGGCTCCGCCCCGTGCGCCTCCCCCCCTTGGCCCGGGATGCTGGCTTCGGCCTACGGTGGTTGCCTGGCCCAGAGGCCGGGCCCCTCCCCCTGGAGCTGCCGCTGGGTCCCCCCGCATCCGAGGGGGGCGGGGACTGCCCCGTGCCGTCGGCCCTCCGTGGAGGGCGACGAGTCCTCCTCGCGGGAGTGCGGCCTACGGAGGAGCTCATTCTGGCGCTGCCCGTGGAGGCAGTGCTCCTGCCCCCCCCTGCTCCTGCGTTCTGGGAAGGGGGCGTGCCTTTGCCTGGCGGGCGGGGGGCTTTGCTCCCCCAACCGCCGCTGGCCCTGGCTGTAAGCGTGCCCCTCCCCGTAGCCCTGGTCTGCTTTGCAGGGGCCATGCCGCCCGACCCCCCTGCCTGCTATCCCCCCCCGGGCCGAAGGAGCTACTTGACCCGGCGTCCTCCAGCGTCCTGCGCACCGCTGCCGCTTCTGCTCCGCGAGGCCCGAGGCACCACACCGCTCCGAACTCGTGCCCTCGTGATCTGCGTGCGCTCCTCGCTGCGGGGTCTTCTGCCGAGCCTGGGCTGCCGCTGCTCCTCTCGCACGGTTGGGGCGAAAGGCTCAGCTCCGGCCTTGCGCCTCCAACCCACGCCCGCTCGGTCTTCGGCTGCCCGTTCCCGCTGCGATCCGCCGCCTCGATCTGATCTGTTACAACTCCGCCGTCAACTGCAGCGAGGCGGAGCCGGCCACGGGGTTATAGAGGGAGGGGCTGGACCAGAGGGAAGACCGCAGTCCGGCCCCGGGCCCCGCCCCCCCAGCCAACCCCGGCCGCCCCGATTGGACAGCCGGGGTTTGAATCCATTGGCTGGGGGTCGCCCCGGGCCGCTGGGAAGCCCCGCAACATGGCGACCGCCTCGCTTCGCCCTCCCCTGCGCCGGCGGCAACCTGGGCCCAGGTAAGTCTGAGCCCGACGATTCTTTTCCAGGTCTAATTCCAAAAGTCGCAAGTGGTCAACGCAGTTGTTGTCTCCTGAGTGAGAGAATCCACAGCTACCCAGAACCACTCAACAGGCAGCTAGCACTTCTCCTGTTTCATACCCAGCTTTTTCAAGAGTGTTCTACAAGCAGTTATCTCCAGCTCAGTCACTCAAAAATCATATATCTTCTCTTAGCCCAAATGGAAACCCTTTGCTGTATCTGGGTTTCCATTTGGGCTAAAAGAAGTTATATGATTTTGGGGTGACTGAGCTGGAGATAACTGCTAGCAGAACACTCTTGAAAAAGCTGGGTACGAAACAGGAGAAGTGCTAGCTGCCCGTCGAGTGGTTCTCTAGGTAGCCTGCGCAAGTGATGTGTGTGTGTATATATATAGAGAGAGAAACATTTTTTAAAAAGGCTTTATAAGACTAATTGATTTTCAGAATGGATGATTATAATCTTTTTGAGGAGGGCAAAAGTAGAAATTAGAATTTGTGGCTTATTTTCTAACATACTATTGTTCATTCTTATTTCTGGTACTAGCCTTATATGACATCAGATGATGGTGTTCTTTCTGTTGGTTCATAGTTGGGCCTAAAGGATGCAAAAAGATTACAATTGTAAATCAATTGGTCTTATTAAGCCTTTAAAAATTGGTTTTATATATATACACACACACACACATCACTTATGCAGGCTAATAGAAAGGGCTTGTCAGAGTAAAGATTAATAACAGTAATTTGGTATTTTCTTGTTTTGAAGAAGAAGGAAAAAAAACAGATGTTGTGTGAAGATAGCCAATAATCACTCTATTATTCTTGGTAGAAGTAGTTCTAGGACTTTTATTTATTGTTGTCATTTATACACCACCTTTCTCTCCGATGGGTTTCCAAAGTGGCAAACATCATTCTCTTCTTCTCACAATAATCCTATGAGGTAGGTTAGGCTGAAAGTTTGTGACTGGCCCAAAGTTACTAGTGACTTTTTATGGTAGAGTAGGGATTCAAACCTGGGTCTCTCAGATCATCATCATCATCATAACAACATTCAATTTATATACCACCCTTCAGGACAGCTTAACACCCACTCAAAGAAGTTTACAAAGTATGTTACTATTATCCCCACAACAAAACACCCTGTGTGGTGGGCAGGGCTGAGAGAGCTCTAAGAGAGCTGTGACTGACCCAAGGTCACCCAGCTGGCTTTAAGCTGGGGAATCAAACCTGATTCTCCCGATTAGAGTCCCGCACTCTTAACCACTACACCAAACTGGATGCACATATTTGGTGTTGCCTGAGTCAGACCATAAAAAGCCCCTGTCTGATTTTACTGGGGGAGGGGGGAGGAAGGGTTCATTGGTGACTTTGAGGTTCTTTTGGTCCCCTTTGTTTAAGCTTCTAGAATTTCTGGCTGCCTGATTTGTATTTATAGCCAGATATTTATATTTAGTCATACTGGGTGACGGATACCATTTCTAAATCCCTGCGCTTGGGATCCAAGGTCAATTCTTCTTTCTACTCTGCCGACAAAAGGCCGAATGTGCATTATGTTTGGGGGCTCGGAAATCCCATTGCAGCACCAGCTTCTGCTTTCTTTGGGATGTTGTTGGTTCTGATCCATTATAGTCCTTTCGCTCACCTCCTGCTTCCAGTCAGCTGCCACATTCTGTGCTACGGGTGCCAGCAAGAGGCCAGCAATACATTGATGTGACTTCTGGCATGTCCCTCCCTGGTGACACTCTAGCATTCGACTGGAGAGTTGCCAGCAATGTGCTGATGTCACTTTGCTGTTGGGACGTGTTGGGGCAGTGCGTTGGGGTGTTAGCAATCCTCCCCATTTCACCCCCATTTTCCTCCCTCTACTCAACAGGAGATCCCCCACCCCAATGGGAAAATGGCACCCCTAGCCTGAAATGCCAGTAGGAACTGAGGAATGCTGGGACTTGTAGTTTTTAGGACGGAGCATCATATCAGGAAGCACCTGCACAAGCACATGTTCTTGTGCTCTCTCACCTTCTCTCTCCCACAACTTGTGCCTGTTGCACAACTAGAGATGGGCATGAACAGCAATTCGAACCAAAAAGAAGTCACGCACAGCCCAATCTGCTGTTTGCAAACAAGCTGTTCACGAGGCCCCATTCTAAACGAACAGGTGGTCGTTGCAAGCCTCGTTCATTGCTGTTCGTCAAGCCAGACAGTCTGGCACCTGCAATCAATTCCCTTGGCAACTTAGGCAGGGATTGTCTGAACTCTGTCTGAACTCCTGCTGTTGCCCTGGAAACCCCAATGTAAGCCCAATTTAGCTTGATAGGCAGGTCTTCCTTTCAAGTGTGGAGCTCCAAATTTGTTACAAGGGAACAAAGACCAGGGGGGAAGGGGGCTCCCAGCTCTGGCTTTGGAGAGGAAGAGACAGCTGCGGTTGGCATTTTGATAGAGAGAGTGCATTGGCGCTTGGATTTTCTTTGTATGTGGTGGGATAGGGATCTACTCCTTCAAGTTCCAGGGCTGTTGCCAGGCTCTGGGGCCAAGCTATTATTTATTATTGGTACCTTTCCTGGTGCCTGCTCAGGTCAGGTTTCTGGGAGTGGTGCAGTAGGAATCTTGACTTGGATGATGGTTGGAGGAGAGCCTGCTGGCCCCCACGAACAGCCAACCACAAACATATTCGTGAACAGGGCCATGTTCGTGGTTGTTCATGAGTCCCTGTTCGTGGATGGCAACAAACAACGAACATCATGTTCGGGGTTTTTCCCTGTTCGTGCCCATCTCTATCCACAACACAGAATGGAATTGGTTTTTGTTCTAACACAGCTTTTGATTAGGCCTGCCTTTTGCCCACCTGCAGAGGGTTAGGCAATGCTGGGTCACTTTATGTTTCAAGCAGGAGGGGGATCCAGCACTCACCTTGTGAGACTCCTCGCGTGTGCAAAAAGTGTACTGGCCCAGAAGGTTTTTTGCCTCCTGGGCCCATTCCCTGTGCCAGTGGGATCCCTACAAAGCAAGGCAAAGAAATCTAACAAAAGGACCCTACTGAATAATCCACAGCGGCACAGAAATTTCATTCCGTAAAATGCTTCTGCCCTACTTATGGTAGTTGTGTAAGGTGAGCACAGATATGATAAAGGGAGTAAATGGTGTCAGTAATTATGCAGCAGTAAAATCATGATAATAGGAGGCCACTCTTTAAGCTTTTGCTGACTAGGGAAATGCCAAGTCATGAATTGCTGAGTCATACCAGTGCGGCACAAGTTGGCAAGCAGCAAAAAAAAGGTGTACTTTATTTTAATTATTAACATCATGAAAAAGAAAACTGTTTACAGAAACTGTGCAGTTGCTACATAGGAAATTCAATATTTGGCTGTTTTTGTTCCTCTTTTGCCCATAACTTTGTAAGCCTTGTTTGAATTAACTTTTCAGTTTAGGTTTCGGCATTCCTTTAATACATACAAAAACGTTAATGTTTTGTACAGCAATCTCTAAGCCTTGTTCGAGAACTAAGGTCATGTGATCTTAGGGCAAGTCCTCAAAGGACCAGTACCTGAACATTGTTAAATATGAGGGAATGTGTCTAAATTACACCCTAGCAGTGTGGATCTTTAGACATTATAGTTCTCAGAACTAAATAGAAACATTAAAATAATGAATTTGAAAATAAATTTATGGAAACTAGTCCTTTGGGAGAGTCTTCCTTGAGAATCTTCCTCAGAAAGGGAACTCTTGAAAATAGCTAGTTCCTAAACAGGCGCCAGCCTCCGGTTGGTGGCTGGAGATCTCCTGAAATTACAATTGATCTCCAGGCAACAGAGATCAGTTCCCCTGGAGAAAATGGCTACTTTAGAATGTGGACTCTGTGGCCCTTCCCCAAGACCCACCTTTCCCAGGCTCCACTTCCCACATTTCCAGGAATTTCCCAACCTAGAGCTGGCAACCATATCTCCCAGAATCACAACTTATCCCCAGACTATAGAGATCAGTTCGCCCCTGGAGAAAACTGCTCCTTTGGAAGGTGGACTCTGTGGCATTATAACCCACAGATGTTCCTCCCCTCCCCAAACTCTGCCTTCCCCTGTCTCAACCCCCAAATGTCTAGGACTTCCTCAACCCAGAGTGGGCAACCACCCTACTTCCTACACAGTTTTTCCTGAGGAGTCTGGGAGCATTGATCCATAAATGAGAATGCTGGAGTTTTTAGGAGATAGGAAAGAAAAAAATTATCCCATTTTTTTCAAAGATGCTCTGTGCCGTGTACACGTGGTTCTCCCCTTTCCATTTTGTCCTCAGAACAGCATTGTAAAGAAAGTTAGACGAAGAGAAAATGGCCGAATCCAGATCGCTCAGTGGGTTTCCCATGGCAAACAAAAATTTGAATATAGGTCTCCCTAGGCCTGATCCAGTGCACAAAACTGGCACACCATAGAAGTGATGGATAAAGTTGCATGTTGTAGGGGAAGGTTGGTAGCAATGAGCAGAATGGGCAACCAGCAAAAGATGGGCGAGTTGAGGACTTACTGTCTGTGGTGGAGCTATTGGCACCCCCAGTGTAATTATGTCACTTCCAGCATGACCCAAAAGTGATGTCATTGTTCTGGTGGGGGGACTTGTGTATGACGCTCTAGCATAGTTTAATCATAGAGTTTTGTGCAAATGCTAGAGCGTCACCCAGCATGATGATACCACTTCTGGGTCACACTGGAAGCGACATTAATGCACCAGGGATGCCAGTTGAACCTCCCCCATTTCCCTAGGGAATTTCCTCTCACCACCCAGCTGAGTGGCAGCAGGCAATGAGAAAGGAGGCCAGGAGATCTCCTACTACTAATGTGAAGCTGGCTACTCTGTCGCCACCATTATTGATGACACCGAAGAACATCAAGGTTTCAAGATCTCTTGGGTTCCCCAGAAGCCATGCAGCTTGATAGAACCACTGCTCAAATTACATCTAGGTTAGAAAAACAAAGCCCAATTAATTGCAACTATGTTCAATCTTTTGTCAACATTGCACCAAAATGATGACACTCCTCTCTTACTGTCACTTTAGACTCTGGCAGGTAACGTGACTGGGGGACAGTTTTATGTACAAACGATTTATGTACAAACAATACCTCTGACTGGCTTCAGAGCAGCTGAGCAAACATATCCAACATTGGCAGGCTGTATCCAGCCTCTGTCCTGCTTCTCAGCTGGACCGATCAATGTATATATTTTTTCAGTCCTTTTGCACATTTACAGCTAGTGGGCTGTATTCCGTGTCCTCAACTGCCAGTAAAACGGGTGCTTTTAAAAGCGAACTTTTCTCAGTCAATACTTTCTAAGAGGGCTTTTTTTTCTGGGAAAAGAGGTGGTGGAACTCAGTGGTGGAACTCAGGACCACACAATGACATCACTTTGGGTCAGCTGGAACAAGGGGGGGGTTAAGGTTTAAATTGCCCTCGGTGGAAATGGTCACATGGCCAGTGGCCCCGCCCCCTGATCTCCAGACAGAGGGGAGTTTAGATTGCCCTCTGCGCAGCAGCGCGGAGGGCAATCTAAACTACCCTCTGTCTGGAAATCAGGGGGCGGGGCCACTGGCCATGTGACCATTTCCAAGAGGTGCCGGAACTCCGTTCCACTGCGTTCCCACTGAAAAAAAGCCCTGCTTTCTAATATCTTTAAAATGGTATGCTCCCCTTCCAGTATCCTGCACAAGGAGAGATACAGTCCACGTACATCCAAAGTGACAATTTTGTCAATTATAACACTTTGCCTCCAGACTCAAGATGGAAGAAGAATGCAATCATTAATTTTTAAAAAATAAACCAGGTTCCAAACAAGTAGTTCTTACAGTTGATCAGAAGATCTTTGCTCCTGTATGTTTCTCTAACAGAAACTCTCCTAAGCTGCCTGGCAAATAGCTTTTGAAATGGAGTAGAGTTTCAGAAGTCATTTTTGACTGGTCTTTGGAAGGCAATGAGAAGCGGGATATATATGTACATGTGTTTGCTGTTCAAAGGAAAAACCAAAAAAATTCTACCAGGGGCAAAAGGGGAGCAGTCAAGCCTTTGGGATCCAAGACATAATACACACATAACACTTGTTAGTTTAACTCTAATTATATGGGACTTGTATCCAAGGAATGTGCTTAGGTCTGGCGTGTACAAAACATTCTACTGTTACAACAATAGATTTTCATCACAATCCAACCCAGGTTTAGGCACAGTTAAGCTCATCACTGGCCTTAAGCATAGCTGATTTAGATAGTAGCTTTTGAATTCATTGCTTTTATGCATTTGTTCAGCATTTTCCGATGCTCTTTGATTTGGATTAGGTAACAGTATAGGTAGCAGATTTCTGTTGTTTTCAGATTTCTGCAATCCTTACCATTTTACTGTTAATTGAAAGTCCCAGTCATTGATTGTATTGTCCTACACTGTATAATCTGCCTTGAATCTCAGTGAGAAAGGAAGACTATAACTAGCACAAACAAATATCCAAGTTTTTGACTGATGGACAATAACTACTGGGGGAGAATTTGCTTTGTATAGTCCCTTAAGATATTTATGGCTCCATATAAATGCCATTTTTGCTCATATAACTCTTATTTCTTTTTCTTGCTTCCCCCCTAAACTGAATTAAATTCTGCAAGAAAACTTCCTAGAGGATTTCCATCCCACCCCCGAGAGTAAGAAAGATTTATCTTCCGGTCTGTATTGAACCTCTTGTTCCAGCTTTACAGCATAGAAATAAACTTCCTTTCACCTATTAAACACTTTGACTAGCTTTTCTTTGGATTTGCTAATATCTCACTTTTTAATAAGATTTAATTGCACATGACCTACTTTAATTTGATAACCTGTTAAGTGTCTTCAGCACTTCATAGGCATTCATGGATACAAGTCCAAGACTGCTACCATCTTGTTAATTGGCATTCATCTTACTTATATTTGGGATTGTGTTGCACAGCAGCGAAGCTACCATCAAATTTTATACAATGGTTCAGAACCACAACCTTCTCTTAGACTTCAGTCCAATCACCTTTAACTCCTTTATAACTAAAGTTCCAAATTAACATGTCTTTATGAGTATCCATTTTATTATATGTATTTGGAATTGGGTTGCTCTGTGTACTTTGTTATGTACTCTTCGTCTGCAAAAGGCAATAAAGGAAAAGTTTAACTAGGAAGAAATATTGACTTGGACAGGTTGAAGTATTTGGATAAATCCATTACAGGACAGCCTGCTCTTTGTCCTCACCATTTGTGAGACAATCTGGTAAACACAGCTGTACGGTTATCTACACTTTTATGCACGTGAAACTCAAAGTCTGACTGAAATTGCCATCTGAAGGGGAAAAGTAGAACTTTTTTGACACGTGCAAGAGTTAAACAGTTCTCCTGAAGCATGCATCCACAAACACACAAGGTGTTTGTGTGTGAATGTGCCATCAAGTTGCTTCCAACTTACGGCAACCTTATGAAACACAAAAAGTAACACCAAAGAAATCAGCAACTGTATCAGACAGAAGATTTATGTTCCAAGGTATAATTGGGAGGTCACTTTGTGAAATCTCAGATGACCTGGTTCTGGTCAGTGCTCGGCTAGGACCTTCTGTATTGTGCCTGATGTTCCATGAGAGAAGGTGGGCTACAAACAAAATAAGTACAGATGGAGATACTTGCTTTATATTTTTTCACTGCCTTATGCCTTTTACCTTATCATCCCTGTAGAATGATTGCCCTGTATGCAAAACAAGTTGTATCCACTTTCTCATATATGTATAGAGTACTGAGCTATTCTACGTGCTTAGTAAGATTGGATTTGGCAATGGCTTTCCATTTGAGTAAGAACACAACTTATGAAAAAGGCTACATTTCTGGCAGATGCTGGGCTAGACTAGAGGTGTGCCTCAAGTCGCTGGCAGAAGGGATAGGGCCCTATATTCAGTGTGTTGTCATTTGTCTATCTACTCTGTCCGTGCAGAATGTTAGACCAGTTAGAAGAGGACACAAATCTGAGCAGGAGTCAAAGGGTTAGCCAAGTCACACCTCACAAGCTTTTAAAATGCTTTATCAAACACTTATCTCCACTCTGCATGGTACAGCTATCACCAAGGAAATGCAGAACCTGTCCTTTCCATAATGCACGTAACATTATGCATTCAGCATTCATGTTGGGAAAGTCCAGAAAGAGCTACTTCCCCCATTTAACAAATACTCTTCTGTCAGTGATCCCCAACATGGTACCAAGGGTGGCCACCAATTTGTCGGTGCCTACGATTCTTGCTTAGTCAGACCACCTCTTCCCTAAAGCAGAGAGCCAATCTCGACTTTGCCTCACCTCACTGAAGCAGGAGCAAGACTAGAAGAACCCTGGAACCATCCTTTGGGTGTCTGAGGGGAACGTCATGATCCTATCATAGCAGGACTTGGAACTTCCTAGGGCTTTTTTTCAGCCGGAATGTGGTGGAATGGAGTTCCAGCACCTCTTGAAAATGGTCACATGGCCGGTGGCCCCACCCCCTGATCTCCAGACAGAGCGGAGTTTAGATTTCCCTCCGCGGCAGTGGCGCGGAGGGCAATCTAAACTCCCCTCTGTCTGGAGATCAGGGGGTGGGGGCCACCAGCCATGTGACCATTTTCACCAAAAGCAATTTAAACTTTTAAAAACTCCTCCCTTGTTCCAGCTGACCCAAAATCATGTCATTGTGTGGTCCTGAGTTCCACCACCTCTTTTCCCAGAAAAAAAGCCCCAGAACTTCCCAATGTTTTGTAATCCTCCCACATGGCAGCCATTTTCTGGTGGTGCTCACTATTCTATCAAAATCCCCTAGCGCTCACGGTCCAAAAACAGTGAAGGACGTACCCCCATATCATAAAGAGTTATTGGTTCTTTTTCTCTCCATACAATGTCTCAAAAGATTTAAAGTTATGATGGAGGTCCCAAAAAAGCAAACTGTGTAGTTTCTATGGACATGTTGCCATTCTAAACCAGTTTCACTATAATACCTATTGATATTTTATATTAAGTATCCACTTAACAAGCAGAATTCAAAACAACTAACTTTAGTGAGAGGAACACATTGCTTCAGGGCTTCTTATCAATGTTAAGAACATATTTTTGTTACAGAAAGAAGAATGGCTGTACTCCTTGGCAAGGGTTTTTTTCTGGGAAAAGAGGTGGCAGAACTCTCAAGAGGGAAATAAGGAAGAAACACACGGGATTCTTTGAAATATTATTTTCAAGTACTATTGCCGAGTATTTTCAAGAGGTGCCGGAACTCCATTCCCCTGTGTTCCCCCTGAAAAAAAGCCCTACTCCTTGGACATTTTCTTAAGCATTATCCCTCCAAAAAACCAGTGGTGAATAATTCTGGATAGCCAATGATTTTGTTAAGTCTTTCTACGCCTTCTTCTATTGCCAGTGTTGGAAATGGCAAGTTTCTACTTTTAATCAAGTTAAGAGTCAATTTTATAGCTCTGGGAGAAAAGTCAAACATAAACCCTGCTATATTGCCTTTCTTCTAAACTCCCAACGGGATATTCGGTTCAACCAGGGCTAGATGCTGGCGTGTGCGCGCAAGGAGGGAAAAAAACCACAGAAAACCAAAATGTGAAAAATAGTTTATATTTATGCAAACAAATATTTTACAAATATTTATCAACAGAGGTTTAAAAATCACTCTTATACTTTAGAAAAACTCCAGAGCACAGTAAAGAGGGTCCGACTATACTAGAAAGCAAAGTGCTTGTAGCAATGTTACTGCAAATTCCACAAAAGTGCATACATGGTGAATGTAAAAGCTCTGTACCCATGCCTGTACATTGTGAAAGGACTCCCAAAGCATTTAAACACACATGGCATTCTCAATCACCGCTGATCTTCAAGGTTGCTTTTACAGGATCATGCAGTAACAAGCCTGTTCTTTTAAAAAAACCATTTTTAAAAAATACAAATTTCTAGTTCAAAGATGTAAAAGATTTTTTTTTTTTTACAAAAGAGAACACATAAGACACATCAGCTTTATAAGACACATCAGCTTTATAAGACAGGTAAAGTTGGCTATATATGCCCCAACCCAGCAAGGGCACTCGAAGATGCCACCCTTTGACCAAAAATAAATCTGTTCTTACTAAAGAGGTAATGCATGGGGGAGATGCATCCAACACCCGAGAATGTGCTTGCAGTGCTCCTAACCGACAAGGGTGCCACTCAAAAGACCACAGGCACCAGGGTTTTTTTTTCAGCTGGAATGCGGTAGAACGGAGTTCCGGAACCTCTTGAAAATGGTCACATGGCTGGTGGCCCCGCCCCTGATCTCCAGGCAGAGGGGAGTTGAGATTGCCCTCCGCACCACCCGCATGGAGGGCAATCTCAACTCCCCTCTGTCTGGAGATCAGGGGGCGGGGCCACTGGCCATGTGACCATTTTCTCCGAGGGCAACCCCCTGAGTTCCACCAACTCTTTTCCCAGAAAAAAAGCCCTGATAGGCACAGTCAGTTCACACTTTTGCATTGTCAAAAGGCAACAGTGCCAACCCTCTGTTCAGCGAGTGGCAGCATCATGTGCAACTGCATGTGTGAAACATGCTTGTAACACATGAGGATCAGGATCTTTTTTTTTTTTTGCATTTCATTACATTTGGATTATCATGTGCTAACATGCTATGTTCACCTCAAAAGTATTTCTCACTTTAAAACAAAACAAAACAGGGGTACAATCCATTCAGAAATACTGCCTGTACACGCCTTGGCAAAAGAACATACCCTCGGAACAGTTTCCATTCATTTCTAAGAGAAATGTAGAGAAGTTACTAATGGAGTATACGTCAGCTACAATCCTCCAATATTTTAGATCAGAACACTTTTTGGAACGTCAGTGGGGTACCCTAATATAAGTGGTTTGAGATTTTCAGCTCAAGTACCTGTTCAATATTTGGGGGGAAAGGCCTCTTAGAACTGAAGTTCTCTCTGTGTATCATATGTCCTTGTGCCTTGGACTTAGATTATCTGGTCCTTATTATTGTGAATCCAAAGTATAGAAAATACGGTATTTCTAAAGAAAAAAAGCACTATGCTTAACAATGCTACAATACACATATAGCTTCTGCCAACACCAGGCAATTCTCAGTTCCTAGGAAGTGCTACATGTATATTCTATGTTATTTTGCACTATTTCTTATTTGCCGAGTAGTATATTAAAGCAACAAAGATGTTTTCTCCAAAGTTAAACCATGATAAACATCACAGAAAAGGTTGTTCCTGTATTTTTTCCCCCAAGCGTATGTCAGAGCTTGAGCAATTTATAAAGCACATAACCTTTTTTATTCCATTTGTGTACCATTTTGGTCACACTTATCAGCAATTCATTTCCTTTCAGAGGCAAAAACACAATACACCTATGTTACATGGAGGGGTGGGAGGAACCCTGGTCATATTACACATAATGGTCTTTAATATCCTCCCTGACCCCCAATCATTAATACTAGGATTTGAGAGAACTCAAAATGAGTTCCTTGTATCTAATCTGTCTTTAATTTGTAGTTAATTTTTAAGCTCCTCATGAAGTCTCCCTTTGAATAAATAAGCTGTGTCACTGCTAACTGGAAAATATCCACACTTGGGACAACTGACCAAGGGCATGGGGTACTGGGGGAGAGGAAGCAGGACTGGTTACAAGCTTGGATAGGTGGAGCGTTGAGCACCCCTACTCCCGAGGAGTGCCAGTTGCTCCAAGCCATAATATAGCACATAATTTTACATGGGCTGTAAAAACAAGAGCTGACAAGAAGAGGAACTTCTCTAGGCACTCAGGGATTCAGAAGCATCAGAAGGCGACGACGGGTCATCGGTAACTGCCACCTTTGGCTCACGGGAACAACACAGAAAGACGCTGCTCCCCAGAGTTGTTTGAGCAAAGCGAAAATACATGAGGTGGCCCATAGCGACAAAGGAAACGGAAATAAGAACCAACAATCCAAAAGCTTCCGGGTTAGGAGCTAGAATAACCATGATGAAATGCAACAGGTCCATGAGGTAATTCATGGAGTTTTGGACGCCGTTGATAATACCTCTTTCTGACTCGATCACGTTTTCCTGGAGTAGTTGTGTGACCGTCAGGTCAAAAGACCATAAGCCTGTAAAGACAAATGAGAGGGAACACAATTTAATTCCTTTTTGGTCCACTTTTAACAGTAGAAAAGGAATGTTTTTGGCTTTTTTCCCCTGTGGCAGTGTTCTCTTTACCAATCTCTTAAAACTAATGAGGGAATCCTTTTTTTCTGACCTGACAGATAGTCACCTTCTGATTTTTGAAATTGAACAAGGAAATTTCTCTGCCTTAGTTAAGTTAACTAAGATGGAACGAATGTTTTATTTTTTCCCTCTCTTTAACTGAAATCAACTTGTCTGCTTGTAACCAACTCATCCACCTTTTAAAAAATAGGTGTATCACCTGTTAATTGAGTCTACTTGCTGGGTAATGGTTATGAAGGAGTGCAAACTAGAAAAAAAAGCTTTAAACAAAAAACCAAACCAAACCAAAAACTGCCCAGCACCAAAACACTGGCTTTATCACCACTTTCTTGGCAAGAGTTCCACAGTAATAAACAGTTCTGCCTCACTGTAAACAGGCCCCAGACCAAATGTCAAGATGATATCGCCAGAGTTGCATACTTGCTCTTTTTTACTTCTCATATTGTGCAAGACACAAGGAACAAGAGCTTGTTATTTCTGTTATGTGCCAGATTGTAGTTCTCAAGAACCAAAGCAGTACATATTTGAGGCTGTCCCCTGTGCAAGCACCAAGTCATTACTGACCCATGGGGGGACGTCGCATCACGACATTTTCTTGGCAGACTTCTATTACAGGGTGGTTTGCCATTGCCTTCCCCAGTCATCTACACTTTACCCTCAAGAAACTGGGCACTCATTTTACTGACCTCAGAAGGATGGAAGGCTGAGTCAACATTGAGCCAGCTACCTGAACCCGGCTTCCGCCAGGATCGAACTCAGGTCGTGAGCAGAGCTTGGGCTGCAGTACTGCAGCTTACCACTCTGCGCCACGGGGCTGTAATAACTGGTTAAAGCAAAATAATTGGTCTATCCCCTCTTGAAGCCATCTATACAGTGAATTCCACTCTAGAGAGCTTTATAAAGGGATGAGACAGATTCATGAGACAGATTCATATCAGTGGCTAGTAGCCATGGTGACTAAAGAGAACCTCCATATTCAGAGGCAGTAAACCTCTGAATACCAGTGCCAGGAGGCAATATCGGGGAAGGTCTGACCTCTATATCCTGTTTTATTATTTGATTTTTCTTTGGACCCCACCATTCTCCCCAATGGGGATTCAAAGAGGCTTACATCGTTCTCTGCTCCTCCGTGTTATCCTCACAGCAATCTTGCGAGGTAAGTTAGGCTGAGAGTGTGTGTGACTGGCCCAAGGTCACCCAGAAAGCAACCATGGCAGCATGACGATTTGAACCTGGGGCTCCCACATCCTAGTCTGATGCTTCAACCACCACACCACACGGGCTATCCCGTGTGTTTCTTTAGAGCACGACTGACCTTTGTTCCGACAGAGATTCAACTTACCGATTCTAGCAGCAATGACTCCTGTAAACAGGAGGCTCACAGAGACAAGAGGCACAGAGCTGGGACTCATCCCTGGATCGGACCCGTTCACAAACGCAGATCCGTTTGCCAAGACGGGCATGGCGGTTGTCAAGGGCATTTCAGGTACCGCAGCTTCAGGCGCCATAGTTGGAAGCGGGCTGCTTTCGAACAATCTGGCACTGATGTCTGTGAACGGGGAAACGGATAGGTCCAAAGGACTTCCCGGCATGAAGACTGAAATCACACAGAAGACCAGAGAGGCAAACTGGGCGATCCCAGAGATGATGCCGGTGCGAACCAAACCACACCTACGGCGCAGCCAAGTGAAAGCGACTGTGCCCATGATTCCAGTTATGGCCGACGCCCCCATGAGGAGGCTTAGAGTGGAACCACTCAGTCCCTGAGTATATGCGTAGCCGGTGGTGATGCAGTCAAAGCCCAAAACAGTCATGTACAGGAACGCAAGGCCCAGGCCTGCAAGGAACACCGGCTGGTTGTAGTAAGCGACCCATCCGTCACGGAAGGTACTGAAAGGCTCTGCTATCCGAGAGCAAAACGAGACTTCCTCTTCTGGAGGCTCGAAGATGGTCACATCGTTCCCATCAATCAACTTGACTCCTTCGTTGGGCTTCGATTCACCCTCTGTGGACAGAGAAGGGAGCTAAGTATTCTCAATCACCCCACGTGTTTAGCTTAAATTACATTTATGACAGACTTCATTTCTAAGCCAATTTTTTTTTTAAATCATCTAACCAATGAGGAAGTGGCCTTAGAACTCGGAGACAATTTTCTTTGGCTCCGTGAGAAATTTGGTTTTACTCAGATTCAAAACAGAGAACCAGAGAATGGAAAGCATACCTAAGTGCTACTGAGGGCCATAGATCACGATCCTAGAACATGTGAAAACGAACGTTACTGATTTCATTGGAACGCCCCTGAAGAAACTCATAATGCTTTGTTCTTTGACAAGGGGGAAAATCACAATTAGAAATCTGAACCTTATGTTTAGAGAGAGAGAGAGAGAGAGAGAGAGAGGGGGGGGGGCTAGCTATTTTATGTATTTACTTCATTTATACCCCACTTCCCCCGCAAGAGGGGACCCAAAGCAGGTTACATCGTTCTCCTCTCCTCTATTTTATCTTTGCAACAACCCTGTGAGGTAGGTTTAAGCTGAGAGAGTGTGACTGGCCCAAGGTCACCATGGCAGAATGAGGATTCGAATCTGGGTCTCCCGGACCCTAGTCCAATGCTCCAACCACTACATCATGCTCACTCTCAATTGTCTGATGGTGGGTTTTCTACAAAGGGCAAATTTGTGAAGCAGAACTTGTGCTAGTAGTATCAAACACTATTTTGTGCCAGTAGTATCAAACACTATTTTGGTTTTCTTGGCCATCTCTCTTAAATCTATGCATATGGACTCAAAGCTTCATTACTACACTGAGCGCAGATGTGCAAAATACTGGTGCCAGTTCTGTGCAGGTCCCTCAAAAATGCTCAGAAAACGGAATTGAAAAGACTTTACTGACTGCCACTACTTACACGTGTGTTCCCTTCAGGTTCGACAACTGTATTCAGATAAGCACTTAAAGTACGACAGGAAGAAACTGTGATGTGGGCAAAATTGCCCAGTTTGTCCACTTTGTGAAGCAGGGGTTGTAAGATAGCGAGACTCTGTTTTTACTTCTTCTTTTTCATCTCATCTGGGATTTTAGTAAATGTAAATCACCAGGGCTTTTTTTCTGGGAAAAGAGGTGGTGGAACTCAGGGGGTTGCCCTCAGAGAAAATGGTCACATGGCTGGTGGCCCCACCCCCTGATCTCCAGACAGAGGGGAGTTGAGATTGCCCTCTGTGGAGGGCAATCTCAACTCCCCTCTGTCTGGAGATCAGGGGGCGGGGCCACCAGCCATGTGACCATTTTCAAGAGGTTCCGGAACTCCGTTCCACCGCATTCCTGCTGAAAAAAAGCCCTGTAAATCACCCTTGCAAACCCATTCACCATTTGTTGGGAGGGGAGTGGGTGGGTTGCCATAAATGTTTTTTTTTTATTTCAATTTTTATTTTATTGAAAGAAAAACAATATACCTCACACTTAGAGAAATAAACATATGACAACACTGAACAGCTGCGGACTTGGCAGCCTCGAGCACAAGCTCATCTACTCATTCCACAGCTGTGGGCAGATATCACATGCAACTCGCTGCGGCTCAGGAGGAGCCAGCTGCAAGCTGCATGTAAATGCACAAGGGAGCCCTGCAGCCATTAACAATTATTCCCTTTTCAATTAATGGGAGGCACTCAACCATTCCCCGTACGCTATTTTTCCATTGCAAATGACTTCATAGGCTCCCAGATATCCGATGGTAAGAGCAAACACACATTCTCCAAATAAAGGGAAACAGTCTGGGATCAGCTTGGACAGGGTAAGGGAAAGGGCAAGTCACAAACATGCCTCTCTATTTTTCACTCAAAAGGGCTTCCGCCAATGTGCTTATAAAAAGAAAAACAACAGAACAGCATTACGACCCTACTACACAAGGGCATTAAATATGTAGTTAGCCCCTTAAAACACTGAGAAATTATGGACAGAGGTAAGAGTGATGGTTGGAAATATGAACGACTCTCTAAACATAAAATTAAATAATAAAACAAGCAGCTACTACTTTCTAGAGAAGAACACAGACCTTGAAAATTATTATTAATCGAAACAACAACAGTAGGAAGACTCAAAGAGGGGAAAGGAATGGAGTCATTTTTATTTGGTCGAAGAGACTCTTTGCAATACTGATTACCTTTCTGGATGTTCAGCTGCTTCAATTCCGACACCTCGTTCTTGGCACTGGCTTTGTGAGCCAAGGCAGGGGTTTTCTGGTAAACTTTCCAGAGCAGCAGATATTCTACGCACATGGACACCAAGTTCCAGCCGGAAATGAAACCACAGCCAATCACCGGTGATCCAAAGGTCATGATCTGCCCAACAGCCAGCGGAGCCAAGATATTGGTCAGCTGATCAATTCTTCGTATTGTAGCATTCATACCTATTAGGCAACGTTGAAAACACAAGATTGGTACCTGATAATTTAAATGGTAACCCTGTTTTAAAAACATGCTGACAGCGTACACAGTGATTGCCAAACATTTTAATGGCCTTTAGTTCAAATGTGCTGGAGCCCCAAGGTTTTACAGAGCCATTTTGGTGTAGTGGTTAAGAGCGGCAGGACTCTAATCTGGAGAGCCAGGTTTGATTCCCCACTCCTCCGCTGGAAGCCAGCTGGGTGACCTTGGGCTAGTCACAGCTCTCTCACAGGGTGATTGTCGTGAGGATAATAACACACTTTGTAAACTGCTCTGAGTGTGGCATTGAGTTGTCCTGAAGGGCAGTATATAAATGTTGTTGTTGTTATATGCAAGGTGTTCAATTTACATGGAAGTTCTCCTCACTGACAAACAATGAAACCTACCTTTGCATAATGCCCTGATGCCTTCAGCCAGGAGGAAAGGCAGATTGTAAATATTTAAATAAATGAATCCCGAATACCCAGTTTCATAGTAGGCACTTCCAGGCTTGTAATGTGTGTTTTTTTTAAATGCAGCAAACAGTTTCACAAAGGTGGTTGTTGTGGGTTTTCCGGGCTGTTTCACAAAGGCTTTGTAGCTGACTGAATTTGAGCCAAAGTACTCAGTTTCTTTACTTAATCATTAATACTCCATTTGGATTGCTCTTAAAAAGGCTTACGCAGACTACAACAGCAAAGGTCCACGCCCTGTTGTGTTTTGGCCCTCGATCGCTGCTCTTCCAAAGCCACGGAGAAACTCCCCTCCCTTCCAAAAACAAGCCATGGGATTGCTATTTGGGAGACGTTTCTTCCCTTTCCTCACATGCAACTCTATCTGCAGCTGCACAGCAAATGTGACCAGGCTGCAAAGGGGCCAGACCCTCTGCCCCTCCCCTAGCTTTCTGGACCTCAATATAGAAGTGACTTTCTCCTGTGGGGTCTTTCTGCAGCCCCTCTCTTGCCCTGCCCGGTGCGCTCCCATCTTCTGAAATGAGGCAGGTGGCAGCTAGAGACAGGGCACTGACTGTGGTGGCACCTCACCTCATCTCATCTCACCTTCCCCTTTGAGGCCTGCCTAGCACCTACTTTACTTTCTTTTAGACACCAGACTAAAACTCAACTTTTTACCCAGGCTTTTAATTTGGGGGTTTATCTTATCAGGTTGTTAATGGTCTGCTCTGTTTTATGAACAGTTTTTATGCTGCTTGTGTCTAATGGCTTGTCTTTATACTGTAGTTTTTAATTGTATGCCACTTCAAGCAAGACTCTGAATATTCTAAATAAATAAATTCTAAATAAATAAGAACATTAACTACTCCACATGCCCGTGTGTGTGTGTGTGTGTGTGTGTGTGTGTGTGTGTGTGTGTGTGTGTGTGTGTGAGAGAGAGAGAGAGAGAGAGAGAATATATATATATACACACTCAGTTAGCCAGGAAAGGTAGTTTAAAAAGACAGAGCCGGCTGCTGGGCAGAGGCTTTGCTATACACTGGAGCTGTGTGAAGGGGCTGTGAAATGCCAGAAGGGAAACTTCAGCCCATTATAACCTCTCCAGGTCCAAGCCTGGCTCTAGAAAGCAGCTCGAGCCCATTTCCATTCCTCCCTGAGTGGGGTTGTGATCCTACTCAGTTTTAGACTGGAGAGGTGAAACTGACAGAGCCTTTGGGAAATTGATGATGAAATTAACAAACCCTCTGAGGAGTGATCTCTGCTGCCTCTGTCTTTTAAAACTACGCTTCCCGGCTAATATTGCATCTCCCTACAGTTGACAAACACATGCCAAGGTGTCCCGCGTGGAGAGACTCAGAGAGAAAAAGATGGTTCAGTAGCATATATTGTTCATTGTTCTATGCTCATTTTCTTCAATAAAGGCCTGGATTGTGGCTTTAGTGAAGAAAATGAAAAACATCCACAGCTTTAGTAAAGAAAATGAACATAGAATAAGGAACAACATAGAAATCAATGCTACTGAACCTGAGTCAAGCAATATGGTTGATTTCCCCTGAAGAATTAAAAACACACAAGCGAGTGAAAACTAATACTGTGTGCTTATAATGCCACACTGTGACATGGGAAACTTGGGTTCAAATCTGTACTCTGCTAAGTGGCTTACTGCTGCCTTGAGGGCAGCCACCACCTCTCAACCAAGTCTACTTCACTGGGCTGTTGTGAATATGGAAAAGGAGGCAATCAAGTGCACCACCTGGCATGCTTTGGAGGAAGGGTGGGATTTAGATTCTAGATTCTTAATCGCCAATCAGATCAGTCTCTGGAATGTCACTCTACATAACTGACTTGGTTCTGGAGGACTATATACCAAAAAGCCCTTGAAATTAATACAGCTGTCACGTGGAAAGAGTTGCCGGATCACACCCTTTAAATATATTTGATGATGCACCATAATTGCTGGAAAATGCTGCCCTATTATTCTTGGTCTCCTCCCTGTTCCCTGATGCCACGCCCTAATTACTGGGGATTGTACAACAAACCAGTCCTTTGATCGGATTTAGGCGTCCTACAGAAGAAGAAAGCATCCTTCGCATGCATTCATCGATAGTTTCTCAGTTATGTTCATTGTAGCAAATGCCCTTTTCTTTCTTTCCTGCCATGAGCTCGCTCATCACCTTGGGCTAGTCACACTCTTTCAGGCTGGCCTACCTCGCAGGGTTTTTGTGAGGGTAAAATGGAAGAAGGGAGAGTAATGCTGTAAACTGTCAGGTTCCCAAAGGGGAGAAAGGCGGGGTGGAAATGAAGTGAATTAAAAAAACTTCTACAAACTCAAAACATCATTTCCTCTGGCACAGTACATAAAAAAATCATTTTACTCCTAACAAAGTGTATTTTTTGCTCCTAACAAAGTGTACTTTTTGCTTTGCTTTGTCTACTCGCACAAATTTGCAGAAGTTAATCAATTGAAATGCTTATGGGCAACAGACTGAGATTTCTTTAACTGAGTAACAGACCTGGTAAAATTTTAAACTACGCTTAAAGCCTTCAGGAAATGCAGATTAGAATATCATGAAAAGCAGAGCAGTCAAAAAAAAAATGCCGAGCAGTCTTAAGACCTCGCAATTAAACTGTCGATAAACAAGCTGCAGTGCACTGTGTGTTTGTGTGCCATTTTGACCTTGTGCTTCAGATGAGAAAAACGTGGGTAGGCTGTAATCCTAACCATACTTACTTGGCAGCAAGCCCTTCTGCAAACAGAAGAACTTACTTCTGAGTAAACATGCCTAAACTGGGCTTTAAGGCCAGCTGTACGGCAATATAATTCGCTCCTTATTACAGAGGAAAAGGGCATGAACTCACATTGCCGAATACAAGTAATACGGCCTTTAGCCCACGCCCACCCACCACACTGTAAAGGTGTTTTAAGACCAAAAAAGATAATGATACAGATTCTGAGTACATAGAGCTAAAAAGATCTATTTGCTCAACTTGCCAGTATAACAGTTGAATTCTAGCAGGGACTGAAGAAGTAGAGAGGGCTCTATAGCCACCCGGTAATCTCAAACTTTGCAGCAGTTACCTCGCTGCTATCTCTCTCTAAACAGCAGCAAGAAGAGGAAAATAACCATAATTGACTCAGCTTCAGCAACCCAGAAAAAAATGTGCTGATCACCGTGTGTTTAAATTCACATGATAAAAACAGTTCAGTTCAGGAGAGCCGATGATATCACACCTGCAAGCTTGCTTCTGTTATCGCCCGCCACGACGACCACCCAGTCCCTCTGTATGGTAATCGCTGTTGCAGTGCTGGCCAGATTGGCGATGTTGGCAATTGTGATGACCAGAATATAGCACAGGGTCTGCGGGAGCAAAGAGACATTTTCAAGCACGAGGAAAAGGGAAAACTAAAAGGGAAAAACGAAACAACCTGTACCGCTTTGCACCTTAAATAGAAATTTCAGTCATACATTGTAATTGTTTGGTCCAAAACTGACCAAAGGCACTGTTGAGGCATAAATGAATATTCAGAAATAAAAAATATTCAAAGATAAAGTTCACTTCTTGCTGAGCCAACAACTTTTGCCTGTTGGTGGAGGCATCTTGAGATTTCTCAAAAGGCATCCAGCATTTCCACCGGTGAAAAAGTAAAGCAGATTTCCCTGTGACCACATAGAAGGGTCTAGTTTGGGGGGGTCATGGGATCAGCAAGGACAAAGTCATGTGGGATAGGGGCAGCGTTAAGGAGCAGAACTGGGCGAGATCACAAGTGAGAAAGCTGTCTGCAGACTATCCTTTAGGTCTTCTTTCCTCTCTGCTTTTTCAAAGAAGCCAGTGACAAAGAAGGAAGTGGCACTAGCCAAAGCTGTTAAGATACAAATACGTTTGGCTTAGTGCATATAATCACTCGCTTGGAAGCTATTGGCTGCAATCCAGAAATCTTTTTCAATTGTCAGATTTAATACGTTCCGATGATCTTTCAGACCACAGTGTTGAAGACTGTGAATATAGTCTGAAGATGGTTTCGGATTCTGGCTGGGGATGGGTCAGAACAGGGATCACAGGAAATCACAGCCAAGTATAGATAGCACTAAACAAGAGTGAAGCCACTCTCAGGAAGGAAGGAGACTTGGTGCCCGTGGCTTGTTTCCAAGCCTCCTCCGTCATCCAAACAAAGCCACTGAGGTAGCATCTGACCTATGTCCCGAGTGACATCTCATTTCCTCTTATGAAAAGGATCACTGATCTCCTATCCTACCTCACCACAAATTCTGATAGTATCAGGGCTTTTTTTCAGCAGGAACGCGGTGGAACAGAGTTCCGGCACCTCTTAAAAATGGTCACATGGTCGGTAGTCCCACCCCCTGATCTCCAGACAGAGGGGAGTTTAGATTGCCTAATCTAAACTCCCCTCTGTCTGGAGATCAGGGGGCGGGGCCACCAACCATGTGACCATTTTCACTGAGGGCAATTTAAACTCCCCCCTTGTTCCAGCTGACCCAAAGTGACGTCATTGTGCGGTCTTGAGTTCCACCACTGAGTTCCACCACCTCTTTTCCCAGAAAAAAAGCCCTGGATAGTATTATAGATGCTACTGGACTCTTGCTCTTTTCCACTGCTACAGGCAAACTAACACGGCTACCCATCTTGATCTATCCTACCTGTTGTTTACTTTTCTTCATCATTAGAAATAAATCTCTCTTGAATTGATCAGGCAAAAACATTAACCATGAGTATTTGCAAAACCTGCCCAAGACTAAACTACAGCTGAGTAAGCCAACCTAATATGAAATTAGGAAGCAGGTGGATTTAACTCTACTTGCATGTGGAAAGGAAGCTCACACATTTACAGTAAACAACTAAACCAAGATTCCTCCATATGGTACCAAAGGGTGCCTTGGTGCCCACCAATACTTCCTTTGGTGTGTTTCAGAAGGTGGGTGGGGCCACTGTAGGGCAGGGCTTATTATTGGCTGCCCTCATTCAAATGAAAGGGGAGGATCAGGAAGACTGGTAAACACCTCGACTTGCCTTAGTCAATGTGGGATTCCATTTCACCTTCAGGCTCTCCTTCCCAGTAAGTGTGAGAAGAGAGGCATTCAGATCTGCCTCCTGTGTAGAGATTCCAGGTGCTGCCAATGGCAGGAAATCTCCCGGAAGTTTCAGGCCACCCGGTGGGAGGTTTCAAGCCGCCCGGAGATTATCTGCCACTGGCAGGCACCCTGCACTTCCGGTAGACACAATGATGTCACTTCCAGAATTGACGTCATTGCACCTGCAGTGGGAGTGCTCCCGGGCGTCGTTTTGGGCTGGCCCATTCTGGAAGTGACGTCATCACATTGGCATCGGGAGCGTGCACATGAAGAGAAGATGCCCGGTGAGTACCAGGTCCCCGCCACTGCCAGGAAGATATAGGGCCGCCACTGACCGAAGGGAAATGCAAAGTGCAAAAAATCAGCTATGTGGGCATACACCATACCCACTACAAGGAAGTCTCGAGCTCTTAAAGCAGGAATACACGCCAACTGAAGAACTCAGGAAGCTTCAAGGGACTACCTTAAAGGGACGTTGTTGGATGTTACTTATGCTTGAATTCTATAGTGTAATTCTTGTGAATTATTGTGTAAAGTACACGTTGGCACTGAGCACTTTATAAATTGTTGTAATAACTAATAAGCAATTTCCATTACTTTTGGGTGTAAATTGTGTGTTATTTATAGCTGCGAGTGCTGTTTTTGGGATAGAAGGAAGATATAGGGACCTGGGAACCCTTCTTCTGGGGCAGCCATTTTGTTTTGGCTGTGCCTTCTGCAGCAGCCATTTCACAGGGGCATTCACTACTCACCCTCTCAAAATTCCAAATATGCCCACAGGTGTAAAAAAGTTGGGGATCCCTGCACTAGAACGATTCACCAATTCCAGTCTATACCAAGCACAGCAAAGAATAAGGCTGACTGAAGAGATTATAGTTCCAGAGCATTAAAAGGAAGGAAACTACCTAAGAACAAAAGCCTTTACAGATGCATTTTAAAAACCCAAAATCTTACAGCTTGCATACTTACAAGGAGCCAACCTTGATACAAGGCCACCAGCTCAGTCTTAAACAAGAAGACCATCATCAGAAGAATGCCGCATAAAATGACGCATGCGTTCTGCACAATTAAGGATGTCTGGGCCACTGTTTAGAAGAAAGGGGAAACAATATAGAGAAGAATGCCCAATTACATTGCAGATCATGTCATATCTGATTTAGGTCAATATATATTGATTTCATTCAGTTCTGTTTCAGTAAACACTCTCGTCCTCAAAATATTTATATGAAAGTATATCTGTAAATACTTTTGCAGAAGAGCATATAGGACCAAGATGCCTGGCTGTCACCTGTCCCGGAGTCACTCTCTGCCAGGCCCATAAGACAAAACTACTGGTTCTCTTGGAGTAGAAAAGAGCAAGAGTCTAGTAGCACCTAGAAGACTAACAAAACTTGTGGTATCTGAAGAAGTGAGCTGGTGACTCATGAAAGCTTATACCCTACCACAAACGGGCTCACTTCTGCATAATGCAGGTACGCTTTTTAGAAAACGGCAGGAGACTAAATTAAATGGAATGGATCTCCATTGTTTGTTAAACATTCCAAAGACTGAATGGAACCCCTCTGCTAACCTCCTCATTACAAAAAGATAGTGACAAATATACCATATCCATTTGGTTTTGGTACTTCTCAAGCCACCCAATTATAAACCTATATTCCTTCTGCGGAAAGACTGGGAAGCCCGAGAGATGCACATTCAAAAAAAAAGTCCAGGCAAGATCACTTGTTGCTTCCCTCCTTCAGTGCAGGGGAAGAAAGGCTCATATAAGAATCTGCATTTAAGACTGGCGTGACATTTCATCCAAAGTATTTTACCTATGGGTATAAACAGGGCTTTTTTTCAGCAGGAACGCGGTGGAACAGAGTTCCGGAACCTCTTGAAAACGGTCACATGGCTGGTGGCCCCGCCCCCTGATCTCCAGACAGAGGGGAGCTTAGATTGCCCTCCGTGCCATGGCGCGGAGGGCAATCTCAACTCCCCTCTGTCTGGAGATCAGAGGCGGGGCCACCAGCCATGTGACCATTTTCTCCGAGGGCAACCCACTGAGTTCCACCACCTCTTTCCCCAGAAAAAAAGCCCTGGGTATAAATTAAATACACATTTATTTACAACTGAGGCAACAAATTAATTCCAACTGCAGCCATCTGGCATGCTCCACGACCTAACCAAATGCAAGTAATTCTTTCTGGACCAACTCTGCAAGGCTCATGTTCAACCACTACGAACAGGAACAGGTGTTCGCCCATGTGTTTCTTCTCCAAAACAAAGGTGTGATATTTTAAAATCTTAAGGCAGCCGTCAAGAAGGGAACACCCACTTTGGCTGGCTGAAGCTTTCTTCTAATGGCAGTAATTATTTAAAATTAGCTTGAAGTAGATAATGACATAATGCGTAAAGCAGAAAAGGCACATGAATGATGAAGAGCACATGTCAATTATTCTTGAACGGCAAATGCATATTTTATGTTACAGATTACTGTTTTAGGGGACAGTTCTGCGTACGCTTCCTTGGTGGTTACGAACTCTGTAGACTTGCTTTGGGGCTAATGTGGAGATGATCGGGCTGCGGAGTTACAATTACTTCTACATTTGAGGCCGACGAAGCACTAAATCAGTCCTCCAGCTGGCTTTCCCCTCGAGGCACAGTGGCATTCAGTTTGACACATTAAGAGTCAGCAGCGTAACCGGTGTTTCTTGAAAGAAACTTAAAGCTTGCAGAAGTTTCTCTCGCTCTTTTTCAGACATCTAGTGAGAAGCCAGGCACTGTCTTGGGCTGCTTCAGCCCCTCCATTCTGTCTCACAGCAATTTCTGCTTCCCTCAGTCACTGTAACAAGCATCACTAACCTTTAAGCCTCGAGTTCTTGTCTACCCAGTCTCCAATAATGGCTCCCAGAAGCAGGACAGACCCTGCCACGACCAGTCCATAAACGGCCGTCAAAAGTAGGCTGTTTCCATACAGTTCAACCAGGAAGACAGACACTGCAAAATGCCACATGCGATCCCCCTGGAATAAAAGGCATTTCTGATTAATTACACTGAATGGGACTGGTCGGCCCTGTAAAGCCTGTGCTCTTCTGCTCCCAGCAAAGAGACGCTATCACAGGAGAGCCATTCTGCCACTGTGGAGTAGCCCCACAGAGTCAATAGGCTGGAAGCGCCTATTACAACCAGCCAAAGGGCTCAGTCTACACCCCATTGATGTTCATAAAGAAACTCATGCAAATATAAAATAGTTCTTGATTAAACACCGACAGTTTTCTCTTATGCACACTTACCTGGAAATAAGCCCCAATCAATAAAATGGGAATTACTTCTCAGTAAACATTCACAGGACTAAGTATATCTTAACCTTGTATCATGCTATCACACAGTCTTTGTGGGAAAGTTGTGGTCAATTTGACTATTTCCCTCCAGTCAGATCTGATAAGTCTGAAGAATGGACCAGCGTTGATGCTTGAAACTTTCCTCAGTTTTCTGTCAGAAGAAAATGCTTTCAGAAGCTTTCAACCACAGAATCCAACGGTGTGAGGCCTACCTCCCTGTGTGCTAAGAGGCTAGGCCACTAAAAGGATCGTGTGGCTTGAAAACTTTACGCTGATCATGTGTGGTAAATATCTTGGGTATAATCAGACCGACAGTTAATGTTGTACTATTGTATTGGTGGGGGATTTTAGTGCAAGATTTGTACACTCAAGTTACCACCCCCTCAGATATCTAAACAATGCCACATCCCGAAGGTCTGTATTTCTGAGGCAAATCACCCCCCATTGCTTCTCATCTTCCACAAAGACAGCAGACTTTGTTCACTTCGTATACTTTTTTATCTGACTCTTCCTCCAGCAAGTTTAAAGCATCATACATGGCTCATCCTGCCTCTATTTGTCCTCACAACAACCTTGTGAGGTAGGTTAAACTAAGAGAAGGTGACTAGTCCAAGGTCACTCAGACTGTCTAATGGTAAGGCCCAGGGCTTTTTTCTGGGAAAAGAGGTGGTGGAACTCAGTGGGTTGCCCTAGGAGAAAATGGTCACATGGCCGGTGGCCCCGCCCCCTGATCTCCAGACAGAGGGGAGTTTAGATTGCCCTCAGCACGGAGGGCAATCGAAACTCCCCTCTGTCTGGAGATCAGGGGGCGGGGCCACCAGCCATGTGACCATTTTCAAGAGGTTCCGGAACTCCATTCCACCGCGTTCCTGCTGAAAAAAAGCCCTGGTAAGGCCTATCTTGATCTACAGAGCACTTGGATTTCAGTGGGACATCATCTTACAATTATATAAAACTTACATACGTACATGCCATCAAGTCGCAACCGACTTATGGTGACCCCAGTAAGGGGCTCTGAAGGCAAGAGATGTTCAGAAGTAGTTTGCCATTGCCTTCCTTCGCAGAGCAACTCTGACCTTGGTGGTCTCCCATCCAAGTTCTGACCAAGGCCGGCCCTGCTTAGCTTCTGAGATTTGAAGACACCAGGCTATATTATGCCACCTACTTTCCCATATAAGACTTACATGAGACAAAAAAGGGAAGAAAGAATGAAAAAGAAAAAATGCATTTTGATGAAGCCACAAAACCTTCCGGGTAGGAAGAAGGGCAGGTGTGGTGCCTGAAAGTGCCCACGTGGTGTTTGAACTAAACTCCATTTCAACCTAATTGTACTTATAAACTAATCCAGCTCTGCAAACCAGAGGCACTGACTGAAGCAATGGAAATTCTGATATTATCCTAGCAACTGAGATAGTATGTAAGCTCTGAGTAGAAAAAAAATGCTGAGGGATGGAAAGCAGCTATAATTATTTTACTATTATTTGAAAATAAGTATACAGGCCTGTCACTTGATGCTATCCAGCTCCTATAAGCTTGTCATCAGGCTGGGGTGGGGGGTAGGGGGGTACATAAACACCACTGCCCCATTTCTCCATGCATTCTCTGGCAATGCATGAGAACAAGAAGTATTCAGCTGCCTCGACCAGGTCTCAGAAGAGGCGGTATATCAGTTTGCTAAATAAACCACTTCTGCATTAATCCATAATTTTCTTTAGAACACTTCTATTGTTCCATGGGGAGCGGAGTACTGACATTCCCATTAATGGCAGCCCAAGTGATTCAATGAATACTTAAGAATACAACTGGTCAGACACATCTGGCAAATTTGTACAGTGTTCGTGTCAGCAGTCTTTGTTATCACAAGAGACCTGCATGTGTGAGTGTGGGAAGCCGGGCATCATATTTATTAAGCAGCAGACAAAGAGATAATACAGAATGAGGCCATTTTAAAATGCCTGAAAATATGCCAACATAGAATTTTTATTAAATCCTGATAATGTAATTTAACAAAGACTGTAAAAATCATTGAAGTAAAAACGTGGAAGATGTATAAAACATATACATCTAATGTATAAAAGGGTAGATTCACGCCTTACATTTTTAGGGGAGTATGTATAAGGTTTTATGGGTTCACCTGTAAAATATAAATTTTGAATGTGGTATATATTTGTTGATCAGGTACACCTGTTTCACATGCATGCTCAGTGCTTGACCTGAGTCTGCCTCTCTGTGACATGCAAAATGGTGACACAACTTAATGTCACTATTAGTTGAGTGAAGTAGTGGCATTTTTCATTCCACAGACTTATTTAGCTCTGAAAATTCATATTGACTGGGGAAATCTATGCTTTTGCATGAAGGTACTGTATTAAGAAGTGTGCCTCCTTGCCTGTTTCTTTTCCAGAAGTGAGAAGTCAGACATCTACACTTCTCACAAGGAGGCTCAAACAACTATTAACTAGAATATTAATAAGACCAGGGAACTTAATTACCATATTTTGCCACTGCACAAATTTCACAACCATTTGACAAAATTATACCATGATCCTAAATACATTTATTTGGGAAACAAGTCCTGCTGGAATCAATAAGACAAATCCAAGCAAATGTAGTTGAGATTATGACTTTAGACTCCCAAGCCATTAGATCAAAAGTTCACCGGGATCATCACTACTGATCCAGAGATCCTCTGGATTAGTACAGGTAGAACAGGCTGCACACCTGATGCTGAGCACAAACATCACCTACGCCCCTAATCTGTCCTGTAAAACTTACTGATTACATCTTTTTTCACTAAGCACAACCAGAGAGGAAGAAAAAACAGGGAAGCTTAAAGATAAAGCTTGTCCCAAAAAGGACAATGCCAGCTATATACTATTGTTCTTGTCTCTTCCATCTTTTGAAAAACGTTTCACTTAAATTTCAGTTTATCCCCAACTCCTGTGGTCAGATCAGGTTCAGAAATGTATTTTTAGGAATACAGGATAGAAGAAATCTTTTAATGGCTGTTCATGTAAGTTAAGAACCAAGGCCACAATTCTCCTAAATTAAGGGTTGTGACAGGCAGAAGAGAAACATGCATATAGCCAGAAGGTTTTGGAAGTTTTTAGTTAAATCCTAAAAAGAGTTACTCCAGTCTAAGACCATTGAAGTCAATGGGCTTAGACTGGAGTAACTCTGCTTAGGATTGCACTGTTTATCACCTAACTGAACATGCTAGCCAGTGTTAAGTAGAAGGTTGCCAGTTCTATAAACTATAGTAAAATATTTCAAAAACTTCTCCAGCTACAAGAATGCTTCACCCACAGTATCACCTTTTACAATCTCAGCTAAGCCCTTTTCTTAAAAGAGTTGAACTTTTGAGTTCAAGGAAGCATAGTTAACTAAATATTAATTCCCCTACTGCAATTAATGGGAACTCAATCACATATTTGCTACTGTCAAGTCTGTGCCCGATCCATGCCACTATTTGATGCTGACCTGTTGTTCTGAACCAATGTCTCATGCTGTAACCTGATGTCCTATTATCAATGCCATAACTGTTTCCTTTCTCAGGCTTATTGCAGGTGCTTATTTAAAGGACAGGAGAAACTTTCAGTGCTTCTGACCTTGTACACTGCTCACTTCCATGCACTGCTGTGTCTCAACTTTGATCTCTTGCTTTCTCAGTGTCTCGACTTGATAGTACAAATATGTGAGACATTCTCAGGACGAGTTCACACCAAAAGTCCTGTTTTACTGTTGGGAGGGGGGAAGGAGTAACCGTATGTATTAAGAGGAAGGGGTTTCCCACATGTTACCATTCCTGTCAACTTGCTCTTACTGCTTAGATGCTTACCTTGCCTCTGAGTAATTCTATGGACATATCTGTAGAAATGATCTGATTTCTGAATAAAGCCCTTTAACCAACAGCCTGGATTTCTTGTTGCAATGGTACAGGGATCTATCTGCCATAGCCTGACAGCTACTGTGTTGGAAGAAATCAAAGTAGAAGCCTGGCTGAACTACTCTGCTAGTAAGGTATTTCTTTAGGATTTTTCTGCTTCAAAAAGCCAACTGGCATAGTCAGTAATTAAAATTTCTAGAATTAGAAGGTGCCGTTTTTGTGTTATGAACAAGGGCATGCCACCCAATTTATTCAGATATGCACCTTTATTTATAGCAAAGCCTCAGACTGCAGACGGACGCACCACCAATGAACATGAAGCCCACCCCTCAAATTTCAAGCAGTTACAGATTTTGGTAACTATTACTTTCAAACCATGGGTTAATATAACAAGACCTAACATTTCGTTTTAACAATAACCTATAAAATCCACTTAACTTTCTTTAAAAGTGCACACCTATGATTGATAGACACTGATTTGACCTTGAAGGTTCCCAAAAGCATATTTTGTTGTGGCTTAAAAATGAGAGAAATCCCCCACCAACCACCCCCCACCCTCTACCAAACTGAATAGGATTTCAGATTGCTTCTTCATCTACCAATAAATGAAATACAGAAAAGAAACATCTTGGATATGTAGTTCCAAAATTCATTTCTTTATTATTTATAACACCGCATCCTGAACTTTGCATCCCCAGCGATTTTAGAATCTGAGGAAGTTCACAGGTTATACGTCTTATTGGGAAACAGTGCAGATCGTTCAGTTAATCCCAAGACAAAGTATAAAACGCAAGTTAGATGCAACTTTACACCCTTTATTTGGAGTGCCCTTCTAAGCTCATTGACTTAGTACAGCATACTTCTGCTGAAGGTATCTCCGTTCACTAGAATGTTCAAGAAAGTAGTCCTTCCTATAAAATCGCTGTGATTTAGGAGACATGCTTTCACGTTAAGAAGTCAGAATCATCGTGCCAGAGCACAATTTAGCTAGTATACCACTGCACATTTTATGTGAATCACACGACATGTTACACTGCTCTGTCTTTAAATCTCAACTGACAAACTATACAAGACAAATTGTGAGCAAGTCATACGATGTAGAAGACTGGTTACACTTTACTCACCCAAGTGGACAGGGCATGCCCAAGGTATAGGAGGAATCTGGCAGATGTTAAGTAATTACCACAAGATCCTATAACAGAAATAACAAAAGGTAGGTCATTCAAATGGATTTTGCAAGTTTGTTTCTCACCTTTTTTATGCAACAGCAAAGTAGATCTTTTTAAAAACTTTATTAAGCACAGTTCTTTAAAGTAACAAATATGAATAACTATTTATTTTGCCATTGGCTGCCACCCACCTTTCTCAACAGACCCAAGATGGATTACAAAAATTTATATGTAAAACACCTTCCTACTTTAACGTGGAGAACTCCATTAACTGGAGAAGGGTAGAGAACAAGGTCTGCATGCAAAAAACCCCAGGTTCAACCCTTGGCCACCTCCCATGAAAGATCCTCTAGCAACAAATGTCAGGGAAGATCTCCTAAGTCAGTCACAGCGGCCAACAATGAACTGGCCAACAACCAGACTCATGATAAAGCAATACTGTCAAGATACCTAGAGCTATTTACATTCTGCCAAATACTGTGGGCCCATTTGATACACACATCCTTATTTTATTACCCACTGCCTTAGCTCCAGTTGGCATGCTCTGTCAGCGATAATCTGTGTGCTCCCTGCACATGCGCACTGCGGTCCAGCCACATATGATTGGGATGGGGCTGATGGCTCAGTTTATTTTATTTATTTATGTCATTTATAGTCCGCCTTTCTCTCTTAGACTCAAGGCGGATTACACAGTTCAACCCTGTACATTACTTTGTAACAGAAGATAAATGCCAACGTTAAATCTTTCAACTCTTAACACAAAAGACAAGGATCTAATTCGACACAGGCACCTTTTCTGGTATGAAGACGAAGCTCTGGGTGCAACAGTGCCTTAAAGACCAACTAGATCTAGTCGGTCTTTTCTGGCATGGACACCTAGCAATGAAAGGAATCAATTCAAAACGAACCACACCAGCAGGTCAGTACACACACATGCACAGAGATCTCACTCCTTCTCTCCATGTGCCAGAAGGCAACCTGCCTCCTTTCTTACACCACCCACCATGCTCATTTCAAACTGCTTCCCTAGCATACATTCCTGGGCACTGAGGAGGTGTGCCAGGATTCCAATACACCTGGAAAGGAGAGGTTGGTGGGGAGACTAAAAATGCAATCCTAAACTTCAGGCTGAGCCCACCGATTTGAATGGGCTTAGACCAGAGTAACCCTGCTTAGCATTGCACCTGGAATCCTAAACAGAATTACAGCAGTAGCAGAATTACGTAGCAGAATTACAGTAGTAACTAGGGTTGCCAGCTCCAAGTTGGGAAATTCCTGGAGATCTGGAGAGTGAAACCTGGAGAAACCTGAAGAAAGTGGGGTTTGGGGAAAGACCTTGGCATGGCATAAATCCAGAGTCCACCCCCCCAAAGTAGCCATTTTCTCCAGGTGAACTGATCTCTGTGGCCTGGAGACCAGTTGTAATTCCAGGAGATCTCCAGCCACCACCTGGAGGCTGGCAACCCTAGTAGTAACAGAAAAACAGCAGTAGAAAAGAGCTTTCCGTGGCTCATGAATGTGAGCTTTCTGTGGCCTACCACAAATTTTGTTAGTCTTCTAGGTGCTCCTGGACTCTTGCTCTTTTCTCCTGCTACAGACAGACTAACGCGACTACCCACCTTGATCAGAGTTACCCGTTTAAGCCCGCTGACGGGAGTAACTCTGTTTACGATTGCACCGCAAGGTCCTGACGGAAGGGACACCAGGTGCTCTGCACGAGAGCAGAGGCACTCTTTCCCCCCTGTTATTTCATACCCCGCGGTCCGCGCGGCGGCCCAGCGGCAGGCGCAGGAACGAAGCGCCGGCGCGCCATCGCGCCTCCCCACCTGCCCGTCCCGTTCCTCTCCCGCCGCCTCACCGCAGCATCCCCGGCTGTCGGGCTGCGAGTCCGCGCCGGGCCGGGCCATGGCTGTCGCTCTCCGGGGCGCCTCGGGCTCCCTCCTCTGCAGGCGGCGAGCCAGCGGGGCGCAAAGGGGCTTCTCTCGCGGTGGGTCTTTCCCCACTTAGCTAGCACTGTAGCTGAAGCGGGAAAGCGGAGGCCTTATGGGCAGGCGGCGGCGAGGGACCCGCTGGGCTGCGAAAGGGGCGCCCGCCGCCCCGCTCCGTCGGCGCGCTGCGAAGCTCCGTCCGCTGGCCCTCCTGGCTCCGGCCGCCGAGGCTGCGCTTTATACACAGGCTGCGGCGAGGGGCCGAGCGCGGCGCGGGGAGAGCCCGGGAGTCGCCTATCACAGGCCGCCTGATCTGCATATCCCCTCCCGGCTCGCTGGCTGGCCGGCCGGTTCTCAGGCGCGCTGGCTGGCTGGCCGCCCTCGCCCGCCCGCTCGCCACCGCCGCCAGACGCGCGTCGCGGCCGGTGCGCCCTGTGGGGAAGCTGAAGGGAGCCGGGGGAGGGGAGCCCTTTATAGGCCGGCCGCGTCCTCCACCCCGCGGAAGGCGCGCTGCTCCCCGCGGGCGCGGACGACTCAGCGCCCTGCAATGCGGGGCCTCCCCGTTTCCTCCGGCTCCTCGGCCAGGCTTGCGCCTGCAAAACGAACCCGGGCTGGAAGCATCTCCTCGTGAGGGGGAAAGGGTGGTCTTAGGGAGGGAGAGAGACGGGTGAGGAAACATCCGAGCCCTTATTCACTCGTGTGCTTTGCTAGGTTCAGTTTGGCCTTTATCCTATACTACTAGCACAGGAAGAACAGAGTACAATGAAAGAAGAAACATTAAATGTGTGTGAGTGCGTGTTAATCTGAGAGACTTTAGCAGTACCAGAGTGAAGAAGGGAGCCGTGGCTCGCGAAAGCTCACACCCTGCCACAAATTTTGTTAGTCTTGTAGTGCTACTGGACTCTTGCTTTTTTCTACAGTTACAGACTAACACAGCTACCCACCTTGAGACACTTTAGTTACTCCAGAACATAGCAAAGGTAGGTGGCATAAAGAGTGAGTAGCAGACCCCAAAATTCCCTAACACCCAGAGTCTTACACAGGGATACTCAAGTGAAAGGTCTGACACTTGTTCTCTCATTGTGGATACACCTGCACTGCTAGGGAGACAGAGTGCACTTGAATAGAAGACCACACAGAAAGGAAGTCACTTGAGTGTCCCTGATGTCTTGTGTAGAGAAACTCTTTGAAGGGGAGGTAGCCATTCTAGGAACAACAGCGATGCATTTCGTACCATTGGGTTGAACTCCCTTCCCTGCACCAATCCATATGCAAAAGAACCTCATCAGGATACAGTGAAGCCTCCCTCCATTAGCATTTCACACTGTGGGAAACTCTTACAGGATGACTCAGCCCAAACCCACCTTCCTGAGTAGATATAAATTACCTACCAACAACATCTCCACACTGTGACACTGAGAGATCTCTGTCTTTTGGTGCTACACCTCTGAAGATGCCAGCCACAGCTGCTGGCGAAACGTCAGGAACTACAATGCCAAGACCACGGCAATACAGCCCGGAAAACCCACAACAACCATCGTTCTCCGGCCGTGAAAGCCTTCGACAATACATATTGTATTTTGCTCAGTGAATGTTTTAATTGCCAATGATATTTATTCACTTACACTTTTTAATCCAGCTTGGGTCTCAGTGAGAAATTAGTATTATAATAATCCAGAAAAAGGTCATTGTGGACAGGGGCGGAGCAAGGGTTTACCTCGCTCACGGCCGGCCGGCCGGGCGCCCCCACGCACGCACGAGCGCGCGCGCGCACCGGCCTGCATGATGACGTCACGCGTGACGTTATCACGGGAGCGCACGCGCCGCCGCCGGCCCGATTGCTGCGGCAGGCGGCCTCCGAGCTCTCCCGCTCGGTTGCCTGCGCCGCCGCAGATGCCTGCCCGCGGTGGCTGTGCCTGGCCAGGGGCTTGTGCTGGCGGCGGCGGCGGCGCGGGGTGGGAGGGATAGGAGGCTGGTGCTTTGTGGCGCGCACTCCCACCCACTGAACCTCCTCCGGCGCTCCCTCCGGCATCCCGCGCTTGCGGCCACCGCCTACCTGGCCTCAATAGGCCCGCCGCCCCTGATTGTGGAGAGAAATCAGGCATGGGGTGGAGAGATTAGATAAAACTTGTTTTCCCTCCCTTTCCCACCAGCGCTCAAAGGCACCCAATGAAGTTGATGGTCAGTAGATTCAAGACGGACTAAAGCACTTTGTTACTGAACAAGGAGTTCATTTCATTGCGGGATTCACTGCCTGCTGATGGAATAGTGGTCACCGGGGCTTTTTTTCAGCTGGAACGTGGTGGAACGGAGTTCCGGCACCTCTTGAAAATGGTCACATGGCTGGTGGCCCCGCCCCCTGATCTCCAGACAGAGGGGAGTTTAGATTGCCCTACATGCTGCTCCAGCGGTGCAGAGGGCAATCTAAACTCCCCTCTGTCTGGAGATCAGGGGGCGGGGCCACCAGCCATGTGACCATTTTCTCCGAGGGCAACCCACTTAGTTCCACCACCTCTTTTCCCAGAAAAGAAGCCCTGGTAGTCACCAACATAAATGGCTTTCCAAAGGAGATTAATGGAAGAGAGGACCACTGATGACTGTGGTGGCTCAAGGAAACTCCACGTCCAGGGTCATCAAGCATCTAAATGCTGCTGCTAGGAGGCAACGTCAAGGGAAGGCCTGTACGCTCTGTTGTTGGCTCAGCTGGTTGGCTGCTGTGACAGGAGGTTGAATTAGATGGACTGCTGGTCTGATGCAGCAGGAAGCCTCTAATGTTCTTATGATCAGGCAAGCTTTTAGAGTTCCCTGGGCCTCTTTATCAGGACGGATGTCCAGTACCAAAAAACTAAAACAATAAGGGGGGGAGTAAAGAAAAAGATGCTTCAGGGCATGACGGAGAAGCCCACACGTTTTGCATGCAGAGTTTATGATGTCGACAACAAATTATTACTTGTTGAAAATATAGACGCTAGCAGCTAATCAGATCCTTCAAAACACTATTCCCTTGTGAGGCAGGGAGCTGAAGAAAAGCATATAAACCAAGCTGGAGATTAACTTTAAGTTAGAAAGATGGACTATAAATAAAATAAACAGTAGAAGCCACATTAGATAGCATTACCAAGGGATGGGAAGGGCAAATAACTGTAGAGGATCATTTCCAGTTGTAGAATGCCTTTTCTTGTAGATGGCTTCGCTGGTCTATTGGGGGGAAAAAGCTAAAAACGACCACAATGTAAAACTGTTTTTATTAGGAACAACCCAGTTGTCACAAAGTTGCAAGCAATGAGGGTTGCAAGCAATGAGTTGGGGGCGTTGAAAACTTGTGCATTCAGTTATGGCAAAGTTCCACACAGACATCTCATCTTTTCACTTATATCCTTCTCCAGAAATGTCTTATTCCCCTGGAGAAGAATTCTGCTGATTTGAATTTCCCACCGGGACTGTCTAGACCAGAGGCCCCAGTTGATGCCCGTAGGTGCCATTGGCCACCAACATCTTTGCTGGTGACTGCCAAGTGTTTTTAGGAAGTGGGCAGGGCCAGGTGAGGCTTTTGTTTGGCTAAGCTTCTGATTGGCCGTTGGAGATTTGATTGGCTGTGCAGATTTTTAAAAACGTTGCTTTGGCAGCAGCTGCCACAAGGATGAGCATGCTTCGAATACTTAACATCAGAGTCGTTCAGCCCTCTTAACTTTGTATTGAATGGTGGCGGCAGTGATCACTGAAGGTCCTTCTCATGGTTTTCAGCAGTCACTCCTGATCAGTTGACTCTTCTCCCTTATGAGAGGTCCTGTGGTGCTGGCAGTGTTGTAGGGTCTGCTCGGCTTTGACCTGGGCCACAGCAACAGCAGATGTAGGGCCAAGCTACACATGACGAATGACACTTGAACAGCAAGTGTATTTCTCCCTGTTCACTTGCCCTCCACTCAATCCACTTGCCGTTCAAGTGTCATTCGTCATGTGTAGCTTGGCCCGTAGGCCAGACTCATTGTCATGGTAGTTGCAGGGCAGATCCAAGCAGAGGGGGGCATGCGGCCCTGCTAGCACTGCAGTTTCTTTCAGGGCTGCCAGAGAAGAAATGGCCTACAGTTAAATGCTAGATCTCACCAAGGCTCAGTTTTGGAGTCTAGTCATCAGGAGTAAGGGAAACAACAATGAAGAAAAATGTTCCTCTAAGCACAGGGAAAGCGTCCTGACTATTGAGGAACAGCTACTTGTTCCACCCGTTCAGGTTTTGGAACTAGGCCTTCCAGTCAGAGGGCAGCCTTCCTTTATAAAGAAAGGGCACACTGGCCAAGCTGTGTGAGAATTTCTGTCAGCCACAAATGGGGCAAGATGTCGTGAGTTGGGAGTTTTCATTTCCTGGCTGGCAGGGCTTTTTTTCTGGGAAAAGAGGTGGTGGAACTCAGTGGGTTGCCCTTGGAGAAAATGGTCACATGGCTGGTGGCCCCGTCCCCTGATCTCCAGACAGAGGGGAGTTTAGATTGCCCTCCATGATGCAGCGCAGAGGGCAATCTAAACTCCCCTCTGTCTGGAGATCAGGGGGCGGGGCCACCAGCCATGTGACCATTTTCAAGAGGTTCCAGAACTCCGTTCCACCGCATTCCAGCTGAAAAAAAGCCCTGCTGGCTAGCATAGTTAGTGTCAGAACTGTGGCTAGATAATGTACTCATTCCAGACTACCTCCTGCAATCAGACAACAGTCCATTGTTTCCAAAAGGATTTTACTGGAGAAATAGTTCATTATAGTCCACTGGCCTGAATGCAATATTCAGGATGGTACATATACATTGTTACCAATGACAGGCAAAGCATAAGGTACAGAGTAACAGATCACAGCAGGCCCAACCTCCCCCCATAGTTCTCAAAACAACCCCTTTGAAGTCGGAAGAGTGGGAATCTCCCAAGGCCGGTTCTTGGTGGAACATCGGTAGCCAAAACAATCCTTTGCTGCGAGATAGCTGCCTGGGAACCTTGGCACCTGGAAGAGAGCACTTAAACACTGAAAGGATTAAAGATGGAGTCGGTTAAGCAAAGGCATATAAGAGGCATATGAGAAAGCAGTCTGGACCTGACAGTTAGCTCCTGAAAAAATGGGAAGTCGTGAAATAGTGGCCAGATTGTTTTCTTATTCTACAAGATACACAACAAACATGGCAGGCCGGGTACAATTGATAGAACCAGCATATTTATTGCTTGTGGCTAAAGGCCATACAATCAAGCAAGTAAAACACGTAAGCAAAACATAAACACCAAGCAATAAAGCTATGATGTTAAAAACACATAAAAATACATTAACACACACGAGCACTTTCATTATACATAGATGAAGGAGTCTCAATCATTAAGCACAACTTGAACCCTAATTTTCTTAGCTGCCAGGGCAAATTGTGCTATTCTATAAGACGTGTGTAGATCCAGGATGAAAGAATCAATGTTTCTAAAGATTTCACTAAAAATTTATTTCTGGGCTCTGTATACAAAGGGCAGAACAAAATATAGCGTGGGAGGTCTTCAGAGACAAGCTCCACAAATACCGAAACGGGCATTGATTGGTATTTGTGTGTAACGACCGTCTAGAATGGCTGAGGCATGGTTTGAAGCCCCAGAGAAGTTAAAGCCATTCTAAGACTAGGAAAGGAGGTTTGGAGCAGAGAGTTGTACTTCCATCCAATGCTGCACCCATCTTCAGGATCTAGTCTTGCATTTGAGACCAGGCAAGGGGGCACCCCGAAAGTCATCCACCAGGGAATAACGATGGAGGATATTGTTCGACAGTGGAGTGGATGGCATCTGAAGGCAACAGTGCATTGCTTAAGAGCAGATGAGCAGAGAGGTTCCTTTGCTTTCTCCAGAATCTAAATAAGGCCAAGTGCGAACAGGCTCTGATAGAAGGTAACTCAAGTTCAGCCCACACAAAAGCTGTTGGGAGTGCCACGAGGGAAAGCTAGAATCCTCTTTAAAAAGAGGTTTTGAATTGGTTCCAGGGACAAGCTCTGTTAGAATTTCTGTCAGCCCCAAATGAGGCAAGATGCCTTGAGTTGGGAGTTTTCATTTCCTGGCCAGCATAGTTAGCTTCTAATAAAGTGGGAAGTCGTGAAAGAGTGGCCAGGCTGTTTTCTTATTCTGCAAGATACACAGCAAACATGGCAGGCTGGGTATGATTTACATTTCCTGCAACACTGGAGACCAAGTAGAGTAAGTATTACAGTTGTCAGCTCCAGGTTGGGAAATTCCTGGAGATTTGGGGGAGTGGAACCTGGAGAGGGAAGGATTGGGGTAAAATGCCATAGAGCCCACTGTCCATAGAAGCCATTTTCTCTGGGAGAACTGGAGATCAGTTGTAATTCCAGGAGCTCTCTAGCCACCACCTAGAGTTTAACAACCCTAGTAGACAGGGCTTTTTTTCTGGGAAAAGAGGTGGTGGAACTCAGTGGGTTGCCCTCAGAGAAAATGGTCACATGGGTTGTGGCCCCGCCCCCTGATCTCCAGACAGAGGGGAGTTGAGATTGCCCTACATGCTGCTCTAGCGGAGCGGAGGGCAATCTCAACTCCCCTCTGTCTGGAGATCAGGGGGCGGGGCCACCAGCCATGTGTCCATTTTCAAGAGGTTCCGGAACTCCGTTCCACCGCGTTCCAACTGAAAAAAAGCCCTGCTAGTAGATATAGTTCAAGCAAAGAAAGAGAAACTAATTTCAAGGTAGGTCAAGACAAAACAGAAAAGATCACAGGGTGTGAGTTATGAAAGAATAAGTATGATTCTTGCTTAATTTGAGTGTTTTCCTGGATGCCCACTCTAAGAATCATTCAGGATCTCATTAAATTAAGGGCAGGAAGGAGGAGCAGCTGGTATTTCAGGAAATCCTTCAGGGTGTCCTTTGTTCATTTCTTATTGAACAGATTCCTGACAATTCAGAAGACAGCGTTTGATTAACCCGTTCTCTATCATTCCTGAGTAGTCATATTTATATAAATTCGTAATCTTTACCGTTGAAGTTAGGCTACAATGAGGAAAAAATACATTGCCACTGTAGAAAGGACAGACATATACATTATTACATCATGTGGTGCTTGAAAAGGAATGCTTTATCACAGCAACCTTGCATGAAAATATTGAGAGAGACAATTTACCAGAGTCTTGAGGCCCCTTACTAGTTGCGAGTTCATGACCAAGATATGATTAGTTCCAGATTTTTTTTCCTTTCATGACCAATGTGTGGGATGGGATCATGTGCCGGGTTAAAAGTTAGCATAGAGCCCAGAGATGCAAGGCATAAGGCATCTTACAATACAACCCTATGCCGAGATGCTGTACACTAAACCAATCAAAATCTATGGACTTAGACTGGAGTAACTGCATAGGATTGCATACTTTGAGCCATGACTCTACAATCAGGAACTTACTCACTTACTTTATTTATACCCTGCGTTTGCTTCCAAGTGGGGACCCAAAACATCTTACATCATTCTCCTTGATTGGTCGAAGGTCACTTAGTAAGTTTCCATGGCAGAGCAGGGATTCGAACTTGGGTCTCCCGGATCCTAGTAGAACACTCTAACCAGGGCTTTTTTTCAGCAGGAACGCGGTGGAATGGAGTTTCGGAACCTCTTGAAAATGGTCACATGGCTGGTGGCCCCGCCCCCTGATCTCCAGACAGAGGGGAATTGAGATTGCCTTCCGCGCCGCCAAGCAATCTAAGCTCCCCTCTGTCTGGAGATCAGGGGGCAGGGCCACCAGCCATGTGACCATTTTCTCCGAGGGCAACCCACTGAGTTCCACCACGTCTTTTCCCAGAAAAAAAGCCCAGACTCTAACCACTACACCACACTGGCTTTTGTTGTTAAGTCACAGCCAACGTATGGTCACCCGGTAGGGTTTTCAAGGCAAGAGATATTCAGAGGTGGTTTGTCATTGCTTTCCTCTGTGCAGCAACCCTGGACTTCCTTGGTGTTCTCCAGCCAAGAAAGTTTGGAAGAAAGTTCCACGGGAAATCCAGTGTATGGTAGGCTGCAAACTACCAGAAAATCATAGAATCTTTCAAATAAACCTCCTAAATGGACCATGCTCCATACATTCACAGAATATTTCTTGATTTCTTCACTGCTGCAAAATGTTGTGTAAGAAAAAATGTTTTTTGACCATCAAATCTTGTATTCAGAAGGTACGGCAGATAACAAAGATGTCAAAAATGACTGAATGAATTAATACAGACATGAATGAATTAATACAGACAGAGATACAGACATACTAAAAAGAACTTTATTTTTAAGAATGCTGGAAACCCATCTATGGTTTTTTAAATTGATTTATCTGACTGTGCAATGTTTTTGTAATTATTGCAATATTTTATATTAATGCGACTGAGCATCTTTTATGTCTTTAGTCACATATTTTCTTTCCCTCTTTTAGAGAATTAGAAGCAAGCATAAATAAAATGACTGTACATTACTTTAGACCAGGGCTTTTTTTCTGGGAAAAGAGGTGGTGGAACTCAGTGGGTTGCCAGCACAGGGGACAACTCTTGGCGGAAGGTGGTGCCCCTGGTACCATATGTGTGCGTGCAAAGTGCACACATGCTCCCAGGGCTAATGACATCACTTTGGGTCAGCTGGAACAAGGGGGGTTTAAAAAGTTTAAATTACCTTTGGTGAAAATGTTCACGACTTGTGGCCCCGCCCCCGGATCTCCAGACAGAGGGAGTTTAGATTGCCCTCCGCACCGGTGGCACGGAGGGCAATCTAAACTCCCCTCTGTCTGGAGATCCGGGGGCGGGGCCACCAGCCATGTGACCATTTTCAAGAGGTGCCAAAATGCCATTCCACCATATTCCAGCTGAAAAAAAGCCCTGCTTTAGACATAGATGTATAAAGTATAATTGTTAATTTTTTTTAATCATGGCTGATTCCGCACACGTTGGATGATGCACTTTCAATGCACTTTATCAATCGTTTGAGGTGGATTTTTTGTTCCGCACATGAAAAAGTCCGTTGCAAATGATCTATAAAGAGGATTGGAAGTGCATTATCCAACGTGTGTGGAATCACTCATTGTGGCCCATGAGTGTTTCCATTTGCTTTTTGCATCCCTCCTTGAAATAAAAAAATTATGGCACTTAAAAAGAAAAGACAATGTGAAATGCGCTATCAAGCATCCATTCCAATTAACTTTTCAATGTTCTGGCAAATAACAATGTCAGATACAACATTATATTTGAACTTGATAATAGTGCTCAGGTGACATCATTTGTTGTAGGGCATATTCTGTGCAATTTGTTATGTAGGCCATTGCCAGAGGCTAGCATACCAAACTGCAGACCAGTAATTTACTCAGTTGTGGATACTCGGGTTTAAAATATTTCTGGCATTAATGCGATGCCCACATTTTGAATCTGTGAGTCACACAGGTTGTCCTTCCTGAATTTAAACATCAGTAAGAACGCCAATAATATAACAATTGACTCCATTAATACTGATGTCAAATGGATGGAGTGAGATATATTACATACAAGCGCCTTCTCCCAGAGATGGGGATCAAATTCAAGAATGCTCATATCTTACTATTTGACAGTTTCCAAAACCAGACACATTTCTTGCATCAATACTTGTGTTTTATGCTTCAAATGGAAAATTGGTATATATCCCTACTATATAGATACTTTCCCCCAGGGCTTTTTTTCAGCGGGAATGCGGGGGAACGGAGTTCTGGCACCTCTTGAAAATGGTCACATGGCTGGTGGCCCCGCCCCCTGATCTCCAGACAGAGGGGAGTTGAGATTGCCCTCCGCGCCGCTGGCCATGTGACCATTTTTGCCGAGGGTGATTTAAACTTTAAAAACACTCCTCCCTTGTTCCAGCTGACCCAAAGTGACATCATTGTACAATCCCAGAAGCGTGCATGCGCATGTGGTACCGGGGACACCATCTCCTGCCAGGAGTTGCCCCCTGTGCTGGCAACCCACTGAGTTCCACCACCTCTTTTCCCAGAAAAAAACCCTGCTTTCCCCCCTTCCCCCCTTTTTATTTTAGTTTTTCATCCACTCTTCTGTTTTTCTTAATTTCTTTGATTCTTTTTTTCTTTTCTCTTTCTTTCTCTGTTTTTTTTAATTGTATGTTATATAAATACGTTGGAAATTTTAATAAAAGATTTTAAAAAAACAAGCAGAACTGCAATCCTGTTAATATATCCTCCAGTGTGACCAACAATCATATAGAAAGAGTGTTTTCAAGACCAAACTGCTAACCATACTAACAAAGTAGTCTGTAGTAATGATTAGATTAAAGGATGATTTACTGGTCCTTCAGTGAATAATATTCTATGAATTTCATCACAGGCTATGGGTATGATCCATTGATAAGCTGCACAAATGCTCTTCCCACCCCCAAACCAGTAGAGGTAGCTAAGCCCAGGCATAACTGTAAACTGGGATATTGCACAGCCTAGATGTTTGGCAACTTTGGTGTTGTTTTTGGTCATCAATCAGAGGAGCCACAACAGTTCTTGGCCCATTAATCCCTGACTCTCCTTCTCTGCTTCTCGGAGCTCTACATTTACAGTGTCTGACCAGCAGTTGTCATAACCTTTGCTACAGCAAACCTTGAGAAGAGATGTGCAACTGTACTAGCAGCCCAACAGTGCATACAGCTAGCAAGGGGTTAGATGTTTAGATTGGCACCCATGGTGTGTGTGTGAGAGAGAGAGAGAGGCAGGTGATCTTACCATAGTGCAAGCAGTTGGGGCTCTCTCCATGATTTCCTTACAAACAGCAAAATACTTCTGCTGGTCTCCGTATCTTAGGTTGCAGTCCTAAGCATGCCTCTACTCATAAGTAAATCCCATTGAAGTCAGTGCAAGAAAACATGTTCCCGATTGGTGCACAGGCAATGACAGCGCAGTGGAGGCTATACCAGAACACTCTTGATCTTTTGTATCGGAGGGATTGGGTGGTGCAGCGCTAAGCAGACTTGCGCCTTTCAAAGCCCGTTGACTTCAGTGGACCTAGAAGACTGTAACTCTGTTTTGGACTGCAGCTGTGAAAAACGGCAGATTTAGTGATATGATTTCTGTGTGTGTTTAATATAACATGCAAAACAATGAAATGGAACGACGTTAGAGCGACCCTCAACTTCTTTCAATTCCACCGTGCTGCACATTATACTTCCAATGTGGGCACCTGTGCACCCTGTTCCATGAGAATGTATACAGTCTTGCTTGGGGGGTAGACTCGGTTCTCTTCCTGGATAGCCACCAAGTGGTTTTATTGGGGATGTTTGACTGTGGGGCCAAAGTGGATGTCAAGCCACAAGTCAGGTTTCCCAAATGTTCTGGGACCCAATTCAGCTTGAGAACATTAGGTTATGACTGTCTGACAAATGGGTCAGGGAACCCTGACTCTACTTGTGTCTAAATTTGTCCTTGAGTTACACAATGATTAAACAAAGCTATTTCTTGGCTCCTGACTGACAAAAACAAAACCAAACAAATGGGAGAATAATCCAGTGTTCTCTGTGGCATCTTTGTGGGATGTGAGGTGGCCTGCTTCCTATAGTGATTATATGGTTTTGATCTGCATGTAAAACATTTCCCAAAATTCAGCATCTAAGCATTAACTACTGAGGAACTACACAATTTTAAAGTTGACAATGAGGACATTGAAATTGTTCAAGACTTTCTATTCCTTGGCTCAGTCATCAACCAAGAGGTAGACTGCAATGAAGAAATTAGAAGAAGATTGAGACTTGGAAGGGCAGCTGTGAAGGAACTAGAAAAGATCCTGAAAGATAAAGATGTCTATCTGGGGGCCAAGATCAAGATAATCCAAACTATGGTATTCCCCATTACTATGTATGGATGTGAAAGTTGGACAGTGAAGAAAGCTGACAGGAAGAAAACTGATTCATTTGAAATGTGGTGCTGGAGGAGAGTTTTGTGGATACCATGGATGGCCCAAAAGACAAATAAGTGGGTCCTAGATCAAGTCAAGCCTGAATTCTCCCTAGAAGCTAAAATGACAAAAATGAAGCTATCGTACTTTGGTCACATCATGAGAAGACAAGATTCTCTGGAAAAGTTAATAATGCTAGGAAAAGTGGGAGGCAGTAGGAAAAGAGGAAGACCTAAAATGAGATGGCTGGACTCAATAAAAGAAGCCACGTCCTCCAGTTTGCAGGATCTGAGCAAGGCTGTTAATGGTAGGATGTACTGGAGGTCTTTCATTCATAGGGTCGCCATAGGTGGGGTGACTTGACGGCACATCACACAAGCATCAACTGTCTGCATTGCTCCGTATGTCTGGAAATTATGCAGTCACATATGGGAACTGGAGCTACAAGCATTCCAGTGAAGGTGTTCAGGGAGCTTCCTTCATAATTTCACCATTGGCCAACGTAAGCATCATTAAGTATCATTGGCCAACTTAAGCATCGCTGCCCACATTGTATTTTCACTGCAGTTCTTTTCTGGAGATTATTTTCTAATGAGTACATCAACCACTGACAGCACGTTCCCTTTCTGACAGATCATATCAAATGGGGTAGGCAGACTATGGTTTAACTGACCCATTTCTAAGAGATACAGTAACTATTTTAGTGCCCACATGCTATACTATTTCTCAAGTTCTTCTTGTGCATTGTGCGTATTTCAGTTACCTATCCCTCCAACTGGATCTTAGCCTTGGATGTAGCTAGAACCAGGGCTTTTTTTCAGCTGGAACGCGGTGGAACAGAGTTCCAGAACCTCTTGAAAATGGTCACATGGCCGGTGGCTCTGCCCCCTGATCTCCAGACAGAGAGGAGTTTAGATTGCCCTCTGCGCCGCTGCAGTGGCGCGGAGGGCAATCTAAACTCCCCTCTGTCTGGAGATCAGGGGGCGGGGCCACCAGCCATGTGTCCATTTTCACAGAGGGCAATTTAAAATTTTAAAAACTCCCCCCTTGTTCCAGCTGACCCAAAATGACGTCATTGGCCTTGGGAGCATGCGTGCACTTTGCACGTGCACATGTGGTAACAGGGGCACCACCTCCCGCCAAGAGTTGCCCCCTGTGCTGGCAACCCACTGAGTTCCACCACCTCTTTTCCCAGAAAAAAAAGCCCTGGCTAGAACTATAGGGGAACCACTGCTGGATAGGACCAAGAAAGTCATTCAAGATACCTTTGCACAGGGCTAGCTTGGTCCTAGAACTAGACATGCTGCAAAGGCAGTTTAGAGGCCTAGAACAGAACAGCCTCGGAGAGGAACATACAAAAATAGAGTTACACAGTTGTATTGTCATGTGTATATTAAAAGAGCCATCTAACTCATATCAATATATACGTACCAAGGGCCAGGTGCAGGGAGTATATGAAAATGGCAGAAATGTCTAACTTCAGAGAAGCTGGCAAGATTATAGATGTATTGGTAGAGGGCCAAAAGATATTCAAATGTATGAGAAACTTGTAATCACTAATTCTACATAGACTTTGTTAAGACAAGAAATAGCAAGAATGAATTAACTATTGTTATATCTTTAAAGAAGATGTTTCAAATAGGGATAACTTGTTTGGCGTATGAAGTCATAAGATAATATGTTCGCCAAGAATCTGAGTCTTTGAAGCGGCTATTGTTAAGAGAGGATTCTGAAACCCTATAAATATGGCAGGCTAACTTGAATGAGAACTTCTAAGAAAGGGCTGCTTGCCTGTGGCCTTCGTATCTTTGAGTAAGATACTTTTGGACTCATGTAATTTATCTCCTTTAATGACCTATGGAGATAATGAACAGTATGATTTTCTGTTGAGTAAGTTGATATAAGACTACTGAATAATTATTTTGTAATAATAAAGACTTAAAATGGAAGCAGGGACTCCATAATTGTATGACTTGCGTACAATACCCAATAACAAACCTAAAACATTGGCCGTTTTCACACTACTTACTTGCTTCCGGAACATCGCGAAACGTAGTGCAAAAACCGCGGAAGATAGCGTCTTCTCGTGAGAGTTTTGCACAATGTCGCGCAAAACTCTCGCGAGAAGACGCTATCGTCCGCAATTTTTGTGCTACGTTTCGCAATGTTCCGGAAGCAAGTAAGTAGTGTGAAAACGGCCATTATCTGTTGTGAACCTCTAGCAAGGGTATATGATTTGATATAGGAAAGCTAATTAGATGCTCAAGGCTTCTTAACTGCACGCCTATGTCTTAATCAGACCTAACTAGAGTCATCCAGACCACTTGATTGCAAGTAGGGTTCTGGACCAGTCAGTGGTTCTGATTTCAGGCCCATCCCCTTCCTCCAAAAGCAAGACCCCTCCATTTTGATGTACAGAGAAAGGGGAGGGATCTTCAACCAGAAGTCTTAGAAGTCGTAACTGCCCTCCCCAACTGGCAACCTGGAGACAAAATTGTCCACGGAAGTTATCAGCACAGTCCTAAGCAGAGTTACATCATGGACTTCAATGGACTTAGAAGGGTGTAACTAGGGTTGCACTATAAATGTGGCTGCCCTGTTACTGAGCTGCCATTTTCCTTCGTATGAGTCTGTGGAATGGTTGCATTGATTTTGTACTGAGAAAGAGTCATAGAAATAATGAATTATTTAATTTAATTTATTGAGAGCTTTTATGTATCCCTCCAGGACCCTAGTGTGTGGATGTGCCATCAAGTCTCAATCAACTGATGGCAACCCCAGCAGGGCAAGTGAGGGCCAGAGGTGGTTTTCCATTGCCTTCCTCTGCAGAATCTTCCTTCCCCCACTCAAATACTGACCCTGCTTAGCTTCTGACATCTGACGAGATTGGGCTATACCATTCCACCTTCCCTCCCACAGGACCTTAATAACAATCAATATAATATTATTTTATTTATTTAATTTTTACCCCACCTTGGTTGTTTCTACATGACTTAACTGGCCTCTGGAGCATTGCGCAAAGCATGCAGAAGATAGCATCTTCTCGCGCGAAATTGCGCCAGGAAAACGCTATCATCTGGGAGTTTTCTGCGACATCGCGTCTTCCTGGTGCGATTTCACTTGAGAAGACGCTATCTTCTATGTGTTTTACACAACGCTCCGGAGGCTGGTAAGTCGTGTGGAAACGGCCCTTTCTTCCCAACAAGGACCAGAAGCAGCTTATGTTGTCTTCCTCTCCTCCATTTTATCCACACACCAACCCTGAGGGCTAGGTTAGGCTGTGTCTGCATGACTGGCCCAAAGTCCCTCAGAAAGCTTCCGTGGACTAGTGGGTGTTCGAGCCTGGGTCTCCCAGATTCTAGTCCGAGACTTCAACCACTTCACCACACTGGCCCTCACATTATGCACAAATAATCCCCTGTTAAATTAATTAAAACACATAATTAAAATCAGATAATTATATCATTACAACAGTTAAGCCAGAGACGATTCAAGCTCCCCCATCAGCTCCTTTAATTTGTTCTGTCCAGGGCTTTTTTTCAGCTGCAACGCGGTGGAAGGGAGTTCCAGAACCGCTTGAAAATGGTCACATGGCTGGTGGCCCCTCCCCCTGATCTCCAGACAGAGGGGAGTCCAGATTGCCCTCCGCACCGCTCGAGGGCTGTCATGGTCCAGTCTGGGCTCAGTGAGAGTGAGGACTCCTCTTCTGGAGGAGAGGGGCTTTGTGTAGCCAGCCAGGACTCCTCAGGAGAAGAGGAGCTCCATGTAGCCAGCCCTGACTCAGCAGAGGCTGGTAATCAGGAGCCACAGCTGCTGGCTAATTGGAGCCTACAGCCAGCAGCTGAAGCAGAGCCATCAGTACTCTCCAGCCCCAGCACCACAGGGGAAGCTCAGCCAGGGACTTCCACAGGGAAAGCCCAGCCAGGGGCTTCCACCCCCCCAGGTTCGCCCACTCATAAAGAACACCGCAGACAAAGGCTGAGGCTGGAACTGCAGGAGAGACGGCGCAGTGCTCGTCTCCTGAGCCGACGCCAGCTGCTGGAGAGTGACGATGAGCAGCATCAGGATGGAGCCCCAGCAGCTGGCTGAAAACCACACCTGGCTATAAAAGCCAGTCAGGAGTGACAGCCAGGCGTGGAAGCAATGTGTCTACTGCCTGCAACCGCTCTGTGTTCTGTGGACCTTGCCTGTGCCTGCTTTTGGACCCGACACTATCGGTAACTGACCTTGGACTGTGCCTGACCTTCCTCTTGGACTCTGGACTCACTTCTGGCATTAGCTCATGCTCTGACCACTGCTTTGACTTGGCTTTTGGCTCCTGAAACTCCCCCTGGACTTGGTGTTGAGGTTTGGACTTGAACCACCCTGCTTGGGCTGGCCCAGCCCACGACAAGGGCAATCTAAACTCCCCTCTGTCTGGAGATGAGGGGGCGGGGCCACCAGCCATGTGACCATTTTCAAGAGGTTCCGGAACTCCGTTCCACCACGTTCCAGCTGAAAAAAAGCCCTGGTCTCACCAGAAGTCCACAAGAGTAGGCTCCTATGTCACCCCTTCCAGGATGCTGTTCCACAGACAAGGCCCTGTGTCATTACTGACACTATCCTTGAGAGTGAGGGGCCTGTTAGGAAGCCCTCTTATGAGGAGAGAAATTGCCACATGGGTTCATAAAAATATTTTAGGTCCACTCTAATGATGACCTCTGCAGTGTCTTATTTTCTCTGATTTCTGCAGGCATTCCATTCTTCTGGCCTTCTGGTCTTCTCAGAATACAGATTTTGTCCCTGTATTTGAATATGTATATTACTTTACTATTTTAGATACCATTTTCCTATGGACATGTTTGCAGATATACACTGTCTCCTAATGTTGTCTGTGTGTGCCGTTATCAGAGCAGCTTAGTCAGTGCAGCTAGGCATGTGAATGTGTGCTGATAATAAACTTACACAGAGCCTGTTTACTTTAGTTAAGAAAATAAGTGGCCTTTTATTTTAGGAACTCGATTTAGAATAGGACAGAAAAGAGATAGAATCTAAGCTAATCAATCTAAGCTATCGTGTAGCCAATCTTCAGGTGGTAGTTGGAGATTTCCTGGAATTACATTTGATCTCCAGGCTACAGAGATCATTTCCCCTGGAGAAAAAGGGCCTCTTTGAGGGTATACTCAAAAGAATTATACCCAGATGAGGTCCTTCCCCTCCCCAAACCCCATTGTCTCCAGGCTCCATCCTCAAAATCTCCAGGAATTTCCCAACTTGGAGCTGGCAATCCTACTAAGCTGGGATGCTTACATGTGCTCATTTGGCCAGTTTGGTGTAGTGGTTAAGAATGGCAGGACTCCAGTCTAGAGAACCGGGTTTGATTCCCCAGTCCTCTGCTTGAAGCCAGCTTGGTGACCTAGGGTCAGTCACAGCTCTCTGAGCCCCACCCACCTCACAGAGTGATTGTTGTGAGGATAATAATAACACAATGGTTGTTGTGGATTTTCCGGGCTGTATAGCCGTGGTCTTGGGACCAAGACCACGGCTATACAGCCCAGAAAATCCACAACAACCATTGTTCTCCGGCCATGAAAGCCTTCAACAATACATCAATAATAACACACTTTGTAAGCCGCTCTGAGTGGGCATTAAGTTGTTCTGTAGGGCGGTATATAAATCAAATGTTGTTGTTGTTGGGGTGGAAGAGACAGGAAACACAAAATCTGGACCTCCGAATTCACCCATTGCTCCCTTGACTGCGCACTAGTGTTTCCATGCATTCAGACCCAGCATCTGGGGCACCAAAGAATGTTGCAGAGCTCGCCACATATTAAACAATCGTTTTGTAGGCAGCAAAATCAGGGGAGTGGGGAAAATTGGGGTCCATTTTGATGTATCGTGCCAACACGTGGACCAGTTTGATGTGGAAGCAGGAAATGTGGTGAGCATTTGTAGCCGACACTTGCCCCTGGACTTTAGTTCCTATAGGGGAAAGAATGTGATTCTGCCATCAATGGCCTTATTCCTGCTACTTGCTGCTGCTAGGGCTGCCAGATCTGGAACATTCCTGTAGATTTAGGGTTACAGCCTGGGGCGGGGGGTAGTGCCATGTCCGTCACCCATCCATGCCATTATTTCCAGCTGATGTGTTGCTATGAACCAGTGTTTTGTGCTGAACCACTGTTCTATGCTGTGTCTTGATATCATATTGCTGACACCATAACTTGCCTTGTATTCACAGGCCTTCTGTATCCAGGGTGTCTTATCTCTTGTGCTTTGAAGCTCTGTGTCTCTGAACTTGCAAACCTGCTAGTTCTCAGGGGGAAGAAGAATACACGTTTCATCCTTAATCTGTTGCCTCTCTCCTGTCTAGACGAAGCAGGTAAACTATTTAGGGAGTTCTCAGGACTGGTTCACGCCAAAAGTTATTTTTTCCTGTTGGGAGCGGGGGGGATGAGTGCTTGGGACCTATATGAGCCATAGTTTACAGAACTTGTTATTCCTGTCAACTTTTTGAGGAAAACATAACTTTTGGCGCGAACCAGTCCTGAGAATTCCCTAAATAGTTTACATGCTTTGTCTAGACAGGAGAGAGGCAACAGATTAAGGGTGAACCGCTGTATTCTTCTTCCCCCTGAGAACTAGCAGGTTTGAAAGGTCAGAGACACTGAGCTTCAAAGCACAAGAGATAAGACACCCTGGATACAGCAGGTCTGTGAATACAAGGCAAGTTATGTCGTCAGTAATATGATATCAAGGCACAGCATAGAACAATGGTTCAGCACAAAACACTGGTTCATAGCAACACATCAGCTGGAAATAATGGCATGGATGGGTGACAGACATGACAGCTAGATTTTGGGGAGAGCCTTAGCAAGGTATAATGCCACAGAGTCCACCCTCCGAAGCTGTAATTTTCTCTAGGGGAACTGATGTCTGGAGTCCCAGAATCTGTTGTAATTCTGGGAGAATGCCAGACCCTGCCCGGAGGTTGACAACCCTACTTCCTCCTCTCGGTGAAATAAGCAGAACTATGCCGCTTTCAGCCCATTGAAGTCAGTGGGCTTAGAATGGTTTAACTGTGTTAACTGCCACTCCATTCCTCCTTCCTGCTCCTCCACCTCTTTGTTTAACCTTTTTGTTGAATCCACACTTTATTGTAGCCCCCATACCTCAGTGGTATGTTAGCTGCTGCCTTTGAGAAACCTTCTAGAGCAAAACATATTGCTATCCACCTGCCCACTAATCCTATGAAGAATTAAAGACAGTCTAAACCCGTTTAAAACTAGATTAGTCTGCATAGGATTGTACCAGTAGATTTTGAAAAATTGCCATGTCAACACAGTGCATTCTTTGTCAACTCATTGGAAATATTTTTACGGAAGCACCCCTAGTTGCCGGGTCATTTGTTCATATTATGTTCTGTATAATTTGCAACTGATTTTGTGTCTGAGAATAAGTCGGAATAGCTGGAAGTTATACAAGATGAACTTCCTGTTTTGCTAAACACTACTTAGGCTGAGAAATCTTGCAACCATCATTTGCACAATATTCGAAGGCCACAACATCAGATGACAGGGTGGATCCGTGTGTGATAGCTCCAGGGCTTTCATTGTACGTCCGACCACAAGCATGCAAAAGAAGCTGAGAAGTCATCCCAAAGTTTACAAGTGAGAGAACTCTCCTGAGTAGAACACACCATTTGACTTGATGTATTGTCGAAGGCTTTCACGGCCGGAGAACGATGGTTGTTGTGGGTTTGTAAAACGATGGAACCTTCGGTGTATGATAGGAATTGAATTGCTTGACTTCATGTATATTGTGGCCTGAGGAAAGATATGTTGGTCTGAAACGAGCGAAGAGGAAATTTGCCGGCTCGTGCTCGTTGCCACTTACCTTCTTTAGCGCTGTCTTCTCTTGACAACGCTACTAATTTACAACAGATATTTTCACGGCTCAATTCTCAACAGCTGTGAAGCTTGCTACTACTCAACAACGCCGGAGAATTATTACAATACGGCTGGACTTTGAAAAGTATTATCATACTGATTGTGGACTTTTCACCAATATTTCACTTTGTATTACTTTGGTAGTGAATATACACAATTATAATTGAATTTAGACTCTTTAGTGCCTTGGTTCACTTCCTTTTTTTCTTGATGCGGATCTTCAGAGGTGTAGCACCAAAAGACAGAGATCTCTCAGTGTCACTGAGAGATCTCTGTCTTTCGGTGCTACACCTCTGAAGATGCCAGCCACAGCTGCTGGCGAAACGTCAGGAACTACAATGCCAAGACCACGGCAATACAGCCCGGAAAACCCACAACAACCATCACACCATTTGACTGTTTGAGTCAAAAAAACTGTAACGCATATCGGTGTTTTGTCATGGTTTGGTTCCGATCAGTCAATCCTTTTGATTATAATATCCTAAAAATCACTAGGGCCCCATCTGTGAAAGCAAAGGTCTTGCTTTCAGCGGCAACAAAGCAGCCACACAAGTGCTGGGTGCGCATGTTCCCTTGTCAGCCCTAATTCTTTCTGCGTTATCCCCCTCTAGATCTGATGAAGAGCTTTCGTAGGAAGTTTCACTAATTGGTCCCTGCTATTGAACAATAGCACAATAATAACCATCTATTGCCACGACCTACTAGTTGCCACGACCTACTGAATTACCTGCTTTTTGGTGTACAGCCAGTTTGTTATAGTGGTTAAGAGAGGCAGGACTTTAATCTGGAGAACCGGGTTTGATTCCTCCCTCCTCCGCTTGAAGCCAACTGGGTGACCTTGGGTCAGTCACAGCTTCTCAGAGCTCTCTCAGCCCCACCCACCTCACAGGGTGATTGTTGTGGGGATAATAACAACACATTTTGTAAGCTGCTCTGAGTGGGTGTTAAGTTGTCCCGGAGGGCAGTGTATAAATCAAAGGTTGTTGTTGTTGTTGTTTTATTCTTTAAAAAAGCCCCAAAGCTGTTCATTCAGAGGAATTGGCTAGCGACAACAGATCATTATAACATTACTGCAATATTGTACAAGGACAATTACCATTTTGTTAAAGCCCTAAAAAATCATCTGCTGGAGCAGCAGGGAAAACAGTGGTCACGAAGGGCTGATGGCAGGAAAATGGTACTGGGGTGAGGATGCCTGTGGAGCAAGTAAGGCTGCCAACTTCCAGGTGAGGCCTGGAAATCTCCTGGAATTACAGAGATCAGTTCCCCTAGAGAAAATGGCTGCTTCGGAGGGTAGACTATATGGCATTATACCCCACTGAGGTACCTCCCCTCCCCAAATCCTGCCCTCCCCAGAGTCCACCCAAATATCCAGGAATTTCCCAGCCCAGAGTTGGCATCCCTAATCTTTCCAGTTCAAGTCTAACATTCTTCCCAATACATCACATTGTTATACCTAGGGGTGACATTCCTCAACCTGGGGCAGGGGATCCCCTGCTCCCACTCTCCATCCCCTGCCCCCACTTACCTGACCAGCAGGGTAGTATGGGGGGGCATGCTTCCCAGGCCACACCCCTGGGCAGCACAGCATGCCATCAGTGGCCTGATTCAGGCCAAATCGCACCTGATTTGGCCCCCTGGTGAGAGCATTAGCACTCCCAAGCCACCCCTTGACCTGCGCGATGACATCATTTCCAGGAAGTGACATCATTGCGCCAGCTGGGAGCACGTGCATGCACGCACAGCAAGGTAAGTGCCGGACCCCTGATCTCCCACCGGGAGAGTCGGGGGACCTGGTGACCCTAGTTATACCTACCCAGGAGTTGACGTTGCATGAATGCAAATCATAGTTGGTGACTCCACTAGAATGTCAAACTCTGGTTTGAGTTCAAGCAGAAGTCATTCATTAACTTTGACCATACAAGCAGAAGTTGGAGGGCAGGATAGGACTCAGCTGTGGAATTCTTATGAAGGTTGTTTGCTATAAACAAAATATGAAGAAACATGGCAGTGCATTTTTAAACACCTAGATTTAACCTAATAAATGACATCATCTTTTGTGACACAAACACCCAGAGAAACAAAATCAGCGTCCCAGGTAGGAAAGCAACAAACAATGACATGTTTATTGAGTGATCCCCCAGATGGGAACCAAACACCTGGCAAATCCTATCTCTTTGGTACCATCCTATGGATTTTCACTTAAGCAGGACTGCTTATCTTTTCTGTTGTTCTCTTATTCATGGGATAAAAGCCATGTGCCACAAAACCAGAGTTCCCAGCAGCCAGCAAAACTCCCTTGGAATCCCTGTTTAATTCTTGAGCCTGTATTAGTCAAGGTTGGCTTTAAAAACAAGTAACGTTTCTTTCCATTCTCTACATATGTCAGAACTGTATCATAACAGACACAAAACACTTAGAAAATGTGATGAATCTTTCTTTATTCTTTATTGGTTGGATCAACTTCAAAGTCATTGTGACCTCCTGTTCCATTCATATCAAACAACAATATAGTTGTTTTTCCAGTTCATCACATGTTCAAGATCTTATTTCACAGCCTTATCATCTGATATCTTATTCATATTTTTGGTCATAACTTGTGCAATATGATTGGGCCAACCAATACAAATTATAGTTCTTGTTGCAATTCTGTTTTCACTCTCCCTAGGCATTTTTTATATATATGGCTTGCATATGAAACCATAAAAGAGCCAGTGTGGTAAAGTTGTTAGAGTGTCAGAGCCAAGCTACAAGTGACGCCTTACACAGGTTGGACACTTGCCAGCTTACCTCAAGTTTTGATGGAAAATGTAGGCGTCCTGGTTTTACAGCTTGGCTCTCCATTACAACTGCAAGACCAGGATGCCTACATTTCCCATCAGAACTTGAGGGAAGCTGACAAGTGTCCAACCTGTGTCAGGCATCACTTGTAGCTTGGCTTTCAGACTAAGATCTTGAAGAACCAGGTTTGAATCCCCACTGGGCCATGAAAGCTTGCTGGGTCAGTCACGTATTCTCATCCTAACCTACCTCACAAGGTTGTTAAGGAGATGAAATGGAGGAGAGAACTATGGCCATTTCCACACAGTTGGTCATTCCCACCCTGTTCCCACTTATTGTGTGTTTTATTGAGTTGCTCTGAAAACTCAGCCTCCACACACACTCCCCCAAAGTGCTTACCTTGCACTCTGAGGTCTCAGGACTGCCTCCACAGTTCGTACAAAAAGCAATTTGGGAGGTGAGATTGGGCACTTTTGTCATAGCTGTCCGCCTCTCTTTCAATTTATTTTTTACTCTGCACATGCGCGATCGCATGCTGAGACGTTTGGGGGGCGTATTTGCACAGTGATCTGAGGATTCCTCAGAGAGCTTTAACCAATCACATGCCAAAGAACGCAGAAGATATGCTCCGTCAACCCACAGCAAAAGAAAATACCAGAGAAAATGCAGTCCCAGAAAAAACACCTAAACACGCTAGGAAAACAGCCTGCAAATGTTTTGCAAACTGAGATGTGTGGAACCCTGGGGAAAAGCCACCAGAATTCTGTGGGTGGGCCGTGCCTATAAGGATGTGTGGAAACAACCTATGTAAGCCACCTTGGTTTCCTGTTGGGGAGAAAAGTGGGGTATAAATGAAGTACATAAATAAATACCATATTTTGGATATTTTTAAGGCTGCAGGAGAAAGACTAAACCGTACTTCATAAGCAAAGCCCAACAACTCCATTTTTCATCAAAACCCCATACTCATTGCGATGACAGCACCTCTGCTACTCCAAATCTGCATAAAATTAAAGTGCTAGCCAAAGCAGTAGTTTCCAAAACATTTTATTTAATTCAGTTAGGTGTGGTGATGGTGACAAAGAACGCATATGTACATGCGCATATATTCAGCATGACAGCAGACATAAAAACAGATTCTTGTTTGCTGAAAAATACAGAGTGCATCTGATTTTTTAAAGTCCCGAGGGGCCAACTTTTAATTTGAACCCTGTTTGGTCTTTGAAAGGAACTTTTTGCTTACCGATTTAGCAGGAGGAACCTAGATATAGTGGTGCGATGCCGAGAGGGCTAGGTTAGAACAAGGGAGAGCCAAATTCAAATCCTGCCCAACCCTGAAATAAATAGGGTGAACTTGGGCCACAGAGCCAATTCTCTGTCTATTCATGTTTGCCATGCTCTGCTTCCAAAGAGCTCGAGTCAAATGGTTCTCCTATTCCTCTTCTTATTTCCTCTCATTCTAACCCTACTGCACGAGCAGAGTTGGGGATGTATTGTTACTCCTTGGAAGAAGGAGGGGATACAATTGTAACAAATAGTGTTCTGTTTCATTCAAGAAGGAAAGAATAGAAAGCTAACATTGCAGTCCTAAGAAGAGTTACTCCACTCTAAGCCCATTGAAGTCAATGGTCTGAGACTGGAATAAATCTTTTTGGGATTGCACTGTAATTCTATGAATTGCAGAAGGGGCCCAATGCAGAAACTGCTTATTTGAGTATGGCTGCACTGGTGAAAACATGTGGATTGTGGTTATTATTGGATATTGCTATTGGACTGGAATAATATAAGTATTGGGGTTTGTGTATTTGCATAAGCTTCTCTCAGGTCTCTTCGCTTTATGGTTGTTGCCGTAATTTTATCAGGACTGATGTTGATTTTTCATTCATTTCCAGGAGACTTTTCCATATTGCCGTCTTTGTGAGGGACGACCTGAACAAAAAAATTATTTTCATTGGAAGAAATATGTAAACTGTAAATAAGAGTTGATATATTATATAACTCCCTCAGAATGGCCTTTAGACGTACGCAAGGACCAGCCTCATGTGATATGAACAACTTTCCATTTACTATAAATGTGTTGATACTTGGAGCATCTGTACATGCTGGAAACAATATGGAAACTGCTTTCTTCACTTACCACTTCACATACCACAGTTCTCCTTTTTTGGCTTCAAGAGGAACTACACAGGAAATGTTAATGTTCATCACTGATGACTGTCTCATTCGGGTCTAAGTAAGGTTGGCAACCTCCACGTGGGGCCTAGAGAAGAGATCTCCCAGAATACTAACAGATCCCCAGACGACAGAGTTCAGTTCCCCTGCTTTGGAGGGTGGACTTCATGGCATTATAACTTGCCCGAGACGGTGCCACTTTGCCTAGGCTTGCCAACTACCAGGTGGGGCAATCTTTTTGTCCCGCTGGATGGTTTGAAGGACTTGTATTTCCATAACTGTGATATTAGATGTATTCAGGGCTTTTTTTCAGCTGGAACGCGGTGGAATGGTGTTCCGGAACCTCTTGAAAATGGTCACATGGCTGGTGGCCCCGCCCCCTGATCTCCAGACAGAGGGGAGTTTAGACTGACCTGAGCGGCACGGAGGGCAATCTAAACTCCCCTCTGTCTGGAGATCAGGGGGCGGGGCCACCAGCCATGTGACCATTTTCTCCGAGGGCAACCCACTGAGTTCCACCACCTCTTTTCCCAGAAAAAAAGCCCTGGATGTATTTATTGACTATTGTGCTGAGAGGAGATGTTTATGTGAAGTATAGTATTTATTGTTATTTATGAGTGGGTATTTATTAGATCTCACAATTGAGAACTTTTGCACTTTATAAACGATTTATTGTATCTATACTGAATTCGATGTGAATCATTGTTTTCCCACGGGGGATTCTTATCCTATTTTCCTGGTTCTGTTTACCCGTGGGGGCTTCTTTAGACGCATGTAACCTCCAGGTCACATGTATCTAACTGCAAAAATACACAACTTCCCATCCATACAGCATCCAAAGGCATTTTGATTGCAGTATTTCCAGAAAGAGAGGACCAAACCATGTTTGCAAAAGATTTCAGCAAAGGAGGGGGGGAGTCACAAAAGCAGGATTAATAGAGGATGATGTTATGTGGATGCACCACGTTAAGGAACAGCACCACGTTAAGGAAGCAGAGGCACAGCAAAACGTCCATGTGGAAATAGCATGTTTTATCTTACCCCGGAGTTCCATCCATGCCAGGCAGTATTGGCATTGGCAACCCAAAGCTAGCCTTCCAACTCACTGGAAGGCTGGGCCTCCAGCTAGATTCTTACTCTGTCGCTCAGCTAGTTGGCTCACCTTCTGCCTGCTGTGCGTCTGCTTTCTGGTGAGTGGCGGGAGGGAGGGAGGTCTCATCTTGTCACAAGGGTAGCATATGATAAACAACTCAAATGCTGGAGGTTGAGCAATTGGCATCTAAATGACTGGTTATGGCAGAGACAGTACATTTATGTGGAGAATTCCAGAGGAAGAGCAATGTCGTTTAATAGCAGCAATATTAAACAGGCACACAGAGGACATTTACGAGGGTACCTTTGTTACAAATAAACACGTTGGTTGTTGTATGGCTGCTTTTTGCTGAGTGGAAAAGTGGTTCCAGTGTGGCATGGAGAGCCAGTGTGGTATATTGGTTTGAACATTGGACAAACGTGTAGGAAACCCAGGTTCAACTCCCTACTCTGCCACGGAAGCTCACGGGGTGACCTTGGGCCAGTCATGCACATTACACTCCATCTATCTCACAGGGTTGTTGTAAAAATGGAGACGTGAATCATGTAAGCTGATAGATAGATAGATAGATAGATAGATAGATAGATAGATAGATAGATAGATAGATAGATAGATAGATAGATAGATAGATAGATAGATAGATAGATAGATAGATAGATAGATAGATAGATAGATAGATAGATAGATAGATAGATGTCAACAAACTGTCACTAACAGAAACAAGCAGATGTTTTGCTGCCAAATAACTACAATCAGGGCTTTTTTCTGGGAAAAGAGGTGGTGGAACTCAGTGGGTTGCTTTTGGAGAAAATGGTCACATGGCTGGTGGTCCCGCCCCCTGATCTCCAGACAGAGGGGAATTGAGATTGCCCTCTGCACCGCTGGAGCAGCATGTAGGGCAATCTAAACTCCCCTCTGTCTGGAGATCAGGGGGCGGGGCCACCAGCCATGTGACCATTTTCAAGAGGTTCTGGAACTCCGTTCCACAGCGTTCCAGCTGAAAAAAAGCCCTGACTACAATAATCATTTTGCAAGTGGGCGCTTTTATTAAGACATCCTGAGATGTAACATGAATGAGAACATGCCGTCCTTCAGATTCCATTAAACTTTCCTTAGAATGCTGATGGGAGTCCAGGTGCACTTTATTTTTAATTTTTTAAAAAATGTTGTTTATTCCACCTCACTGCAGTTTGTTGCCTCAAGGGCATAATTGTTTCATAGCCCTGAGCAATACAAAGCACGTTAAAAGGCCCAATGCTGAAAGCCTTTTTCTTCATGAGTGCTTCTATACAAGCAATAGGAATATTTTCAGGATTTTGAGTGGGACTTTAAAAATAGCTGGCAAGGTTGGAATCTGCATTGCAAAAACAGAGACGCTGTCATTCCCTTCTTGCATCCAGCTTTATTTTAAATAAAGAGAGACAACTGTCTACTTTTAAATACTAATTAATTTGTTCAGGGTCTTGTGTGCTAATCAAAACTTGATTTCAAGCTCTTCTTTTGTCAATAAATTAGGAAGGCCAGCTGCTCTGTATAGTAAGGGGTATTGTCCTTTCCCTTCTCAAGGGAAGGCCAGGGCTAGCTAGTCTACCTCTTAGACAGAGCTGATGCTTTACAGAGCACCAAACTCAAATAATAATTATAAACACCTTGTGACTTCCTGTCAGATTCCTTTGAGCACTACAACTGAGGTGCTGCTAACACTGCCTGAGTAGCAGATCTCACATGCCATTCCAAGTAACACCTGCATCTTTGAGTCTCTCTACACAAGACATCTTACACAGGGATGCTCAAGTGTAGGGAGATGCAATGTTAGCCGAGAAGCGTAGTTTAAAAAGACAGAACCTGAAGAGATCGCTCCTCAGAGGGTTTGTCTATTTTTTGTTTGTCTCCCTGAAAGGGAGGTGAAATTGACAGGGCCTTCCCTTTGGGGAGGTGAAGATGAAATTAGCAAATGCTCTGAGGAGTGATCTCCACTGGCTTTGTCTTTTTACACTACACTTATCGGCTAACATTGCATCTCCTAGTCCCTACACTTGAGCATCCCGGTATAAGATGTCTTGTATAGAGAGACTCTTTGACCCAATGGGTTCAGTGGACCATATGGTTAAGTGACACATAGAACAAGATGAGTTGGATATCCTGACACTGACAGAAAGTGCAAACAGTTAGTTAGTTAGTTAGTTAGTTAGTTAGTTAGTTAGTTAGTTAGTTAGTTAGTTAGTTAGTTAGTTAGTTAGTTTAATCCTGCTTTTCTCCTCAGCTGAGATTCAAAGTGGGTTACAAAGAATACAAACAAATGTCAATAAAAGACAGCATAAAAACAAAAAGTACGCAAAACACCCTGCACTGGTTGTTAGGGTTGCCATCTTCTAGATGGGGCCTGGAGATCTCCCAGATTTACAACTGATCTACAGAGATCAGTTCCCTCAGAGAAAATGGCTGCTTTGAAAGGTGGACTCTATGGAATCAAATTCTTGCTGATTTTCCTCCCCTCCCCAAGCCCTGTTCCCCAGGCTCCACCCCCAATTTTCCAGGAATTTCCCAACCTGGAGTTGGCCACCTCAGCTGACATCCAATGGTGTCATTTAATTCCAAGGTGAAGGTCTGTGAGGCATAGGGTTGCCAGCCTCCAGGTGGTGGCTGGAGATCTCCCAGAATTACAACTGATCTCCAGGTGACAGAGATCAGTTCACCTGGAGAAAATGCTGCTTTAGAGGGTGGACTTTATGGCATTATACCATTCTGAGGCCCCTCCCCAAACTCCACCCTCTCCAGCCTCCACCCCCAAATCTCCAGAAACTTCCATGCCTGGATCGGGCAACTCTACGTGAGCCAAAGGCCAAATGCCCTTAGGTTCTTGCCTTTCACTTGAGCACTTGGCCATACCCAGGATTTCGATACCTGCAGAAGGAGAAAGAAACAGCCTGGATGTTACAAGCTGGCAGCCATCTTCCCACAATTCTCTCTCCAGATGAAGCAATATAGAAACATAGAGTAATGAGACCTGGAGTTCTCCCAGAATTACAACTGATCTCCAGAGTTCGGAAACCATTTTCCCTGGGGGAAACTGCTGCTCTAGAAGGTGGACTTTATGGTTTTACATCCCTCCTTTCCCCAAACTCCATCATCCCAAGACTTCACCCCCATGTCTCTCTGGGAATTTCCCAATCCGGTGCTGGCAACCCCGGATACAACAGCTGCATCTGTCTCATATTGAGTGAAAGGAGAAGGGCTTTTTTTCTGGGAAAAGAGCTGGTGGAACTCAGTGGGTTGCCATCAAGGAAAATGGTCACATGGCTGTTGGCCCCGCCCCCTGATCTCCAGACAGAGGGGAGTTGAGATTGCCCTCCTGCATTCTGTCTTCTTGTGATTTATGCCCCCTTCTCTCTCTTTCCCCCTCCTCTTCTGTATCTGCCCAGTTTTTGATCAGGCATCTGATGAAGAGAACTCGATTCTCGAAAGCTTGTGCTATAATAAAATTGGTTAGTCTTAAAGGTGCTACTGGACTCTTTTTGATTTTCCTCCCTCACTGGAAATTCACCTCTGTCTTCCAGGTGTCCTTCCTGCACTAAGGCCCGTCCCAGGTTAAGAACTTGATATTTTAATTCCACCCATCCCACAAGGCACTCATGGCGTTCTACAGAGCTGTTCCCTAATCCATTTTATCTTCACAATAGCCATGTCAGGGATGCTGAAAGAGAATGACTGGCTGAAGGTCATTCAGTGAGCATCCACAGCTCTACGGTGCTTTGAATCTGGGACTCCCTGGGGCGATGCAACTCCCTAACCATTACCCTACACTACTTCTCAAGATTCAAGAGGCATAAATTCCAGTTGTTGTTTCTGGTTAAAGGTAGGTATAAACAAGCATTCCACTCCTGGTTATCTCCTTCCAGGGGTAAAAGAGAGCCTGCCATTATTGGTAATCTTCAGCATGTAATCCTTCTCATTTTCCTTGGGGATTAAAAAAATAAATACTTATTTCATTATTTTATGCAGATTAAATTAAACTTACTTCCTGAGATTTTCTTGATCTTGAGGGAGGTTCACAGGATGAATACTGTCCAGGAAAAAGATCACCATTGTTTTCTTCCAGTGGAAGAAAGTGGGTTTTGGAGGGTTTGGGGGAGGGTACCAGTGATTTGATTTAACTGAGGCTTTTCTTGGCTATACTTTCTGCATTTTTAATGTTGTGATTGTATTGTATTCTTGAGGACCGGTGGGTTGATGAGGTAGAGTATAAGTATTTCAAAATACGTTGAGTTTTGGATCTCTTTTAGAACAAAAATAACTAGTGGTTTGAAAGCTCCTTTGGAACTAGCCCGGTGTTGGATTTTTTTAATGATACATGAGGCCTAGTTGACATTTCACTACCCAAAGGCACTGTTTGATTTCCTTACAGTTCCACAAGAACAGCTCAGCCCAAGTTACCAGCCTGGCCTATGACATAGATAGATGTCAATTGTTCCGTGAGTTGTGCATAGACCTGCTAATTAGCTAGTATATTCTCCAAACCAGATATAACAATCTGCTTTGTGCTGCCTGACTGTGGTGTTTATCTACCTTGTCATTACCTGTAGGGCTGTCCAAAAGAGGACGCTGCTATTAGCCTGGCCAGCCAGCAACACAACTGACTGATGAAATATTTAATGCTCCTTGACCCCTATTGAGCTGTAATTAATTTTACACATGTGCACTCTCACCCCCAAAGTGCTGTTTATATCCAGCAAAGTATGGGCAAAGACAACTAGAGTTGCCAACAGGTCTGGATAAACATGTTGTAACCCTTTAATAGAGAGTTAACAAAATGCTATTTACTAAGGGCCAAGCTACAAGTGACGAATGACACTTGAACGGCAAGTGGATTGAGTGGAGCGCAAGTGAACAGGGATAAATACACTTGCCGTTCAAGTGTCATTCGTCACTTGTAGCTTCACCCTAAGTCAGGGGTCCCTGACCTTTTTGAGCCTGCTGTCATTTTGAATTAGGGTTGCCAGGCCCCCTCAACCTCCCGGTAGGGGGATAAGGGCCTGGCACTTACTGTGGGGGAGAGGGGGTGCGCGTGCGCAAAGTGCCCCCCCCACAAACACAATAACATCACTTCAGGAGTGATGTCATTGCACGGCCCCTGGGAGTGCGCCCACGCTCCGCAGGGGCTCAAAAGGGGCCTGATCTGTGCCAAAACGCTCCTGCGCTCCGCAGCGCCCAAAACCGGGCCCGTTTTCCACGGATCGGGCCTGTTTTGAGGCGCTGCGGAGTGCAGGAGCGCTCCTATGCTCCGCAGCACCTCAAAACGGGCCCAATCCATGGCAAAACGGGCCTGAAATGAGCCCGATTTCGGCCAAAACGGGTCCATTTTGAAGCACTGCGGAGCGCAGGAGCACTCCCACACTCTGCAGCGGCCCCGATCAGGGCCAAAATAGGCCAGATCCCAGCGGCTGCTGCGCACGGGAGCATGCAGCGCCACGGGGGAGAGCTCACAGAAGGTGCATGCCCCCCACTGGTTAGGTAAGTGGGGGCGGGGTGTGGGGAGTGGTGGTGGGGGATCCCCCACTGGGGGTCTGGCATCCCTATTTGGAATTCTGACACAGGGTGGTGGGTGCAGTCACAAACTGGTTGCCACAAAATGGCTGCTGCAGGAGGAGGAGCCAGCCACAAAATGGCTGTTGCAATGTACCTTAAATCACACACTGAAAATCCTTGTGCTGTGGTAGCTGCTGCTACAAAAGCAATGTTTTAAAAAATCTTCACAGCCAATCAAATCTCCAAGAGCCAATAAGAAGCCTGCTGGGCAACAGCCCCATCTGGCCCTGTCCACTTCCTAAAAACACAGGGCAGATGTCAGGAAAGCTGTTGGCAGGCTCTCTGGCACCCATAGGCACTATGTTGGGGACCCCTGTACTAAGCGATGCTATTTACCTTCATGCCGTGGAAAACTATTGTCTTTTTCTGCACATTAAGCCTCTCTCTAAGGGACAGGACATTTTTCTCCACGAGGTTTCTGGAGGAGGTTGCCTTTTTAGAATTGCTATGAAGACGAAACTGCTTAAGTGCATGGGGGTCCCCCCCCATTGCAATAGCAGCCATTGAGGGCTCCTTGATCTAATCAGGAGCTTAAGAAAAGTTAACCACTTAACCAGCTCAGCTAATGGAACTATCATCCGGGAACATGTGCGATCCTTTTTGAAAGACACGAAAGGAACTCTGGCTTGCAAGCAACAGGTAGGGTTAGGGTTAGAAGCATGTGATGCAGCAGCATTATTGAAATGCAGCAGGTCTGGGTCTCACCCGTATTTGAATACAAGGCTTTCTAGGAGCCCTGTGCATTGGTTTTCCGAAATGTTAAAAATAAAGTTAATAACTAGTGGGACAGAGATCCTTCCTCACGGATGCATTCTAGTTTTCCTGACATCCTTCTAAGCAGTCACAAAGAGGCTAATGCTGCTGGTCTCTGGGCGAGAATTCCCGGAAAGCAGGGCCAGAGGAGATCAGGGACTTTACCTTGCCACTTTACGCTTACAACTATATAAAAACTATATAAAAATGATTTATATACAATAGTTGCTATATATCTTCCCCTAGACCTTGGGTTTCTGTTTTGGTTACAGGCTTTTGTTCAGGGTGGCTTTGTTGTGGTAGGCCGCTCCCGATCCCAGCTGGGTAAAGACAGGGGTCTGGCTTTGCCCCCTCTCTGCTCCTGATCTCAGCTGGGTAAAGCCGGAAGGCAAGCATTGCCACCTGCTCTGCTCCTGATCCCGGCTGGGTGAAGATGGAGGGCAGGCATTGCAACCTGCTTCGCACCTGATTCCAGCTGGGTGAAGACAGGGAGTGGGCATTGTCACCTGCTCCCCTCCTGCTCCCAGCTGGGTGAAGGGCAGGCGGGCATTGCCACCTGCTCCGCTCCTGATCCCAGCTATGTGAAGGTGGGGGGCAGGCATTGCTGCCTGTTCCATGCCTGATCCCGGTCTGTGCTTCCCTCCGTGATGCACTCTTTGGAGGTCTGGCTGCCTTGTTTGGGCTTCCCTCCACAGCAGCGCCCTCTGGTGGCGCACCAGGATAGTAAGTGAGTTGTCTTGAATACGCTTAGCCTTTTATATAGCAGGATATTATGGCTTAGATCCCCTGGAGTTTTTCCATGGGCAGAAGGATTTAGGCTTCTGGAGTGCAACTTTCTCATTTTCTTCATCCTGCAACAGCCTAAAATGCACCTCCCTCCAATTCCTATTCCTAGGGGGTCCCCGTCAGAAACAAGATTTGAGGTGTCATTTCAGGCTTCTGCGGGGAGGGTAAGGCAAGGTTTTTTGGTTTGGGGGGGGGGTGTTACTTGGTTTTGTAGTATAATAGCATAGTACCCGAGCATCACAAAGGTGTTTGAATAAAGCGAAGCATGTTGATGCTGAAAACTGATGAAGTGAATTTCAAAATGTAACATTTATTGAAGAGATTTTAAAAGGAAAAGATGGCAGTGCAATAAATAAAGTGAAAAATATGTACAACTGGGTTTTTTCTACTGAAGGACCTCTTTGTAGACCACATTGGTGGTTTTCCCCTCAGGTGCTAGGATCACCAGGCTGCTGGGTGAGCTCACTTTGGGACAGGCCAGGTAGAACAGCCCATGTGAGAAGCAGTCCTCCCTCAAGGCAATTCCTGCCACCTTCAGTATCTGCTCCCGGGACTTGTTGCTCGTCATAGCTAAGCAGGCCTTGAGGGGAACTGCAGTCTCTTGAACTTGAAAAGGTCATCAGATGGTATGAATGGTAAGCGTGGAATGAACACCGACTCTCCCCCCGCCCCCGCCCCGAGCACTGCCGGTGAACAATGTGGCCTTGATGACATTCCTGTGGAGGGCTTTCACTCACAGTCTGGTGCCATTGCAGAGTTTGGGTGGGCTGAGGTTCTGGAGCAGCATCACTGGAGCCCCCACTTTGAGGAGAAGCTTGTGGGCTGGGAAGCCAGTAGGGCTGAGCATGTTGAGGAACTCCACAGGGTAGTGGACTGCATCATCCATTTGCACCACTGAGTTCACAGATCTGTACTCCATTTCTACCCCTTCAAGAGAGTTAAGTTGTGTTTTATTAATGATGGCAGCCTTGTCATTCTTGGGGGTCAGAATGGCACGCTTGCACAGCCAGTCCAAGGACTTCTCCATGATAGTGACGATATCAGGGTATATCGTGGCTGTTGGGTCTGCTGGGGTCTTCGCTACTGTGCCCAGGCCTGCAGGGACCTTTCCCTTGGATTCGGGATCCTCTCCATTCCCTATTTTTAGTAGGAGTTCAGAGAATTCCCCAGCAGACACCTCGCCTCTCAAGTGGACCCTCATGTTCTTTCTTAGTGAGAGTTTCCTGATGAGGGGCCACAGATACGATGCCTTGACACACATGGTAACCTCATCAGCTCAAGTTCCCCTTGGACTACTGGCAGAGTCTGCCAGAAGTCTCCAGCCAGCAGCACGGTGACTCCCCCCATTACTCTCTCGTTGCCCCTGACATCTTTGAGGGTTATGCTCAGTACCTCAAAACACCCCTTGTGCGCCATGGTGCTCTCATCCCAAACAATGAGCTTACAGTTCCACAGCACTTGGGCCATGTTGCTTTGTTTTGAGATGCTGAACAGGGGTGTTTCTGCATGGATGAGGTTAAGAGGCAGCTTGAAGGTAGCGAAGGATCATATGCCATGCCTGAGTGAGCCTTGACCTTCCATGGAAGTGAGCGCCTCTCTAGTCGTCTTCCAGGATTGCTTTGCTCATAGAGAGACTCTGCGTCTCTGTCACCTCGGGGTGATCTTGCTGGTACTTGGCCACTGCTGCTGGAGTAGGATGTGTGTATTTCTTTGCTGCATCTCTAAGTTGCTTCCTTCTTTTAGCATCGGTGTATCTTGCATGACGTCTGCCAGAAGGCTTCATGGTGGCAGTAAGGGGTGATGGCTGCAAGAGGTGTGAGGTGGAGTTGGACTGAAGGAGGGGTGGAGTGGTGGGCACTTCAGCAGGTTCACGCGAGAGGTTCACATTGACATGGCCCCTAGAAAGGTCGTCCACCATCTCCTCATGAACATTTAAAAACTTAGTTGCCATACTGACTTTTATATGAAATTCCTATTCAGGAGTCTTGTACTGTCTTTCTTCAACTGTCTGCAGTTTCCTCAGACCAATTTTGGTGGGGGGGGGGGGGAGTGTGAGCAGGCAGGAGCCTGCCAGCCACACAGGAAAGCCAGGCTCTACAGGGAGACTGGCAACCCTAGAGGGGAAGACTGGGAGGAGGACACATTCAATAACTCCCAACAGCAACTGCATACTGTTTAGAATGTTGGGGTGATGACCAATCAGGCCGCATATGTAAATGACCTCAGGGAAGAGTGGCCAAGTTGGCAGTTGTCAGGGGGGGGAGCAGCCTGCCAGCCACACAGGGAAGCTGTATCCCTATGGGAAAACACATTTGACCCCTTTTTACCCTCTTAGGGAGCGAATTTCTTAAAATCTCTTCTTAGTGAGTCTTTACACCATGAAAAGAATGTTCTCCCCAAATTTCACGTTTCTGGGTCCAGGGGTTTGGGCTGGGCATTGATGAGTCAGTCAGGATGGCAGGCTTGTCGTAGGGCCAACTTCGATGAACTCAGAGGCTTGATGAGAGTCATTCCATGGGGGAGTGTGCTAGAAGGAAAAGGAGCGAGTGAAGGGTGGGCCATTCTCAAACATGAGCTTTTGCAAGCTCAAGCCTTCACTATCCCAGCAAGACGGAAACATGGTAAGGGCTCCAAGAAACCGATGTGGATGCACAGAGAGCTCCAGAATAAGCTAAGGGAGAAAAAGGACATGTTCAGGAAATGGAGAGAAGGACAGACCTCTAAAGAGGAGTATATGAGGGTTACTAGGTACTGCAGATCAGCCATGAGAGGCCAAAGCTCAGTACGAGCTGGGTCTGGCCAGGAGGGCTCGCTACAATAAGAAAAACTTCTACAGATATGTGAGAAGCAAACACAAGGTAAAAGAGGCAATTGGACCACTGTTGGGAGTAGATGGAGAAACTCTGATGCAGGACAGAGAAAAAGCAGACAGGCTTAATGACTTTTTTGCCTCTGTTTTCTCCCTGAAGAACTCAGGCACATCTAGAGATAGTAGAAAATGTGGCAGGACACCTGACTGGCTAATTGACATTGACAGAGAGGTAGTGGAGAGGCATCTGGCTGCACTGGATGAATACAAATCCCCTGGGCCGGATGGGGTGCACCCAAGAGTGCTGAAAGAACTTTCCAGAGAACTTGCAAAACCCCTGTCCATCATCTTCAAGGCCTCCTGGAGGACTGGGGATGTGCCACAAGATTGGAGAAGAGCGAATGTTATCCCAATCTTTAAGAAAGGGAGGAAGGATGACCCGGGAAACTACAGGCCGGTCAGTCTGACTTCGGTTGCTGTGAAGATATTAGAACAGATTTTGAAGGGATCAATCTGTAAGCATCTGAAGGACCGCTCAGTGATCCGGGGAAGTCAGCATGGTTTTGTTCCTAACAGATCCTGCCAGACCAACCTGGTTTCCTTCTTTGATCGAGTGACCAGCTTACTGGATCGGGAGAACTCTGTTGACGTGATTTATCTGGATTTCAGTAAAGCTTTTGATAAGGTCCCCCATGACATTCTGATGGGCAAACTGGAAGACTGTGGAGTAGACTATAGGACAGTTCGGTGGATAGGGAACTGGTTGGAGGACCGCACTCAAAGAGTGGTGGTCAACGGCGTTTCATCAGATTGGAGGGAGGTGTCCAGTGGGGTGCCGCAGGGCTCGGTTTTGGGCCCGGTACTTTTCAATATTTTTATCAATGATCTGGATGAAGGAGTGGAAGGGCTGCTCATTAAATTTGCTGATGATACCAAATTGGGAGCGGTAGCAAACACCCAAGAAGATAGAATTAAAATTCAACAAGACCTGAATACTCTGGAGAAGTGGGCAGCTGTGAATAGGATGCAATTCAACAAAGACAAGTGCACAGTATTACATCTGGGCCACAAAAATGAGAAGCACAAATACTGGATGGGGGATACACTTCTGGGCAGTAGTATATGTGAAAGGGATCTTGGGGTAAGAGTGGACTGTAAACTGAATATGAGCAGTCAGTGTGATGCGGTGGCAAAAAAGGCTAATTCAATCTTGGGTTGTATCAAAGGGGCCATAGCATCGAAATCGCAGGAGGTCATAGCCCCTCTCTATACTGCCTTGGTCAGGCCACACCTGGAGTATTGTGTGCAGTTCTGGAGGCCTCACTTCAAAAAGGATGTGGACAAAATCGAGAGGGTGCAGAGGAGAGCGACGAGGATGATCAGGAGTCTGGAGACTGAGCCTTACAAGGAAAGGCTGAGGGCCTTGGGAATGTTTAGTTTGGAGAAGAGGAGGTTGAGGGGGGACATGATTGCTCTCTTTAAATATTTGAAAGGCTGTCATTTGGAGGAGGGCAAGGAGCTGTTGGCAGCAGAGGGTAGGACGCGAAGCAATGGGCTAAAACTACATGCACAAAGGTACCGACTGGATATTAGGAAAAACTTTTTCACCGTCAGAGTAGTTCAAAAGTGGAATCAGCTGCCTAGGGAGGTGGTGAGCTCCCCCTCACTGGCAGTTTTCAAGAAGAGGCTGGATGAATACTTGTCAGAGATGCTTTAGGCTGATCCTGCACTGGGCAGGGGGTTGGACTAGATGGTCTGTATGGCCCCTTCCAACTCTATGATTCTAGGATTCTAGGATTCTAGGATACTTGTCTTTCTATTATATTATATTATATTATATTATATTATATTATATTATATTATATTATATTATATTATATTATATTATATTGCATTGCATTGCATTGCATTGCATTGCATTGCATTGCATTGCATTGCAATAAGTAGATTAACTTGTTACCACCAATCACAGATGTTGTGCTTATCTTGTCTATTTTTGCATGGAAATGTCTAGAAACGACCCATTTCCCAGCATTTTAACCTCACTGTTCACAATAGACTGAGCTCAACATGCCTGTTTTGGTTTTATTGTACTCATTTAAGATGGTGCAGCATTCATAAGGATAATCATGCCTGGAAAATCTCTGCCAAGTGATTCTGCTGAATGTATCCCTCGGCCAAAGTTCCCAAGAATGTGCATGTAGGACTGCAGAATTAATTTCTCCATATTTTAATTTCTTCACCCACAAACTACAATATAAGGAATAATGAAGGCATTAATATTTGTGCCTAAGTGATGCCTACAACAATTAACTATGTTTTAAAGATTGCGACTACCCATCCACAGCTATATAAAACATATAATAGAGCCAAAGGGGTATGAGATAAGTTCTTCCACAGACATCGAGATACGCAGGCACACCGTAATTTGAGCTGCTATTAAGCAGTTAGTTGTCATTTAGAAATTACTGATACATAGACAGTATCCGTCAGTCAGGTGGATTATTATAGGGTTGGTCCTAAAAGGGAAGGGACTGTTCCAGAGCGGTTAGAGGAAAGGGAGGAAATTAATGAATGATGCAACTTTGCACTTCTGGATGGATTTGCATTGGCAGCCAGTCGGAATTAGTGGGGAAATCAGTTGAGAAAATATTTTCTCTTATAATTATATGTTGCTTTAAGCTTTGTGTTTGCTTGAGGTTAAATGCATGACAGAGTCTTGGCTTGAAGTCTGGCATGCTGGATGTAGAATTACCTGATAAACACCCCCTGTTTATCACCCTCAGCCACATGCGAAGGAAGACAGGCTGGAGAACAGCAAAACCACGCACGTGAATAAACCATAAACAAATGTGTCTTCCCAGTGAGTAAAATGACACGTATGTTTTGCAGAGATCAAACTACTGCTTGTTCCAGCATTCCACACACTTTTCATAAGCAGAAACTGCAGGTTGCTACATCGGTTCATGGGAAAAATTATATTGCTGCCTTTGGACATTTAATAAGAGCGTCTTTGGTTTCATAAAGGTAACTCTTCAGCTCTAGGAGCCAACAATTTTAAGCAAATAAATGGTTTGTTTTAATGGGTGATATTTTGGAACTTAGCAATATAAAATTGTTCAGCTTTAGTTTAGCTAAAGTCCCAGTGAGTCAGGAAACAAAGACACTAAGAGGGTGAGCCTAAGCAGTTTTCCTCAAAAGCAAGGCCCATTTTATACAATGGGCCTTATTCCCAGGTAAATATTGTTAGAATTGCAGTGCTATAAGAATCTTTCTAGTGGAATTGGACATCACTTGTACACTAACCGTTTAGGAGGGCAAAGCGAAAGTACAAAGTCATCTTAAGATTAGAAAGCAGGTAACTGTGGAAATGCCCTACCCTCTAATATTTCATATTGTCATACAAAGAATGTGCATGGGTTGAAAATCCAAGAGGATGTTTGTTCTTCAGGCTTAAAAATACACTGACAAAACATCACTGTCCTTCAATCTGTTGCCAGCATATGAAATGCATACTAGTAACATTAATGCATGTGTATTTATATGGATGTGCGTTATCGATAATATGCATCCACCCGCCTCTTTATAAATTTAACTTCTAGAGACAGAAACCCACAACCCAAGCATCTCACACTCACAACCAGGGCTTTTTTTCAGAGGGAACGCGGGGGAACGGAGTTCCGGAACCTCTTGAAAATGGTCACGTGGCTGGTGGCCCCACCCCCTGATCTCCAGACAGAGGGGAGTTGAAATTGCCCTCTGCGCCGCTCCAGCGGCGTGGAGGGCGATCTCAACTCCCCTCTGTCTGGAGATCAGGGGGCGGGGCCACCAGCCATGTGACCATTTTCTCCGAGGGCAACCCAGTGAGTTCCACCACCTCTTTCCCCAGAAAAAAAGCCCTGCTAACAACATTTTAACAAACCAAACTCAAAAGGTAAAAAGGGGACAAAATCCATTTAGCGGCGACTTGACCAAGAAAACTATGGTTTGACTTAAATTTAAAAAAGGGACAACTGGAGCACAAATGATTCAGAGTGTAGGAGGTAACGGAAGGGAGAGAAGAGGGAGGATAAGAAAGGTGGTTCAAGGAAAGAGCAGGTAGGAGGCTAGGGCCCTCCTTTCCCACCCTGAAACTCCTGGGCTGATACTGGGAATTGTACAAGAAATACAAGCCACAGCAGTGAAATGTGTTGGTCATAATCCAACCAAGAGTTCAGCATGACCATTGAAAGCATTGCTTGGATTTTAACAGTCCATTTGCATATCTGCCCCACTGTCCTTTCCCCCTGCAGCCCCCTGTGACCTTGAAAAGGTGGCGCTGAACTTTAGTGGGACCCTCCTCGACAAGATGCTGCATAACACAGGCTGCGGCTATAAAGCAGGGGATTCGGGGGAAAGCGCTTTTTGAACTAGCAGCGCAGTAGCACAACGGGGGGCTATTTGGAAATTTCTTCTTCCTTACTGACTTTCCCCTTGTTTCCTGGCATTTTGCCCAGGAGGGGCTTCCTGCCCTCGGAGTTAGTTTGGAGGTGGGTGGGTTACAGAAGGCTGAGAAACGAAGGAGAAAGGTCCACCTTTGGAAACTTCTTAGCTTGCCTATGGTAAGATCTCGTCTGCTGGACTTGGGCATGCTTAAATGTGCAGGATTGTGGCCACTGCTCATTGGCCAACCTCAGTAGCCAAAGGCAGGCTTACCCAGTATTCACTATGGAAAATCTTGTGGACCGATTTAGTGCAGTACAACAGGACCTGGTTTCATGTACGGTTTGAAAAATGCCAGTGATATAGTACATGGTTGTTGTAGACCGCACAGTAGTACATATTATAGTTTATGGCTGTTCCACACATCCTTAAAGGAACAGCCCACTCACTGAACACTGTCAGCTTTCCCCGTTCACTCCACACGTCTCCGATTTCAAAACGGTAGCAGGCTGTTTGGCTTTCGGTTTTTTGGCCATGTGGAAATGGCCTATATTACTTGGAGGGACCCTAAGATTTTCCAGGTTAATTCAAATCAGTATGTGAAATTCAGCTCTCCTATTACATCGCTAGTCCTGCCACAACTGTGGCCGCTTCCACATGGCAACAACTCTGTGTTTATTTCTCATTGCTTCTGCAAATTAGTGATAAAACATCCACGTGCAAGGCCTTAAACACTGACTTTCCTCATCGTTTTAACTTTCCCGTCCTCAGGCTGAATATAGAGCACCAAACCACAGTTGTGAGGGAGCCGATAGCAACTGAGAAGGAAGTCTCCTTCACCCCCACTCTTACATTGGTTGCTTTTTAATGTCAAAGAAAACATCAACCAATCTGTCCATGAATATTGCATATAGTTTGCATATAGCTTTTTGATCTCCTAGATATCCTTCCAATCTATAGGCATCCTGTTTCTATTACACTGAGCTTGACATGTTCAGTAAGGATGTTTGTGAATATTCCGTGACATCACAGCACCTCAACTAATTGCAACTAATTTTAGCCTTATACATATGTGTAGTAACAGAATATTATATTATTATTTTGTTATGCTCTTTCAGTCATTTTCCAATCTGTAAAAGCAAACACTTAAAAGAGCATACAATTTAAACCGGCACTCTGAATAATCAAATTAATTATACAAAACGCATTTCATTTCCTCACTGCACGTGAAGCATAATAATATTTGATACAGTAAAGGAAATGCCAAAAGAATGGTCAGCAAGGTCAGAATACCAAATGTCCCGTAAGGATCAGTCAATGGTGTTAAGGACAGCAGGGAGATGGAGGAGAACGAAATGAAATCATTATGACAAGAAACATTAAGAAACGAAAGAAAAGTGTACTATTGAACCAGAACAGCAAAGATGGGAAGTGGACTGGAATGGACTGAAAAAGCACCGAAAGATAGAGGAAGGAAGGTCCTGGGAATATCAAGAAAGAGGAAGAAGGCATTTAGGAGGTTTGGCCTAATGACAGGCCAAGGGACACTCAACCGGGCACTGCCCAAAGTATAATCCACTGACTCACTGGGGTTGCCTTGAGAGACTCACTCATCTTTCTCCTGCTATTAAATTTTGTAAACAAATGTACTTACCCAGCCAAATTCACATCATCTCAGCTTCCTAGAATCCTGCTTGTAAAGCTCATTTTGGTTGAGAGTTGAAATTCACTCAGGATAGCGGAGTAACACAGCCCCTGGCCCCAGTACTCACCGAGGGCCGAAGTTTGCGGGCTGCTGGTGAGGGGGACAAGGTGCAGCCACCATCTCCTTCTCCAGCTGGTCCTTCATGGGCAGCTCCCGCAGCCAGTACAGCAAGCCATGAAATTCAAATTCTGACCAGCCAATCAGTGCTTGGCTGGCCAGGATTGGGGGGGGGGTCACTGGTTGCCAGACATGAGGGGCAAGGTTTCCTCTCAGGTCCACTGGCCAGCTACTTAAGGAGGGGCCAGCCAGGCTGAGCAGCAGCTTGGCTCTTACCGGCTTCACTCAGGATAGTGGAGTATCACAGTTCTTTCAGTTCATTGGCACCATATATACATACGTGAGTAAAATAATCCATGAGCGCTGACTAGACATAAACACGAACCACAAAAAAAAGAACCATGGGGTTCGTGGTTTGTGGCGTTTTCACGAACCAGGAACCCCACGAACTGGGGCAAGTTCATGAACCAGTTCATGGTTCATGGTTCGTGGGGTTTAAATGCCCCTTTCCGGCTGCTTAGCAGTGGGAGGTAAAGGGGCATTTGATAGTTTAAAGGGCCCTTTCCTGCAAGCGGCAGGTCCCTTTAAAAGCCTCATAGCCCACAAGCCCCAGTCCCCCACCCCTCCAGCCCCAGCCCCCCACTTACCTTGGCTCTGCTGCTGGGGTGGTGGAGGCCACAGCCCAGCAGCAGCGGCTCCAGCCTTTTCTGCCGCCCTGCAGACCCGTGGCCGCCTCCTCCTCCTCCAGCGAGGGGTGGGAAGGCCCTTTTCGGCCTCCTCCGCCGTTGCGTGGGACTACAGGGTGGTGGAGGAGGCCAAAAAGGACCTTCCCACCCCTCAAATGGCCACCGCAGATCCCCCCTGCCGCCTGCCAGCTGATAGTTTAAAGGGACCTGCTGCGGCAGGAAAAGTTTAAATGGCCATTTCCCTGCCGCTCCAAGTGGTGGGGAAATGGCCATTTAAACTGCCCCTTTCCCTGCCACTTTGCAGCGGCACGGAAAGGGGCATTGCCCTTTAAAACGAACCAAATGGAACCAGTAGACCAATTCCGTGGAAGTTCATGGAAATGAGCTTCCACGAACCACTGGTTCACGACCCATGAACCGGGTTGGTTGGTGGGGTTTTTTGGTTCGTATTCAGGTTCGTGCCCATCTCTAGCACTGACCTTGTGAGGAGTATTTTGTGCTATGCAAAGTGCATCCTGCTTTACCCTTATCATTTCCCCAAATTGTGAAACTGTCTCCTGCAAACCATTCATCCATGCCAATGTTAAGTCAGAGGTTTATGGTCATGAGTTAACTCAGGATTGTAACAGATCTAATGTTGTAACTGGTAGGTACATTTCTGGTTGGTTCCATAGCTTTTGGAATCACTTTCGTTTTCTCCCTCTCACAGCATAACCCTGCAGCTGGCAGGGCTGAGGACAATCTCTCCTGTTGATGTTCTTTGAACTGACCTTGGGTGTCTGAAATGTTGCAGCTCTCAGTATCTTGTCCAACTAGTTTATGAACTCCAAATATGTTTCCCAGACTGCTTCTGAACGTGGTTTAGGAGGGAGGGGGTTGTTTGAGTATATAGTTCAGTAACTGCTTTGAAACTTATTCCTTTTTACTTTCATATACTCCTATGGACCTGTGTATGTAGGAAAAGGCTGATTTTCTGAATAAAATTCATTTAACCAAGGACCTGCGTCTTGCTGAAATGATCCAGGATTCTACCTGCCATATCCTGTCATCCATCGTCTGACACCCTTTGAATGTGTTTACTTAGGGCTGAATTCATCATTGCACTAAAGATCTGACACATGAAGGCCCCTCTCAAATCTAGGTGGTGCACGCCAGACTATTTTAAGGACTGTACTCTCGATCTCTTGACATGAACTAGATGACCTCAGCACCTTCTAACTGCCATACTCACAACTAGGGTGTTTCAAGCTTCATGAATGCTGTTTTTTGCCACTTCACTGCATATTTCTGGCTAACACAAAGATTCTAAAACTTGTGCGGATAAAGAGCAAGAACAGAAACCAGTTTACTATATGATACTATCAGGGCCTTTTTTCTGGGAAAAGAGATGATGGAACTCAGTGGGTTGCCCTCAGAGAAAACGGTCACATGGCTGGTGGCCCCACCCCCTGATCTCCAGACAGAGGCGAGTTTAGATTGACCTCCGCGCCGGGCCATCTAAACTCCCCTCTGTCTGGAGATCAGGGGGCGGGGCCACCAGCCATGTGACCATTTTCAAGAGGTTCCGGAACTCTGTTCCACCGTGTTCCAGCTGAAAAAAAGCCCTGGATACTATTACTACAAAGGTGGTGTGTTCTGCCTTGCATTCATATATGTGATAAAAACTAGAGTCTTTGTTCAAGGGTCATCTGTAATAAGCTCATGAATAGTCTTTGGGGGTTTTCAGATTTCACTATACAAAGCAGGTTTGGGCTCAGTAACCTGATTCCATCATTATACAAAAGTTAAGAATGTAATGTTACAAAAGTTAAGAATATTATTAACCGGCCAACATGGCCGTAGAACGTCCCATGTGGGAAAATCCCCTTTAAGTATTGCCTGTCACACGTAGACATTGAAGGAGACTTCCTCTCTGGATGCTCTTTGGAGGATTGTGTATAAACTCCTTTAAGTAGTAGCAGTGTACTTTGTGGGGTGAATCTTCACAAGACTGTGTATACCCATGGTAAGCATCTTTATCTAAAATGACAGCCCAAATTGACAGCAGAGAAGCAGCAGCAACAGCAACCTTTATTGGCATTACATCCATGTTAACACAAACACTTGATGCAACCAGAACTCAGTCTACAAATACACAACTCGCCTCATAGATGCAAGATACAAAAATTTAGCTACAGTTTCGATAACTTTTTTGTTCTGAGTAGTCAATAGGAAGATAACTTTACATTTATCGGATTTTCCAATTTGCTCTCTCAACAGCGGGTCAATGAGTGTGGCATGTATATCATAGTAATAAGTACAATACAAAAAAACATGTTCCAGGGTTTCTATGTCTCGCTGAGTACAAGTGCATAACCTGTTAGCATATGGCGTTTTATGGAATCTCCCATAAAGTATCGCAGAAGGTAGCACATTAAACCGAGCTAACGAATAAGCTCTGCGATAATGTGGGGCCACTAAACAGGTGAGATATTCTGCCCTATACCCATGGGGTAAAACCCCCAAAACTATATTATGCAAGATGAAAAGGAAATAAACAAATCCTCTGAGGAGCGATCTTTGCCGGCTCTGTAGAGAGGTGAAATCAACAGAGCCGTCTTTCTAAACTACGCTTACCAGCTTCTCCCTACACTTGAGCATCCCCGTGTAAGAGGTCTCATGTGGAGAGACTCTGAATCTCTCTTCTACTGTTTGTATACTGTGTGAATATTGTTGGGCTTTTTTTCAGGGGGAACGAGGGGGAACGGAGTTCTGGAACCTCTTGAAAATGGTCACATGGCTGGTGGCCCCACCCCCTGATCTCCAGACAGAGGGGAGTTAAGATTGCCCTCCGCGCCGCTCAGCGGCACAGAGGGCCATCTCAACTCCCCTCTGTCTGGAGATCAGGGGCGGGGCCACCAGCCATGTGACCATTTTCTCCGAGGGCAACCCACTGAGTTCCTCCACCTCTTTTCCCAGAAAAAAGCCCTGGTTAGATATATACTTCATTAGGTCCCTGAATACTTACATTTTAAAGAAAAAACATAGGCACCCATTCATAGATCTCCCAGTGTCACATGCAGTGTGGATCTCTTTTGACCCCAGAATCTTGTTCCTAAGAACTCACAGCCAATTCAGCCTCCTCCTCATCTGTAGTTTGTCCTTTTGCCCCATTAGGCATCACTTCAGACTTGTTTACACTTATTTCATTTATTTCTCCCCTTGCTCAGTTTGGAAAGATTCTCCTGGAGTTCTTCGTTGTCTCCTTTGAAAATCACTATTTGAAACAACTTGATATCATCCACCAACTCGGCTCCTTCATTGGTCTGTCAGCCCAGAGAATTTATGAATATCCCCTGTTTCAAAAGAGGGGCCCCATGGTTTCTGTTCCTTCCATTGTGAAAGCTGTTATTTCTTTCCTTGTCTTCTTGTTTTTAATAGCTTTTTTTCTTATACTAGGATTGTGTTGTTTGTTTAGGAACTCTTGGTGAGGGACTTTGTCAAAAGCAATCTGGGAGTTCAAATATATAAAGTCTTAATCACTCCTGTCTCTATGAGGCAAACATACATTTAACCCAGTAGGAAAAAGCAGCTTGAGGTAGGGATTTGAAACAGGTAAACAGGGCACAGAGAGAAAACTCAGAAGAAAACCCTTGAAATGCAGCATTGAAATCTAAAGGGGGAATTAATCATCTGGAATTCAGAAGAAAACTCAAAGAGGCACGGCCATATTATTCATAAGACTGACTAGGTTGAAGCCTAGGGACCCGTCAATTTTTGTGGCTGAGACACCCCCCCCACATAAATTACAATTAATTGTTTCTCTTATATAACCTCTATTAATAAGACAATTAACTGCTTCCTTATTGAAGTGGAACAAATTGTCTCTTATATTAAAACGATTATCCATAAATTATATATTTTTAATAAATAATAGAAATTGTATCCACTTCAAAATATTACAGTATTGAACAATTATACCCCCAAAATGAAAAGTTATACCCCCTGAAGAGTTCTACTTGCACAATAAAAATATTTTTAAAATTGTGAATAGAATTCTTCAGGAGACCCTTCAAATGGATATAGGGCTACATACTGCAGTCTACTACCTATTGTACCGGGGTCAGGCTGTCACCTGAAAGCCTAGGGGCCTGGCCATGGGTTAATACAGCCCCACAATGAAGTGTGGAGCCAAACGTGGCAAAAATCGCCTGTGCTAAAAAGGCCACTGGGTAGGAAGGAGGTTGGTATAACGTCACTTCTCTGATTTCCATTACTCTCTCCAATATGGCTCTTCTTTTTTTAAACTGATGTCAGAGATTTAATAAGTGCGTTTGGGTGCAAAACCTCGACTGAGACGGGTGCAACATAAACCAGAACATCCACACCAGTACAAGAAACCTGGGAGAAATATCAGGAGAAGAAAAATTGCTCTAAAATAGACAGCACTACAGAGCTTTTGATTTTCTAAGGGAATCACACATATGCAGTAAAGGGGAGGGGGCAAAGTGGAGGGAAAGCCACTGAGGCAGCATATAAACAATTACGGAGGAGTTTTCAGAGTTATATTTGCAACTGGCAGGCAACTGAGCAGGATAAACTTGCCTGATCTGACAAACACAGGACTCTTGGCCCAACCAGTTACAACGGTGCAGCAATCTGAGATTGGTTTGAAAGATAATCCACCTTTAGAGTCCTTTCAGGTCAGAGCAAAGAGCGTGAGAGTATGAGGAAAGACAGGCAGAGTTGAAAAGAGGTGGGGGAAACTCCCCTGAAACTGGAGACAGAATGGAAAGGTGAGGTTGTGAGCCCAAAAGCCACACCAGTGTTTACTATTCTGTTCTGGGAGGTTCAGCACCCTGGATGAAGGCTGTCCTGGACGGGAAGCCACAGTCAGTTTCTGTTACTTCCTTGCCAATGCTGCATATCTGGCAACTCATTCCAGCAGAAGGAGCTGATGAACCTAATTCGGAAAATAACAACCTGGCCAGGTCATTTCCACAACTGAGAAACTCTCTATGTAGGCTTGCCAAAGTCCAGGAGCGGAAATTCTTGGAGATCTGGGAGTGGAGTCTGGGAGGGGAGATATTTCAGCTGGGATGTAAAGTCATAGAATCCACAATCCACCCTCCAAAGCCACCATTTTCTCCGGAGAAACTGATCTCTGCCATCTAGGCAGAGTTGTAGTTCTGGGAGATCTCCAGACCCCTCCAGGAGGTTGGCGACCCTATTGAATGTGGCTACCCGTTTCGGCTTCTGTACGATGTTTTCCCCCATACACTTTCTAACTACAGTAGGTAATTAAGGTAATTCTAATGCCAATCAGTAAATTCCTTAGGATAAAACCCCATGCTAGCATAATTGGGAAGTGTGGTGGCAGGTCATACATGAACGCATGAAATGAAACTGCCTCATACTGAATCAAACCCAGGGCTTTTTTTCAGCTGGAACGCGGTGGAACGGAGTCCCGGAACCTCTTGAAAATGGTCACATGGCTGGTGGCCCCGCCCCCTGATCTCCAGACAGGGGGAGTTGAGATTGCCCTACATGCTGGTCCAGCGGCGTGGAGGGCAATCTCAACTCCTCTCTGTCTGGAGATCAGGGGGCGGGGCCACCAGCCATGTGACCATTTTCTCCGAGGGCAACCCACTGAGTTCCACCACCTCTTTTCCCAGAAAAAAAGCCCTGATCAAACCCATTGGTCCATCAAGGTCAGCGTTGCCTACTGAGAATGGCAGCCACTCTCCAAGGTCTCAGGGAGAGGTCTTTCACATCACCTACTACCTGGTCCCCCCCCAGTATTATTTTATTAATTTTCCATATAAATTATATAAATAAATAGTTAAACAGAAATATAAGCTATAGGTTAAGTAGTTCTTCACCAAAAAACAAAGAGAGATTCAGGTTATAAATGAATAACTGTAGCACCATAATCAGTGAGTTATACGTGATTTTTTTTTCTTTTTTTTAGCTGGGGAGGCCAGGCATCGAACCAGGGATCTTCTACATGCCAAGCAGATGTTCTGTCACTAGGCCATAGGCCATCCTGACACAGCCTGATGTCAAACCAGCATAAGGATCAGAAATGGATGGCACCAGCGTCCAGGGAAGAGCAGGGTGTAGGAAATATTCTGCAATTCCTCAAGCCTCTTCCCACACCGGGGCTCTGGTGTAAGGTTACACTTGTGGAAAAGGTTTTGTGCAACTAAATATGCTACCCTTAAGCTCAATAGGAATGGGGAAAAACACCCTGCACATGGGCGAAATAGGCAGCAGCCCATACATGGGCCTTCTCTCTGGTGGCCCCTACCCTGTGGAACGGCCTGCCTGAGGAGATCAGGGGAGCCCCTACCCTCCTAGCTTTCTGCAAACGATGCAAAACCAAATTATTCAAAAAGGGGTTTGTATTGTAGGGAGGGCGTTTCAGATGCTTCGCTAATGAGTTAAGGACCATAGACTTCACCACTATGTTGCCTTATGTTGCCTTAAATATGTGCTCCTAAGAGCTGCCTGTACTTCATGTTGGTTAATGTCAACCCTAGAATTGCTTATGTTCTGTTCCAGCATTTCTTCAACTCTGTATTGGATTCTTGCTATTGCTCTGTCTTTGTAAACTTGTGTTTATTTACCCTATGGCATTGTTTATGGAAAGGTCCTTGACACCAACTGTACTAATCTCACACTGCATAATCTGCCTTGAGTCTCAAGTGAGAAAGGTGGACTATAAATGACATACATACATACATACATACATACATACATATGCAGTGCTTTTTTTCTGGGGGTACGCAGGGGTACGCATACCCCTAAACATTTTGTGAATCTAACAGGAGAAAGTAAAAATTTTAAAATGTTGGAATTCCCGTGAAACCAACTCCAAACGTATTATTATGGATATTTATGTGATTTGTTAAGTTTTATGTAGCGTATGTTGGCAACAAAGATGTTTAGTTATATTTAAACTCACTAGGAGTGCTGTTTGTCTTACGAAAAATGGAACGTCTTTGAGCATCGAACACGCCACCGAGATCGCTGGCATAATCGGTGATCGTCAGGGTGCAGACAAATACAAGCAAGTCTTCTCTAAGCCGCTTGGAGCTCTGGTAGTTGGAATCCAGCACGGTGATTGGTCAGTTTTGTTGCTACCCCCGATGGCGGCAACCAATTTGCGTACATTTTGCGCAGAGTGTCTATACCGAAACTCTTTGGTTGTGCGCACATGTCAATATAGAGGCCCTCCTTTGAGTTTATTTAAGCCTTCAGTGTATGTAAATTCATGGTTTTTGGAAGGACGACATCTGGCGACGGACACCAAAAGCAAGCAGAGGAATCGGGAAGATGTTAGTGAACACAACCTCATGCCAATCTGGAAGTTATTTTGAGCTGCGTAATATGAGGTAATGCATGTTCTTGGTAATTTTGTCCATTGACGGCATTTATTTTTTCCGATTTGAACTATAAAATGGTGATGTTCTTGAGTCAAACTGAAAGTACCCCTAAACATTTTTTTAGGAAAAAAAATTATTGTACGTACATATGTACATACGTACCAGCCAGGCCTGCAGCTAACATCAGCTCCCTAAACACCACTGCATGAGCTCCCAGGACATGCGTATGTCAGACGATAGGGCACAATGTATGGCTACATCTCTCTGTCCTTTTGTTACACCCTTCTCAGCCTGTTAAGCATTGGCCTGGATGACCCAGAGCAGCCTGATCTCGTCAGATCTCAGAAGCTAAGCAGGGTCAGCTCTGGTCAGTATTTGGCGGGAAACCATCAAGGAAGTCCATGTCTGCTACACAGAGGCAGACAATGGAAAACCGCTTCTCTTAGAGCGGGACCACAAGTGACGCCTGACACAGGTTGGACACTAGTCAGCGTCCCTCAAATTTTGATGGGAAATGTAGGCGTCCTGGTCTTGCAGCTTGGCTCTCCGACTGCTGTCCAGTGGACTTTTCAACTGTCACTTGTCCAACATTCCGCCAAGCTGCCTACATTTCCCATCAAAACATGAGGGAAGCTGGCAAGTGTCCAACCTGTGTCAGGCGTCACTTGTGGTCCCGCTCTTAGTCTCTTGCCTTGAAAACACTACAGGGGCCACCATAAGTTGACTGTGACTTGACAGCATTTTACATTAACAAACCCATTGATTTCAAAGGACTTAGAAGGAGACAACTCTGTTTAGGATGGTATTGTTAGAATGTTTTGTACATTAGGGGTAAGAATATGGCGAATACCTCGTAATCTGTATTCTGGTTGCCTACGGATGAATTTGCATGTCCTCTTGTCTTATAGTGGCCCCTATTTTTCAACCTGTGTTGACTCATGGAAAGGGTGTACACGCCACCATCAGTGAGATCACCTTCTTCATCTTTTAAGGCCCTCTCCATAAATAGGTGTTGAGATGGTAAAATCCATACACAGTTACTTCAGAATCTCCGTTTCTCATGTACTGTATAAAACTGTTTGTATAGTTCATTTTGCAGGCATTTTCTCTGATATGACAACTCTTGAGCCTTCGTGGAAGGTCATCATTTCACATAAACATTTCCCCATGAAAATGAGATGATAGAGTCACCCCATGCAGGCATGGCTACCTCAGAATGAAAAGTATAAATCACCCACACTTCTACCACTCTCTAATCATCCAGGTGATGTGATCTAAAAGGTAGTTAACACAGACATTAAGGCATAAATCATTCATATTACAATATATTCCAGAACATTCTCCAGAAGTTCATGCCCCATCACACCTACCAAAGAATGAGAAAGCTGTCATCACTAAAGTGCATTCACACACATTTTTCCCCACCCTGATTTCACATTAAGCAGGAATTTGGCTAAAACTCACATTACACATCCACAGAAAGCTGCCTTATACTGAATCAAACTATCGGTCCATCAAGATCAGTCTAAGACTGGCACAACTCTCCAGGGTCATGTTGGTGTGGTTTGTCAATCAATAACGTTTTTGCAAACCTAAATTTCTTTACAGTTGTTGAACTCATCTTTTTTTTTAAAAGAAATTTTTATTGGATGGGTTCACATACATTCCAAAAACTTTTTACAACAAATATACCCCTTTTTGCAATATATGCTATCCCACCGCCTCCCCTTCCCCCTTTTCCATATTGACTCCCAATAGCCCTCTGACCCCTTTTCCCCTAGTAACTAAAGCTAGTCTAAGTAGCTTTTCTCCTAACATTTAAGGCAAAGTTTTGTCTTATATTTCTAATTCTCTCATACTCAATAATTATCAAGAGACCACAACTGATCTTTCACATCCCATTTCTTTTCTACATATTTTTTAAATTTACTCCAATCTTCTGCAAATTCCTTTGGATTTTGTTCTCTCAATTTCCTTGTTAATTTGTCCATTTCTGCCATGTGCAACAATTTCTGGATCCAATCTTGAATTTCTGGTAGCTCCTCCTGTCTCCAATGTTGAGCATAGAGTAGTCTTGCAGCCACCGTCATATAATATACCAAAACTCTATTACTGAACTCATCTTGGCCTGCTTTCCATGTTGTTTTCTGTAAGAAGCTGGCTGCAAAACCATACCTTCCCCTTAGGTATTGTTTAGAGTGGTGAACAGGACATAGAGTAGCCAGTCTCCACATGGGGCCTGGAGTTCTACCAGAATTACAATTGTTCTCCAGACAACAGAGATCAGCTCCCCTGGAGAAAAAGGCTGCTTTGGAGGGTGAAATATGGTGCCATACCCCCAAGCCCCACCCTCTCCAAGCTCCACCCCAAAAATCTCCAGGAATTTCCTACCCCAGAGTTGGCAACCTGAGAATCACAGATGGTTAATAATTTTTCTGACTTTTATGGTGTTCCACACTTTTCATGCTCCTAACCACCGACCACTAGATTGCCTACTCTGTACCTTTTTGCTTTGCTTTATTTCACTGATAATCTGGAAATCAATAACTGGACTTTCGTCTTTAGAAAACTCACAACCATAATACAGAAAAAGAATTGCAGTGAGAAAATCTTTTTTTAAGGCATTGTTTGATTAACTTTTGCTATGCAACCATATTAGAAAATGTGAAAGGGGTAGAACTCACACAATGTTTTCCTTTACAAGTTTTATTTAAAACAAAAAATTACAACAGACTTTTAATGTTAAATGTAGATAATAATTTGGTTTCCGAAACAGGGAGTCACTCCGCAAACTTTTTAAAATGAAGCTGTATCTCTAAGTACTTGACATTTCTTTTAGGTGACTACAAACTGTTTGGCAAAGCGCTCAGTTATTAAATTCAAGAGGATTCCTTTTATGCTACTTGGATTTGAAAATAAAACAGGTGAACAAAAACTAAAATCAAGCAGGAGTTCAGGGACAGTTTGTTTCAGGCCTACTCATTGCAAGACCTGTGTTGTTTTCCTGACAGTATAGCTCTAAAGAAATACCTCACAGGAAGACTGAGGGCCAAACTACAAGTGACACCTGACACAGGTTGGACACTTGTCAGCTTCCCTCAAGTTTGGATGGGAAATGTAGGCAGCTTGGCGGAATGTTGGACAAGTGACCGTTGAAAAGTCCACTGGACAGCAGTCGGAGAGCCAAGCTGCAAGACCAGGACGCCTACATTTCCCATCAAAACTTGAGGGAAGCAGACAAGTGTCCAACCTGTGTCATTCATCACTTGTAGCTTGGCCCTGAGTTTGTCAAAGGCTCTTGAATGTATGGAGAGTTGAAAAGTTCTCCCTTGCTCCGCTACTTCTCATCTTCTTCTGAAACTCTCTCCCTGCTTGCTATGTTTCCTGGACCCCACAAAATATGTAAGATATAAAAATGAAATATGAAGAATCTCAGAACAGCAACCCCAGATGCTATAAGTGGAGCCAAGGTTGTCTAGTGATTTCCCTTTCCATGTGCCACCTCAGAAGAATGAGAGGGAATTTTTGTGGGGAGGGAAGAATGGAAATGTGTAGGCTCAAGATAACCAGAGTACATTCTTAAACTATAGTGGATCCACATCCTTATCCTAGCCACCTCTCCACAGTGTTCAATTTACAGAAGTCCAAATTAAATGATATTTCGGGCAGGGTTAGGGAGATGGTGGCCTGGTGGCTTTCACATACATACGCTCGTACATAAAATCTCCTCCCCCATAGTTTCGGCTGACTGAGTGGTTTCAAACCACATATGCCAAAGACTCCCACAGCTCCAAACCAGGCGACCTGCCTGAGCCATGTGGGAGGAAGTTTTATGAACAACATTAATGGCTTCGGAACAGCTGTGGGAGCGGCCACTCGCACACCACCAAGTAGTATTTAAATCAGGCCTCCAGGGCACTTTATGCAGCTACTTTGGAGGAGGCCCTGTCTCACTCTCTTTCCCTCCCACTGGGTGGCTGTTTTGAATGGCTTATCTAAATTGTACATTGCAAGCAACAAATAAACGGTGGTTCCATATTGCTACCAATAATGGTTCACAACAGCAGCGATTTGGGGCGTCTGAGAAACCACACGAACTTCCTGTTTGCACCCAACTGTGTGCAAATGGTGGCGGCCATGTGATCTGGCATTGAGGTAGATTGTGAAGGGTTTGCAACTCTGGGTCTGCTCCAGTTTGGTAAAAGGTAGAGAAGAAAGCAGGGAAGAAAGGGCAGTAGAGAGAGACGGAAGCACTGGTCCCATCTAGAAGGGAGAAGGACTGTAAATATCCATTATTCTCCTTGGCAATGACTTCTTCTGTCATTTGAAACAAGTCACCTGGACATAATTCCTCCAACTGAAATGTACAGGTAAAAGACAACTTCCTCTGGAAGGGTTACTCACCTTCACTGTAAAGTGCTTTGAGATAAAATGGACAAAATGGGTGAAATCCGTTCAATAAATGAATTTTCATTCGATTTGTGGGTTGGAGTCCACAGCCTGTCTTCAGCCCTCTCAACTTCTTTGCGATTGTGTCAGTGGCCTTAAGCGGTGCAGCAGTTTAACATGCAGAAATTTAACTGTGTCCGTAACCACAGCTCAAAACTCTGTCTATATAATTTTTTAAACCTCACCCTTCCTTTACGTAAATACACATGGTTCTCTCCTCCACCAAACTAGAGTTGCCAACCTTCAGGTGGGACCTAGGGATCCCCAGTCACCCAATGGGGGCAGGGGATCCTCTGCCCCTCGTCACCATTCACCTAACTGGTGGGGGGAAAGGCAGAGGAATGGGTCTCCAAGGTGTGCTCCTGGAGCAGCACGATGACGTCACTTCCTGGGAGTGAGGTTATCGTGCGACCCCCAAGAGTGCTCCCACGCTTCACGGCGGGCTGATTTGGGCCCCAAACAGAATGAATCAGGGCCCACTTGGGGGCGAAATTGGCCGTCTTTGAGAGCGCAAGGAGCAAAGACAAAGTGAGTACCACCCCTCCCCCCCGCCAGGAGGGAAAGGGGATCTTGCAACCCTAGTGGGGCCTGGCCTTCTCCTGGAATTAAAACTGATCTCTTCTGCAGAAAAGAGCAGCTTTGGAGGGCAGACTGTATGGCAATACGTCTCTGCTGAGCTCCCTCTTCTCCCTAAACTCCACCCTATCCAGGCTCCACCCGAAATCTCCAGGAATTTCCCTGCCTGGTGTTGACAGCCCTAACCACAGTGCCCTGCTTTGCCTGCCACGGCCTAGGCCACCAACTAGGGCATGACGGGCCAGGGTGTGGTGCGGTAGGAAGGGCTTGGACACTAAGGCATGTGGAATCCTCAGTCATCATCACCCCATCTGACGCGGCCAAAGAACCAGCTGGAGGGAGAGTCGGACCTCTTCTTGGCCTTGCCGCCACCCCAGCAACCGCTTGAGCAGACTGAGGGATACGTATTTTATTTATTTATTTCATTTGTAGCCCACCTATCCCCCATCTGGGTTGATGCCAGGATGAAAGTTGTTCTGAGGGAAGGTGGAAGGGGTGGAACTTCAGCCCTGCCAACCCCACAGGCACATCTTGGGTCTCCAGCTCATCCCAAGAGGTTGCCAGGGCACCGACTGAGCTGAAAAGCGTGCTTCCCGCTTCTCCATTTGGCTTTTCCAATGCATCGCACCAGGGCGATAGACCTTCTCAGACCAATTGGGACTGCTTGGCCCTCCAAATGCCTTGGCTCCAGAGCCCTTAGGTTGGTGAGGAGTGGAGGAAGGTGGCTACTATGATGCCCTTTCCCAGGGGCTGTTTTAGCTCCCGGCTCTGCTCCAATATAAACGCACACACGAAGTGGAAATACACTGGGGATGCTCAAGTGCAGGATTTTATGTATGGTCCTCAACTCACGTGCAGGCTGTTCTTGCTCGGCGCAGGTGAATGCCACTTTCACGGGAGCTCCCTTTGTGTGACTGCATCTGCATGCGAGTCCAGAGGGCAAAGCGTCAATTCCGCTCTGTTTTTGGTGTGACAACAAGTACCGTAGGCTCCTCTGACTTGCCACTTTGTATTTCTTTGAGGTGTGAGAAATTATCAAGATCTGCATTTCAATGAATGAATGACGGGGAAACTGGGATACTTTTAGCAGTTGAGGAGGAACTGATATCGAACACATGAATGTACTCATGTGGAGCAAATGGAAGTGTGACTTTGTGTGTAAGTGCATGGGAAGTTGGAGGGGGGAAACACATGAAGTGAGCCCTAGGTACTTAGTAACGTGTATTTCCATCCATGGACACAAAGGGTAGATCCATACATTGTGTGCTACACAGTAATCATCTAGAACTGGATTTTCCTGTATGGACAAGACAATCCGATAGGCGAAAGGTTGCTGCAGAGTGAAGATCAGGGCTTTTTTTCAGCGGGAACGCGGTGGAACGGAGTTCTGGCACCTCTTGAAAATGGTCACATGGCTGGTGGCCCCGCCCCCTGATCTCCAGACAGAGGGGAGTTTTGATTGCCCTCCACGCCGCTCAGCAGTGCAGAGGGCAATCTCAACTCCCCTCTGTCTGGAGATCAGGGGGCAAGGCCACCAGCCATGTGACCATTTTCTCCGAGGACAACCCACTGAGTTCCACCACCTCTTTCCCCAGAAAAAAAGCCCTGGTGAGGATAGAGCAATATCTAACGATGTGTGAATTCAGACGCACCCTGCTTCACTCGTTGCTTTCCACTTGGTCCCCTTTTGCCACGGAATGTGTACGAGCTGCACCTTTTTGTCATGAACACAACCAGATAATAGTGACAATAACACTCATAGGTATCACAGGCGAACTGTTAGGATCCGTTTACCAGTACATCCTCTGTAAACCATGGAGGGGCTACACAGGGCAAAGTATACAAATACCTTGCATAATGGGTGAAGAAGAGCAGATTTCATTACTCTGTAACTGGAGTGGGAACTCAGATCACAATCCTTGTTGAAGGAATATGGTGTGTTGTGTGTCATCAAGTCACTTCCGACTTATGGCAACCCTATGAACAAATGTTGACCGAAACTTCCCATCGTTGACAGCCTTGCTTACAAATCTTCTTCCGTGAAATTCCAGAGGATATGTTACTCATGCAAGTGGTATCACCAGAGGGCGACAGACTCACAGGACATTACGGCTCTATCTCTGTAAAAAAAGAAATATGAAAAGGAACAGAGAAAATGGCTTGCATTCATGGCTCCCATAATGTTCAACCCGTCACGTTTTTTTTACGAACAATTCAGTTGTTAGCAGTACAGTGTAACTCTCTTCAGCACCATGACATGTAGGCTGATTCCGCACACGTTGGATAATGCACTTTCAATGCACTTTATCAATTGTTTGAGGTGGATTTTTTGTTCTGCACATGAAAAAATCCGTTCCAAAAGGTCTATAAAGAGGATTGGAAGTGCATTATCCAACATGTGCGGAATCACTTGTAGTCTGGAATGCTAAGCTTGCCCAGAGTTATACCTCTCTACAATAAGGTAGAGAGAGAGGGAGAATTAGGGCCAAGCTACTAGTGACGGATTACACTTGAATGGCAAGTGAACAGACTCACGTGTATTCCTTCCTGTTCACTTGCGTTCCACTTGCACTCCACTCGATCACATAGTGATCACGTAGGATCGAGTGGAGTGCAAGTGGAGCGCAAGTGAACAGGAAGGAATACACGTGAGTCTGTTCACTTGCCATTCAAGTGTCATTCGTCACTTGTAGCTTGGCCCTTAGTAGCGTAGCAGCAAGCAGACTATACAAATTCACAGCCACCTAAATGTAGGCCATTTTCGTCTAACAACCTCCTGTAACTTATCAACAGTTCATTTGATCATATGCATGCAGACAAGAAGGAACAAAGCATGGTTTGGGGCTGTTAGCTTATCGGGGATATTTAAGGTGTGGTGATTTATTACATCTAATCATTCATTAGGAATGCATTTATTTTCAAAACTCATTCAAACCTTCGCTCCGCACTGAGAACTTCTGGAAATATCAATAAAGGGGAAAATGACAGATGCTTAAAACAGCCACTTCTCAAGTCCAGAGTCTTTGCCACTGTTGGGGTTCGATCGCTTATCAGCAATTATTTACCAATTAATAAACACAAGTGATGTTTATTGCCGCACAGGCAAGGGATAATTACTTGAGAAATTGTACGCTATCGCCTCAGTCACCCGATGGGTAACCTTTGTCGTTTTCTGATGCAATCGAAGCAGTCAGAATAAGCTACAGGCAAGTTGTGTCTGACAGTACCTTTGATGATACTTTTGACTATGATACCAAATCAGAGACCCATGACAAAGATATAAACATAAAGGTGTCCCCACATGCGTAGGTCACAGACCCGGGCTCTAGGGATCATTTGAGTCTTTGTTTACAGACATGGCTTAACTTTAATGTCCTCATAGACAGAGAAAAATGCTTTAACCAACTTTTATTTTATTGACATAACCTGAGATGCAGATGAGAAATGGGGAGAAATAGGCCGTTCTAAATTCAGAAGCATTTTAAAAAACTTCTGAGTGTGGAGGCAGTCTGGAAAGGACAATTTGAAGCAGTTCAACCGTAGAAATTGCCTTAGAGTTGAAGAATAAAGCAGCAATACTTCATCACAAATCCCTGCTTTCCAGTTTAGAGTTGACTCCAAAAAAGATGTATTCCACATACAGTTAGTTCAAGGCAAAGGAGGATTGTGTGTCTGTTCGAAGTGTAACAGAGAAGAATAGAGGGAGAAGAGTAAAAGCAGTATTTAGGGTGGAAGGGAGCGTTGAGGGAACAGAGGGAGGCATGGGGCATTGTGGAAAGCGAGGGATAGAGGAATCAATTCGTTAAAAGCAAAGAAAGGGAGAGAAGGTGCTACGGAACAAAAGAGAGAAGATGCGGAGGTAAAGTAGGAAACAGGAGGCAGAATAGGAAAAGATGAGTCAGACCCTCCCTTTCTTGAAGAGCGAGCATATTTTTGTGGGGGAAGGAGATGTGGGTGGAAAACCTACTCAAAATGTCAGAGCCAAAGAAACATCCTTTATACCATAAATTCTGGCAGTGGCAGCCAAACAAAACTCAAAGTATTTTTGTTATTCTAAGGGAGATGCTAATCAGGCAGGAGTTGAGGTTATTCTCCTGATAAAGGGTTTAACTAGTTTTCCAGGCCATTGTGATGTTCCTGAGGACTTGGAGTGTGGAGAGTGCCGTCAAGTCATAGCTGACTTACGGCGACCCCTGGTGGGGTTTTCATGGCAAGAGACTAACAGAGGTGGTTTGCCATTGCCTGCCTCTGCAGCCCTGGTCTTCTCGGGAGGTCTCCCATCCAATTAATAACCAAGGCCAACCCTGCTTAGCTTCTGTGATCTAATGAGATCAGGCTCACCTGGGCTATCCCGGTCAGGACTCTGAGGACTGGAACGTTATGTTATTATTCTTCAAACACTGGTCATCCATCATGGCTTGGGTGTGTACAGTCACAAGGTGTGTCCTTGATTAAGACATTCACATAGGGTTGCCAGGCCCCCTCAATCTCCCAGCAGGGGACAGGGGCCTGGCACGTATGTTTAGGGAGAGGGGGTGCGCGTGCATGCGCGCGCCCCCACAGGCGCGATGACATCACGGGGGGGGCCGCAAAACACGCCTGAAACGGGCCGTTCTGCCACGGATCGGGCCTAGTTTTGAGGTGCTCCGCAGCGCCTCAAAATGGGCCCGATCTGTGGCAGAAGGGCCCATTTTGGGCACTGCGGAGTGCAGGAGCGCTCCACAGCTGCTGAAAACGGGCCTGGTTTGCCGTGGATCGGCCCCTTTTTGAGCACTGCGGCGCTCCTGCACGCTGCAGCGGCCCCAATCTGGCCAAAATGGGCCCGATCCTGGCGGCTGTGGTGCATGGGAGCGCGCTGCGCCGCAGGGGAATGTGCAAGGAAGGTGCGCACCCCCCGCTGCTCAGGTAAGTGAGGCAGGGTGGGGGGAGCAGGGGTGGGAGATCCTCCGCCCCCACCGGGGGTCTGGGATTCCTACATTCACAGCTTTCCTATGAGAACCCAACTGTCTTACCAAGATTATCCTGATCATGATAGAAGATGGAATCTCCCTATGCCCCCAGGGACCTAAGGGGGTTCTGGGGGAATCCTGGATCCCAGCAGCAAGGTAATTTATGAGTAACAAATGCTCAAAGATAGTGATCGAGAATGTAGCTGCTGCCTCTCCCATCTGACCTTGATAGACTATATCCGTGCATGCTTAGATATATTTCACTGCTGTTATACTATAGTGATCATTTACAAGTGGAATGGTTTGTCCAATTAGGAATTATTGTTACAGCACAACAACAGCATAATAATCCTGTTGAGAATATTTGTTAGTCAAGGCCGCAAAGTTGCACAGTCAGATCACAGTTAATACTTTCCAAGCCAATATACAGCAACAGATGAAACTTACTTTTATTGAAGTTGATTCACATTCACTCACCTTTTTGTAGCAGCAGAACAGAAACCAAATCTAAATAACACTATTCGCTGTTACAAGTGGTCAACTAATCCAGCTGCATGTGAGCAGTAGAATGGGTGTGTGTGTCTTGCAAGCTTGCGCCAGAGAGGTCCACATAAGCATCTTGCTTCTTGAAAGACCACAAGGAGAGAAAGAACAGGGCAGAGAAAGAGGAGTCAGAAGCTTCCATATCAGACAAAGAGAGGCATCACACAAACAAGCAGCCTGCTTCTAAGGGGAAAATAGCACCCCCTAGTGCCTAGGCGTGCTGAAACGCCTCTACTCCAACAAATCCTATGACGTGCAAATGAAGCCTTTGAAATCTCTTCCCCTGCCTAAGCAAACAGGGCTGTGGTTTTGCTCCACACCAAGTAGGAGAGTAGAGGAACTTTTAAAAAACGTATGGAAAGAATGTTATATTTATTAATCTCGTAATATAAAATGTATTTAAAACCACCATCCAGGGATCCATTTAAATATTTTGCCTCTACTGAGTCACATTTTAAGGGCCTACATCCTGAGGATATTTGAGTGCCTGAAGGAAAATATTTAAATCTTTTAAGTCTTTAACGTCTTTTAAATTTCTGTTGTCTTTTTGTTGGAGGATAAACACCTGAGTCAGTGCTTAAAATTCAAGGGAAGTGCTTCATTATGGTATTTAAAATGTATTGTCCTCTCAGAGCTGTGAAAAATCCCTTATAAATACGGTATTAAAGACAAGTTCCTTTGCTGAGATGTTTTCTTCCACTTGACTTAAGAAAATAGACTGCAGATTAGCAGTCAGCTGCTGACTCATTTGATTCCCAATTTGCCTCCAACAATATTAGCTCTATCGGCAAATCAGCTGCAGTGTCAGGCAAAGTCTATAATAATCCACACAACAACAGCCCAATCAGCCACAATAATTCCATTTGCGAATAACATTGTCAGAAAACCTCAAAGAATATAAATGGATTCATTATCGCGTTCTCCTGGATCCAGTTACAGAACCACAGCACAAAAGGTTAAGAAAATATTTATTGTTAACATTTTTGCTGTTTTGAGTGACTGTTTAAGTGAACATTAGCTGAGATCTCAGGTTTGGAAAAAAGGCTATTTTTATTTGCAACATGTCCAAAAACAAACAAAACAAACACCAGAATGAAAATCTGTAATTCTCCTTTCCTTGGCTGACTGAATTTTATGTTTTAGCTATTTGCAAAGAGTAGCTGTATTAGTTGCAGAACAAAACAAAATTCCAGTGGCACCATAAGGACTAAAAGAAATAAAAATTTTAAAAACATCATTAAGACTTTATGGTTTAGATAGAAATCCATTTTAAAAGTTGTAACAAAATATATTATATTGAATTGACCTTTAATGATGCCAAATAAAGGAAAATCTTCTCCCCAAACAATATACGTTTATATATGAGAATTCCACAATCATTGTTTTTTACATATCTCACATATATTAAACTTCAGGACAAAATTCTGCATGTGGGAAACTGATTTAAATGACAAAAAGTGTGTCTCTGTGTGTGTCTGAGAGAGAGGCAGGGTGGAATTCTGGCCAATAAATCTTTTTGTTCAGGGTAGAGAAAAATTGCACCTGCTGAAATCCACTCTGCTACCATTAACAATTTATTAATTTAAGGATCTGATTACTTGATTTATACTCTGCCTTTCTCCCAAAAACAGTTTTGAAAAGCTTTTCTCCCCAATACACGATCCCATTGTGGAATCATGGTTTGGACATACATCATTCTTCATCAAGCTCAGAGGAAATTGATTGGCCGCTGAAAGGACTGAGCACAACATTGATTGGCTGGTCCTTGTGTCAGTCACAAAGCCATCTCCTCCCACCTTCTCAGAGCAGTTTTTCCAAGGTTAAAAAAAAACACTGCAAAAAAACTTTGTAAGAAGCAGACGACAGTTTGATAAGTGCACAAGGCAGGTTATCTCACAAAGGAAGGTGGTGAGTCAGCAAAGCGAATGTTCTTTGAGGAAAGGAAGCATGTTTTACCCTCTGGACCCAAGATCTCTCCCTATCTCTGTTCACACATACAGACTCATACACATAGATACACACTCCCTTCCCATAAACAAAAAGGATTCACGTTAAGTGTTATCTGAAATACCTGAAGAAAGGTTGCTTAGTCCCCAAATCTTATCCTACTATGTAAAAGGCTAAGCGTATTCAAGACAACTCACTTCCTACCCTGGTGTGCCACCAGAGGGCGCTGCTGTGGAGGGAAGCCCAGATGAGGCAACCAGACCTCCAGAGAGCGCACCACGGTGGGGAGCCCAGGCAGGGATCAGGTGTGGAACAGGCAGCAATGCCTACCCCCTGCCTTCATACAGCTTGGATCAGGAGCGGAGCAGGTGGCAAGGCCCACCTCCCACCTTCACCCAGCTGGAATCAGGAGTGGACTAAAAGGAAGGGCACTGCCTATCGGAGGGACTACGATATATAATTTTTACAATTTTAATGTTATATAAAGTGCAAAAAGTGCTCAATAATGCAAACCATCACAATAATTCAATATATTCAGTACATATTACACACAATAAATATATTCAGAAGAGGTCTCGACAGACATTTGCCGAGAGAACTACACCAACTGGAAACCGTTTGATATAGTGATTGATGTAAGCACATGGGTGATTATCGTGGTCAAAATGAGCTTTTGAAAAAGTGTTTAGCACGAAATGGGATTATAATGCTGGCACATGCCTGGCAAGCTCCACCTCTTTTGAAAATCTCAAATACTGCCATATTTGTGATTTGAACAAAGGCTTTATTGACTTTTTATACATCTTGGTCAGAAGGTGCACTTGCTGGCCTTCCTGTAAATACTGGACAACAGAAGCACTTTTCTACATCTGCAAAAAGAAAAATAAAGAAAATACAAGATTAAAAACTGTTCAAGGATTGTAAACTTACTTTACTTGACCTTTACCAGTTATGTGTGATTGATTGTTGAACCTCTTCTGACTATATTTAGTGTTTAATATGTAATGAATGTATTTATTGAATTATTGTGATGGTTTGCATTATTGAGCACTATATATTGCAGTCCCTCCAATAGGCGGTGCCCTTCCTTTTTGGCTATATTCGGAGGAGTCCCTTATCCTGGCTCGGAATCATGAGTGGAGCATGTGGCAATGCCCACCTGCCCTTCACCCAGCTGGGCTCAGGAGCGAAGCAAGTTGCAATGCCTGCCCTCCACCTCCACCCAGCTGGAATCAGGAGTGGAGCAGGTGGCAATGCTTGCCCTCCACTTTCAACCAGCTGGGATCTGGAGCAGAGATGGGGCAATGTCCACTCCCCCGTCTTCACCCAGCTGGGATCAGGAGCGGAGCAGATGGCAATGCTCACCCTCCACTTTCACCCAGCTGGGATAAGTGGAGCAGGTGGCAAAGCCCAGCCTGCCTTCACCCAGCTGGGATCAGGTGCAGAGCAGGGGACCATGCCTGCCCTCCACCTTTACCCAGCTGCAATCAGGAGCGGAGCAATTGGAAATGCCCATCCCCTCTTCGCCCAGCTCAGATCAGGAGCAAAGCAGGTGGCAATGCCTGCTCCCCCCTTCACCTGGTCGAGATCAGGAGCAGAGCAGCTGGCAATGTCCACACCCCACCTTCACCCAGCTGGTATCAGGTGTGGAGCAGGTGGCAATGCCCGCCCCCTGCCTTCACCCAGCTGGTATCAGGAGCGCAGCAGGTGGCAATTCGCTTTGGATCAAAAGCGGGGCAGGTGACAATGCCCACCCTGCTTCACCTGGCCAGGATCCAGCAAGGAGCAGGTGACAATGCCCACCCCTTCACCCTCCTTGGATCAATAGCAGAGCATGAGGCAATGCCCACCCCCCTTCACCCAGCCTGGATCAGGTGCAGAGCAGGAGGTAATGCCCGCCCCCTGTTCAACCTGCTGGAATCAGGTGTGGAGCAGGCAGCAATGCCCCCCCCCACTTCACCCAGCCGGAATCTGGCGCAGAGTAGGAAGCAACGCCTGTCCCTTCTTCACCCAGCCAGGATCAGGAGCAGAGCAGGTGGCAATGCCCACCCCCACTCACTTGGCCGGGATCAGGTGCAGAGGAGGGGGGAATGCCTGCCTGCTTGCCCTCCCCTTTCTATATCCTGTTGTATTTTTTCCCACAACGGGCTTTGTTGCTAGTACCAGAATAAAGTAATTGTTAACCTTCTAGGTGCCTGTACAGTATTTACTGTTAGTCCTAGAACGAACTCAGCAACCCTCACACGAGGCTGGGTTCATAACAAAACCTATTTTATTGAGTAACAAACACGGGAGGTAAAACATAGTTGAAGTCCACGGAAGAGCAGCTTCAGCACAGCCTATTACGAAATGAAACGTAAGTGCAGAGTCACTGGACCATCGAAAGCAGAAGCCTGCCACGTGGCTCCCGAGCATGTTCTCCCACGCATATAATCTCATGAGTCAGGAAAGAACATTTTCAGTTTTGATTCTGCAGGCAGAACTAGACCATACCATCGTAGTAAGGTGACAGCTCTGGCAGAAGATATCTCAACTCCCCGTACGTGGTTTCTCCTGGCCCCACAGCACAAAAGCGGCACCCACTCCTGTTGCGTGTGCATCAGTGTGCAGCTTGAAAGTAAGATTTGATGTAAGAAATGGGAAAGGAAACTGAATAGGTGGGTAAAAAAGCACGGAAACTAAAAAGTGCTTGGAGAGATCTAAATGGACTGTGTACTGTACAAAGAGAGAACGAAGGAGGGTATTCGGTTATTCAGTTTTTCTATGGATTGATGTATGTATTGCAAATTTTCTGAAATATTGATCATATAATGACTATCTTGTACACGAATCTGATACTAAAAAGTTCCTTTCATTTTTATCTTTGAAAAACCTAATAAAATTTATGTTATAAAAAAAGAGAAAGATTTGAGAATCCAGTGGCACCTTAAAGACCAAGTAGATTTCCAGAGTATAAGTTTTCAAGAGCCAAAGCTCCCTTCCTCAAAGCTTTGATTCTTGAAAGTTTATACCCTGGAAAACTTGTTGGCCTTTAAAGGTGCTACTGGATTCTCGAATCTTGCTCTTCTTCTACAGACCAAGGCTGATTCCGCACCCGTTGGATAATGCACTTTCAATGCACTTTATCAATCGTTTGAGGTGGATTTTTTGTTCCGCACACAAAAAAATCCGTTCCAAATAATCTATAAAGAGGATTGGAAGTGCATTATCCAACGTGTGCGGAATCACTCCAACATGGCTATCCCCCGAAACCAGCTTGAGAGCCTCTGTCCCTCCTACGATGCCCACGAGAGGGCAGCACTCACCCATCCAAGAAATAGAAACCTCCTCTCCAAAATGCTATTGACCCACCCACCATTCCAGACGTGCATTTTGTTTTTCCAAGAGGATTTCCTGCTCTGTTCGGAATCCTTTCCCCAGACTTTCATCTCATTACACAGCTCTCTAAACTACTCCAGTTGGCCTTCCGATTAACCTGCACCTGTTGTTTGCACATCGGTTAAAAATAATAAGCGCAGAATCGTTTTTTAAATGTTTCCAAAGGGAAACGAAAGGAAGCGCTGCGCCCCCGGGGGAAATCACTCTCGGGTCTACATTATAACCAAATTTCATCGAGGCAGCGCGGGGTAGAAAGGTCTCCTCGTGTGCAAATAAGGACAATCGTGGAGGAGCCATTTCCCTGCTTGGGACGCAGTGAACTGATGGAACTTGATCCCGGAATAGATTGGGCTAGCCCCGAAGAAGCCACCGAGCCCCCTTTTTCCCTCGCCACTGCACGACCCGCGGGGGCTCCTCGAAAGGACAGGGCCCCCGACTGCACCGATGCCCCTGGGGAAAATAGGTGAAAATCGCAGGGAGTCGCGTCGGTCCAAGAAAAATGCAAAAAAAAAAAAGGTTATATATTTTGCTATTTCCATTCTATGTTCCTCCGTGCTGGTCAGCCGCACAGAACCACTTTGTTCCATTCTCTATAATCTACTCCAGTTCCTGCATTTAGGTAACTATTAATCGTTCCTTTTTGTTAAGTGTTTCAAAAATTTGAAAACTAAAATTAAAAGCTTTTAAAAAAATGCAAACCGGCCCAGCTCCAGCGTTTGGCGTTTTGCAGCTTCCCAGCTTCCATGGATCGTTACAGAAACTCTCTTTAATTTTTTTTTTTATGTATTTACATGGCATCGCGGGAATCAAACGCGGCGCAAGAAAGATCGCCAGCCTTTGCCTCCAGCCCCGCCTTTGCTTGGCTATTATGGGCTGGCCTAGGCCGGCATCCCTTCTGGGATTGGAGGCTCCACCGCTGCTTCCGCCTCCTCCTCCTCTCCCAATTGCACGCGAAATGTGCCCATCTCCGGCAGAGCCAACGGGGATGACCCGTGTCATCGGATTCCGGGCTGGCGGAGGAAGCGCGTGGGAACGCGGCCGGCGAGCGTTGCAAGGGGTGCGCGTGTCGAGTGCAGGTAGGCGCGCGTTGCAAAGCAGCCGACGCGCGTCTCTTTGCTGCGCAGTTCCTCGCGTGCCGGACCCAAAGGGCTCAATGGGAGGCGCAGTCCGGCTCTGGGTGTGTTTACTCCCGCTGTGCTTAACGGAGTTGATCGAGTGCTAGGGCTGCCAGCTCCAGGTTGGGAAATTCCTGGAAACTTTGGGGGTGGAGCCTGGAGAGGGCAGAGTCTAGGGAGGAGCTCAACAGGAGATAACACCGTAGAGTCCACTCTCCAAAGCTGGCATTTTCTCCAGGGGAGATTATATCCGTGGCCTGGAGATCAGTTGTAATTCCAGGAGCTCTCCAGCCACCACCTGGAGATTGCCAACCTTGAATCCCAGGCGTGAGGATTGGAGCTCAGGAACTGCCCCTGAGTTTTAAAAGCAAAGGGGAGGGGCAATATTCACATTATTGGCCCTTGGTGTTTTGGGGGGGAACAAAGATGGGGTTGTGTTACAGATCCAGCTGGCTCATCTAACTTGGTTGATCTAATGCCCTTTTTATTATCTTGCCCTTTCTTCAAGAAACTCAGGGTATCAAAAATGCTGGTTTGCACACCAGCCCTGTGAGGAAGGTGAGGCAGGGAGTGTGTGTGTGACTGAACTTGGGTTGCCAGCCTTCAAGGGAGGCCTGCAGATCTCCCAGAGTTACAGCTGATCTTGAGCAAATGGCTCTTTTGGAAGGTGGGCTGTCATGACACTACCGTACAGAGATAAGCCCCCAAATCTCCAGGAATTTCCAAACCTGGAGTTGGCAGTCGAACGAACTGGCCCAATCCATCCAGTGGGGGATTTGAACTCTAGTTTCCCAGATCCTAATCCAACGTTTTAACCACACTGGCTTTCGCCTCTCCTGGATGAACCCCCCCCCCTCCAAGTCCCCACTCTGCTACTTAATATAGAGATCTGAATGCCTTAATCCCCCCCCCCCACACACACACACATTGTGTGTTGGGAGAAATTACATAAGGTTTTTTTACCTTTTTTCCTTGCTTTTCTCAGATCTGTCTAGTTTGATGGCGCACCTTAAAACCAATTGAAGGAGCAGCCAAGGGCTGGTCACACTGGCTGGAAAAAAAGGCCTATAAGGTGACTTCGGCCCATTGACAGCAAGGTCAAGGTACGTCAGCACGAATGTCTGGCCAGGCGCTCCAACGGGAAGAAGGGGACGGAGCGAAAGCGCAGGATAAAGACGAGCTGAATCGGAAGGTGGGTGAAAAAGCCCATGTGTGACGTTGATCAGCTGAAGGAATCGTTCTAGGTCAGCCCCGTTGAATATAGTGGGACTGACAAGTCAGCTTGCACGGAACTGCGCTGTAAATGGCTGCTTCCACATACGTTGGATAATCCACTTTCAATACTCTTTAGTGAACATTTGGAACTGCTTTTTCATGTGTGGAACAGAAAATCCACTTCCAAAGGATCGCGAAAGTGCGTTGAAAGTGCATTATTCAACGTGTGTGGAGATGGCCAATGTCTCTTTCTTCTGTATCTTTCCTGGGGAAAGAGTTTTGAGAACGAGAGGAGGAGAATCTGGCAGGGAGACAGATGGGGAGAGGCAAGCAGGCGGGGTTATGCAGTGAGTGAGTGGCTAACTCGTTATTACCAACAGCTAAATCCAAAAAACATGCTATTAAATATTTTACCAAATAATGTTGCCAAAGAACAGGGACACCTCTCTCGTTACATGGTGACGGCAGCAGGAGTGTTATAAGCAGCAAAATGGAGAACCGATCCGTGCATTGATGTGTCGGAGTGGCGAGATAAGATTTATGAATGGCCAAATTAACTACTTATGTACATAATAGACCAATATCTGAATTTTGGGGGAAATGGAAGGATTTCTGTGACTGCTTAGGTTAAAATTAATATTAACTTAAGGCAACTTGATGCAAAGATAAGATAAAACACAGGGAAATGATTAATTAAAATAGTTGAAATCAAGTCTGGGTATAAGTAACCAAGGAAAGGGAAGGAGAGTTATTATACAATTAACTTGTGTTGTTATAGATTCTGATTGCATTTTCCTATCAGTTTAATCTTGTTTTAAATGTAGTGCTTGTATCCGTTTTTATGTACTCTCAACTGTTACATCTTTTAAAGTAAAATTTCTATATTAAAATAAAGGATTGCCCACAGCTCGAAGGAACAACGCCTTGCCTTTTCAGCAGAGACGAGATGGGAAGTGGGCAGGTGAAACTTTTTATGGCCTGGCAACACCTCCCATTGAGCCTCTGTTAAAAGGGAGGACTTTTTTTTTCCTCTCGGCCTGTTGGCAACCACGCTTGTTATCCCAGAGCAATTTTTCAGTGTTTGCCATGGGCAAACAGTGAGGTCAGGGTCATTGCCTTTCAGGGAGAGGTTGGCCCCAACCCCTTGACACAGAGGTGCGAAAGGCAGACTGGAAATGACCTAAATAAAAAATAAACAAGAGGCGCATGTGTGCAAAGAGGCCGAAATGATGTTTCAGCTGCTCAAAGCAGTTTAATCAGAGGAGAGTATTTTTGTAAAATGCTCCAGGGACTGCAGACCTGTAGAAAACCCTAAAGAGTGTACTCGTAGATGAGTTTGTGCGTCTGGTAAATATTCACAATCATGTTATGACATCATGATTCATGTCTTGTGAGGAAAGACCCTCCGGGGTCTGTGCTGGAAGCCTTTCACATCAGCGGCTACCGGATCCTTGATTTAAGATGGAAAACAATCTCAGATTGCAACCCGGGACTTCCTGCGTGGAAAGAAAGCGCCCGACTCCTGAGCCACAGACCCGTGGATTTATTTTTCTTCATTGTAAAAGTTGGTAGCGCCAGGTGAAATGATTTTTAGGAAATGTTTGGTCTACTAAGAGTTTGCAGTTAGCGTAATACTGGAAGTGGGTCAAAGTGTTGGCTGTCTGAACCAAACAAGGTTTGACAAATCGGTCATTTTAATTGAAAAACTTGCTGTTGTGTTTCATTAGCCCATGACAGCTTCCGCACAGAGATGATTCCCTGTTGGGCTCTTGTTACTGCTGCGGCATTCACAGCTGCCACGGAACGTCCACCCGTGGCAGCTGTGAATGCCACACCTTCCGGTCCACATGATGAAAAAAATCTGCTTTGAGTACGATGTTTCTTGAAAGACCGTGCCAGATCTTTGGCACCTTTTGGAAAGAACAGTCCAAAGCAGAGGAAACCACCGAAGTAGATGATGGGAGGGTTTAGGGGGTGCAGTCGTATGGTGTCCCCTTCCCCAAGTTTTAGACCAAAGACAGCCAGATGGCAGACTGGGGATTTGAACCCAGGTTTCCCAAATCCAAAACCTTTTTAGACCCAAGACAGCCAAATGCTAGTGTGGGGGTGTTCTATATCAATGGCTTTGTTGACAATCAGCTTTAGTACAGAGTAGCATGAAAGTGTGCATGTAACGTGTTTGTATGTGCTCTGAGTTGGATTCTGTTATTTCATGGGGGAGTTGTGAATTCGGTGATGTTCCTTTATTGTATTGTAACATGATCCCTTAAGAAAAAAACCCCTTTGTTTTAGTTTCACTTTTTTGGTTGGTTGTGGCCTATGGCTGGTTATGGCGTAGAAGGCGCAGCTCAGGCCTTGCCTATGTTCAATAAAGTTCTGAATCGCTTTGGTACGGGACGCTATGGAGTAATTACAGATTCCAAGTAGACTTGCTTAGGAGTTCTGTCTCAGTGGCCTTACTTTATTTATTTATTTATTTGTGCCATTTATAGTCCGCTTTTCTCACTGATGCAGAGGAGTTAGCCGTGTTAGTCTGTAGTAGCAAAATCAAAAAGAGTCCAGTAGCACCTTTAAGACTAACCAACTTTATTGGAGCATAAGACGAAGAGAACTGTGATTCTCGAAAGCTTATGCTGCAATAAAGTTGGTTAGTCTTAAAGGTGCTACTGGACTCTTTTTGATTTTTCTCACTGAGACTCAAGGCGGATTACATAGTGTGAGATAAGTACAATCAGTATCAAGGACATTGCCATAAACTATGCCATAAGGTAAATAAATACACTACAAAGAGACAGCTTTAGTAGGAATCCAATACAGAGTTGAAGAAATGCTGAAACAGGATATAAGCAATTCTAGGACTGACGTTAGACCACATGAAGCACAGGTAGCTCCTAGGAGCACATATTTAAAGCAACAGATAGTATGTAAAGCAACACAGTGGTGAAGTTTATGGTCTCTAACTCATTAACGAAGCATCTGAGACTCCTTCCTACAATACAGCCCTCCTATCTGAGTAGAAAGCCTTTTTGAATAATTCGGTTTTGCATTGTTTGTGGAAAGCCAGGAGAGTGGGGGCTCTTCTGACCTCCTCAGGCAGGCCGTTCCACAGGATAGGGGCCACCACAGAGAAAGAGAACAAAATGTTTATACTTAATTGCATTGCCTGTCTTTATTTTCATTATTTAAATTGATTAGGCCAAAAATAGTTGCCCATATATTGATGTAAAAACCATGACCTGAATTTAATAGTGATCTTTGTGTATTTTTATACAATTGAAGAACTTCTCTCTCTCTCTCTCTCTCTCTCTCTCTCTCTCTCTCTCTCTCTCTCTCTCTCTCTCTCTCTCTCTCTCTCTTGTAGATAAAAGAGCAGAAAGTTGTAGTTGATGAACTTTCCAACTTGAAGAAAAACCGCGTAAGTGGCTGCCAAGATGTTATGGAAAGATGGTTACTGACCATAGGTGGTGGTGGGAGGGGGAAACAGGGAAGTTTGAGGAATAGAACAGAAGATAAGATGGCACCCAGAACCAGGCATAACATATGCAGTTGACAAAATGGATTGGAGCTGAAGCAGCCCCATCATCTGTCTCTCGGCATCTTTATTTATCCCTTTTGTTAGTCTGTACTTGCAAAATAGTAAAGAGTCCAGTAGCACCTTCAGGACTAACCAACTTTATTATAGCATAAGCTTTCGAGAACCACAGCTCTCTTCGTCATTGCTCCAGTTTTATCATGGCAGTTGCCCACCCCTTACTACACTCCCCCCCCCAAAAAACCCTACCATCAGCCATGAGACAAGCATAGCTTCTCCTGGAACATACAGAAGGGCTTTCTCTTTGTGGTTGGAAGGGGGAGGTTGTAGTTAGGGGTGTGCACCTGGAAAAAATTCGTTTTTCTTTGTGTTTACCTGAAGTGGGGAAATGATCTGTAATACTGTGCAGAGCAGCACAGAAAGGGGCATTTAAACTCCTTGACCTGGAGCTTCCCGAAGCTATACGAATTGCTTTGGGAAGCTTTGATTCGGGGTTTCCGATTCGGAAATCCCAAATCATTGTGAATCAGGTTAGATTCGGGTATTTTACCTGAATCCGAAATCTGAATCACCCACCCCTAGTTGTAGTATCTTGGCTTCTGTATCCTGGTCTGTTCCAGTACAGCCATGGTATGGAGGTTGGTAATCTTGTGTCACAGATTTGTGGTCCTCACACAAGATCTCTAGAATGAGATTCTTAATAGCATTTGCAAGTGGGGCTGTAGCACATGGCAGAGTAGAAGCCAGGGCAGCTGCAGTGCCGTAATATTTGAAAGAATTTAACAGAGTGGATCAGTACTGTTGAAACCAGGATATGTTATCCATAGTTAATTACAGAGTGCCTCAGAAGTATTGAACAAAAATTAAAACCAAAGAAGGGTCCTGCCAACGTACTTACAGTTTAATAAGGCAAAAAGAAATAGGAGGCTTTCTGATTAATAAATATATGGTCTCCCATGTTGCAGAGGAATTGTTGCTTTCTAATACAGCTAGATTTTTTCTTAAAATGGACTTTAATCTTTCTTGACAGAGTATATTTAAGTCTTATTTCTTCTTATTTTGTAGAAAGTGTTCAAGCAGCAGCCCAACAGCTATATATTTTTTCTAGCAGACAGAACCCACGCGCTCTCAGAAAGCAAAAGTATGTGTTATTTACCTTATTTGAAAGCTGTTTCTTTTGGGAAAACAAATTCAAATGTGCCATGTTGTGTCTCATATTCTGTGGCTGCTACTTGTGCTAATGACACTTTTTAAAAGTATTGCGATATATGTTTTAGGATAAGCTTTGTGATACATGTTGTAGGATAAGGTTGTGTAGCCTAAAGCTCTCCTGTCTGTGGTGGAATAATTGGGCTATTCCTCCAAAAATGAGTATACTTTATGTTTCCTGGGGGCCGCTTTGTTATGATCTTTATGCTACACAGACCACTGCCGCAAAAGATCTTCCTAATTGTATATACCTAGCGAAGACGCTTGGAACGTAGCTGTGATCTAGAGAACTTGTCTAACTGCTTCCACACATTTTAGAGAGATGCATCTAGGTGGCTGGCCAGCAGAGCAAACTACATTTGAACCTCGGGAGTTTAAAAGTGGGGCCTTTTTATATACAACATTTTCCTCAGAACCACAAGAATAAAAGCCTTGGAAAAGCCTAGTATAGTTCTCGGGGTCGGATCCACATCAGCACCGGTGGAGTGAAGCTCACTGGGCGGGGCTTTTCAGCCTCCCCACAGAGCCCCTTCTGAGGGTCAAGAGACCCTCGGGGCAGCATGGGGAGCCACGGTGGCGGGTCGCAGAGGGAGGGGGAAGTCACCACCCCCTCCTTTGTCAGCAGTGGCGCCATTCCATTAGAGCAACTTCCAGCGTGCTGGTTGCTCAGCACCTGTGGATCTAGCCCTTGGCGTCTTCTTTGGTCCCCAGCTTCTCAGTTGCCTAGAGAGGATAATTAGTCATTTGTGACCTTGTAAGGAGGAAAAACTATAGCTAGAGACTTAAAAAAATGTCAGGAAACTGTAGGAAGGATCAACAGTTTGGGGTAATGGTTAAGAGCGGCAGGACTGTAATCTGGAGAACCGGATTTTATTCCCCACTCCTCCGCTTGAAGCCAACTAGGTAACCTTGGGTCAGTCACAGCTCTCTCAGAGCTCTCTCAGCCCCACCCACCTCACAGGGTGATTGTTGTGAGGATAATAATAACATACTTTGTAAACAGCTCTGAGTGTGGCATTAAGTTGTCCTGAAGGGCAGTATATAAGCTTGCCTGGGCTGTCCAGGTCAGGCCTGGCCACTGAGCTATGGCCCCATTTCCTCTGCTCCTGCCCTGTCTGTGTGAGGAATGGGCCTGTTCCTTGACTGGACTCATTTCTGTATTTAATATCTTATATTTTATATATGCCAATAAAGGCTTGCTTGCTTGCTTATTCTGGTTTGTAGCTATTATTTATACTTCTGTTGAAAACACACAGAGATTGGACCAGAATGGACAGTTGTGGGCGCTTTAGAATACATTGTTTGACAGTTTAGGTAATAAGCTAAAAGATTTTTTTTTCTCTTTTCTACATAGATACGTTAGATGAATTGAGGAAGGCATACCAGGAAATGGAAAATTCAGAGAAAGCCAAACTCAAGAAATAGATAAATTAAACTGTAGTTTTTGCGATGTGTGGCATTTGTTGTGTGGTCAGCTTGTCCCTTCAGACTCCTGATGGTTGGCTCTTGAAAGAGGGTATCCTGGACAGTCTTAGAAGAAGAGGGCCGAACTGCAGCCATCAGCTGGTCAAGTCTGGTCTCCATCCACCATATCAGTGCTTATTTTCTGGCCATGTCCTTCACTTAAGAGGGCGAATGACTCTCCAACCCCTGGAAGATCCTGCAAGTGGAAACGTATTCCTTTGGAATGGAGAAATCTTTGGTGGAATCCACGTAGAGGCTGAAGAGAATGACGCTCAAGTTCTGTTCCGCCATCTTTGCTCATGCAGTAGCGAATCGGACATTTTGTCGGTGCTGTCGTCCGTTCAGGGTCCGTGGTCATTTGTGTTTTATCAGGCGTCCAGACATTGCTTGTGGTTTGGAAGAGATTACTTTGGTCGTCGCAGTTTGCTGTGGCAGTTTAATAAGGACCGTGACAAGATCCTTGCTCTCTCTTCTGTGAGTGCTGGTTCTGAAAATGACAGCCCGTGGCAGGAAGTTCCAGCATCTGGAATCTTCAAACTGGATCTCCAAATTTGTGCTACATTCAAAGGTGTATTTTTAACATTGCATCCATGGAAGTGTCCGTCTGGTGAAAATATAACCGAAGAAGCAATGATCGGTGATCGAAACCCAGCTCTGAAAGACTTGCCAAGTCATGTATCCCTCACAGTGAATGAATCCCATTTGTTGGTTGTGCCTGTAGTTCCATTAAATACGAAGCAGCCAGAGGAGTCCCGCTTTTCCGATTTCACTGGTAATGTCGCCGATGTTGGAATTCTTCGGAGATTTCTTGCAGAAGACCGCAAGAAGAAACTAGTCCACCAGTTTATTGATGTTTTGAGCAGAGCCGTAAAGAAGCGAGTCATATGTCCGGCTAGAGATACTGATCAGTTCGAAGGAGAAATGTTGAAGGCCGCGCCAAGGAGACCCCAGATTGCTGTACTGTTTTCCGGTGGTGTCGACTCCATTCTTCTGGCACGCCTAGCTGACAGACACGTGCCTTTGGACGAACCTATTGATCTTCTCAACGTGGCCTTCGCAAATCCCAACCAAGCTGGACGAAACGATTCCACTCAGAAATGCAGCAAAAAGAAAAGACAGCTGCCTAGTCTGGAATGCCTTAACAATGCCAATACGGCAAAACTCGATCCTCTGTCCTCCTTTAACGTGCCAGATAGAATCACCGGCAGGGCAGGCCTGGGCGAATTGAAAGCGACTAATCCTTCCAGATCTTGGAATTTTGTGGAAATCAATGTAACACTCGAGGAACTGAAAGCAATGAGACGGCAACAAATCAGCCAACTAGTTTACCCGCTGGACACCGTTTTGGATGACAGCATTGGCTGCGCGGTGTGGTTTGCGGCCAAAGGAGAAGGCTTGGTTACTAATCAGGGAGATACAGGACCGTATAAAAGTCCCGCAAAGGTAGGAAGCCATTTATTGGCTGGCCAGTATAAGTAAGCATAAAGCTGCTTAAAGCATATGGACATTTTGATAAAACCATAATTATGTCTGTTAAGTTCAGTCCCAAGTGCTGCTTGCTCGCTAAGGAGGGCTTCCCCGACCCCCCCCCTTTTCCACTGGAATCCTGTTCTTGGGAGCCAAGGGACCCTCCGAGTGGGAGGGCAGAGTGGAAGTCAGCGGGGGGAGGTGAGAAATCACCCTCTCCACGTCCACCGGAGGCCGTGCAGTTCCACTGGTAGAGCAGCACCACTGGATTCAATCCTGCGCGAGCGCAAACTGAAAGTATGAGCCTGCACACACTCAGGCTGCAGTGATTAGTCGAAGTAGCTGCCGGGACTTTATTTGGCTTTATGTCCATTGAAATCAATGGGCTAAGCAGGGTGCCACTCTGCGTAGGACCGCACTGTAGGGTGCCAGCTGCAGAATAAATTGTAAAAATCTGCTCTTTATTACTTCCCTTCGGCTGTACAGAAGGATGCCAAGATCATAACAGTCAAGAAATAATGTGTTGGCACTTATGAACCATGCGTGTTTGTTTCCATCATCTCCCATTCAGTGCAGTTGGGGGGGGGGTGAAAGTCACCCCAACATATTACAGAGTGCACAGAAACTTACAAAGATTACAAAGGGAAGGGGGCATGTAGCATCACAGCTGAGGGAGGGAAGGGGCCATAGTTCAGTGGTAGAGCCTTTGCTTGGCTTTCAGAAGGACCAGGCAGTCGGTGACGTGGAAGGACCTCCCCCTGAGACCCTGGAGAGCCGCTGCTAGTCTTGAGTAGCCACTAATGACCACGATAGGCTGATTAGGTATAAGGCAGCTTCATGTGTTCAAGGATACATGGAGGGTTGTTTTTTCAAAAAAAATGTTTCCCACTTTTCTGGGTCAATTGGAGCTCTCTTTTTAGTCTTCAAGAGATTTTAGTTTGGATGCATCTGGGGCTAGATTTACTAACGTTAATATCAGCTGCGTAAAATAACATTTTCTATTCGGACCTTGCTTTGATATGCTTTGAACAATTTTTGGAAGGCAGGCTGATCCATGGTTTAATTAAAGTGCTAACACCCCCTTTTTGTATTCCATTCTAGGTTGTGCTTACAGGAATTGGAGCCGATGAGCAGCTTGCCGGTTATTCCCGACACCGTGTTTGCTTTCAAAAATACGGGTTTGAGGGCTTGAACAAAGAATTAAGAATGGAGCTGGGCCGTATTTCTTCTAGAAATCTTGGCCGAGATGACAGAGTGATTGGAGATCATGGCAAGGAAGCTCGGTAAGGAAGCAGCTGAAAAGCCTTTGTGCTAGGGATAATATAGGAATATTAATATATAATATAATATAGGAATATTAATTCAAGGCTATTGTGGTCTTTTTATTGCATTTCTGTTTAAACGAGAGCTCTAGCCGAAATGAAAATGTTGCCTTGGATCCAAACCAACGTTTGTACATCTGACGCATAACTCTGCCATCATAATTTGGAGGTTTTATCACACATTTCCTCTTAAAAGCAGAGAGTCCAGTAGCACCTTTAAAACTAACCAACTTTATTGTAGCATAAGCTTTCGAGAGCCATAGCTCTCTTTGTCAGAGCGATTTTGCTACTACAGACTTAACACGGCTAACTCCCCTTCCTCTTAAAAGCACACACACGATTTAAAAACCACATCATTCAGATAATAAAATCATTCTCAAGATTTGTTTTTAACTTGTCTTAAAAATTAACCATCACGTTTGGCGGCGTTTTCGTTCTAGATTTCCGTTTCTTGACGAGGAGGTCGTGTCTTTTCTGAACTCTCTCCCAGTGTCGGAAAAAGCAGACCTGACTCTTCCTCGAGGAATTGGAGAGAAATTGCTTCTGCGCCTTGCAGCTGCGGAGCTCGGCCTAACAGCCTCATCAGTTCTGCCCAAGAGAGCCATGCAGTTTGGTTCCAGGATTGCAAAGCTGGAAAGCAGCCATGAAAAGGCATCAGACAAATGCATGCGGCTCCGGTCGGTTTCCGTAGAGGAACTTCCTCTAATGGACCCAAAGCTGCTTTAAAACAGTGAACTGCACAGTGAACAATTCCAGCAGACTCCATTCGCGTCAGGAGGAAGCCCCGCTGGCTTCAGTGGGGACTTACTTTCCATTACTTAGGTAGGCTCCAAAGCTGTATGGGTCACTGAACATGATAAAACAGAAGCCAGCTTGCTACTGAGTTTCCAGTTTATTCCATGGTGGTAAGCTAGAATATAGCCTGGCAAAGCCTGAGAGGTTGTTCATGCACTCCTCTCACAGCTCTCAGTCCTACCTCCAACCCTGGTTCCCATCTGATTGCCCTTTTTAGATCTTGCTCTGACATCCACAGTTGTCCATCCGGATGAGTCCCCGCCCCTGTGGAGCTTCTCTGTGTTTTGGCCCTGCAGAAGGGAGTATTGACGTGTACTCGGCAGAGTAGTCCGAGCTAACCAGCCATGTCCAAACCATGTCTAGCAAGGCCACATCACAGCCACAGGTTTTCTTTCTGTATCCCTGGCTTGCCTCCCAATGATCTCTCAGCCACCAGGCCTTTCTACCTATCCCTGCTCTGATGGCTTGTTGGTGGGGGGAAAGTGGCCAGTAAACTGCTCTCAACACAAGCTCGCTAAAATGCCATTGGTGACAAATTGACATCTCAAAGGGATTTAGGACTTACTTCAACTGGATTGGGCCTGCTTTGTTCCAAAAGGTGTTTGTCATCTGCAAAATAAAGGAGTGGGGTTTTTGCCTCAGAGTTTGTGTATTCTGTAAAGATAAAATTTTCAATAAATGTATGTTTGTCGTTGTTAGAAGGAGCCGCAAAAATCTTAGCGTATGGATCTAGAATGCTACTGGCTCTGATTAAAATCCGTAATTTCTGGTTCTAATGTGTGAGTGTATAGATGAGTATCTGATGCACCCAAACTCTAGATCTGAGCAAATGAACATGATTTTTTACCTCTGCAGTCCCTTTGAGCATTGATAATAAGCACCCTTAATTTTCTTCTGTGTAAACAGTACAGCGTATGTGGGAGAATTTCCCGTTCTGAAACAGCGTGTGATACGTAGTCATGATTTAGCACGTGTGGATTATTTGTTTCAAAGTGCGCCTGTGTTAATGTTGAGGATGATACTATGTAGTTTCTGGATGATCCAGCTCTTTACTTGAAGTGGGGACTGCCAGAGAGAAAGTAATCCAACAGGGTTGGGAAATCCGTGAAGTTGGAACCGGGAGAGGGTAGGGTTTAGGGAGGGGAGACCTCAACAGGGTATAATGCTATAAAGTCCAGCCTCCAAAGCAGCCATCTTCTCCAGGAGAACTGATCTCTGGAGATCAGTTATAATTCCAGGAGATATCCAGGTGCCACCTGGAGGTTGGCATGCCTAGAGCCCACACCACCTGCCGTCTCCTTGCCCCTCAGACTTCCTCACAGTTGACCTTCCTCATTGTTCTAGAATATCCATAGCAACAACAACGAGATTCTAATCCTGTAGCATTCAGTAGGCAAATGCAGTGGGGGAATGCAAAGGGGTTTTGTAATCCTGAGGGAAGAAGGATGCTTCCCAGCGGATGAGCGTAGTACATGCATGAGTTGAGTTTTAGAGAACGCTGCTTAGATGCGTGGCAAAGTCTTTCCAGCGGTACTTTTTGCTTCTGGAAACCCCTCGGTGAGATTGCTATCCCGTTGTGGACTTCCTCGGTTTATGCCAACTGTAACTGAACACACAATTGGGGTGGAGCTTCAAGATTGCCCAGTGCTGATTGAAGGTATTGGTTTTGACTTCCAGTGGTGACATTGGGCCAGAAACTGAGGCCAGTTGACTCTTTGACCGCTAATGGCTGGGATGGAGTTGAGTCCCTGAGGTGCCTTCCCGATTATGCTGCCCTACCCAGTTGCCTGGTTGGCCTAGCCAGAGAAGCAGGCCTGTCAAAGCCTATAACCCCTTTGGACTTCCAGGCACAGAAGAGTAAAGGTGCCGGAAACGACCATCAGGGCACGCAGGGATGTTAGCGTTAGTAACTGAATAATTACAATAGTACTGAATGCAATGAAGTGAATGGGGGGCGGTATAATGTGACATTCAGACTCTAGCGCACTGCTCACCACAAAGCAGCCTGCAACTTTCCAGGCCGTTCCAGCTTAACTTGTATTGTAATAATAAACAACTCTGCCTGTATCCCTCACCATACCTCTGTTGCTGCTGGAATGGCGGAACTTGGTTTTCGGTGATAGTAAAGTTGTCTTCATGCAGCTGAAGAAAGCTGACAGGAAGAAAATTGATTTATTCAGAATGTGGTGTTGGAGAAGAGTTTGACATACCATGGACGGCCAAAAAGACAAATAAGTGGGTTCTAGATCAAGTCACGCCTGAATTCTCCTTAGAAGTTAAAATGACTAAACGGAGTCTGTCATACTTTGGTCACATCATGAGAGGACAAGACTCACTGGAAAAGACGATGCTAGGAAAAGTGGAAAGCAGTAAACGAAGAGGAAGACCTAACTTGAGATGGCTTGACTCAATAAAGGTGTCCATGGCCTCCAGTTTCCTTGAGCAAGGCTGTTGATTAGAAGACATTTTAGAGGTCATTAAGTCATAGGGTCACCATAAATTGGAAGTGACTTGATGGCACATAACTCACACAGTTGCCGTTGGCCAAATTTCTATTTGTTGCAATGGGTAAAGCTGTTGTCTTTTACAAACAACCATGATTCCGTTCATTCTGTCCCAGAGAAGCATTAGATTGAGGTGTTCCTCATGAACTTCAGATATGGCAAGAGAGGCTTTCAAGATGTGGAGTTTGCCGTTTGGGGCTTTAAAAACTTAAATTCTCCCCAAATCAAATTTCAGTTAGAATGTGAAAGACCTTGCCTCCAAGCTCTGCTGATTCAAAAAGCACGTTGGCTGGCCCTGGGTCTAAGTTTCAGCCTAAACTGTCCCAGATGGTTATTCAGACAACATGAATTAACATGCGGTAAAATTCCTGGATTCTTGAACTATGCTGGAGAAAAAATAAATACTATTCTTCCGTGCCAATAACCTAATTGATGTATATGCCGTTTCCTCACCAAGAACCATAGAATCTTAATTTTGCTTTAAGGTAAACTAACAAGATCTTGGGATATCTGTGGTTGGATGATCTTGCTGGCATCTTGGTAAGGTAAATTTCATATGTGGGGAGCCCTAGTGCAGGTTAGAGGAAGGAAGAAGGGGGTTTGGGGGGACAGAGAGCTGCTGTCATTGACTCTCTTTCCAAGCTAATGGGAACACAGGTGTTATGGAGGGTGGTAATCTTAACAGAAGTTTTAAACTCCATCTCCCCTACTCTTGTGGTCAGGATATGACTCCAGATAAAATGTGCCTGAAATTTACAGCCATATTTAAGCCTTAAAATTTGGGAATTCATGATAGGGGGTCAGGCTTGAATCAAAGCCCCTAGGGGCTTAGTTCTTTCTCTCCTGTGGATTTTCTGAGCTGAGATAGCTCTAGCAAGCTGCTATGTGCTCCTTTGTTACTGAAAGATAACGTGTAAACACATGCAGGCTACATTTAAGTGGCTCCCTGAGGCTGTTTCAGGTAGAGGAAATGGCCTGGGGAAAGACCCCTCTGCCCATGCTCCGCAGGCCTGATCCGAATTATGTCCTCACATACCTAAGAATCAACAAGAAACTTCTGTCATGTCTCCACTTGACAAGACCCAGGTGGGCCTGTAAACAGTGTAATGTGTAGACAGGCCCAGGCTAAGTTTCTCCCCAACCCAGTGCCTCGATGTTTTAGAAACCTTATAGAGAAGGTTTCCACAAAACTGGTAAGGTATTTAATTAATTGAAGCCAGTTTGGTGTAGTGGTAACAGCACAGGACTTCAATCTGGAGAGCCGGGTTTGATTCCCCACTCCTCCAATTGCTCTCTGGAGCTCTCTCAGCCCCACACACCTCACAGGGTGTTTTGTTGTGGGGATAATAACATTGTAAACCGCTCTGAGTGGGCATTAAGTTGTCCTGAAGGACGGTATATAAATCAAATGTTGTTGTTATGATGATTATTATGTTTAAAAAATTGTATTTTGAAACGGCAGAACCGAAGAGGCTGAAGAATGCTGAGGCAGATCAAGAAGCAGGCCCCTCGGAATGAGCAAGCGGATGAGGCCGCTTACTTAGCACACTTGGCAGCCCAGAGGAATGCCAGCGCCTTCTTTGAGAAATACGAGCGGAGTGAACTCCAGGAGTTACTTACCACGTCCTTCTGCAGCTGGTTGTCCTCCAAAGAAGACCTACGCCATCCCTTAGAGTTCCCCAGTGGACTTGTGACTCAGATGAAAAGTGTAACGGACCCCACAGTGATTCTGCTGACACCAGTGGAGCCAGGAATCGACTTGGATGCTAAGGAGATCCATCAGATGATCAGGGAGTTGGCTGTCGGGGTTTATTGCCTGAACCAAATTCCTTCTATCAGTTTAGACGCAAACTATGACCAAAGTACTTCCTGTTCCCTTCCTCCAGCATACTATGACACAAGAATCGGTCAAATGTTGATCAGCGTTGACTACATGCTGAAAGCTTTATGGCATGGGGCGTACATGCCCAAAGAGAAACGGGTGAGATTCTCTGAACTGTGGCGTGCTAGTATGGATATCGATGCTGACGGGGTCCCCCAGACAGAGAAAACAGCCTGTGCAGAGTTTTGTTCAGCAGGTAAGAACAACAGTTGTGTGGGTGGCCTTGCACATTAATGCATTTTATACATGGAAAACTCTGTAGGTAAAAGCCTTCAACATTTGTGTTGAACATAATGCACAATTATTGAACACATCATTGTTTTACTGATAGGAAAGTTTCAGCCAATTGCAGTTTCCAGGCTGTGATATAAACTAGGTATACATGTGTGGCATCCCTACTTAGGGCAAGATCAAAGGAGCACTGAAAAGCCCTTGTAAAGATAGCATTGCCTATTCTTGATGTAGAGACTGTCCAACATTCCACATTGTAAAAACTAGTGGTAGGTGATAGCTGGTGGTCTTATACAGTGATCAAACGGCGTCAAAAATGCACCACCACCCCATTCAACAGAGATCTGAAGAGACTGTGGAGTAAAAGGAAATGTATATCCAGATGGGCATTTGCACCAGCAAGGCATTCAAGAAGCTGTCTGCACATGGAGATATTACTTGTGGATCCGGATGCATGTATATATCTTCTGAAACATGATTACAGTGCAGTAGATCACATGGTGTAATGTTCTAATGTTGCCATTCACAAACTTAAACCAAGGCTCAAACTGCTCAAGGATCACATCTGTAACTATGAGAGAAGGGGTGTTTTAATATGGAAGTGTAGTCTATTAAAATGCACTTCTCAATACTTCAGGCACTTATTGCACAATATTTGTATCTGTTTTATTTGCAGAGAGACATTTTTGCATAAGGCACTTAAAGCTGTCAGGCCCTATATAAGCTTGTTGACTTGCAAGTGGTTCAGTCTGAAGGGAAGAATTGAGGGAGTAGAATCTCCAGATAGAAGTAACTGTCAGTCCCTGGCAGGTAGACCCCTCAAGCCCCTCCACAGTGAACTCACGTTGGTTCCAGCAGAATCAGCTTTATTAGGATCTATGCAGTTCAGGTCTGTTCTCCATCACGGAGCTGGGCAGAAGTGACAATTCAAATCAAGCAGTCTAGGTTATAGCTGATTTTCCCACGCTCCAAATGACAGTGAAGGTTTTGGCACGCAAGCCTACAAGAGTTCTGTGAGAATCTATTCAGTCATGACTTTGTATTAGGTACACAATGCCTACTTCCCAGCATCTGGGAACAGGAGAGAAAACTGGAATCCAGACACATCAAGGTCATGGCTAGCCGAGATGCACATATTTCTCTAAGATAACAAGAGAGGCCCTTTCTGGGTCCTAAGTGCAATATGGTTCCAGATGATCAGAGAGAGTTGCACAGCATTAATAAAGCAATATAACTTCAGCATATTGTGGTACAAGCAATATAACAAACGATCATTGCATGGCTGTACACAGACGTGACAGTAACAGTTGAAAGTAGTTGTCAAACAGGATGAGTGTGATAATGTTCTTCTGGGTCTGCTGAATTCCAGGAACAATATTTTGGGAGACTTGGGCTGCAGTGGGAAGGTTGCTGTATGAAGTCAATGGACGATTGGATTCACTGGGATTTAGTTTATTAATTTATTAAAAAGTTCCTACTACCTTTCCCAGAGCTAAGAGTCAAGGCACTTATAAGACTATTCCAGCATGTTTTACATTTGTCTCAGCTGTGTGAACCAAAGTGAGCTTCAGGGCTATTAGCCCAGTTTGCCCCAACCCGCATAACGTCGAGGTGGCTCCAAGTGTGTTGAGGGTGGGGCCAAGGGGTCTCAGCCAATCCAAACGGGGGCGGAAAGGGATGGGTCTAATCTGCCTTTTTCCCTCAGCGGGCATTCGCCGCAGAGATGGGCACCCAAGGAGGGCTGGTTTTGTGCAACCAGCCCTCAAAATAGTTGCCTTATAGTACAAGTGTTTGACAGAGATGAGAAGTTTAGAGTTTGTTAATAAAGAAACTAGTTAAACCCATATAATTTGTGTCTGTCTTTATTGCCTTGTGTCCTATGTGGGGTTCTGGGGCAAATGCTTTAGACAGCTTGAAATATGGGGGAATTCGAGCCATTTCTTATCCCATGTATCAAACCTGACTAATTTTAGTGCTGTTGAACCTACAGTAAATGGTTAACACATGTATGACAGGAAATATCTGCTTCTTAATGTATTTATTTTGATGTCATATATTTAAAGATCTTTTATGTGCCTGTGTATAATATAGGTCTAACTGATATTTCAAGAGATCCAGATTTTAAAGGAATCTATCAGGAAAACTTCAATGAAGATCCAACATACAACCCTAACAGTGCAGAGGAGAAGGCATTCTTTATGCAGTTTGCAGACTATATTTTGCTTAAATTGGTTTTTGCTACCATCGAGGTTCAACAGAATGATAATGTGTTCATGTTCGAGGCAGCGTATACCCTTTCGAATGCCATCAGAATGACGGAGGACCACTTGCACACGGCCGCGTACCAGAGGTTGCAACAGAGGCTAGCTCTGCAACAGAAGCTTATAAAGAAATACCTAGAAAGAAAAGCAGAAATCCGCAAGAACATAGCGTACCTTAAAGTGATGAGCTTTCTCATTCCATTTATGACCACCTTGAAAAGAAAAAATAAAATTCCCAATTTAAATCGACTTCTTCAGCCATACTCCGGTAAGAAGAGTACGTTCTACCAAGGGGTAGCCAGGTTTCTCTGAATCCATGAACAAGAATGGGGGTTATCTTAGACTGTCATGATGATGTCATTGGAGGACCAGGTGATGTCACATGACATAGCAGTATTAATTGTAGTACTTTTACACACCACTAAGTATGTACCACATGGTAGATGTGTTCCATCTACACTGGCTCCCAATTTGTTTCCAGGCTCAGTTCAAAGTGTATTTACCTAGCCAGCTAGGGTTGCCAGGCCCCTCAAGCTTCCAGCGGGGGATCGGGGCCTGGCTCTTACCTCTGTCCTGCTGGGGGATGCATGCTCCCGCAAAGCATGATGATGTCACTTCTGGGAAGTGATGTCATCACTCTGCACACGCCTCAGCTCTGCAGGGGCTTGCGTTGGGGGCTGCTGTGGAGCGGATCGGGCCTGTTTTGAGGTGCTGCGGAGCTGTTTTGGCATGGATCGGGCCCATTTTGGGATGCTGCCACGCACAGGAGAGCTCCCGCGCTCTGCAGCTGCTCAAAATGGGCCCAATCCGGGCCAAAATGGGAGCGCGGCCTGATCCGTGGGAGCGCGCTGCTCCGCAGGGGAGTGTGCACAGAGGATGCGCCCCCCCCCCCGCTGGCCAGGTAAGTGGGAGTGGGATGTGGGGGATGAGGGTGGGGGATCCCCTGCCCCCACCGGGTGTCTGGCACCCCTACAGCCAGCATACTTTAAGGACCACTTTCTCCCATACTCCATCTTCAGTTTCCACCCACCCATCTGAGCCTAGATGGCTGGCAACTCAAGACGGGGCCTTCTCAGTCACGGTACAGAAACTTTGGATTTCTTTCCTCAGGGAGATTTATCTATCTCCTTCTGTCTTTGTCTTTCACCAGTGGGTGAAGACTTTTTTGTTTTGTTTCGTGTATCCCTAATAATTTTTATGGGCCCTCACCCTCCTCCCTGGTTGTGTTGTTGTGTGTGTTGTATGTTTATATATATTTTATTGAATTGTTTAAATATTTTATATATACTTGATTTTAAATGCTATTTTAAAGTTTTAGCGTGCTGATGTTCACCACCTTGGACACCCTATTTGGATTAAAAGGTGGCATAGAAATATTTTAGACAGACTGACAGACAGACAGACAGATAGATAAAATAATGTGTAGGGAAGGAAAGGCACTCTGCTCACGTACAGAATGTTTGCAATCTAGGCATTCAGAGCAGAGATTATTCTGGCACAGGTTATTTAGATCCTTGCTAACACCTCCTTTTTCTGCAGTGAGAGGTTTTGGGGCTTCAGAGGGCCTGGAAACTGTATGGCCTCAGCCCTTTGTGATGCTTTTTCTGCAGTGAGAGGTCCTGGAATTTAATCCTAGCTGAGCGTTACACCTTCTTTAGCTCTCGTCCCAGATTCAGGAGGAGTTCAGAAAAGCAGTTATTTGCTGAAGAGTAAAAAGCATTTTGCACATGTTCAGAGGAACATACTTTTATGCATGCAAGGTGCAATGAATGATTAAAAGCAGATATCCACCCTGAGCCAGGAAGAAAGGCAGGGTTAAAATGTTTTATTAAAATCAGACATGTACAGATTATAATTATTTTATAATTAGAGGTTCCAAGTATGTCTTCTCACGGCATTGTCCATCTGATTCTACACCAACTGGGTGATGTGTGATTTGTACTTGTCTGATTTTGGATATTATGAGCCTTTGAAAAAGTGGAATACAAAATGGGGTACTCCAAGTCGGCGAGGTCCATTAGGCTCGATCTGATCTTCTCGTCCACTGTTAATTCCTTTGAGGACTGACATTTTCAAGAAGAGACTCTATCTAGAAGAAACAGATATATGGTTTATGATTACATTGTTGAAAGACATTTATTCTTACCTGGTGCTTACCTGTTGGATGTATCTTCACTGGTTCGACTGTGTAATAGTGTACTGAAATTATATTTCTCATTGTATTAGGAAGGATTTTGGATGTATTTCATATTAGTATTGTAGTTATTGTATTTATGACTCTATTCTATTTATTATTGTTCTAGCACTTTCAGCACATTGCACTTTCTAAATACTATAAAATTTATATAAAAATTATTTAGCGTTGGTAATTTTTATGATACTTTTGTAAACCTCCAGACAGTGCCTGGAGATCTCCCAGAATTACAACTGATCTCCAGATGACAGAGATCAGTTCTCCTGGAGAAAATGACTGCTTTGGAGGTTGGACTCTACGGCATTATACCCTTTTGAGGTCCCTCCCCAAATCCTATTCTTCCTAGTATCTAACCCCCCTCCCCAACATCTCCAAGGATTTCCCAACCCAGAGTTGGCAACACTAATTGCTCCTTAAATTATGTGATATCATTTCAATGAAATAAGCAGCTTTGTGAATTTAGTGTAATGCTATTCAACGACAGCAGTGATTAGTAATCTCCTATCTCCTGTTAAATGAAATCCTGTTTTCCTTTTCCTTTGTAGATGACAAAGTTAAAACGGAACGTGAACTCCCCCCTATTTTGTTTGGGCCCGATTTTAAGTGCCAGCACTTCACTTACGCTCAGAATCAGTATTTCCATCTCCACGGTGGCATTGAATTTGATATTGGCACACCTTCAGTGGAAGATATCTCTGATGAGATAAAGGTATTTATTCCCATATTTTGAAGTAATTTAGTGCATACACATATTTATTGGTGTGAATAAGTGAACATTCGATGGCAGGGCTTTTTTCTGGGAGAAGAGGTGGTGGAACTTAATGGGTTGCCCTCGGTGAAAATGGTCACATGGCCGGTGGCCCCGCCCCCTAATATAAACTCCCCTCTGTCTGGAGATCAGGGGGCGGGGCCAACGGCCATGTGACCATTTTCGAGAGGTGCCGGAACTCCGTTCCATCGCGTTCCTGCTGAAAAAAAGCCCTGTTCGATGGTAATATATAATATCCTTTTTGGAAGAAACTATTATCCTCATGTAATGCTTTCATAACGGCAAGAAGAGTAAAGTAGTAAGGTCACATTTTCTTGTCATTTGAGAAATGCTCAGCTATCTTCATGCCTTTAAGGGAGATTTGGATTTCCATTTCTCTACTAATAAAGCTCCCCTTTTCTGTGTCACATAGCAAGCCATTACAGAAACTGAAGGGATTTTTAAAAGCAGTCGGTAGACATGGCTTGGATATGTATCTAGTGTCTACAGTTCAAACAAGAAAAATCTAAAATCCCCTTGGATGCAACCAAGCACTTGAGTGCATTTAAAATAGCTCTCTTTGGATCCCAGCTACGATGTGCTAACATATTCCAGTGGTGCAGGGAACACTTATAAATACAGTCAATAGCCAAGATACTGCGATGTCAGGAAAATTGCTGCTATTTGATCTCAGAATAGACTTTCATTCTTTTTCTGATTCAGAATGGTTTCGCGCGAGGGCCGTTTCCACATGGCTTACCTTCCCTCGGAATGACCCGGAACATCGCGCAAAAAACACGGAAGATCGCATTTTCTTGCATGAGATTTGTGTGACGTCGCGCAAATCTCGCACGAGAAAACACGATCATCCACGGTTTTTGCACGATGTTCCGGGTCGTTCCGAGGGAAGGTAAGCCATGTGGAAACAGCCCATGTTCCAACATATCATGGCTTGCTTTCTGCGATGTGGAAAAGTTCTGAAGAACCTTCAGGTTCACATATACGATCTCCTGCTGCTTCCTGCCCTGCCCCGCCAGCCTCGCGCTGCTCTCCTGCAGTGGTGTGGAACTTGGCTTCATTCAAAGGAGCGTGACTCCATTCGCGCCACTCGCTCTGAGCTGCTTGGCTCTGCTGCAGCTGACTCTGCCTACAACCGGATAATTCAACCCAGCAGAATTTAGCTGCCTAGATCAGATCCAGAGTTCATCCAGCACAGCGCAATTATTCTGGATTAGCACGAATCCAGGGGTTTTGCTGGTTTCCAGACCTGCATTGCACAGCCCTAATTGTGGCACAGCTAATATAAATATTTTGTAAGTATTAATATAGCCAGGTTTTTAAATGTGTCTTGTTGTAGGCTGCCTATGATGATATGCATGCATGTGCAACGAACCACATTGCTCAGCTGTTGGACCCAGACTTACCCTATAAAGAACATTATCCCATCCCAGTAATGGAGTTTGGCGGCAAGAGGTAAAGCAAGCGCAGAATGTTTTCTATTCCATTGCAAGAAAGTTGGCTGGGTAATGTTCAAAGCTGGGTTTCAAAAAGTTCCTCCGGTGTACCCAAACAGTTCCCTGTGTGACCCAGACTGTATCACCTATTTGTATGTTTAAAAAATACTCATTCAAAATAAAAGTTGTCAGCTATACTAACAATTCCAACAAATACATTATTATTGATGGTGAAAACACATCAAAGATTTCAAATTTGGTTTTGCTGGAGATTTGTAAGAAAGAACTCTGGACAGAATCCCATATGATATATAACACACAGCTGGGCTGACGTTTTCTGTGTTGCTTCTTGTGGTTAAGTGGTTCGACTGTGAATCAGCACTCTACTGGTTTGAATCCCGCTACTGCCATGAGGCTCAGTAAGAGGTCTTGGGGAAGCCCCTCCTCTCAGCCCCAGCTCTCCGGCTGTATTGAGGGGATAATAATAACACTAACTTGTTCACCACCCTGGGTGAGGCACTAGAATCCAGGTTCTTGCAGTCCCATGAAATCAAGCAGCAAAATAGGCTCTAGTGGGACACCATGCTTGACTATTGGGCTGTGTTTCATTTAAAGGTAAAGGTAGTCCCCCTGTGCAAGCACCGAGTCATTACTGACCCATGGGGGACATCACATCATGACATTTTCTTGGCAGACTTTTTACGGGGTGGTTTGCCATTGCCTTCCCCAGTCATCTACACTTTACCCCCAGGAATCTGGTACTCATTTTACCGACCTTGGAAGGATGGAAGGCTGAGTCAACCTTGAGCCTGCTACCTGAACCCGGCTTCCACCGGGATCGAACTCAGGTCGTGAGCAGAGCTTGGACTGCAGTACTGCAGCTTACCACTCTGCGCCACGGGGCTGTGTTTCATTTAGTGCCTCATAAATTGCACAGGCCTGACCTAAACACATCACGAAGTGGAGGCTGCAACGTAACGTTTTAACATTTTGTGGTGTGTTCTTTTCTCCCTGTTTGTTCCAGCTACTATGTCATCTCCCTTGAACTCGAAGCTTTTTATCTGCTTTTCAAGACTCAGTGGTGGGGAGCCATCAATGAACTCATAAGCACACTTAAGCCAAAACGACTCCCATTAACTGACATTCAAGCGATGGAGCAATTCAAGAAAAAATTTGGCTACAAGAAAGCTATTAAATGCAAGGTATATTAGTTACCGCAAACCTCTCTTTTTGAGGATTTGAGCCCAGGTGGTCTCACAAAGTCTTATTCTGGCTGCTTCGATGTGGTGACAGTTCTCCGTGTAGTAGAAGTATTTACAGTGGCAACGGAGCACCTATCTAGTAGTTTTCCCCGCACCTTCAATGTCTTAACTTCCTGGGGCCATCATTTACTCCCCGCACCACTAGAGGGCTTTGGGGGGGATTTTGTTTATGAATTGTCACCTGACAGTTCACTATAACACAGTAACTATAGAAGTAAATCTAGCTGTTTTTGTTGCAGAGGAAAGGGCTAGAAACTTTTTAAAAAATGAAAGCTAGCAATTCAGAGGAGCTAATAGATTGTGGCAATAGATGACTGTAATGTTACTGCTGTACTAGTAACATAGCCTGTTTGGGGGAAAAAATACAACAGGGTCTAGAAAGGGGAGGGCGGGCAGGCAGGCATTGTCTCTTCTACCGTGACTGATCCCGGACAGGTGAAGGCAGAGGGTGGGCATTGCCACCTACTCTGCTCATGATCCCCACCGGCTGAAGGGGGGCGGGCATTACCTCCTGCTCCGCTCCTGATGCCATATGGAAGGTGGTAGTGGTGGAGAGTGCCCCCGAGTCATAGCTGACTTATGGTAACACCTGGTGGGGTTTTCATGGCAAGAGACCAGAAGAAGTGGTTTGCCATTGGCTGCCTCTGCAACCCTGGTATTCGCTGGAGGTCTCCCATCCAATTACTAACCAAGGTCAACCTTGCTTAGGTTCTGAGATCTGAAGCATATAAAATTCCTTAGAACATTTGGTTGACCAGTCAGAGAGTGAGCATTAAGTTAGATTAATCATCAAGTGGTCCAGCATGACCATTCTTATATTCTTCTGTTGGTACCTGAAAGGAAAACTCCTATTGCTGTTGCAGCAAGAGTGCAGTTGCTAGACCGTCTTGCCTACAGCAAATGACTGGCTTTTCCTCCCACTAAGGCTGATTCTGCAAGCTGATGATGGACGCAGAAGGCCTTAAACTACTGCATCGAAGCTGAGTTTCATATAAGAAGAAGAGGGCATAAATACCTGTTTTTACTTGCTTATGAGTGTGGTAAATGCTTAATACTTTTTGCAGAGATACAGGGCCATGGGAATGCCATTAGTTCCACACAAACACTGGAAAAGTATCAGTACAGAATTTCGACATCAATTGTTTTAGAAAGCCCTTTTTGGTTTGTGTGATTCTGAAGATATGCTTGGAAGTGCATGAACAATGGTTGCTGAAATCCAGGGGTCATTTCATAGAAAAAGAGCTGCAGGAACTCATTAGCATATGCCATGCCCCCTTGCCATCACCGGCAGTGTGTCATTAGCATAACTGATTTGCATATGCCACACCCCTGACCTCACCTATCCTGGCTGTTTCGGACCCAATCCTGGCAATTCAGGGCCAAAATTGGGCCCAAAATGGCAAAAAGGGGCTGAAAATGGCTGAAAAGGGGCCCAAAATGGTCAGAATTGGGCCGCTGCTGAGCAGGAGAGTGATCCACCACCCGTAAGAGGCACGATCCTTGCCATTTTGGGACCAATCCTGCCTGTTTTAGGCCCAATCCTGGCCCCAAATGGCGAAAAATCAGGTGGGCAGGGCCACCTGACGTGACCTCTTTGGAGAACTACCGGAACTGTGTTCCTGCACATTCCCCCTCAAAATGAGCCCTGCTGAAATCCCAGAAGCCAGTAAAATGGATGAAAAAAATTGGGGGGGGGGCGCGGAGTGGGGCTCCAGATCCTTCTCGCTAACAAAGCAGGAAATTTGCAAAATTGAATTATTAGTGTCGGATTTCAGGGTGTTTTTTTTTTGTAGAACTGAATATTTTAGCTCAGACATACCTAGTCTTGAATCAAAGCAGTATCTGTTGTTACGACTGGTGGGCGATGAGAAACCACTCTTCTTTATCCAGTTTGTATTTTTCTTATGTGGTTTTAGAGCCTGCCCTTTGGTATGAAATCTGCAGCGGAAAGAGGGTTAGCTGCCATTTTCCTGACATTCTGTCGTAAGACATCGATCTCCAGCCTTGGTCTCACAGATGACCATGGTTACGCTCTTATACACCATGCTGCTATCCACAACCGTGTGCCAATCATCTGCCAGTTGATTAAATCGACTTTGACTATCAATCAAAAGCGCCACATACCGTATAGCCAAGGTAAGTAGCACAGTCGGATGGGACAGGACAATCATGATACTCACTTCAGTGGGACTTTGAAATTGGTCAACAGAGAGATGTGGAAAAAGTGGAAGGAGAAAACATCCCCCACCATGGCATATCTGCAAGTCTCTCTGCAACCATTAGATGGAGCTAAATGAGCAATCTCAGATTGGTTTGTCTTCTAGGGTTGTTGGGGGGAGGGTGTTGAGGATTTCCTTTTTCTGACATTCGCTTTTTTAGATATGGCCATTGTTTCCTCTGCTTCTCTTTTTTCTTTTTTTAAGAGCAGGATTTCTCTTTCATTTCTCTTCAAAGAGAAATCAAGGCGTCCTTTTGTAACTTCAGCCCTTGCAGTTGTTTATATTATGTTACCCAAGGGTGGTGGGTGCTCTAGACTGAAGACAGAAAAGCTTGGGAAGACATTGCCTGCCTCTGAGCACCTACGTTCTGAAATTCTTCAGATCCTCCCTTCCTGCCCCTCCTCTCTTCAAATTTATCTTTGCTCAAAAAGAATTTGATTAGAAACAGACTCCAAATTCCGAAAAAAGAGGAAAAGAAAACGATTCTTGGATTTCAGGGAGAATCGAGGTAAAGAGGAATGAAGAGAAAGTCTCTCACCAACCTCCTTATCTCCTCAAAATGTTTGAGGTATCTTCTTATTCTTTTTACAGTCTGAGATCATATTAATTCATTGAATCATCATGGCTTTGCTGGGACAAGCGGTAGTTGGGGCAGAACCCCTTCCGATTGGCAAAGTGACCCCAAGAGAAAGGGGACAAACAGAAACTAAGGTCATTGTTCCGTTTTGTCAATTACACTGATGAGGAAAGCACCATGCCGTCTTGTAGATCTCCATCTGCCACAATGAGTAATGGCGGTCAAACTCTGGATGGCGGCGTCAGTATCTAGATTGGTATCTCACCCGTGGATTACAAGATTCTTGAGGGCGCTAACAGAGACCTTGTTATTTCAAAGGAGGCACCTCCCTTCCTTTAATTCCTTTAGAAACTCATTGATTCCTAAACCCCGAGTCCCAGAAAATACTTGTCCCTTATTTTTTAGATACAAGGGCTAAAAAGACTGAGACATATTTTGCAATTGCTAAAGTAAATTTAGGATCCCTCTCTCTAAGCAAAAGAGCCAGGGTTTCTTTTTAATACCTTTTATTTTATTAATAAGATTAAAAGCCCAATAAAAGGGCAGAGAAATAGAAAAAGAAAGTAAAGGGAAACGAATGCAAAAGGAGAAAAAGCAGAAAAGAATCAGGGTTTCTGAAGTATCAAAGGACAGTTGGTTAATTAAAGGCTTAATATAATAGTCCCTTATATTTTCAATGAACCTACGTTTGAGCAAGGCATGAAAGGATGTATCAATCCTATTACAGCCACAAGAGCAAATTCTGTTGGAATAGGGCCTATTCAAAAAATCTCCTCTGTAAAACTATTGTGGGAATAATCAGAGCTCATTTCGAGGGGGAACGCGCAGGAATGCAGTTCCGTCAGTTGCCCAAAGAGGTCACATGTCAGGTGGCCCCGCCCACCTGACTGTCAGCCATTTTGGGCCTGTTTCAGCCTGGATTGGGGCTGAAACGGCCCGGATTGGGCCTCTGGCGGGTGGTGGATCGCTCTCCCACTCAGCAGCAGCCCGATCCTGACCATTTGGGGCCCCTTTTCAGCCCAATTTCTGCCCTGAATGGCCAGGATTGGGTCCAAAACAGCCAGGATAGGTGATGTCAGGGGGTGTGGCATATGCAAATCAGTTATGCTAATGACACACTTCCAGTGATGTCAAGGGGCGTGGTATATGCTAATGAGCTATGCTAATGAGTTCCTCCAGCTCTTTTTCTTCGAAATGACCCCTGCGAATAATATTCAGTCTTGCACTAGTCCCAGCTGATCAGACAACTTGCATTTAAGCCAGAGAATTATACCTTTTCAACCAGCACCAGAGAGTAAAATAACAATTACAATAACCACAAACTAGAACAAATGAGAAAGACATTGGATTGGATGATTTGGAGTAAATTGGCAATTTCCAGATTCCTCCTCCATGCCATTCATTCCTCAGGGCCCCCCACTCCCCCTCCTCACCCGAGCGCCATTTTGTGGTAATCGGTGAGGAGGCAGGAAAGTTCCATTCTGCCATTATTAGATACTTTAATGTGGAACCAGCCAATTGGTTTTCAACCTCAAAAAGCCTCATGGAAGGTGTATTTCTATCATTCTCGATGAGTAGATAGTTACATTTCCAAAACAAGTAGATGCGATAGCTAAAACATTAGTATATTTTGTTTTAGGAAAGCGTTTACAGAAAGGAGATACAAAGGGCTTCAGAACTGGTAGGTTTATAAATAATTTATTGTCCCTTAATTTTTTTCCCAATACACAATATATAACAAAGAAAGCAGTGCAAGTTCCAGAAATAATATGGGTTATAATATTATAGAATGTGTTTCACAAGCTCTGTACTTTAGAAGCCATTCCTCACAAGGTAGCTAGAGTCTGTAGGTCTGAATTAGGGAAAACTTTAGTCGGGATTTTAGTCTGTGGCCGCTTCCACACATTCCAATTTTGGGGGGGTTTCCCTGTCCTAAAGCCATGTCTTCCTGATCCGCTTTGAGAACTCACCTTTCACGTGCATCATGCTTATGCATGTTTTCTGGGTGTTTGTCATGGGGGAAAAAATCGTTCCAAAACAGAAAATGCATTCTTTATCTGCACCTTGTCACAAATGGCATTGGCGCTTTCCCGCCCAACTTTCCCTTTTTAAAAAAAAAGTGTATTCAGGATTGACTTTCAGCTTCTGTAGAAACTGGGCGTGTGTAGTACTCCATTTTCTACCGTTGATTTCCCACACAAAATTTTAAATGCAAAAGTGTTTAATAAATACGCGAACAATAGAGTCGCGTGATCACACGATTCCATATCCTACTACTATATAAAATGCAAACTATGTTCCCCACCATTCATTCCTTTTCCCCGCAGAGGCACAGTACGCAGGGATAAGAAGCAAGTGGGGGGCAAATGGTTTGCCTCTCCACTGCCTCCTTGGGGCCTCCAGAGACCCAGAAGGGCCCAGGGTGGCTCTGGGAAGGCTCAGCGCAGTGGCGAGGCCCTCCCCAAGTCCCACAGCAGCAGGGGCAGGGCTCCCCGCTGCCTCCATGGGGAAGGCCATGCGCAAACCAAGTGGCAGCTGAGGGGCTGGAGAAGGAGGGAGCCCCCACTCTCTTCCTCGACCCCCCCTTCGACTGATGTTGTGGGGGGAAATGCTGCTAGGGCCCGATGTATTTTCCTAAACAATGGGCCTTATTGCTAGTTTAAAATAAAATCAGAAATGGTATTCCGTTCTCAATGTTCCTAGACTGATATTCAGATTGCTGAGCAATCCAGTGTAGCAAGCACTGCAGTATGAGTCCCTTTGTATACACAGATATCGTAATAGCGCAAGGACCATTCAAAAAAGTTTAAAAGGGGGTGGGTGGGAATTAGACAATGGTGTATGCAAGTGTGGGAGGGGGTAATGGCGAGAGGAAGAGTTGGAGATTTGTATAAGGGCAATTCAAAAGCACAAAAAAGCCTCCACGTGCATTGATACGGTAGATAACCGTGTGGAAAAAGCGGTATCAAAAATAAAGACGGACCAAAATAGGTATCACAAGAAACGCTTAAAAACCGGGATCATCGTGACCTGTTCGTGCTTGGGAAACGATGACGTGTGTAGTAAGTGAGATAACCCACCAAAGTTCCATTGGCAGGCCGTCCCATTAAGGACGTGTGGAAGTGACCAGTGTGGAATCAAGCCCGATGTAGAAAAACCCGTTCAGAAATCATTAGACTAGTACATTTTCATGATTTTGCTCTAGAACAGCTCCAATTTGATATGTGGAGGGGTTTGTTTATTTATTTACTGACTTCATTTATACCCCACCTTTCTCCCCAATGTGGACTCAGGGTGGCGTCCATAATTTTCCTCTCCTTCATTTTATCCCCATGACAACCTGTGAGGTAGATTAGGCCAGGATATATCTGTATATAATATATAATATATAATTCTATATAACTGGCCAGGATATATAACTGTATAACTGGCCCAAGTTCAGCCATCCAGCTTCCATGGCAGAGTGGGGATTACAATCTGTTCTCCAAGAGCCTAGGCCGACACTCTAACCACTGTACTATGCTGTCTGTCTGCTCCAAAGTATTGTAAATTCTATGTTGTTGAGATCAAACTTTGGATATTATGACAAAGTGAACATTAGGATAAGGGCAGGGCTTTTTTTCAGCTGGAACACGGTGGAACGGAGTTCCGGAACTTCTTGAAAATGGTCACATGGCTGGTGGCCCCGCCCCCTGATCTCCAGACAGAGGGGAGTTGAGATTGCCCGCGTGGTGGGCAATCTCAACTCCCCTCTGTCTGGAGATCAGGGGGCGGGGCCACCAACCATGTGACCATTTTTTTCCGAGGGCAACCCACTGAGTTCCACCACCTCTTTCCCCAGAAAAAAAGCCCTGGATAAGGGTAATACAGTTTTCCTTTTTATGCAATTGTTGCGTTTGCTATCATGCTACTGTGCAGGATATCATATGCCATATGTTTGGGCTAATAATAAATTTGTTTAGTTTCAGGACCAATGAGTTTCCTAGAAAAGGACGGAGAACGAAGTTGTGAGTTGCAAATAAATCCGCATTCCCTTCTTTATATGTCATCCAGCCGCATTAAAGCATTAGTACCCCATCCTGAGAGCTTGCTGGCCTCAGAACTGCTATGTTGGTTCCACCACATCACAGGTGCTGCCATCTGGCATCCTAGGGCCACTCGGCAGAGGGGGAAAGAAAGAAACTCTCCTGCAAGGTCCAGACTACACAGCCCCCTGGTGACACGCTGCCTTTGCCCCAAAGCAGGAGGAAAGAACCACAACTCCCACAGGCACCAACGGCATGAGTGGCGGAAGCCCTCGAGCTAATTCATTGCAGGAGCTGCACAGATGGAGGGTTAAATTCCCTGCCTGCAGCCAAGTTCCCTGTTGCTAAGCAGAGGGAACCCAGACATGTGCATGTGAAAATGATCTAGGGCTCCTAGAGTGGAAACACACAAGACAAATTATACGTGAAGAGCACTTGATTGGTCCTGCAAGCTTTCCTGGGAATGGTAGTCTTACCCCCCCCCCTTCCAAGCAACTGGAGAAAAACTGAGCAAAGTGTATTTTCTTGCAAAGAACAGCCTCTTGACTGGAGAGATTCTCTATTTCAAAAATCCAATCTGCTGGTTTTCCTTTAGGAGCTGAGATGGGAGGCAGGGGGTGGGGGATGTAACAGGACCCTGCCGGGAGAAGGAGAATGGGAGGGGCTGGGTTTCTCACTCGCTCACAAAACACCTCAGGTTTATTTCTTACATCTTGTTACATCATTCCCCACCCCCCTTCTGAGCTCTCCAGAGGATTTTTGAAAGAGAGAGAGAGAGTGTGTGTGTGTGAGAGAGAGAAAGTCCCTCTTCACATTGAACGATTGAACGGCTGTTTTTTTTAAACTGCAATTCCCAGGGATCCTTGCAGGATCCGACACTCGCCCGTGCGTGTTTTGACCTTTAGTAGATCAAACACCGAACATGAGCCAGCAGTGTGATGAAGCAGCTAAAAAGGCAAATGTGATTTTGGCTGCATCAACAGACATACGGTGTCCAGATCACGCAAAGTGATGGTATCTGTTTACTCTGCTCTGGTTAGACCTGACTCGGAGTACAGTGTTCAGTTTGGGACATCACAGTTTTAGCAAAACAACAGACTAGCTGGAACATGTTGTCTGATGTCAGCCCTAAAATTGCTTATGTTCTGTTTCAGCATTTCTTCAACTCTGTATTGGATTCTGACTAATGCTATGTCTTTGGCCCTTTTCGCACTTACGGTTTAAACCGCCATTTATGAGCATTCGCCCCGATCGCAGTGGCTTCGGCATTGCACCTGTTCATTTCACACTGTCCACTGCAATTTCGATTTGGTGTCTATGCTTCATTTCAAAACCTCGGTGCAATTTTGGGCTTTTGGGGCCTTGCAATTCACGTCACACTTTTTAAAAAAAAATTGAGCATGCATAGTAACGTTGCAATGTTGGAACCCTTCCCCAGTTTTTGCTGATTGGGCTGTCCCCTGCCCACAGGAGAGGCAATTGGTGGCAGAGTTCTGGGGGAAAACATGTACCACTCTCATTTTTTTAAATCAAGCCAGGAAAGGGTTAAAATGCTGCCGATTAATCTCCTCCCAGGAAGCAGAGGCTTGTTTCCAAAGGGCTGGGCAAAATGCTTGGGGTTTTCCCCCCTCTTTGGCAAAGTCTGAAACATGCCTGGGAGGGAGGGAAAAGCAGCCATTTAATCCTTTTCTGGCTTTTAAAGCCAGGAAGAAAGTGCAGGAACATTACAACGTTGCAACCCATTCTTGTCTTTAAAAAAAAAAAAAGAATGTGTGTGCATACCCTAAGGGAGGAAGGAGAAAGCAGCTATTTAACACTTTCCTTGATTTTAAAGCTAGCAGGGAATTAGCAGCAAGCTTACGAATCATTCCTGGCTTTTGAAAAAAAATAAAACAGCATGCATACCGGGAGGAAGGAAACCAACGGAGAAGCAGCCTTATGACCCTCACCTCGCTTTACTAAAAAAAAATGGTGGACAAGGAGTTCAGAGAGCTGAGGAGGGTGGGAGTGGTTAATTCTGCACAAACCAATCAGCTCCCAGGGAAAAGGAGAGGGGGGGAGAGAAGCAAAAAGGGGGCAAAAGTGTTCACATTAGCAAAATGCGGGCCAGCTGCCAGTCGGCAGCGAACTTAAAAAAACATCGGGGTATGTCCGCAGGGGGAAAAATCGGGGATACAGCGGACAAAAAGCGGGACTGCATCCCATGACTGCTTTTAAGTGTGAAAATCTTGCAAACATGGGATGTGGAACAGGTACAAACGCGCTCTAAAAACCGAGTGCGAAATGTACCTTTGTAAACTTGTGTTTATTTATGGCATTGTTCATGAAAATGTCCTTGAAACTGACTGTACTAATCTCACACTGTGTAATCCGCCTTGAGTCTCAGTGAGAAAGGCAGACTATAAGTCACATAAATAAATACAATAAATAAATAAACATGTCCAAAGGAGGACAACAAAGATGGTGAGGGGTTGATGCATCTGATGAAGAGAACTGTGATTCTCGAAAGCTTATGCTACAGTAAAGTTGGTTAGTCTTAAAGGTGCTACTGGACTCTTTTCGATTTTGCTACTACAGACTGACACAGCTAACTCCTCTGGTGAGGGGTCGGGAGACCAAGTCCTATGAGGACAGGTTGAAGGAGCTGGGTATGTTTAGACTGGAGGAGAAGAGGCCACTAAGTGGTGATGTGATAGCCCTCTTCAAGTATTTGAAGGGCTGTCACATAGAGGATGCAGCAGAGTTGTTTTCTGTTGCCCTAGAGAGTCAGACCAGAACAACAGATTAAAATTAAAGCAAAAGAGTTTGGGGGTAAACATTTTCCACGTTCCTCAATGGAAAAGTCTTCCATGGGTGGTGGAGGGCTCTCCTTCCTTGGAAGTATTCAAGAAGAGGCTAGATGGCCACCTGACAGCAATGATGATTCTATGACTCAATATGAACGTGTGCTGACTGAGAGAGGGAGGGCTTGAATGGAGGAGCTGGTGCTTGGCTCTTGTGGCCCTGTCTTACATGCCCAGAGTAATACCGATTGCCACTTTGGGATCAGGAAGGAATGTTCCTCCAGGCCAGATTGACAAGGGATCTCGGAGGGTTTTTGTTGTCCTCTAGGCATAAGGCAAGGGTCACTGGAGGAGGTGAATTTCCTACATTAGGCAGGGGGTTGGACTAGATGACCCCTTGGTTCCCTTCCCGCTCTATTTTTCTATGTTTCTATGATAAATATGTTGGGACAGCAACAAGGGAACATACAATGGCACCCTCAACAAAGGTCACCCCGCTCCCCAGTAGCTCACTGTGGAAGGGCACCCCTGTTGGAAACGGGAGGTATGGCTATGGGTTGTCCCAGGATGTTTGCCAAAAGCCATTGCCCACATTTTGCCCAGCAATGGGGTGAATGGCAACAAAACACAAGGCCAGTCTTGAACCCATGGTTCCCCCACACAAGAACAGATCCTTAAGCACCAAGCCAGTCAAACAGAGACAAACAAACAATTGTATAGGCCATTAGGCATTCCTCAGTAGCCGTGATCACCAGCAGGAGTGGGACAGAGAGCATTTTGCAAAAGGAAGCATTGCCTGGCAGGAAAGCACTTGGCTTTTGGCTTGTCTCCCATGTGGAGACATGGGGAAGTTTATCCCCTTGGAGATGTAGTTTTGCTTCCACAAACAGCATAATGAGGAATGAGTCAGCCCACGTATCCATCGTTTTGGCTGACATGACCCTACACACCATCTCCCTCAAGCAAGAAGTAGGGTGTGACCAGAGTATGAACCTAAAACTACGAAATGACTGTTAAACTCAGTCTCTCTCTAAACAAGACATCTTACATGGGGACGCTCAAGTGTAAGGAGATGCAATGTTAGCTAGGAAGTGTAGTTTAATGCCGCTACCAGTCACATTAGTAAGAGCAGAGATCACTCCTCAGAGGGTTTGTCAATTTCAAATTGACCAAGCCTTGGGGAGGCAAAGATGAAATTAACAAACCCTCTGAGGAGCGATCTCCGCCCATTCTATCTTTTCAAACTACGCTCTTGTAGAGAGATGAAATTTTTAAACTGCTCTTCCAGGCTAACACTGCATCTCCCTACACTTGAGCACCCCCTTTTAAGATGTCTTATGTGGGGAGACTCTCAGCAGAGGCCTTGCTTTGACCTTACAAGCGAAGGGGCACCCAGTCTTGGTGGTTGATTCTCTTGCATTTTATCTATTAGTTTTAGGTCCTGCTGCTATGCACTTCGCAGCCCAGTCGTGCTCTCTCGAGTCTCTTCATTTCCTCCTGGCCCTCAAAGCAGATTACAGGTTGCCCGACAATCGAGGGTGGCTGCCCATTCATTTCGCCGCATATTACGACAACATTGCCTGCTTCACTGTTCTGTATCGAAAGGACCCAGATCTTCTAGAGAGTGAAACACGTAGTGGGTAAGTGGAAATGTGCATAGCATTTTGTAAGACCCTATTTCTTTGAGAGGTCAAGTAAAGAACCAGAGTGTACAAAGGCATCTGTCAGTCCTTGGCAGGTAGCAGGGCTTTTTTTCAGGGGGAATGTGGGGGTTCGGAGTTCCTGAACCTCTTGAAAATGGTCACTTGGCTGGTGGCCCCACCCCCTGATCTCCAGACAGAGGAGAGTTGAGATTGCCCTCCGCGCTGCTGAGTGGCGCGGAGGGCAATCTCAACTCCCCTCTGTCTGGAGATCAGGGGGCGGGGCCGCCAGCCATGTGACCATTTTCTCTGAGGGCAACCCACTGAGTTCCACCACCTCTTTTCTCAGAAAAAAAGCCCTGGCAGGTAGAATCCCCAAGTTCTCCACAGCAAACACACAGGTGTATTGGTTGAAGTAACTTTATTAGAGATCCATCAAGTTCAAGGTGCTCAGACAAGTGAATTGGCAGAAGTGACGTGGATGGGGTCAGTAGTATTAGTTATAGGGAAGTTTCCCGCCATCAGGATAGGGACTGTTAAAGTTTGAGCGTGAAGGAGCCAGGGGGGTGAAGAGGAGAGGCTAGGTTTAGGCTAGACAGAACAAAGAATGAAATCATCTGAGTTCCCAAGAAGGATACATTTCGAGTCGGCTCCAGCCAGCCTCCAAGGACACTTGCTGGAAGCAGCTGGGAAATAGAAAGTAAATACTTGCAAGATAACCTACTGCCTTAACATCAATAAGAAACTTTTCATGCCCTCAGAGGACCAGTACATAACACAGAATACATTCATGGCAGATATGCAGACAGGCGTATATGACAGCATCTTTCTGATGCACGCTATCGCAGACATAGTCGATCCCATCAACATACATACTAAAACAATACGTACTGAAAACTGGGAATTTTGTGGGGGAGGGAGAGTGAGGGTAGGTATTGAAGTGAATTCTCAAAGGGTTGCTGCTCGCCATACTTTGGCTTTTGGGATGATGTCAAGGTGAATTGAATAGGCAGGGCTGACCCAAGGATTTTTGGTGAATGAGGAAGAATGTCACCCCACCCCGGGACAGAAGGAAGAAAGGAGCAGCTTCCACAAAACATTTTTTCCTCTCTCTCTTTCTCCGACAGATATCACTCCACCCCTCTTTTGCTTGCAGCTACATCTGGAGCATTAGATACTATTCAGTATTTGTTTTCTCTCGATGTCAACTGGCTCAAAAAAGATAGCGAAGGAAATAATATAATTCATTTAGCGGTGCTGAATTTTCATACAGAAGTTCTGAAGCATCTAATCGAACGAAATGTTCCCGATCTCCCAGTATGGAAAACTGTGGTTGGTAAGCCAGTATATTTTCTTCTCATTAAAAAATTCAGGTTGACCCACTGGAATTTGTCAGCCTAACAGTGACAGCCTAAGTAGAGTTATAACTAGGATTACCAGCCCATGACATCACTTCCAGGTCAGGCAAGAAGTGATGTCATAGTGTTGGTGCAGCGGTGATCACCCCCTCCATTTCCCCCCAGCTGGCCCAGTGAGTGACAGCAGGATGAATAGGTCTGCCAGAGGGAGGTCTCTCTCCAAAGCAGGGCACCTGGCAACCCACATTACATCCTTCTAGGTCTATTGAAGTGGGCTCGGAAAGACATAACTGCTTAGGTTAGCACAGTCATTATACATAGTCTACAGCCTTCTTCATATCCCCACAGAATAATTCCGTGATGAAAATGATATTGCTGTCCTCCCTGGAAGAGTGGGGCAATTTGCAAGGGGAAGCAGAGAACAACGTGGCTTCTTGTGTTGTCAGAGGAAGCCACATGGCACGGATCAGGGCTTTTTTTTCTGGGAAAAGAGGTGGTGGAACTCAGTGGGTTGCCCTCAGAGAAAATGGTCACATGGCTGGTGGCCCTGCCCCCTTATCTCCAGACAGAGGGGAGTTGAGATTGCCCTCCGCAGAAGTCAATCTCAACTCCCCTATGTCTGGAGATCAGGGGGTGGGGCCACCAGCCATGTGACCATTTTCAAGAGGTTCCGGAACTCCGTTCCCCCGTGTACCCCCTGAAAAAAAGCCCTGCCCATTATACCATGTCAGAATGTGGAAGCACAGAACAATGTAGGAAAAGGGGCAAATCTCAGCTGCCAGATAATCTGTATTCAATATTTTATCAAGTAAAATGACTAAGTGCTATAAAAGTGTAAACTTAGAACCCGTCATTCAGAAAACATTATTCTACAGACACTTCCAGATTATTGCATCTATACAATTATTCATAAGGGAACAAAATAGTTATCATTCAAGTACTAATATCATACAATAAATATATCAATACAATAAATATGTTCAAGAAATACTAATACAAAAATATACTCTCTAAGAACAGCCGTCTCGTGTTCTATGTGCCCATAACTGGATGAGTTAATGTTAGTTGTCAATGGTGATTAATTTATTTTTTCAGATAGGTTTGTGGTGGAAGACACTTGAGCCCCTGAGGAAGTTTGAAAACAAAACCTGTTAGTTCTAGCCGGCCCCTGGTTGGGCTTTTGGGGTGTTCATTTTTTCATCCCCTTACTTCTCCACCCGGAAAAGAATAAAGAACAAACATTACTTCAGAAATTATACAGCTTCTATTAAATAACTTACCTGTAGTTTGGCTTCCTTCCCAGAGTTACATTATCCAGCAGATTCAAGAGAGATTTATTTGAACTACTATTTCCATCTAGCAAATTTAAGAGAGTTATATGGACTGTTGCTGGTGACACAATGGATTTTTGCGGCTATTGGATATTTTACACCTCTTCTACAAAATAGGGGAAGAGGTTCAAAATGTATGCCAGATGAGACACTTTAGACTCTCAGAAACATAAAATCAATCTCATGCCATCTAGATTGCCAATACCCCAAACCCAGAGCCATGTAAAAGCTGCTGTTAAGATTTCCTGAAATACCATGACAGGCACTTCGTGCAAACTGTCGGGGGTTTTCAGAACTCTTCATTGGGCTGCGTGTTTCAAAGCAGAAGAAAGGGGGAAGGTCTAGGCTTTGATCTTAAGACTTTTCTGTCTGTGCCCTGAGTAGGATGTTGCATAGGATGCCCAATGGGGGCAGGGGGTACGGCTAGCTGGGATCAAGTAGCACCCTCTGAAAGAGAAGCACATACAATGATTGCTAGAATTGGGTGGAAGAGATTAAGGTCCTTCCAGGCCACCCAGAAAGCTAAAATATGCTATGCAGCAGTGAGTAGCAACAGAAGTGTGTGTGAGGTGGGTGGTGGGTGGGGAGACACCCTGTTCCTACAGACTCCTGCTGTCAGGCTTTGCCAGGGGATTCTCCTAGACGACTCCGCTTCATCTAACCAGGCTGGATGAGTTAAAGGTCTTTATTAAGAGATTACCACCATTACAGCAATACCAGGGCAAGGCCTAGTGGGCTAGTGATATCTTCTTATCTCCTCCCCCTTTTCCAAGCAGAAGTCCGTTAGTCTCGGCACGCAGTCTCTCGCGGGAAAAGCTGGAAGGGGGAAGAGATGCAAGCGCCACGGCTTGAAGGACATTTGGTTGGTTCTCAGGCGCCTCGTTCCATCCATCCCCACCTTCCTAGATAAGACAGCGGAATGTGGTAGCAATAGCAGAGAAGTGGCAAGAGAACAGCAAAACTACAAGCTATTTATTCCCCCCTCCCCCATAGTAGAAGACATCATTGAGTATGGCAGGCAGAGCGCAGGCCTGCATGGCACCTGCTTCCCTTGCTGCTGCCGCCATGGCAGTGCCCCCCGTCCCCGGCAGCCTTCCAGTCTCTCGTGGCCTGCCTCTGGCTGATTCCACACCCGTTGGATAATGCACTTCCAATCCTCTTTATAGATCATTTGGAACGGATTTTGTCATGTGCGGAACAAAAAATCTACCTCAAACGATTAATAAAGTGCATTGAAAGTGCATTATCCAACGGGTGCAGAATCAACCTCTCTCTTCCCAAACCGGGAAACTGCTGTGGTTTTTTCCAGATGTGTTCATACATCTGCCTTTTCTCTCAGCTGAAGGACAACTGTCTTTCCCCTCAGCTGAAGGACAACTGTCTTTCCCCTCAGCTGAAGGACAACTGCCTTTTCTCTCAGCTGAAGGACAACTGCCTTTTCCCTCAGCTGAAGGACAACTGTCTTTTCCCTCAGCTGAAGGACAACTGTCTTTCCCCTCAGCTGAAGGAGTAAGGGGATAACTATGTTTGTTTATTTACTTCATTTATACCCCACCTTTCTTCCCAAGGGGGACCCAAGGGGGCTTACATAATTCTCCTCTTCGTTTTATCCTCACAACAACCTTGTGAAGTAGGTTCGACTGAGTATGTGTGACAAGCCTGGAACTTTCAAGGCATAGTGGGGATTCGAACCTAGTTCGCCCAGATACTCGTTGAGCACACTAGCCATTACATTATGCTGGCTCTTTTGGACCTTTGCAACAAAACCAGAAATGAATCTTGTGGCATTTGAAAGACTAACCAATATTCTGAAGAATAAGATTTCATGGTAATGAGATGCTTTGTAAACTCCTACAAAGGAAGCGCGCTCAGTGACTAAATCCCTCCATCAGGGGTCACTGCAGGCAAAACTATGGTGCTGGAATTATTCGTGCTGGTTAGGCAGCAAACTCCTAATATTATTGCTGGAAAACAACCTTTGGATACTACCAGCGAGTGACTTCAGTTTACATTTTTTCAATAGGGATGCTAGACTGTGCCGACAATGCAAGGAGAGAAATGGCAATACGGTGTTTAGAAGTTCTTTGTCTTGCCAAAGATCACTACTGGAAGTTCATTTTGGATGCAGGTGAGACACTCGGAATACCTGTACAGTGCCTTCCATTCTATACGTTACTAATGCTAGAGGAAGTTATCTCAGGGTCAAGCTACAAGTGACAAATGACACTTGAATGGCAAGTGAACAGACTCACGTGTATCAAGTGATCAAGTGGAGCGCAAGTGGAGTGCAAGTGAATAGGGAGGAATACACGTGTCTGTTCACTTGCCATTCAAGTGTCATTCGTCACTTGTAGCTTGGCTCTCAGGAACAAGGAAACTAAAGGGTTGGATCCAGACCCAATTTTCCATGGGCAGAATGCAGCTTTCCTGCCTCTCCTTTCCCACGGCAACACCCTGACCTCCATGAAATGCTGCTATCTGTGGGACAGAGGATTCCAAGAAACAACACAAGGAGGTTCTGCAGTGGAAAGGGAGAATCAGTGGAAATTGCAAATTTAGCCTGAATCCAACCCAGTATGAAACAGGAGGAGATTAATGCCATTTAGACTAGAAGATAGGCAAGCCTAGATGGATGTACAGGAAGTGACATCAGCAGGGATTTTTTTCAGGGGGAACATGGGGGAACGGAGTTCCGGAACCTCTTGGAAATGGTCACATGGCTGGTGGCCCCACCCCCTGATCTCCAGACAGAGGGGAGTTTAGATTGCCCTCCGCACCAAGTGGTGCAGAGGGCAATCTCCACTCCCCTCTGTCTGAAGATCAGGGGGCGGGGCCACCAGCCATGTGACCATTTTCTCTGAGGGCAACCCACTGAGTTCCACCACCTCTTTTCCCAGAAAAAAAGCCCTGGACATCAGTGGGTCGCAGGTGACATGTCAATGTTGTCAGTAAGAGCCTGCACTCTTCCTGTACCCAGCTGGTGCCCCCTGCCACTACTCAGCTGGCCGGGGGCGGGGGGGAGAAATGATGGGAAAAGGGGGGGGGTTACTGGAGGTGCAGCCCCTTGCTGGCAATATCATCATGTCACCAGCAATGCACTGACATCACTTCCTGTACACCATCACTTCCTATATGCCACCGAGTTTTTGCCCAAATACCAGAGTGGTTCCAGTGGGCCAGCAATGTGATGTCACTTCCAGAAGTGATAGTGTTGAGTTGCTGGTGATGTCATTACATTGCTTGCAAGCCCCTTGGCAGCCAGTAAGTAGCTTCCCCTGCGCCCCTCCCCCCTGCCAGTTGCCAAGGGGGACCAGGCAACTCTCGATGTGAGGGACCATCCACATGGGGCCCACATAATTGATCCTAATATTGATCTTTTAGGCCATACACAGCTGGTACTGTGCAGGCCCATGAGGGCTGCTTCTTTTCCAATGTTCCTCTCAGCCTCCTCAAGTATCTAGATAAGGCTTGGCATCATGTTAAGGTTTGTTTCTGCAAGAATCCATCTCCTTTTAGCTTGGGGCCATCCAGCCTCCTTAGGTGTGTCAGTAAAATGCTTCTACTTTAAGGCTTCTGCCAAATCGTAAAGACATACCTTTTCCCCTAGAGCCTTTTAGCTTAATGTTTTCAGATGTTCTATTTTCATTTTGGCTAGGATAACCAGTGTATACGTCGGGTTAGATCCAACCAGCCAGCTTTTTTCACTCAACCTCACCAAATTTCTCTCCCCACTACAGAGCTAGTCCTACATGAGTTTTGGCCCTGCACACTCCATAATCCCCAGCACAGGTTTTTTTGGTGGTGAAAGGGAATTTATCTTCCCTTTTTCACCAGCAGAAAAGCTGGTTGGATCCAACCCATCGGCTTGACTCACCTTATAATTCTGATACTGTGTAGATGATAATTTGTGATTGTTTCCTAGTTTAGCTTGCATAAATTCTATGGAAAGGCAATTAAGAAATTTTATAACAACAAATAAAATCACTATGGGTCAATCCTACACATGCGTGAATGTAAGGAGGTCACCCCACCTTCCCCCTCCCTCTTCAGCTTTCTGCATGCCACAAAAACCTTCTGAGGAGGGGCTGGGAGACCCCATAAACAACGGGCACACATCACAGGGACAACAGTGTGGAGGGAGAGTTAGACAAACTCAAGAGCTGGGGGGGGGGGCAATTTTGCCCCATTCTCCTTCCCCTCTGCAGCCCCTGTGTGGTGTAGCACTTGGTTTGTGGAGGTCCCTCAACCCAGGGAGGCCTGGATTCGAATCTTTACTCATGCCGTAAAGTTTGCTGGAAGACTTTAGTTATCTAATTTTTCTCCATTCACAACAGGCCAGTCAGGACCATAAGAGGCCAAGGTTCTCCCTTGATGTTGGCCCCTAGCATTGGGTGTGCTGCCATTGATGGAGCTCTCCTCCATGAATCTAAGTTACTTACTTACTTATTTATTTACTAGCAACAAAGCCCGTTGTGGGAAAAAATACAACGGGCTCTAGAAAGGGGAGGGCAAGCAGGTGGCCATTCCCTCCTCCTCTGTCACTGATCCCAGCTGAATGAAGGCAGGGGAGGTGGGCATGGCTCCTGATCCAGCTGGGTGAAGAAGGGACAGGCATTGCCTCCTACTCTGCATCTTATTCTATCTGGGCGAAGTGGTGGTGGGGCATTGCCGCCTGCTCCACGCCTGATTCAGCAGGTTGAACAGGGGTGGGTGGGCATTGCCTCATGCTGCACTCCTGATCCCAGCCAGGTGAAGGGGGTGGGCATTGTCACCTTTTCCTTGCTTGATCCTGGCCGGGTTAAGGAGGGTGGGCATTGCCACCTGCTCCACTCCTGATCCCTGCTGAGTGAAGTTGGAGGTGAGAATTACCTCTTGCTCTGCACCTGATCAAGGCTGAGTGAAGGGGGATGGGCATTGCCTTATGCTCCGCTCCTGATCCTGGCTAGGTGAAGGGGGCGGGCATTGCCACCTACTCTGATTTTGATCCTGGCTGGGTGAGGGTGGGTGGGCATTTCCTCCTGCTCCGCTCCTGATCCTGCAGAACCACAAGGGCTGCTCCAGAAACAAAAGACTAACCACTACAACCTGTACTTCCCGGAGTATAAAGTTAACACTAGTCAATCAATTAATGTAAATATATTTAAAGTTACATGGTGCAAAAAGGTGCAACAATAATAAATACATCAATCTACATACAAGCAATCAATTATCTGTCCATTCAATAAATATATCAATAAATACAACAATAAATAATTCAATAACCTTTTGAGTATTTATTGTAGTATTCATTGGTGTATTTATTAAATTATTTATTGTTGCCTTTCAGTCAACTGTAACTTATATGGGGGGGGGCAGATGATCACATGGCCCCCTGACAGGAGGCCGGTTGGGTGGCTTTCCGATGACTATTGGACCAGCCTCAACCATATGCCTGGCGGAACATCTCACGGCCAGGCTACAAGTGACGAATGACACAGGTTGGACACTTGTCAGCTTCCCTCATGTTTTGATGGGAAATGTAGGCAGCTTGGCGGAATGTTGGACAAGTGACAGTTGAAAAGTCCATGGGACAGCAGACAGAGAGCCAAGCTGCAAGACCAGGACGCCTACATTTCCTGTTCTAAGCAAATCAGAAACTGGAGGCAATTGCAGCAGAATGCTTCCCAGGACAGTGTGTCAAACTCTTAAGTGGGACCCTTCCATCCTTCTGCTTTGCAGATACAATCCCGTCGCTCATCAGCTTGTTGAAAAGCCAGTCGGTCAAGTTGGAGTGCATCTCTGCAGGGGTGCTGAGCAACATCACAACACACCACGCCATCGCTCGAGCCTTTGTGGACGCAGGTGGCATTGCGGTGTTAATAAAATTATTTGCCAGTGACGAACCAGAGCTGTTGTCCCGTTGTGCGGTCATTTTATACGACATTGCTCAGTTGGATAATAATCAGACAGTCATTGCTGAATTGGTAAGTCTCATATATTTATTTATAAATATTTAGAAATAAATAAATATATGCTGTTGCGTCTCCCCCTCCAATTCTTCTCTTTAAAAATAGGGGGGAAAGAAAAGGAAATTTGTTTGCTTTTGCATTCTCTTTTCATAAGCGTTCAAAGGCTGATACGTGCTGCACATGAAATTGGCAACTTTTGATGCACATTAAGGAGAGAGAATTCCCTCCAAGAAGGGGAGAAGACTGCAGAGAGGGATTCTGTATTGTCATGGTGGACTCCTGCTTTGTTCCCATGGTTACCTCCAGGCACTGGCTCCCTGGTAACCATGGTTGACAGGCCCAGAGCCAGTCTTAACATGCACAGAGAAAGAACATCCAGTCTTTCTCTGCAGTCTCACCCCCTTCATTAACTGGGTATCAAAGTGTATATTGCAACTCGTGTTTTTCTTTTAACCTGCCTTTTACCTTTATTACAGCTCCTCCTTACATTACTATGACGCCCTTTCACACTGCCACCTACCATAAACCTCCTTATACAGTTTGAGGTTTCACAGGCAGTTAAGGGCAGCCACAACTAGCCACCCATCAAACCTCTATTTTTCAAGTAGAGAATCCTGACCCAAATCCACACTGGGTCCTCTCTCTCCTTTTCCCAGAGGCTCCACTGGACAGGTAGTCCATTACCTATATTTACTTCCCCTCACCCAGCTACTACTCAGGGCCATTGGGGAAAGGGGGCTTAGTGTTTACTTTCCCTATATACACTGCCGCCATATATTAACTTTGGCCTATTTGTCATGCCAAGAGTGTTTGAAGTTTGTATGTGCGCATGTCTTATTTCCCCTCAGCCAACAACTTCAAGCCAGCCAGCATTAAAACAGAAACAAGAATGAATTTTATTTACAACATAAAACACTGGAATGAATGATTTTAAAACGTACGGATATATTGTAGTTAAACAGGGAATGATTACTCTATATCAGAACAGGTGTCAACAGCCAGCTATATCCCTGCTGCCTTTTCTCAGCAGCTTCCAAACCTTCTTTCCTTTTCTAACTGCCTTAAACTGAACTTCCAACGGACTTTTCAACTGTCACCAGTCCAGTATTCTGCTAGCTCTCATTGGCTGTTCCCTGGGAGGGGCAGAGCTGGAACCAGTTCTGTCCATCACAGTTACCTTAAACTTTTAACTCACAAGGGTTACAACCAACACTGCCCCCCCACACACACACACACAGAGCTTCAGGTGTTCTCTATCCAGGCTTTTACCTTGAGAACACCTTCCCTTTGGGTTTGAATCCTACCACTAACACAACCCCCTGTGTTTTGCCCCTGGGTGTGACCTATATATTGTCGCCTCCATGATTTCCTCAGTGTTCCCATATGGTTTTTGATGCCACCAAAGGCTTTCACCTTAGATCTCTTCAGTTTAACTGTTATTATAGGAAAGCTTAGTTATAGATGGTAATATGGTCAGTGTGTGAGGGTCACTGTAGGGTAAAAAAGGGGGATTCTGTATTCCAGATGAAATAGGTGTTTTGCTTAACCAGAAGTAGAATTTAATTATAAATGCATATGCGTGATGGTTGCAGCAGAGTAATGATAAGCATAGTGGTTTCAGATCAGGTTCATAAGCTTAGTGGTTTCAAAAATAGTTATACATTCTTAAAGGTATATTCACAGACCCAGTTACAAAGACTAATTTTCCACACAGTTCTTTACTCACAGAATAATTCTCTCCTCTCACCCACACAGATGCAGACTTTTAGGTTTCCACACAGATTGCCTGACTGAACTAGACTTTCCCTGTGTGGTTACTTAGGCTGTTTTCATCCACAAAGTAGACTTCCACACAGATTGACCGAACTAGATAGAATCACTGAATTAGACAAAATAAACTCTCTCTGAGATATACAGATTTAAAAACTTTTCCTTTGCATTCTCCCCTAAACTGCAGTTCTCTCTGCCCCCTAGGGTACAGTCAGCGACTACCACTCAATCATATCACACTCCATTCACCCATCTAGTCTCTCTCTCACATCAGAGGCCTGCACGTCTAACCACAGTAAACTTAATATTTTTTAAAAACCACACCGAAACCAGTAAAATACAAACTATTTACATTGCAAAACATTATAGCAACTAGCATGAAATGTGATTAAAGTGAAGTTGGACTCCCCTTAGCCCAGGGTATGAATCTCAGGGCTTATCTTCACCAGGTTTTTGCTCCAGCTTGGCCTCTTAACTATCAGTTTTTCTCCTTCCTCACACACAGTATTGCAAAAGTGGTCTGGAAAAACTCCATGAAAAACCAGCAGAGCAAGGATGCTGTTTCTAACAAAGGGGAAAAAACAATACATTTAAGTAGCCAAACCTAGATAAAAAGACCCCAGTGCAGAAAAGCCCACGCTTCAAAACCCCGTTCCTTATAGCAGGAATGATTGTACTATCATAGTGCTAAATGGGAGTAAGCAGAAAAGGAGAAACTGCTGATTTGTTAACTGTGATTCGTTAACTGGCGTTCCCTATGCAGTAGCCAGCAGTCTGGCAGTAATAAGTATAGTTGTTTTCTTCAATGCTATCCATAGATTTCTGTGCTCTTCCTCTAGGGTGGCATTCCAGCCCTTGTCAATCTGTTGCACTATGACATCGAAGATCTGCTTGTGAATGTGATCAACTGCATCCGAGTTTTGTGCATGAACAACAAAGAAAATCAGTTGAAAGTGAAAGAAAGCAGGGGCATCAAACCGCTTGTTCAGTTCCTGACATCAGAGTCGGGTAATAAAACAAAAACAAAACCAGGGCTGTTTCCACACAGCTTACCTTTTGCCGGAACACAGTGTGAAATCGCGCGAAATCGTGCAATAACAGCATGGTCTCGCGTGAAATCGCGCGATAACAGCATCTTCCTGGCGTGATTTCGCTCATGAAGACACTGTGTTCTGGCAAAAGGTAAGCCGTGTGGGAACGGCCCGACATAATCCAGCAAGAATCTGTCATGACTGACTATACCCATTCTGTCATGCCAATGATTTTGCTGTCAAGTGTATGCTTTATTCTGTATGCCTGGAGATATCCTCGTTGCTAACATTCCAATAAGTTCTCACCTGTTCCCAGGTGGCTGGATGTTTACCAGTTTCAAGCTTCCTGCGGGTGCTATGTCTACTCTTTCTCTGTGCAGCTTGATAACCCAAATATGCATACCGTTCTCACAGATCAAACTTGTTTGGAAGATGGGAGGGGGGATGGAACAGAGGGTCGAAGAGAGATGTAATTTTCCTATGTAGTCATTCTGGTCAACTTTCTACTAGAACTGCCTAGGGGCTTACCTTGTTCTTAGGTAGACCTTTGGATCTGATTATGGAAAGAACTGATTTCTGAATAAAAGCCATTTAACCAAGCACCAGTGTCTTGTTACAATGAACCAGGGATCTGTCTGCTGTAGTCTATCATCCAGAGTCTGACAGAATCTACCGGCTAGGGATTTTAACTGAATTGTCACAGCCCCTCTTCTGTGAGATGCCAAGATAGTTAATGTGTAGTCAATAGTTCATTAAAATATTAAATGAATTGTGTGTGCCACTTTGAGAAGGCCTTTGACCACAAAAAGTGGGGTATGTATTCTTTAAAGAAAAGTCTACTGAACCGCTGTGGACTTTGTGAAATGGGACTTTCCCACTTCCCTCTCTCATTTCAGTCCATAGATATACACACCCAAGTTTGTTCCTGGGGCCGACAGATCCTCAGGAAGAGTAGTAGGGGGTACAAAGTGGGTGTCTGCAATGGGAAGGGGGATTCAGTGGAAATCACTGCCCTCTCTTCCAAACACACAAGTGGAACTGCATGGTCTGAACCATGTCATAGATATTTTCCTTCCTTTCAGGATATTTGTTTTGTACAGTCGATCAAGGTGAGTTACAAGGCTGTTATACTAACCCAGCTTAGAAACAAGCACCTCTGTATTTAGCAGCATTGACAACACATAGCTCCATCCAGTACAGTTCCAAAGAATGTGGGTATACTTGAGAGAAGCACTACAAAAGTTGCCCTTTTCAGTTGGATATGTGCAGTTTTATTTCATTACATACATGCATACGAGATGTATATAGAACCATCCGTGCCATAAAGCTGTCATTTGGGAGTCAATTGCAACAACGTTAGATATTAAGGGCAAAGAGAAAACCAACAATTTCCAGTTTCGATAAGTTGCAAAAATAATTTATTTTGGAAATAAATATTATTTTAAATATTTTAAATATTTTTTACTTTGCAATGCAATTCTTATAAAAATTGAAGTCATTTTGCTTCTGTATTGCCATTATCGATTATTAGGAGGCATCTGAGGACAGTTTCAGTTAGAACTGCATTTGATTGATAGTTTCGGATTGCGATTTTAAATTGAGTTTTAATGTATTTTTATGTCTGTTGTAAGCTGTCTTGAGTGCTGTAAGGTAGAAAGGCAGCTAATTAACATTTTAAAAAAATCATAACTATATATCTACTTCATGTACTTTCGGGAAGAGCCATGGTGCTGTGGCAGAACATCTACTTGACATGAAGAAGGTCCCAGGTTCAATCTCTGCCACTTCCAGTTAAAAGGACCAGGCAGTAAATGAAGTGAAGAACTTCACCTGACACCCTGGAGAGTGGCTGCCAGTTCAAGTAGAGTCCAGTAGCACCTTTAAGACTAACCAACTTTATTGTAGCATAGGCTTTCGAGAATCACAGTTCTCTTCGTCAGATGCATGCGTCACATGCATCTGACGAAGAGAACTGTGATTCTCGAAAGCTTATGCTACAATAAAGTTGGTTAGTCTTAAAGGTGCTACTGGACTCTTTTTGATTTTGCTACTACAGACTAACATGACTAACTTCTCTCCAGTTCAAGTAGACAATCCTGACATATGGATAGACCAATGGTTTGATTCAGTATAAGGCAGCTTAATGTATTCATATGTTCCTCCACAAAGCTGCTTAAATCCTTCTCCATATCTAATGAGATTATAAAATCCTTTTAAAAACAATGACAGAAGTTCAACTAGTGTACTATTAACCCTTTGATCGGCTTGCATATGTATTAATCCTCCTTGAGAAATACCCATAACCAGGGGGGTTTTTCAGCTGGAACATGGTGGAACGGAGTTCCGGAACCTCTTGAAAATGGTCACATGGCTGGTGGCCCCGCCTCCTGATCTCCAGACAGAGGGGAGTTTAGATTGCCCTCCGTGCTGCTGGAGCGGCACGGAGGGCAATCTAAACTCCCCTCTGTCTGGAGATCAGGGGCAGGGCTACCAGCCATGTGACCATTATCTCCGAGGGCAACCCACTGAGTTCCACCACCTCTTTTCCCAGAAAAAAAGCCCTAGCCGTAACTAAAACTAACCTCTTAAGAGACCAAGGACATCTGAGTCTCTTAAGTCCTGTTATTTTACACGAAGAGGTTTGTGTGTATAAGAGAGATCGTGCTCCAGTTAATAGGGGGGGGAGTGTTCTATGGGATACAGGGTTGATTGTTCATTGATTCCTCTCCCCTGCAAGGAATGACAAGTTTTTCTCCATCCTCTTTCACAAGGGGGAGGTAGGCAACACATAGCATACCTTTGGGGGATGCCATGTCCCCCCCCCCCACCGCCAGAGCCTTTCTGTGAGCAGTTAACCCAGCAGATGTCTTTAGCAGGTCACTTCAGGAAGAAACAACGTCAAGAACTTAGCTGAACTCATATAGAAATGCCAAATGAGAGTAGATGAAGATGCTGAGTGTGTATTGGCTGGAATAGTTGAGGGTGAATTAATTAATCAACGATGATTTATAGTGCAATCCTATTCAGAATTACTCCAATCCAAACCTATTAAAATCAACGTGCTTAGGCTGGAGTAATGTTAATGTCCTATCATCGGTGAGATAAATTGTTTTGTACTTACAGGGCTGTTAATTAATTAATTAAGTTAGCATATTTGGGGAGCCTAATTCACCACCAATATTTGTTGAATAAAGTTTATGTTACTCTCTTCTGCATTGTAACTGTGATAATTTAATTTACTGGAAAAATTCTGATGTATTGTTGAGATAGGAGAAACTAATCTATAGCCAATGGATTAATCTTCTGTTGATGAACTAGTCTGTAGACTGATGAATTAATCTGTATTGTTCCCCTTATTAATTTAGGAAATGCCCCTGTGGCCCGGATGTCATTGAATCTGTCTCTCACATTTTATTAAACTGTTTATTTTATGCTAAGATCCCAGACAAATTTCTGAACTCCCTTCTTTATCCATGGTGTGGCCTTTCTGATAATGCGTCCAGCGTCTATTATCTGGTCACAATTTTTCTATAACCTCCAACGTTGCTTGTTTTCTTCAGTCTGCAATTGGTATCAGGGAAGCTATTAATTAATTTTTACAACTTTGGTTTTTAATGCCTTTTCCCTCCCATTTTTAATGTATCCCCTTTTGCTTCTGACATGCCAATAAAGGGTGTGTGTGTGTGTGTATTGTTAATCTATTTTGTGTTTTAAACTATGGTTCATCTATTCATTCGTAAGTAACTGGTGGGAATCTGACTTGCGACTATGCATAGGAAAAAGCAGGATAGGAAGGTTTTTATTAGAAGAATGAATGAATGAATGCATGCATGCATGAATCACTACAGTAATGTCCTGTGGCTGACTTCATGTCATTTGGATGCTTTCTCTGCTTCCAGATGTGCTGCTGGCAGTGGCTTCCGCAGCCCTTGCAGAACTTGCTCGTGGGAATACTAAGATGCAGAACGCAATTGTGGAAGCGCACGTGATAGGTCCCCTTGTGGAGCTTCTTAGGGGAAGGAAAATCAGTGTCCAGGTGAAAGGCGCGATGGCCATCCAGACACTATGCGAAAAGAACACGTATATCCAGATGAGGTTTCTAGCCAAGTCCGTAACCAAGTTCCTCTTAAAGCTCTTGAAGGCAAGTACTGATGCGATTCCGCTATTCCGATGCGGTTCGTTTGCATCGCAGTTTAATAAGATGCGGGCAGCTCTGGCAGGCTTGTATCCCCTGGCCCTACAGATGTCAGAGGAGAAGAAGGCTCTGCTGAGGTTGGTGGAACTCACTGTTAATGGTTATAGTCCTGTTTCATTGCAAGCCTTAAGGTAAAAGTAGTTTTTTTTCTGGCCCGTGCTCCAGGCTTTTCATCTGAAAGTTAAAGAACAAGGTGCCGTGACGCTCTGGGCGCTGGCAGGGCAAACCTTGAAGCAGCAGAAATACATGGCAGAGCAAATTGGATACAACCTTATTATAGATATGCTTCTGTCCCCCTCGGATAAAATGCAGTGTGTCGGTAAGCCATCTCTTTTTGGAGGGGGAGGGTATGATTCTGCAAAACAAACAAACAAAACCCCATTAAGACATCCCAAAAATGTGTGCTGTTTTGGTTGTTTCGGAAGGAGGTGAAGCCGTCATTGCTCTTAGCAAGGAGAGCCAAATGCATCAAAACCAAATATGTGAAGGGAATGGAATCGCCCCGTTAGTTCGGCTGCTGAGGAGCTCGAGAATAGCCGAAGGAACTCTGCTTAGTATCATCCGAGCCTTGGGGACAATGTGTGTGGGTTAGTAGCCTCTTCTCTGTTGCCTAATGGTTAAGAAAAAAATTATGAGATTTTGGATACAAGGAATGCAAGCACTTTGGAAACGTGGGCTTGTTTCCTATCACTCCACTAAGCAAAGGCTGAAGCTTTCCTCTAGTCTAAGAAGCCCTCCTCTAACCTAAGTGGCTCTTCTGCTGGAGGAAGAATAACTTGTGTGGAGAGGGCTAGAGGAACTTCCTCCAGCCAAAGTAAGGTTGCCACCAAGCCAACTTATAACTCATCTCCAGACTACAGAGATCAATTCCATTGGAGAAAATGGCTGCTTTGAAGGGTGGACTCTATAGCATTGTATCTCGCTGAGATCCCCCCCCCCTCAAAACCCTGGCCTCTCCAGGCTCTACTCCCCAAATATCCAGGAATTTCCCATCCAGAGTTGGCAATCTTATGCAGAAGTAATGTGAACCAATACAGTTTATTGATACAGAAATACCATTGCTGTACATGAAATTTCCGCATCATTGACTCATCAAAGCATTTCTGACTCTTGAGCAGGGCTGTGCAGCTAATGTTCCACCAAACCAAATGCTGGCCACTATTGAAGCCCACCAGGGGCTCAGTCAACTTCCTGTTCTTGCTGTCTGCCTAACACAGCAGCGAGGTTTCCAGTAGCATGTTTTGGGTCATGTTTGTAGATGTCAATCATGCACAGACTGGGCTCCATTACAAAGATCTCCACCAATGAAGATCAAGGAATAAACTTTTCCAATGCAGATGGTTAATGCTGGAGGATGAAATGAATGCTATGTGCTAACTTTTGCTATTACGCCTGATGAGTGCTCTGATAAACTCAGAAGTCCACCGAATTTCTTCCACTGATAGATAGCCACTAGCAAATGAAATCAATCAGTGCCTCCAATCAATGAAATCAATCAGTGCCTCCAGTGGTAATGGAAAGGGCTGTCAACTTGCAGTTATGGTGACCTTGGGAGGTTTTCAAGGCAAGAGACATTCATAGGCAGTTTGCCATTGTCTGCCTCTACTAACACACTTCCAGGGATATCCAGTCAAGAATATTACACAGATACCAATCAATACATTTTATAAAGTGCTTCTAGTGCATACATTGCTCAATTTCATGACAATAAAAACAATTTAAAGCAGTATCAATATCAAACAGTCATCTGATACCACATATGAACCAATAGTATCCAAAATGGTGGGAAGAACATACAAAAATATTTCAGAGAAAATACATTCATACGAGTGCACTCAGGCACTCCAATTTGATGAGTCAACAATCAATCACAAAGTCTGTAATCAAGTATAGTATCCAGCTGTGAAGTTGCTTGAAGGATGAAAACGGAGCAAAAGTGCCATGCCTACGGGGTTTGCCGGCATAAGTGTCCCAACCCGTTTCGTGAATTCACTTCTTCACAGGCATTTCTTTCAAATAGCAAATGCTCTTGTCAATTTCACACCACCATATTGCCAATTCCCTGTCGGTCTAACACCGCTACGCAGCACCTCCAAGCTTCTTTGATAGTCTCCCTTCCAAGTACTAATCAGTGTTGACTCTGCTAAGCTTCTGAGATCTGATGAAATTGGGCTAGTCTGTGCCATACAGGTGAGTGCCTCCAATATATTTCTACCATTCATTCTGGATTTTTATTCCAGTACATTTGTCAGCATCAATTTATACATGATGAATCAAAATAGCAGGACAAACATGCCCAACCTGTGATCCATTAAACTGAATACAATCCACTAGCCACATATGGCAGACCTCTAGAGGCTGGATAAATCTCTTGCTTTTGCTTGTCAGAACCTACAAAAATGAGGCAGGAGTTGGCTGGTGTCCTTTGATTGGCTTGTTGGGTCATGAAATTGTAGAAACCTCCCATAAGGATACCACAGGTGCATTGATATTTGGGCCGTTTCTGCTGGCAGAACTTTACAATGTTTGAGTCTTATGAAGTTTGAAAAGTTAACACTGTCTAACCAATAGTAGTTGCTGTCTTTGGAGTAATGCACAGAAACAAGCAACCACATAAAAGCCACCTAAAATTGGTTCTCGTGACAATAACCAACTTAACAGCTGCAATAACACTGTATTCCCTGAATGATGTTCTCCTCCAATCCTATCCCTACTATGACCGTTTCCCCACCGTCTAAAAATAGCACAATACTCACGGAAGGCTGCCGGCTTCTTCGTGTGATTTTCGACACCATCTGCTTACAAAACACCACAAACGTGATTTGTGGTGTTTTATAAACGGATGGCATCAAAAATCGTGCAAGGAAGCCAACAGCCTTCTGTGAGTATCTCACTATTTTTAAATCATGAGGAAATGGCCATAGTCCTCTTCCATGTCATTTTTGCATCCTCGTGGGTTGGATCCAGACTAGATTTTCCACTTACGGAAGAAACTTCTGTCGGTGGAACACAACTTTCCTTCCTCATCTCCTCCTTCAGCAGCCCCAAAATATGGCTCCTGGGGAACGGGGGGCAGAGGACCCTAAGGAATGGCCTGAGGGGCAAATCAGGGATCTACCCTCAAAGAGAGAATTGGAGGAAATTACACCTCCTCTTCTTACTCTGGATCCAACCCCATGTGTTCAAGGCCAAACTAGAGATTACACTCAAAAGCAGGCTCGATTTAGGACACCCAGACCCATAAAGCCATGTTTTAAGGTAACTCTTCCTGCAGACTAGTCATCTTGAGCATGTGTTAACTTAAGAATAAGTAACCGTTATGAAGTTTGCTTGCACGGACATTACATTTTCCTTCTCATTTATTTACATGGGACTGTGCCTCACACGATGGCTCTTCAGGCGAAGCTAGCATCAGCAATCCAGTCAGTCAAGAGAACATCGTTGATGAAGGGGCCTTGCCAATACTGGTTAATTTACTTAAGACTCATCATTCTCTTCAGATAAAGGTGGGCATTGAGTAGTAGCCCTATAGAACGGAACACTTTAGCTATCATTAGCAGATGGTGGCTTTGGAGATATCTTCACTTGCTTGGTACCTCCTGTCGCTTACCTCCCTTTTCCTCATTTTGTTTTCTTTTGTTCCTAGCAGCCCCTTCTCGCCTCCTGGCACTTTTCTGGGTGCCTCTTGCCCATATAGTCCCTGGCAGCTGGGTCCCCAAGTTCTCCACAGTTAACACACAGGTGTTCCAGTTGAAGTAACTTGATTAGAGATCCATTCAGTACAAGGTGCATAGACAGTGGAATTGGCAGAAGTGACGTAGGTAGGGCTAGCAGTGTTAGTTAGAGGGCATCTTCCCGCCTTAACCTGGACCGTTAACCTGGGGTGGTGGTGGAGTGAGACATTATTTAGAGCAGGCAATGAGAAAGATGGACCTATTTGGGTCTCAGGAACAGCACACCACGAGCCAGCTTCGGCTGGCTGTCAAGGACACTAGCTCAGTGGAGTGAGAAGGAAAAAGTAAACAGTTGCAAGATAACCCACTGGCATGGAGCAATAAAGAACTTCCCACACTCTCAGGAGCCAGAGGCAGAACCCACATACATTCATGGCAGATATGCAGGAGGCATATATGACAGGATCCTTGAAGAGAGAAGTCTTTCACAACATCAGCTGCTAAATCCAGTTGCGACAAAGCATTTTGTTTGAATGTTTCTGGCAACATATTATTCACAAACTCCTGAGTGCATCTCATTGAAAGCGAGTTTAGTTGTATGCCATTTAAAGGGGTTATTGTTGGGAGAGGAGAATGAGGAATCTAAGGATTCAAATCAGTGGACCTTGAAGGATGTTCATTCAGACATTATGTGGATCATTAGAGGAAATTAGTTCCTTTTTAATGAGGTATTATTGTCTCACAAAGACCTCTTCCACTGAGGGAAGAGTCTTCTCAGAGGAAGGAAGTCATGGAATCCAAACCGTGTGTGAAATTGGGTGTGTGTCCATGCACACGCATAGATATTGAACAAAAAATCCCTCATTCTGCCGACAGATCCTGCGAGTCCTGCCAATAGTGCCAGCATAACCCGATTCACACGTTCAGAGCAGAATGAGGTGGTATAAAGGAGAAATCACTGTGTTTTATTCTAGCCGTGTCAAAACCGGCTGATGAATATCATGCGGTTCTTATGCAGCTCAGGGGAAGGAAAGAAATGAGATTTAAAAGAGGATCTAACTAATAGGTCTTTGTGTGATGGATGCAATGGAAACTCGGTCTAATTTTAGCAATTATATGTGTTGTGTGTTATGTGCTGTCAAGTCGCCTCCGACCTATGGTGACCCTATGAAGGAAAGATCTCCAAAACGTCCTATCATTAACAGACTTGCTCAGATCATGCAAACTGGAAGATGTGGCTTCTTTTATTGCAATTATATTGCATTTTATTGCATTCTTAAACGTAAAAGGGGAGCTGTGTTCCCGACAACTCGCCCTTTTATGTGGCGCAGGCATAATTTGCGCACCTGCAAGAGGGACGACCTGCCTCCCTTCCCTTTGCCGTGGCAGTAGGCCAGTGGAGGGAAGGGCCCACTCGCTCGCCTGTTAAGCCGCCAGCCCTGAACCGGGGCGGCCAGGTGGCCTGATGGGCAGGCACGCCTCCCTTCCCTTCGCCGCCAGGATCAGCTGGCGAAGGGAAGGGCTCACCCACCTGTCAAGCTGCCGGCCCCAAATCAGGCCAGCCAGGTGGCCTGGCAGGTGGGCGCGCCTCTCTTCCCTTTGCCACCAGGATCAGATGGCAGAGGGAAGAGCCCGCCTACCTGTCTCGGCTGCCCCGTGCTCCCTCTACCTAGGGTCACAAAGAGGGGGCCATAGCCCTGCACTCCCCCTGCACAGAAGGGGCATGGGGGAGGGGGCCATAGCCCCACCCAGCCTCCCTGTCTTCCTCCCACTACCCAGATCAGGGCATTGGGGAGGGGGCAATTCCCAGCCCAGCTGCCCTCCTGCCCCCCTGCCCAGATTGGAGCACTGGGCAAGGGGCAATGCCTGGCCTGCCTACCCTGCTCTTTCTAGAGCCTGTTTTATTTATTCCCACAATGGGCTTTGTTGCTAGTTTATAATAAAAGTACACTTTCATGGAGCTTACAAATCCTGTTTCTACTGTGACAAGAATGCGACTTACATTGTTGAGTTTCATATGTTCTGCCATTTGCAGAAGAGCTGAGGCAAAAATTCGAGAGCTGCGGTACTCCCTCTCTCAGGAGTGGCTTCGTGCACAAAGAGGTTGTGTGAACTCCCCTCTGTTCGCATTACTTAGATTTCAACCCAGGGCTGAGAGATAGGGGCAGGCAGTATTAATCGGTGCCCACTTTGCAGAGAACACATTTTCCACATTGCTAGACACCAGCATCCGCTTCTATGACACATAATATTACTAGCATCAGATTTCTTAAAGACAGGACAAACGTTCCAGCTTCTTTGCTACATGAAATGATATTTTCTCCCCTTTTAAAAATTATTTTGTGTTTCTGTTCAACTCAACATTTAGGTTGAAGTTGCTGTTTCTTTGGCTTGCATTGTCTTAAAGAACAGTCGCCTGCAGACCGTGTTGCTAAAGGTGGAAGGTTTTTCTTATTCTGATGTCCTTCATCTTCTTTATTCATCAGAGAAGGTACCAGGTTTACTGGAGTATGTGGCAGTATGCCTTTGCCCATTTAAGAAAACACACGAGACGTTCTTCATATTTCTCCTGTGGGCTTAAAACACGAACAGCAACACCCCAGTCCACAAACTGTTCACAAGAGACAGAGTTACATAGAGAGGCCTCCTATCTCCATTGTGTGTGAAGCGTTGTCAAGTCACTGCCAACTTATGGTGACCTCGTAGGGTTTCCAAGGCAAGAGGTGGTTTGCCATTGCCTGCCTCTGTGTAGCAGCCTTGCACTTCCTTGACAGTCTCCCATTCAAGTACTAACCAGGGCCGACCCTGCTTAGCAGCCAAGATCGGACAAGAGCGGGCTAGCCTGGGCCATTTAGGACAGGACTTCTAGCTCTGTTATGGGAGATTCACATGCCAGCCCAAGCCAAGCATGCATGTCAGACTCTAGTTTTATAACACACCTACAGAACAATGTACAGAGTTGGCCTGAATCCAGAGATAATGCTAAGCATTTGTAAATGAGCTTGGAAGTATCTTCAAGCTTGAAAGCTTCCTTCGCCCCCTTCCTTCCCATGCTGTGACTCCTTCTGCCTTCATGGCTTGAAGCAAACCATAGCTTCCAATCATACCTGAGTCAGCAAAGAACAATTTGCACTTTTCTTGCAAGAGAGAGCGCTAAACCATGGTTTGATTGCCAGGGAAGGAGGGTGGGTGTGAGCTTGAGGCAGAGCAGCGCCTGGCTTTTCCTTCCTTGACTCTCAGGAGCTCTCGTCCTGGAAGAGGGACAAGAGAGCCCCCATCTAAGTACCGTCTGTTCTCCCAGTGGAGGCAGAGTAACACTTGTCTCCTCCCTGCTCATAAGCTGCTTTGAGATCTTCAAGAATGATATAAATCTAAGGGAAAAAACTTATTCCAGACTCATGCTCATATATACAAACACATGGTTTGTCGCTTTGTCTGAACCAAGCCACTGCCTAGTTCTGTAGGCTGTTTCGGTAAGTTTTGAGTGCTGAGTTTATTCAGCGTGGTGAACCAAATATACCATGAGCTGGAGGGCCAATGTAGACATGCAGAGCTGAGACAAGCTCCCGTAGGCCACAAAGGAAGTGTCCCCAAGGCTTCGTGAGTCCCACACTATGCAGTGTCTGATGCAGTGTAATATATACCTGATGTGTGAATTCAAGGCAATGGAAGATGCTCCAAGAGCAGTTCATAAATTAAGAGATACCTGACTTTTTAAAAAAAAACTAGGGATGATACACAGCTTTTGGCTGCGAACATCACATTTGCTGAGTCCCAGAGCTCTGACTCCTGTCTCATGCAGTCCTTGAACGACCCCTTGTCCTGATCTACAGATTCCCTTTCTGTGAGACAGCTTCAGGGTTGCCAAGTACCCTCTATTAAAAACTGGAGTGAGGGGGATGCGGGAGGGAGGCAGCAGGTACCTACCTCTGTGCATGCTCAAAGCTTGCGCCCCCCCAGTGATTACATCATTTCTGGGTTGCACTGGAGATGACGTAATCACTGGGGGGATGTTGAGGCGTGCATGCCCATTTTGGCCACGTGCCTGCCAGCCGGCTTCCATTCATTCCTGAAGCCTCTGCCCCTACTGACCAGGTCAGCAGTGGCCGGAAGGTGGTAGCTGGGGGCGGGGGATCCTCTGCCCCCTGCAGAAGGCTGGCAACCATGAGCAGCTTTAAGGTACTCAAAGAGCAACCTGTCTTGCAAGGGCTCCCCCATTCAGTTCAGCAATTTGAGGGGGAAAGGTACACTCACACAGCTTTTCCTCTCTACCAAAGGGAATAGGAAAGCCTGCTTATGTGGAGTTCTGCCGCTCTGCCTATAATAGCATGAAAATAAAACAGAAACTAATCAAATGCTGTTTTTTGAAACTATGCGATTTAATACAAATCTATTCTTATGCATGTTGTCAAGTATGTTTATGTACTTCTCTGTTGTAAGGATATCCGTTTACGGGCAGGCTACGCAATTTCTCTTTTTGCCTATAATAATCCTGCCCAGCAGTACGTGATACTGGAGACGGGACCAGTATCGCTGTCTACATTTGAACCTTTTCTGGAATCGCCAATAGAGACAGAGAGAGCGATGGCTGCTTTTCAGGTACAAAATCAAGAGATTACACTCATAGCGTGCACAAATAGATCTTTGCATATGCTTTAAGCAGACCATTCAAAAACAAGCAGACAGGAATTTTCCAGGAAGGGCTCCTTGGGTGATATACCTTCAACTGGACTCCAGAGAGTCACACACCAATTGCCATGAACACCAGGGCTTTTCAGCCCCCGTCTCCCAATAGCAACCCTTTTGTGCTCCCCTCCTGAAGTATGGGGGCACACCAACTGGATGGGAAAGAGAAGGAAATAATCAACTGCATTGATAGCTGAGTTCTCCAAAGTTCTAAAAAGAAAAGGTTTAAAAATTGCATTTTTTAGACAGACAAGGAGAAAACTCCTTTAGAAAGAAAGCCCTCCCCTTACAGTCCAGTCTAGCTAGAGCTTGCTGCCCCTTGCAGGATCTTTTTCACCTCTTATTTTTACACAACACGTTTCTTACTCCACCAATAACCGCCACTACCCTGTGTGTACATTGAAACACTTTAGTGTGTATGGATGGACTTTTTAAAAAGATCTCTTCCAGTAGAGGTTTGTATGTGATATATGTTCCAAGGGCACTTGTGGGTGGTAGGCAGGGCTTTTTTTCAGCTGGAATGCGGGGGAACGGAGTTCCGGAACCTCTTGAAAATGGTCACATGGCTGGTGGCCCCGCCCCCTGATCTCCAGACAGAGGGGAGCTTAGATTGCCCTCCGTGCCGCTCAGTGGCATGGAGGGCAATCTCAACTCCCCTCTGTCTGGAGATCAGGGGGCGGGGCCACCAGCCATGTGACCATTTTCGCCAAGGGCAACCCACTGAGTTCCACCACCTCTTTCCCCAGAAAAAAGCCCTGGTGGTAGGCCTGTTCTTTCAGACAGATGTACTCTTCTCCTTTGTCGGTCCATCCCTTCCCTCAGGTCAAGACAGAGGCCTTCCAGTTTTCATCATTTCTATCTTACCTAGATTCATCTTCATCTAGTTTATTATGGTCACCAAACACTGGTTCAGGAACCACACTGCTGCTCCCAGGTGTTTAATGGTGCTGGATCTCATCAACATATCCAAATTTTGGGACGATCTCTTCCCAACATGTTACAATTGACGACAACTGCAAGAATTCACAGCTTTCCCCCCTGTAGTAGTGAACAACAGTGTCCAGTTCTACTCTCTCATGGAACCTGAACAACAATTGGAATCCCTGAGTAGTACCATGAATTCCTCGGTATCTGTCTATAGCTATCCAATTTTATGCAGCCAAGATATCATAACAATAAACAGACAAAGCGATAGGGATACACTCCATCTGTAGATAAAAATTGTCCACCAGAGCACCCAATCAAGGCTTCATCATAATATTCACAGGTAAATTTTTGAGTTGTTGTCTCAAAGTGAGCTAGTTTTCCTTCCCCAGAAGTTCCTTTCCCTTAAAGAAAAATAGTTTTGGATTTAAATGTGTTGGGCTATAATAATCTAGTTTTGAATCCCCTTGGACTTTTTATTTTGCATCTTCTTATTTTGTTTTTTCCCCCTACTACAACCAAAAATCTGATTTGAAATGTTTTCCTGAGATGCCCTTTCTATAAGGAAGCACGTATGAGATTTAATACTCCCTTTCTGGATGGTACCTCAGAACATTCGGATAAGAAAAAATTAGAGAAACTGCTGTCAAACTCAGATTTTACTGCACTACACCAGATAGCGACATTTTGTGCTCTGGTCGTTAAAGCCCATTAGAGTGTAGGCCTCCATTTCGGTTGCTTGCTTAGAACTATGCTGACTTCCTGGTTTTTACAAATTTTGATAGATATTAGGAAATTATGTTTTTAAATTGTATATACTTATATGCTTCTTGTTTCAAATGGTTGTAAAATGTGCACTTAAATTTTATGGTTAACGTACTGGCTAAGTGCTGTAATAATAATAAAGAAAGAAAGATTTGAAATGGATCTAGAAAACCAACTTGATCCAGGAGTACTAGAATTCAGATGCATCTGTATGGTCAAATGTCTTGCTCAAAAAATAAGATTTGAACTGGCATTTATTTATTACAAGGTTGATATATTTGAGTCGTCCAACCAACATTTTTGATGAGTAATTGTTTTCCAAAATGGAAGAAGCCTGAAACAGTCGCTCTATATACTTCTTTAACAGTCCAGTCCTAAGCAAAGTTATTCCAGTCTAGGACCATTGAAATCAACGGGCTTAGACTGGAGTATCTCTCATTAGGATTGCGCTGTAACTGTCTTATATGCAACTTTAGATAATTTCTCTCTTTGATCTTTTAATAATTGAGCTGCAGTCCTGTTAAAAAGCTGTTGTATAGTACTGAAATAAAACTGGTAAGATTTGTGTATGCTGGAAAGTAGGAAATAGAAGTAGAACAATATGCGAGAGGATTAATTCATGTGCAGTGTCAACATTTCTCTTTAATTCCAGATTGTTGTACTAGCTAGAATTATTGTTGATAAGGACCAGGTTAGTTTGTCTGCACGAGGAGTTTCTATTCTGGTGGACCTTCTGTGTTCAGAAGAGGCATCCACATTGGTGGTGACAGGTAAGAAATACTATGAAGGAGCAAAGCAAAAGGCGAGTCCAGTAGCACCGTAGAAACCAATAAGCAGAGTACGGAGAGTCAATCTCCCTTTGTCAGATAAGTGGGAAGGGTATCTGATGAGTGGAGTTCATCAGTAAACCTGGGTCTCCCAGATCCTAGTTCAATGCTCTAACCACTACACCACACTGAAAAATCATTTTATATTTGGAGAGAATTATTTTTTGTATAATAGATCGTTAAATCATAGATAAGGTTGCTCAGCCTGTCACTTTGGCAGATGTTCCACCAATAGGGTTGCCAGGTGGGGTCCAGAGTAATACCGGAGAGACGGGGGGGGGGCTTTTTTCTTTGAACATCACACACGCACACAGTATGCACATGCTCCCAGGGCAGCATGATGACATGACAGGAAGTGACATCATTACACTGAGCCCCCTCCCTACTTCTGGGCGCCATTTCAGGGTGGCTCTGCATAGCAGCAGGCGGCCACTTGGGCGCCTGGGCTAGTGGGCTGCTCCTGGGTGATGCCATGCAAACCAGGAGGCCACCTGGGTGCCCGGGCTGACTGGTCTGCTTAACTGCAGGAGGCTGCCCAGTAGCTCAGGCTGACTTGCTACTTCTTCAGCTGGCAGCAGCATGGTGCCTCTGGAGGAGGGGAAAGGAGAGGGGCCAAGTGTCTGTTTTGGGGAGAATGTTTTTCTTGGACAGTCCCCCAAAATACCAGACTGTCCAGGACAAAATCAGACACCTGGTAACCCTATCCACCAGCAACCCATGTTGCTGGCCACCACTCTAAGCAATGGCAGGAGAAGAATGTTTTAAAAACTGGTGTTACATATGGTGTGACATCACTTCTGGGTTTTCCTGGAAGAGCAGAAGGAAGGTGACCAGTCCCCTAGCGGAAGCAGTGGTGGGGATCACCTGCTCCTGGCTTCCATTTTCTGCCACTGCTCTGAAGAGAAAAATAAAAAAAATGTCTTTGGGGTCCATGGCTTGATGTGATTAGCAGTGGCCTCTCCATGTCCCCCACCGCAAGTTTCTGCCCGTTGCCAGGGACGGCCTGGTGACCCCGATATATAACCCCCCCCATACACACATCCTTGTAACTGATGTGGTAAAATCCAGTTATAAGTTTGCCCCCTGAATGAGAACTTGTGCTGGATTGAGGCCCTGGTCAGCACCACCATTGCAAAATGGTGGCACAGAATGGTAAGCGGCAGTACTGCAGCCCAAGCTCTGCTCATGACCTGAGTTCAATCCTGACGGAAGCTGGGTTCAGGTAGCCGGCTCAAGGTTGACTCAGCCTTCCAGCCTTCTGAGGTTGGTAAAATGAGTGCCCAGTTTCCTGGGGGTAAAGTGTAGATGACTGGGCAAACCACCCCGTAAAAAGTCTGCCAAGAAAACATCGTGATGCAATGTCCCCCCATGGGTCAGTAATGACTCGGTGCTTGCACAGGGGACTACTTTTACCTTAAGTTTGCCCCATGAATGAGAACTTGTGCTGGATTGAGGCCCTGGTCAGTACCACCATTGCAAAATATACTTCTTAGTGCAATGGGGAAAGTATTCTGCACCAGATTATCTTTTCACAGACATATTTTCCTTTTTTGAGTGAAAGAAACAAAAGACCAGACTGTAGCAAGAAGTTGCTACTGAAACTTTGGCCTCTACCTTAACTGTCCAGTTGCTTTATGTCATTGTGGTGGAAATGACCCCTGCTGGGGGTTTCATGGCAAGAGAGACGAACAGAAGAGGTTTGCCATGGCCTGCCTCTGCATAGCAACCCTGGTCTTCTTTGGAGGTCTCCCATCCAATTACTAACCAAGGCCTACCCTGGCTTAGCTTCTAAGATCTGGCAATATCAGGCTTTCCTGGGCTTTCCAAGTCAGCATTGTCATACTGGTCACAATTGTAGCAGGTGTTGTGTACAGTATTTTGGACCCAATTCTTGTACAGGAAACATTTCCCCAGATGCCAGTAGAAAAATTGATCCATTGACAAAGAATGAGACTTCTACAAAGGATTATAAAAGTTTTCAATTTTACAAACATAGTTTTCTTTTGCAAAGAGAATTTGTTGACAGCAAAGATCCAGTATAATTGTCCCCTTGCAATCATGGGTTCAGGGACTTTCATGTTCCCTTACTCACAAAGAATTCTCCGTTCACTTCTGTAGAGGAGGCACCTCTACCGGTTGGCTTCCCACTTCCTTTAAGTAAACAGGGGCAGCTGATTTCACAAGCGCTCCATGAACACACTGGAGCACACATTGGGCTCTAGTTCTTGCATCATAAGTGTACACCATAAGAGAAATATTGATAAATATTATGGCTATGGAAACCTCATTACTATTAAAACATGTAATTGTTCGATACACTGGAAACTATAAGCCATACTAAAAAAAACTTTATATCCTTCTAGTGCAATTTATAATTTATTTATAATGTTTATATCTATTTCTCCATAGGAAAATTATTGGCTAGCCTAGCACACACAAGAGCAGGTATTCCTGAAGCAATCACAAGTCTGGGAACTGTTCAACGTCTTTGTTATCATTTGTATGCACAGGAAGAAGAGGTGGGCAATTGGGGGGGGCGTGTTCTTTGATTTTGTTGTTTGTTTTCCTTTAGGCCATTTCTACACTCCTTAAAGAGACGAACACTGGTGGCTTTTCATTTTCACCGAACACTGGTGGCTTTTCACCTTCATTCCAGATATCTCTGTTTTCAAAATGGTTGCAAGTGGTTTGGCTTCTGTTTTTTTGGTGCCTTTTCTGGGAACGCACTTTCCCATCGATAGAAGTGAATTTAACGAAACATAATATTTTACGTGCCTTTACTATTTCTATGCAACTTTGCTTTATTCTCAGGTACTATTGAAGTATGTTGATGCATTATGCAAAAGAATTAACACTGGAGACACATGAATGTATACTAGGCACTGGGAAGGCTGAGACCAATCATTGTGAAGTGTCTGCTGTTTTGCAGAAACTATTAGATATGTTTATCAAGCAAGCTTACAGCCAGGAAGATGCACCTGCATTCACTATGCGCTATGCGATGCTTATATGCTGATAAGAGAAATCTCCTTCTGAACTATTCATGCTAAATGTATCCATAGAATAGTCAAAGATAGACACGAGAAGCCAGCTGCAAATGGGAGGATTTGAATGGCTACTTTCAGACAGGCAAGTGCTGGACGAGGAATGGGCAATAAACCACTCAGCAAATGAACTGAGCTGGCTTCAAGTTAATTAGATTAACAAAACTCTTCAAGGCTGCAAGAAGCCCCAAGTAATAGAGAAAGGGGGCACCCGACACCCAATGTAGTCTCTACTAAATTCCTGAGGAGGGGAAAGCACTCCCCTCCCACGGTACTCGAAGGGACAATCTCTGCCTGTAAAGTACAAGGTTGCTGAAGCGACACTAAGGCGCCCTTGGCGAAATGTTACATTGCCCGGGTAGCAGGAAATACTAAGAGATCTATGAATGGGAAAGTATAAGAGAGGAAGAGAGATGTTCCTTGAAAAGATAAAACAATGCTCTAATGTGATAAGCAATGCTAATTGGGAAATGTTGTAATTATGCAGTTAACCAGAGTTATTCTTCCAATAAGGGACCGCCAGATCATTGGAGGATGTCACCTACACAGACCAATGGGGGGGGGTGTCACAATTATGTTTGAGCCAATGGGACCCCCAATACTGTAATGAACCAAAGGGTATAAAATGCTTTGCACAGCTATTGTAGCTTTGATGAGCGTTGGGCACAAGTGATTTCTTTACTCTCCGTGTAACTGACGCTCCTCCACATTTAATAAATGTAGCAGACTTGCTTCTTTCACAGGACTCTGTGTCTGTCTCTTCTTTGAATTGGTTGAGGGACATTCGAACCACGGATTGCGTGGAACACTATGGTCCTGGAAAGGGCATCAAAAATGGAAGCCAAACCACCTGCAACCATTTTGAAAATGGAGATGTTTGGAGTGAAGGAGAAAATCCGCCAGCATTCAGTGAATGGGCCATCCCTTTAAGGACATGTGGAAATGGCCTTGGTCACTTCACATTAATTTTCTAATACAACTAACCAGCAAGGTTTTATCGAAGTGTTTGCACTGATCACATAAAAATAGTGTTAAAGTAATATACAATTATTATAAGACTACATGCGCATGATCATATCCAGGGCTCATTTCAAGGGGGAATGCACAGGAACGCAGTTCTGGCAGTTCCCCAAAGAGGTCACATGTCAGGTGACCCCGCCCACCTGACTCTTGGCCATTATGGGCTCGTTTCAGCCTGGATTGGGACCGAAACAGCCTGGATTGGGCCTCTGACGGGTGGTGGATCACTCTCCCACTCAGCAGCAGCCCGATCCTGACCATTTGGGGCCCTTTTTTGGCCATTTTCAGCTCCTTTTTGCCATTTTGGGCCCAATTTCAGCCCTGAATGACCAGGATTGGGTCCAAAACAGCCAGGATAGGTAATGCCAGGGGGTGTGGCATATGCAAATCAGTCATGCTAATGAACCACTTCCGGTGATGGCAAGGGGCATGACATATGCTAATGAGTTATGCTAATGAATTATGCTAATGAGTTCCTCCAGCTCTTTTTCTATGAAATGACCCCTGATCATACCCTTTACTACTGTAGTTAATCCCAAATACCTACTATTGTATTCTCAATCAACAGTACTATTTAGAAGCTGAAAGCATGCTGAAAGAAGGGGGTGGGGGTGGAGGTGGGTGGCGGAATCCATCCTGTTTCACATTCTTTAATCAACCTGATTATGGTCATGCTGGGTGTTAAGGAGTTTTTAATTCACATGAAATGATCTTGAGTATACGGATCCTAGTAAATGCCATTGACTGTAATAGACGTTTCCATTGAATGTCTAACGCTCCCCCGCCCCTGCCCTCTCCACTTCGTTTTTGTTTATTGGGGAGCTTCGCATACACAAAGAAATGTGGGGCTGCCCCCTCCATCAAAGGAACGCTCTAGATTTCTTTGTCTGTGTCATATAACGCAACACGCTCTGGGCTTTGAATTAGTATATCTGGCTGTAATTTTATGTGTGTTCAGTTTTATACACATTGAAGAGTATTTTAGAATGGAAAGGACAATATCCCCTGGTCCTTGAGTGTCAGCAAAAGTGTGATCCATTATTAATTCCAAATCCCTCTCTTCCCCATGCACAGTAGGAGAATTGGGGGGTTTTCGGTGTGGAAACTGGGAGCATGGGGAGCCACGGAGTCTAGATCGCCTTTACATGGTTTAGGCAGCATTGGACAAATGGCCACAGACCTTGCTTGGCTGGCCGGGCTGCTGGGCAGGGGTTAATTTAAGGCACGCATTTCCATCAGCCTTCACAATAGTAGAGCAGCTACCCATTATGTACAGGAGATTCTTGTCTAGGGCAGCAAGAGTGTAGTCTGGTGCATGCAAAAATCTCTATAGCAGTGTTAGCGCTAGTTTTCAGTTTGAAAGCAGCTAAGCCAAGCTAATTAGGACATGATCTAAATGTAATTAGGAGCCCCCGTGGCGCAAAGTGCTAAGCAGCAGTACTGCAGCCCAAGCTCTGCTCACAACCTGAATTCGATCCCGGCAGAAGTCGGGTTTAGGTAGCCGGCTCAAGGTTGACTCAGCCTTCCATCCTTCCGAGGTCGGTAAAATGAGTACCCAGTTTCCAGGGAGTAAAGTGTAGATGACTAGGGATGGCAATGGCAAACCACCCCATAAAAAGTCTGCCAAGAAAACGTCATGATACGACGTCCCCCCAGTAATGACTCGGTGCTTGCACAGGGGACTACCTTTACCTTTCCCTAAATGTAATTAGGATTCACACAATCCTAACTTCATTTGTGAGTTAATTTTATAAATATAGCTTTATCTTCCACCAACTTTATGGTACCAGCCAGTGAAAAACACGCTGTATTGATGACTCTGAAGGACGATGTAGTCAGGGTCTGGGAACGGTTTCCCACATTAAATCATTCTCAGCTTTTGAAATGAGGACTTTGCTGTGATTAAATAGCAACATGCAATCCTTAATTACCATTCCATGCTCTTTCACCAAGCTCTGGTTGGTAATATAGTTCTGTGTCAGCAATTTATTGCAGTGCATAAATTTAGCATACAGCAGTATATTGCATGCATGTGTGTATTTGCCAAATAGACATACACAGCAGAGAGTCCTCAATCCAGTTTCTCACTGGAACCCCCAAGCAGGATCAGAGGTGGCTCAATCTGCCAGTTGCATGTTTCAAAATGCAAGTGTGGACCTGATCCAGGATGGATCATGACATGTACAATCTTGGGAAGCAGAGCGCAGCCTTTTTGAGCCTGCATAGCTGAAGCTTAGTGGTTGGACTGTGAATCAGCACTCTGCTGGTTTGAATCCCACCACTTCCATAAACTCAATAAGTGGCCTTGGGTAAGCGACTCCTCTCTGCCCTAGTTGAATTGTGAAGAAAGTAACACCGAGTTTGTTCACTGATCTGAATGGAGCACTTACCTGTCCAGAAGAGCAGCATATAAGCAAAGTTATTATTTATGTGATACACCTTCTTCCTTGGAGGAAACATGGGATAAAAATGTACAAAATAATACATAAATAGAAGATAGCAATGTATGAGAACATTTACCCTGTATTGTTTTCATGACCTGGGCCGTTTCCACACGGCTCCCCGCTGCTCGTAACAACCTGGAAGATCACGCAAAAAACGCGGAAGATCGCGTTTTCTCGCGCGAGATATTGCGACGCGAGAAAACGCGATCTTCCGCATTTTTTGCGTGATCTTCCGGGTTGTTACGAGCAGCGGGGAGCCGTGTGGAAATGGCCCTGATTTCATAATTCTGCATACTGTATATTGTATGAAGAATCAGCCCTAATATAAAGATAAATAAACAAACACACATGTACTGGGGTGTATTCAACCAGCCAAAAGTGGAGTGCCACTGCAGAAAGGAACTTCCACACCTTCCTGCTCCAACTGCTGCCCACTGTGCCCCCTCCAAATCCAGGGTCATTTCCACACTACTCACCTTCATCTGGAACGCTGCAGATTGTCATGAAAAAAATGCGGAAGATAGCGTCTTCTCATGCGAGTTTTGTGTGACATTGTGCAAAACTTGCACGAGAAGACGCTATCTTCCACGTTTTTTTCACGACGTTCCACAGCATTCCGGATGAAGGTGAGTAGTGTGGAAACAGCCCATCTCTTAGCATTCAGGGGACCCCAGGAATAAGTGGCCAACAGATACTGAACATTATTTTGCTACATTCTTTTTAGCCATTTTATCAACATGCAAGTTAAGTCCAAACCTTTGTAGACATTACACTTTAAAGTATATCAAACTTCCTTCAAATAAAGAGAGCTTAAACCTAATTTGGGGAATATCCAGTCTTGGAAATCTGGAGTTTTATATTATGCAATATCTAACTGAAAGATGTAGTAGGTGACCAATTTTAATCAAATCTGGTTCTTCATTCTTTATCAGCATTTCTTGACTATTGGAAAACACCATTATAATTACTTAGGGAGTCATCCTAAGTAGTTCTACTTGAAAGTAAGCTTGATGTTATTGTGGGGTTTACCATCAGGAAAATGGTTTTGGTAGAAGAAATACCGAAAATTGAAGAATGGATAAGGAAGCTGTTGTATATGGCCAAAATGGACAAATTAACTAGAAACCTGAATGACCAAGATCCAGAAATGTTTTTGGAGGAATGGAAGAAGTTTAAGAAATATTTGGAAAAGAAATGCGATGTTAAAGGACAATTGTGGTCTTTGGAGGGATTTTAACTTTTATATAGAAAGACTTTATTGAAAAGAAAATATATTAAGATCTTTACCATGAGAAAATTGATAGCAATATAAAGTAACAATAATATCTATGGATAAACGGGAGGTTTGAGTGTTGTTGGAAGTCAACAGAGAAAAGGGGGAGGGGAGGGAGGTAGGGTTATATATTTACTCAGAGGGTCAATTTGAACAAGGTTTATGTATTAACCAATGATGTTATATTACCTCATCTAATAAAAATTATTTTTTAAAAAAAGGAAAATGGTTTTGGGATTGCAGCCCTAGACTTTCGTCAGGTCAAGTTCAGATGGGTCTGTCACAGTCCCTGACAGAGTCTTTTCTTCCTTAAACATACATCGTGAGATGATTACCTATGTCAGCCGTAAGCCACTCTTAAGGGTGCAGTATCTCTCTCTTCCAGGTTCGCACAGCCATGGCGTGTGCTCTGGGATACTTGACATATAACCGGACGGCATACCGCCACCTGTTAGTGCAATGCAGAAATAAGCCCAAGCTGTTCAAGAGGCTAATAAATAATCTTAGCAGAGACGCAAAAATCAATAGAGACTTCCTGAAAGAATTCAGAAGACAAAAAAAAGTTGGACTTCCATCTCTCAGGTAGCATCAGTAACTTTGCTTTTTTACGTCAGAGATTTTGGTGGGGTTTTTAGATGGCTGTATGCCTAATTTTGGGAATATTGAAATTCTTGAAGATTTGTATTCAGTAGTAAGCACCCCATGCAAGTTCTGGTGGGGGAAAAAATCTTTTTAGTATGTCTTCAAATGTAGAGCACCGAAACCTAATTTGGGGAATATCAAGTGTTGGAAATCTGGAACTTTGTATTCGGTTATATTGAAGTCTTGACGCCTAATTGAATTTGGGGATTATTTTTTATAATAAACTTGCACCAAAATTTAGGAGAAGGGAGGAATTCTCAATTATTTTCAGTCTTTTAAAATGTCTAGTTTAGGAGAAACGTCTTTGCAAAAGATAATGAAATACGAATGAAGTTTGCTGAAAATCTGTGGAATGCCATTATTAAAATCTTTAAAGCATTCCATAGTGAAAACCAAGTTATGCAAATTGAATTTATTGCCATCACAGTTTGACAATCCAGGGAGAAAGCTAGTTAATTGTAGGGCTCAAAATGTCTTTGTTTACCTACATTCCTAATTTGAATACTGTTCATTTAGTGTGCACAAATATTGATAATTCTCATGGGGTAGTTGTGTTAGTTTGTTGTAGCAAAACAAAAATCCATTGGCACCTTAACATCTAACAACATGAATTCCAGAGTGAGCTTTCATGGAATCTTTTTCTCACAAAAGCTCATAGTGGAATATGCGTTGTTAGACTTTAAGGTGCCTCTTGACTTGTACAAAAATGAAAGTCTAGAGATTTTTAAAAGTGATAGAGCTTCATCATCAACTAAGTCTAAAGATGTATCTTCATGATTTCCCTACCACGAGTCCCCCTTTAACAATTGTCTCAGAGCCAAGCTACAAGTGACGCCGGACACAGGTTGGACACTTGTCAGCTTCCCTCAAGTTTTGATGGGAAATGTAGGCGTCCTGGTTTTACAGCTTGGCTCTCCATTACAGCTGCAAGACATTTCCCATCCAAACTTGAAGGAAGCTGACAAGTGTCCAACCTGTGTCAGGCGTCACTTGTAGCTTGGCTCTCACTGTGCATTTGAGACAAATGCTCCAGGTAGGCATGACTGCTTTCTGACATGCTATTGAGGAGGTGTGTGCAGGGGTGGGTCAGAGTGTGCACATATGCAACTAGGATAAGGAGCAAGAATACCCCAATGTGCTGGCATAAGCAGGACTCCAGTGACACCTTAAAGAGTGTCACCTTAAAGAGAAGCAGAATGTTGTGTGGGATAAAGATCCCTTTGTAAGTGAGGGGCTCGGAAGCCTATACCACAAGAAAAATGTTGAGTGAATCTTTAACACACTGCTGAACTCTTTGTTGTAAAGAACGTACTGGGGGAGAAGCCCTATTAATTCTGATAATTTCAGACCAACAGTAAGCTTTGTTACACCTGTAAGTGTGATAGGCTTACCAGTTGCTTGCCTGTGGCTGCAACTTCCTGCCCCACTTCCCAATTGCCCATGTTTAATCTCTTGAGCAATAAAAAGTGAGAGGAGTGATGCTATGAACAGTGTTTTGTTAATTATGGTATCCAAAGTGCTCTATGAATTTTCCCAATCTCTTTGGTTGTTACCACAGAGATTGGGGAAATTCCTAGAGCACCACAAATGCTGTGTGATGTCACTTCCAGGTGATCATCTGGAAGTAACATTATGGCATCTGTATCATTCCCCCTCCTCAACTTCAACCCCCCAAAGCTCCTGTGGGTTGCAGCCACAGGGATGGTAACCCTAGCACACCTTTCTCTGACCAGCTCACCAATGAAACATTTTTGGCCATTATTACTTTAATAATTAAACGAATAGCCTACAATGTATTTAATAACATTATTTCTAGTCTGTCCTTTATGGTATGTTTTTTATGCTATGTTTTTTACTGTATTTATAGCTCATCTTTCCACAATGCCCAATGTCAAGTAACAAAATTTAAACAGTTAAAAATGTAGTTGAAAATATTGATATTATTGAGATCTAAAATAATCATAGTAAATCCTTTTATAACACACTCTTCCCTCAATGTCTCTAACTATATCCAAGAGTAGGACTTTAGCTCCTGCTGAATAGCCTGTAACACATGCAGAAATGTGAAATGTACCTAGAGTTCCTAGGTCCCTATATCCTTCCAGTGGGAGGGGAACCTGGGACTTACCTGCTCCAAGCTCCTCATGTGCCTGCGAAGTGCACATGTGCACCAGGCTGAGCGTGATGACATCACTTCCAAGAAGTGACATCATCATGCCAGCTACAGGAGTGCTCCTATGCTGGTGTGGGGCTAATTCTGGCCTGTTTGGGGCCAAAATTGGCCCCAGTGAAGTGTGTTAGCATTACCGCAGCTAGTGCGACAATGTCACTTCAGGAAGTGACATCATCATGCCGCACCAAGAGTGTTGCTAGTGCTCGCTTTCCTGAGTTGCCTGCTGGTGGCAAGAAATCTCTCAAGGGTTTGCTACCTCCTGCTGATCACCAGCAATCGGTGGGCAATGGGGCAAACCCCTAAGAGATTGCCTGCCATCAGCAGGCAACTGGGAAGCCTAAATGTACCACTGTTTGGAATACCGTAGTTTAAAGCTCCTTTCTAGGATCAGGTGGTCATTTGCCTAGTAGGGACCCTCTTTTGATCCTGTGGACACTTTTGGAAAGTTGAGAAAGGATAGTAGTCTCCACAACAAAATGCCTACCATCAGAAGCAAAATTAGTCACAAAATGGGCATTAGGGTGGGAGAATTACAAAATGTTCAGAGGTTCTAAGCCAAGCATCTTTCTACTTCTATTTCTATAGCTATTTCTAAATGAGCATCCTGCAGACTCAAAGGTGATGCACTCTAGGGTCTTCTGAAGCTCCTGCTGCTCTAGGTTATGGGGGGGGGGATCCCTAGCAACAACGTGACATCTCTGGTGGCACTCTAGCATTCAGCCAAAACTCTGTGGTTTAACCATAGAGTTTTAGTCAAATTGTAGAATGTTTCTGGCAATGTGATGGTGTCGCTTTCAGTCATGCCAGTTTGGTGTAGAGGTTAAGAGTGGCAGGACTCCAATCTGGGGAACCGGGTTTGAGTCCCCACTCTTCCACTTGAAGCCAGCTGGGTGACCTCGGGTCAGTCACAGCTCTTCCAGAACTCTCTCAGACCCACCCACCTCACAGGGTGTTTGCTGTTGTGGGGATAATAATGACATACTTTGTAAACCGCTCTGAGTGATTGTTAAGTTGTCCTGAATATATAAATCAAATGTATATATATATACATTTATAAATCAAATGTTATTGAATGTTGTGTTTTCAGCGTACTACTGACACTGTCAATTACCCCTCATCCCCCCATTTTTCTCCCACTGCCCATCTGGCAACCCTGTCCTGCTCTAATGAGATGGAGGAAAGCCAGGGTTAGCTCATAGCTTTGGAGTAGAGGTGTTTGAGGAAAGAAAGTAGTGGGTGGCAAGAAACCCATCACCAGGCATCGTGGCATTCATGGAAGCCTCTCTGGGCTAGGTTTTATATGTGGGGATGGAAAACTTCCAAAAAGTTAATAATTTAGGATTATGAGAAAATGTTCAACAGGACAAACAGACCCAAAAGTGATAATAGACAGAAGCTGGGTGTAGATGTCTCCGAAAAATCCACTTGTTCATAACTGGCATGAACCTGATTAATCGACAGAACATGCACTCTTTTGTTCCCTCTTCCCCTCACATGGCATACCAGGACTGACAGCCAGAGGTCTGATTAACTGTGAGGAGAAGTTGTACTTTCAAAATGAGAGCTGTTTGCCTACTAAGTGCCAGACTAGGTCTGCAGTCTGATTTGAGGCTCTCTCCTTCTCTCTCATCCTTTTGCTCATTCACCCATCCACAAGTAGATTAAAGTGAGGATTAAAGGAAGACAGCAAGCTCGCCCTGTGGCATGTCTTGAGAACATCTTCCTTATTCCCAAAGGACAGTTGTGGGCAGTGAAAGCCAATGGGCTACATATTTCCCCCGTTAGCTCAGCTCCACCTCTATTGTCCTGTACATAATAACAGATTAATCAAACGCTTGATCTTGAGTGTTAAGTAAACATAACAGATTATTTCTTGCTTGCAAGAGACTCCCCCTCTGATGACTCACCACCTTAAGGACAGTTCTTACACTCCCACTCTTCCAAAGAATAAGGTGTGATATCTTTCTCAACATGGCAGGATTATCGTTATGTACTTGCCTTAATAGCAGGGTGGAGAGTGCAGCTATGCCTATGGACCCACTCCATTTGTTTAGATGTGTGGCAAAGGCTATTGGCATCCCGTTGGCCACTGAGATGAAAACATCTATTTTTTCTGACTAGTGGCTCTGGAACCCCCATCTACAGAAGGCTCACCTTTGCAGTCTTGTGAGGTTTTTTTTTTAGCCAAGCATGCCACAAACTTATTTTATTTACTCCATTTATACTCCCCTTTTCTCCCTAACGGGGACCCAAAGTGGCTGACATTGTTCTCCATATTATCCTCATAACAACCCACTGGTTAGGTCGAGTGTGTGACTGGCCCAAGGTCACCCAGCGAGCTTCCATGACAGAGTGAGGAATTCAAATCCTGGATCTCCCAGTGGCCAGTCCAACTCTCTAACTACTACACCACATTGCTTGTTTCTCTGTGTTGTAATCCTTCTAGGTTTTATAGTTATTTTTATTAACTCTTTCTGAGCTTCTGTAGACGACTTTATGAAGGGGAGATAGGACAGATGTTTTATAGAACAAGGGAACTAAAAATATTGGGAAATGGTACACATTTTAGTTTATGGTAGCATTTCAGGGGATACTAACTGGTAGGACATTCAGCCTTCTCACTTGTCCCTCAGTGAGCATTAAGGCTGGGTCAATGAAAAATAGTCATCTGTTACAGCAAAAACAACACTGAATCTTGTCACATCTTAAAGACTCTGACAAAAACTTTAGAAAATAATAGCCTATGTCAGGGATCCCCACCCTTTTTCAGCCAGTAGGCACCTTTGGAATTCTGACACAGGGTGGTGGGTACAGCACAAAATGGCTGCCACAGGAGGTGGACTCAGTCACAAAATGGCTGCTGCAGCTTCAGTCACATAATGTTCTTTTACTTTGGTGGCAGCTGCAGTCAAAGCTATGTTTTTAAAAATCTGCACAGCCAATCCGATCTCCAATGGCCAATCAGAAGCCATGCTTGGCAAAAACCACACCAGGCCCTGCCAACTTTCTAAAAACACTTGGTGGGCACCAGGAAAGATGTTGACAACCACCATGGTGCCCACAGGCACCACACTGGAGGCCCCAGCCTACATTATGAGGTGTATGAAGAGGTACACTGAAGATGAATGCCAAACTTAGGAAACAAAAGGTGCTACTCTGATTTTGCATTTAATGTTCAAATTAAGAAATACAATATTTACCAGAATCCTGAAATGGCTTTCTTCTTGAGTAGGCCCGTGGACTTCAGCAGAAATATCCTAGAGCACTGCTTCTTAAGTGTTTTTGGGATTATGATCCAAATTCTGAATGTTTGCTTTGAATTTTCAGTTTGGAGATCAATGGAGGACCACCTGCGGTTCCTGTATACATACGAGGTAAATTATGTCCTCATGACCTCCTTAGACACCTCTAAATTAGTGCCGTCCTGCTAGCTGCTCAACTGCATAGGATGCAGCGCTGATACCAAATGCTAATAATGGGCTAATATGAAATGCTAAGAAAGGGGAATGTCAAAGGACGTTAAGCATGCTTCCGTCTCACTGGCTCCACTGGCCTGCGCATCTGTCTCTGAAAACATCAACCATCTGATCAAAAAGTGAACAAGGGATCATTTACTGGGGGCACATCTCTGGGCTTTCACACAGATGTGCGGGTGGCCAATGTTCCTATCCCATGGCAGTCCTTCCTGGAGTTCTGGTCTAGACAGCTCCTGACCTTAATGGGAGCTGGCACTGGAGGCACTGGGGGTGGGGGGAAAGTTCACACTCCCAGACTGTGCTGCCTCAGAGGAACAGAAGTCAGTGAATTTTCTGTACAATAAAGTATTTGTCCTATGGATTTCAGCAACTTAACTTGCTATAAATGAGACGCAGTCTGTTAATAATTCCTTTGTCTTAACTGTCTTTTTGAGAAGCAGTGTTTGTAGACTTCATCCAAAATTTAAACTTTCACTGCCGACATTACATTTACTCATACTAGGAGTATGAGTCTCTCTACACGAGACATCTGATAGTGAAGAACACGTGTTAGCTGGGAAGGGTAGTTTAAAAAGACAGAGCCAGCGGCGGGGCAGAGGCTTTGCTATACACTGGAGCTGTGTGAAGGGGCTGTGAAATGCCAGAAGGGAAACTTCAGCCCATTATAACCTCTCCAGGTCCAAGCCCGGCTCTAGAAAGCAGCTCGAGCCCATTTCCATTCCTTGCTGCCCTCTGGTTGCAATCCCACACAGTTTTAGACTGGTGAGGTGAAATTGACAGAGCCTTCCAAGAGGTGAAGATGAAATTAACAAACCCTCTGAGGGGCGCTCTCTGCTGGCTCTGTCTTTTAAAACTACGCTTCCCAACTAGCATTGCTTCTCCCTACACTTGACGAACACATACCGAGGTGTCTCGTGTACAGCATGCTCCACAGAATGCATAAAATTATGAGGTCTGCCTAGGATGGCATTGACCATTTTCTTTCATCTTGATTTTATGTACATATGAATAAATGTTGAATGTTGTCACTATGGATATAATCCATGATAGAAATAATCTTGTTCTCTGGGGGCCAAGCTACAAGTGACGAATGACACTTGAACAGCAAGTGTATTTCTCCCTGTTCACTTGCCCTCCACTCAATCCACTTGCTGTTCAAGTGTCATTTGTCACTTGTAGCTTGGACCTGAGCCCAAAGTGACATTAGATTTATTTTGCTCAGACAGCAGCCCAGCACACCATGTGCTTATGAAACGTACAGGTCTCTAGAAAGCAGTTTGTGATAGGGCACAGGAGCCAGCTGTCCAAAGAAAAACATTCTGTGAGTTAGCAAACTCCCTTTATGTCAGCCTTAGTGAAATGTAGCTACAGATTTTAGACACCGGCATCTGTTATGTCACACAACTCTCTGAAATGATCTGCTTAATGATGCTTAACCCCCGATTTTTCATTTTGCAGATAAATCACGGAGTGACGATGTCAAAAGGTACAAATCCAAGTTTCGTCCAAAGGATTCCCTCTTTTTAGTACCCACAACCACTCACCTTGTGGGAAGATTCAGAACTCCAGAGAAACCCCGTATTCCAGCCTCAGGACATTATCCAGCTCCACATACCACAACGTCAGACCTCATTGAAGTCATAAGACCCAGAATTGTTAACGTCTGTAGCCTCCGGAGTAGCACATCAGGAAAGAAATCTTAAGTGCAGCATATCAGTAGTTCCTATCCTTAAGATACAGTTTAATTAGGAGGGAAATTACTACTCTGTCTGTAACATATTTGTGTAAAGATGGAAGGGGAGTATCTGTCTATTATTAAAGTCAGAATTCACTGCAATTGTAAAAAATAAACGCACTGATAATGCATTTATACATTCGTGTCTGAAAATCAACTTATATGCAGCGAGTTTTTTTAAAAAAATTCATAGCACACAGTCTTGCCTACAGAAAGAGAAGGGAGTGTTCATCAGCACTGTATTTGATAGTAAAATGACTGGATTCTGTGAGGATGAAGACAAGTGCAAAAACCGGCTGACCAGAGATGATGGGTCTCTGTTTACGTGGGAGAATCCTTGAGTACGCAGAAGAATAGGATTTTAGATGTTCCGCAAAAGAATTTTTTAAAAAAAACTTTACATGGACCTCATGAGAACTAAAAATGCTCCAGAAAGGACAGAACCTGATAGGTAAGAGAGAAAGGAGACAAGAGGCAAGCTGCCCTTTCAAGCCACCGAGAAGTAAAGAATGCTTGAAAGGGAGCTTTCGGGAAAGGGGTGATGTGGAATTTCCAAATGGTTTCCCTTTCCTGGGGATTCCTTGCAGATTCCCAGACTGTCCGTCTCAAAACTGAAATATTTTAAACTATTTAGTCACTTTTATGCTAACTTTATCATAGGTGCTAATGTAGTAAGAGGTGTGAAGTTATAGTACTCTAGAAAATACCTGCATGTTAGATTATTATCAGCTGTTACAAACTGTGAAAATATTCCAACTGAGAATACCCAAATGAACATTATATGCACAGTTAATATTTGGGAAAACCTTGAAGATGGTTCCCCCTCAATATAGACCTTTGTGCACCAGTTAAAGGCTTTTTAAAATTTCAGAAACCTTTTTTAAACTGAACTCCTGCCTGGGCAAATATTGTGCGCCATCCCACTTCAGCTAACCATGGAAGCAGCTGGGGTCAGTAGAATGAAAGTTTGATCCATGAACGTTTCTAGGACTAGATCCCAGATAGATGACCATACTGAAGGCAAAATAAGAGGCACCCCTGATGTTTCACAGTCAACAACCAAACTGCAGTCAGGTATATAAAGGACTGGAACCGGAAATGGAATGATTGGATAAGCCACTAATAATGCCTCAAGGTCCCGGCAGAAGTTGAGAATAGTGGCTGTGGTGTAAATAGGCTTGTTTGAGGAATTGAATAGCAAAGTAACAAACAATGAAGCCAGCAGTTCAGAAAAATAGGAAGGAGGCAATAGAGGAGTGGATTGTGAAGATGGTGGAGTTAGCCAAGCTGGCTAAACTTACAGCTTTGATCAGAGAGAAGACATTGTCCACATTCAGGGCTTTTTTTCAGCAGGAACGCGGTGGAACGGCGTTCTGGAACCTCTTGAAAATGGTCACATGGCCGTGGTCCCGCCCCTTGATCTCCAGACAGAGGGGAGTTGAGATTGCCAGGGGGTGGGGGCACCAGCCATGTGACCATTTTCTCCGAGGGCAACCCACTGACTTCCACCACCTCTTTTCCCAGAAAAAAAGCCCTGTCCACATTTATAGCGAACTGGAAACCCCTTATTGACTTTGTGCATGAAACTGATTTGTGGTTTCGAAGTGTAAGGGAAGGGGGAGGGGGGAAAGGACTATGGAAAAATTAGAAGCTTTATGCTGATAACAAGAGTACAAGTGTGAACTTTGGAATTAGGCCAGTATCTGTCATAGAGAAAATCGAAAGTGTTTCCTATATATTTCTTTTCCTTTTTTCTTTTACATTCATCTTTTTCTTTCTTTATATTTTTAATCTATTTTTTAAATCGTATGCTTTTTTAAAAATCGTCAATAAAATTTGTTTAAAAAAAAAATAGGAAGGAAGTGTGTATGCAAGGGAAGGATCGCCTGGGAAAAGTTGGTTAATTTACCACTTATTCTTGATAAAATGGTTCATAGAGCACAACGGCTTGTTGGACTTACTCAGGCTGAGCCCAATTCAAACACGCACAATTCAAAAGGTTCACAAAATAAAAGTTGTTTGTTAGTACTCTGGGAGCCCTAGAGAAGCGTTATCCTCTGGAGAGACTATACACAACTTGCAGTATCCACAGGGTGACTTGCAACAGCAAGAACATTGAGAAAACAAAATCTGAATATCCAGCCAGTCGTTCCTCCCAGTGATTGTCAACACCCCTTCTCATTAGTACTCTGCAAGCTCATCCGCTTAGATGTCCAGCCAAATCCCCTTGCTATCCACCCACCATTTTTTAGATAAGAAGTCACAGTGAATTAGTAATTTTTTTTAAATGCAAGATTTCCCAACCATTCCTCCTACCTTGTTCTCCAACCAAGGTCATGCAACCCATCTAATTAAATTGGTTGGACAATTATTTTGTTTCATGTTTCTAGGGGTAGCTTCCAGTCAATGGGCTGGATCCAAAGACCAATCTACTGAGGGTAAACACCCTAGGAACCCAATAATTCTTCAATTATTATATCAAACAATATTTAGTTATTGGTATAATGCTCACCATGTGAATACAATAAGTATACAAAAGTTCATTCAATGATACAAAATTCATGCAATACATAGGCCTGCTGTGAATTAGCATTGATTGGAAATGGAAAGTATCAATCTGGAAAGTGTGATTTGGACTGTTACGTGTATAGAGGAGGCCAAGATGAAGGGAAACCGAAACGAGCAACTTTAAGCTGGCGGTCTTGTTGCCACCTACCTGGAGATCCAGAGGGATCCTTTCAGGCTCTTCGGAATTGGCCGTTCTTGAATATTGGTTGTTGGTTCTTACAATAATTTTGAACTTACCATCCTGTTGCCTTTGCTACACATACGGACTTTGTGGGCAGGACGAATATTTATTCCAAGAATTACCATCCCACCAGTGATTCATACAGGAGAGGATTTGGCTATATAAAGGAACTGCCATTGGCTATTTGCAGCAACTTTGGGACATGTGTGTATTTATATATATGTATTGTATGAATTTTGTATTATTGAATGAATTTTTGTATACTTCTTGTATTCACATGGTGAGCATTATACCAATAACTAAATATTGTTTGATATAATAATTGAAGAATTATTGGGTTCCTAGGGTGTTTACCCTCAGTAGATTGGTCTTTTTGGGACCCCTCTTGTTTGGTGTTGTTTGCTGGATCCAAAGACGACAGCAGGATTCTTCCATTCCCAAAAGGTCAACTTCGGATCCATTCCCACAGCTTGGATCCAACGCACTATTTCCTATATGCATCCTACCTAATATCTCACCCTGTATTTTACTTCCATGCAAATTCTTTCAATTAGCCTCTTTGGAAAATACCAGGGCTTTTTTATTTATTGGATAGGAGTACATGAAAAGTGTAGAACAGTGATATTTAGTGGCTCTGGAGCCACCCGTGGTTCTTCTGAGTACCATTCCCCAATTTGGCATCTTCCTCACGTTTGAGGAAGCCTGGTGGAGCTTGTGGATAGCAGGTGGTTCCCACCTTGAAGCAGGCGCCATCAAAAGAATGAACAGCTGTGAGACTCCCTCATGGGCAGGCCTCATGCCAGGGATGGTAAATGTGGCTCTTTCGGTCAATAGTAATTGCGAAAGTGGCTCTCCACAACCCATGGAGATAGATCGAGATGGATAGCCGTATTAGTCTGTCTGCAGAAGTGAGGTGTGACTCACAAAAGCTCATACCCTACCACAAATTTTGTTAATCTTATAGGTGCTACTGGACTCTTGCTCTTTTCTACTACAACCCATGGAGTGAGTATCATTGGTGTAGAACTATCTTCATTATCAGGGCTTTTTTTCAGCGGGAACGCGGTGGAATAACGTTCTGGCACCTTTTGAAAATGGTCACATGGCTGGTGGCCCCCCACCCCCTGATCTCCAGACAGAGGGGAGTTTAGATTGCCTCAGCAGTGCGGAGGGCAATCTAAATTCCCCCCTGTCTGGAGATCAGGGGGTGGGGCCACCGGCCATGTGACCATTTTTACCGAGGGCGATTGAAACTTTTAAAAACTCCCCCCTTGTTCCAACTGACCCAAAGTGACATCATTGTGCGGTCCTGAGTTCCACCACTGAGTTCCACCATCTCTTTTCCCAGAAAAAAAGCCCTGCTCATTACATATACTTACTAGAAATGTCTGTGCTGACTTCAATTCCTTGTCAATTCTGATATCTAATTTTTCTCCTAGCATCCATTCATATCTCAGCAATGGCATAATATATTACAGCAGTCTCATTCATCCACCTTTAATCCCAGGCTGCAATAGGGATGCAGAGATCTTTTCTCTCTCTAGGGTGACAGGATGAAAAGGACGGAAGTATTCTTGCAATTCAAGAAGTTGTGCAGGAGACAATTTCACGTTGCACCTGATGAAATCACCTCTGCTATATAACTTATATAACTAGACGGGCATCTTTTACATTCTGTCCTTTTTTTAAAAAAAGCTAAACAAACAAAAAAAGAAAAGGGTGGTTTCAGAAGCTTTGTAAGGTCTAGGCTTCATAAATCATGCTGCTCACAATACCTGTAACTACTAGTAACATATTTGAATATGTAAGTATAACGGCAACCATTATGGAATCCTCCTCCGCAAAGAGATACTGCCCTGCTTGATGGCAACAGCATTCCCTTTTCACAAATATTCAAAACCAATCAAATATCAGCCCGGAAAATCCACAACAACCATCAACAATCAAATGTCAGACTGTCAGAATTAGTTTTGGCACTCGGATGGCAGCTCTTTCGACTTGCTCTGAGATATCAGTTCCAAGAGGAGCTCTGAAATGAAAGTTTAAAAAAACTCACTTTTCAATTTTATTGAACAAGATTCTAATCAATTAAGTCGTGAAGGCTTCGCTCCAGCAGGCTACACACAGGCAATGAGGGATAGATGGACTAACCCAGTTCTTTATTTCTATCATTCTTTTATCTTCCCTCCTATGTGTTGTACTGAAAACAAAGGTTTGGGTCCAGAGATATGTGAAAGGAAAAAACACACTGTGCTTCTGCTCTTTTGCAAACATGAGCGCAAAGGCTACAGCCTCACAATGCACTTTAATATACTTTATAACAAAAAATCAATGCGGATATGGAACAACGGAATATGTAATAAGATGGTTCACGTTGTTTCACTTAATTTAGTTTTGAAATTGTATTGGAAGAAATACTTTGCCCTAAATCTTGCACCCATGGAAAAGTGTCATGTGTGCACACACCCATGCCATTTGTATTCACTGTAGAACTGTACTGATCTCTCTGTTCTAATGTATTGGTTGCACATGGTTGTGCTTTGTACTGTAGCCGCCTATTCAGGCCATTCTTGCCTGCCTGAAAACCAAAGTTTTCACAGAACAAGTAACCAGCCTGTTATCTCTGAAAGTGTGCTGCGCTGACCTTGCAGCTGGAATCAGAAATGTAACCATTTCTCAGGGGAGAGAGAGAGACTTTGACTGCTTTGTAATCTTCTACTCAGGGCTTTTTTTCTGGGAAAAGAGGTGGTGGAACTCAGGGGGTTGCCCTTGGAGAAAATGGTCACATGGCTGGTGGCCCCGCCCCCTGATCTCCAGACAGAGGGGAGTTTAGACTGCCCTCCATGCCGCTGAGCAGCGCGGAGGGCAATCTAAACTCCCCTCTGTCTGGAGATCAGGGGGTGGGGCCACCACCCATGTGACCATTTTCAAGAGGTTCCAGAACTCCGTTCCACCGCGTTCCCCCTGAAAAAAGCCCTGCTTCTACTGTCTCTATCCAGACTAAGCTATTGTGTTCTCATGCAACTTCTAAGGTTTTCGCGCCTAAATGCAAACTGCTCAAGGGAGAGGGGGAAAAGATGCTCCCTATATCAATAGTGCCTTTGCCTGTATAATCGTTCTTGCCAACTTTCCCATCTGTGGATGTACCCATGAACGTAATGGATCTCTAAATAAAAGCCTTTCAACCAAGACCCTGGAGTGCTTGCTGTGAGGGGCTTGGGGGTCTATCTGCCATGGACTGCCGTCCCTTGAGCTGACAAAAAGATAGTGGGGATATAGGGTATAATCCTAAGAACACTTCCCTGGGAGTAAGCCCTATTGAACCATGTGGGAATTACTTCTGAGTAAACCTGATTAGGCTTGCTCCTATAACTGAGGAGTGATTTTGGCATTTCCATTGATCCATGACATACAAACTAGTATAGCTATTGTATTTGCAAAGCAGAGACAGTACAATATTATTATTATTATTATTTATGATTTATACTTCCTTCTGTTGTTTTTTATGATTTTTTGGCATTGCTTTGAATTTATATGGTGACATATAAATAATCTAAGTAAATACATAGTATCATTATACTGTCTGTATAATGATACACTAATTTCAAGAAGTTGAATTTTAACGGCTGGAAATTAAGAGCCTTCTCTTTTCGCAGCTGTCCCCTGTGACCACTGAAAAGTCCATGCTAAGGGTTGGGGCCTCCTCAGACAGGACGTGGAATCTGATGAAATATCTTGCCTCCTTTTTCTGTTACTAGAGGAAATTTTGTTCTGCAGAACTTGCTGTGCTAGTAGAAGAAGAAGTGGTTTCCTCCATTTCCTTTTCCTTACTATACCCCCCCTCCCCACATTGTAACAACAACAACAACATTCGATTTATATACCGCCCTTCAGGACAACTTAATGCCCACTCAGAGAAGTTTACAAAGTATGTTATTATTATCCCCACAACAAAACACCCTGTGAGGTGGGTGGGGCTGAGAGAGCTCTGGAAGAGCTGTGAGTAACCCAAGGTCACCCAGCTGGCTTCAAGTAGAGGAGTGGGGAATCAAACCCGGCTCTCCAGATTAGAGTCCTGCGCTCTTAACCACTACACCACAAGGGCTCTGAGCAAAATGGGCAGGGATCCACAAATTCTGTGCTGGTATGTCCCTGTTTTTTGGACTTTCCTCTAACTCTGAGCACCAAAAAGATGACAAAATAGAGTATGTAAAATTTATGGGGGGGAAACAGGCAGTTACACTACTTACTTTGGTTCATATTTTATGCCTTCTATGCTATGGAGCACACCCAATCCTGCACGCAGCCTTTCAATGCCATTCCTAAAGAAAAGATATTTGTGCGAATGAATAAATGAATAATGTCATAAATACAATAAGGAGGTTTTTTAAATTTGTTTTCAATTTTTCTGGAAATGAGCTCAATACAATATTGTTAATCTAACTTTACAATGAGCCTCCAACCACACTGTAATGATTTTAAGTAAATGTGTGTATGCATCTTTAAATGCTTGGTACGGTATAAATGAAGAGTGGGGGTGAAAGAGAGAGATGAGTGAGTGATATGATTGGTTGATGACTGAAAGTGTGGGCGGAGTGAAGGCAGTTTTAGACTGAGGGCCAAGCTACAAGTGACGAATGACACAGGTTGGACACTTGTCGGCTTCCCTCACGTTTTGATGGGAAATGTAGGCCTCCTGGTCTTGCAGCTTGGCTCTCTGACTGCTGTCCAATGGACTTTTCAACTGTCACTTGTCCAACATTCTGCCCAGCTGCCTACATTTCCCATCAAAACTTGAGGGAGGCTGACAAGTGTCCAACCTGTGTCATTTGTCACTTGTAGTTTGGCCCTGAGAGTGGAGAAAAAAGATTCAGTTAGGGCAAGAAAGGCAAGCTGTGTGCAGCCTTAGCATGTTTAAGCATTTCTGAGAAAATATTAAGTCTGGTTTTAGCAGGCAAGCTGTTTGCAGCCTGAGTATTTTTAAGCAGTTCTGAGAGAAATATCGAGTCAGGAGAAAGCAGGCAAGCTGTATGCAGCCTGAGCTTGTGTATGTTGTCTGAGAGAAATATAACCTGTGTTATATTTCTGAACTGTGTGTTTGTGAAAGGACACTCAGTCAGAGAAAGGCAGGTAAACTGTGTGTGTGCCTGAGAAAAGGTCTATGTGACTGGTTTTAAGTAAAGTAACTTTAAGAATTGAGAACTACTCTTTTGAAACCAAGTTTTAGAAATAATATGGAACCGATAGGCTTCTTAATAAAAATAAAAGTTTACTTTGGTTTTTTTTATATCCCAGAGTATCTATCATTCCTATATCCCATTCCTTTCCTCAGGGCCACATAGTACCACGAAAAGCCTGACCCTTGGGCACGTTACTAAAAGGAGAAATTTAAGTTATTCTGGAATTTAATTCCTAGTGGCAGCAATCCGCCGAGAGGGGCAAGAATAAAAGGCTTAAAGACCAAATCTACTCAAGAGGTAGAAAGGGTCGTAACACACACTCTTTAGGGTTTTCAGGAAGAGATTCTTCTAGCTCTTCTACTTAACATTCCTTAAAAGGAGACAATGGTTTGAATGTGAAGCCTCTTCCAAACGTTTATATCAGAGATGATGAGCTGCCTAGATGTATATTATTCCCTTGTAGAAAACTCACTCAAAATATACTCCATCTCATGTGAAAAATGCACATGTCTACTCGTGGTGGGTTCCCACAGCAAGAACACACAATAAAATATAGACGCTTCACACATGAAGGTGTATGTGCAGAGTGCATACAATTTCCTATGCCATAAACTATGTTGCTATCCCATGTTGCATCATAATTGTGTAAATCAATCCAAACTAAAAAAGAATCGTTGCTTACCATGCAATCATGACACCATTGTCAGTGCAGAGCCTGGGAGGTGGGCACAATAAAGAGAAGCCAGTGGCGTCCGTTACAATCTGCAGAGTTCTACGGATATACTGGTTACTTGCAACACCCCCGGATGCCACCTGAAACCAGTTTTGGAAGTCAAAGGAAATATATTGTCAGCTGAGGAGTGGCATTTTGCTACTTCAAAATAATATGGCGAAGAAAGTTAATATAGGATCGACATCCCTTGATCATGATTTCAAAATCAATCAGTGCTCACCATGACAAATTGAACAGATTCAGATTATTTTTTATGCAATAAGGTAAGGTAAATAAATAGAAACTCTTCTGCCAGTGCAACCCTATGCAGACTAGGACATTTTTGCTCACAGCAAAACAGATGCTCCTGCTCTGACGACTTTAAATTCCACAACTTTTATCTTTTATAAAGTGACATTAACAGTTTTGTTCTACCTAGAGAAATTCTGCTTTGCCTACCTTTGAAATTCTATCTTGAAATTTAAATGGATATGGTATCTATTTTTCTATTTTCGCGAGGATTGCTTCTATCAATGTATATCGTTAAAAAGTAATCAGATTTTATTGAAGGGTAGCCTGTCTCCAAATGCCATTTATTCTTCCAGAATTGCAATTCTTACTATTTATAGGTAATCCCTCTTTGAGTTAAAAAGCTCAAATTCAACTTGTAAAGTTCAAAGCTTTATAATGCAACACTGTTGTTGATTATAGTCGATGGCTGTACTAAAACGGCCATTTCATAACCATATCAGACTGGTGGGTGGGAAACAGATTGTATGGCTTGAATAATTCAAAAGGTGCAAAATCTGGATGGCTGAGGAGCATGACAGGGCCTAGAAGATTGAGACTCTTTAGTCAAAAGCAGCATGAAACATTTTCCTTTATACTGTGGTTTGACAGCTCTTTATGCTTTGGTTTGACAGCTCTAATGTGGTATTTAGGAAAAAAAAACATCTTAATATGGTTTTTAGAAAAAGAGGTTTTTTTAAAGGAACAATCAAGGCTGAATTAATGACTAATTATAACTCCCAGTTATCAATGGTTTAGGTTTTTGTTTTTTCAATTTTCTTCCCATATTATGGCTAGGAAATTTAAATTCTCAGAAGTTTCTTCTGAACGTTATTCTGGATAACATTTGTGATTTTAATTCCTTATTATGAGATAGTTTATTTCCCTCTTAATTTCTTAGGCAGAGTTGAGATAACTTGCTTAGAGGTTCTCCCCTGCGGTAGGAATGACACACAGTCAGCAAGGTACCATTATCTGTCTCACTACTAATCAACTAATGAGAGAGGATTCTTTATTTTGTTGAAAAATAGTTTCTCTTTCTGAAAGCAACCACTTATAAGACATGATTTTACTCAAATATGAGTTGTTTGTAACTCTGATGAGGGATATGCAAAATGTTCAGGGAAAGTATACAAAGGTTGATCCGGAGGATAACACCTCCTGTGATGTCCTGACTTAGCTTGCTTTCCAGTGTATTGTCGAAGGCTTTCACGGCCGGAGAACAATGGTTGTTGGGGGTTTTCCGGGCTGTATTGCCGTGGTCTTGGCATTGTAGTTCCTGACGTTTCACCAGCAGCTGTGGCTGGCATCTTCAGAGGTGTAGCACCAAAAGACAGAGGTGCTACACCTCTGAAGTGTAGCAGAGGTGTAGCACCTCTGTCTTTTGGTGCTACACCTCTGAAGATGCCAGCCACAGCTGCTGGCGAAACGTCAGGAACTACAATGCCAAGACCACGGCAATACAGCCCGGAAAACCCCCAACAACCATTGCTTTCCAGTGTCGGTCAGAGCATTTGATTAATGCCTACATGTGTAGATCTGGCATACACAGGCTCAGATGATACAGTCTCCCCCACCCATCTGCTGCCAGTTTTGAAGAGTAAGTTTCCTACACCTATCGGTCTTTACGGGTGTTGGCAGTACTAAATGTTATAAACAACATGTGAAGACAAGGCAGGCCTGGGGACAGAGGATATAAGTGCACTCTGGATACACCCACAGAACACTGGGTTGGATCCAGTGCCAAATTTCTTGCGGGAACAGAAATACAAGAAAAAAAGATGTGATAGCTACTTCGGCTAAGTCAAGCTTATTGTATTCCCACCTGTGTTTCTGTTTGCATAACATGTTGTACAACCTATTTCTGGGTACTGCAATAAATAGGGAACGAAGCGCTGGCTGCAAGTGGAATAGCACTGCGTCTGTTTGTGCATCGCTGGATCCAAGCCACTGACTTTGCATGCACAGCTTCGGACTTTTGAACTTAAGCGTATTTTATTTCCTTTGCATTATTTAGTAAAGAACGATACTAGCTAGGATCAAGATGTATAAGTCACCAAATCCTGAAACTAAATGTACAAATAATTAAAAAGAAAAGCAAATGGCTTCTAATTATACAGTTGGAATTTGGGGTAAAGTACAGTGCAGAAAATACACGGGACGTGATCGCACACTTACTAGAGTTGCATCACTTTGAGGTATGATGCCATTTCGTACGCAGAAGAGAATTGCCCGGTGTGTTCGCTTGGCAATGTGAACTGCGAGAGTGTGCTGAATTGCTGCAGCAAGGTCGGAGGCGCAGGACAGCAGCTGCCCTTGCGGAAGGCCTGCAGAAATTAGGATCAAAATGGATTTTCCAATTCTGTGAGCAGATCAACCTGTGCAATCTGTATTAATCCCGTTTCGGAAAATACCTTCTTCCCTTTCTTTTTGTGTAATCCTTCTAGTGACATTGGTCTGAAGTCCAGCAAAGGAAAAGTTGCAATTCAAGTGTCGTTCCAGGGGAACTTTGAATTCATAGCCCAGCTTATTTCCTTGCTGGGCCAAGGTTTCTATTGCTTTTCCTCCACTCGCACCAGAACACGGTGGGTGCTTTTGTAAAGAAAGTCTTCTGGCTAACTAAAAAAGAGACCAAGAGAGAATCAGAAATTAAAGACATCCAAAGATTCTACAAAGGCACAGGAACAATCTACCAGGAAACCAGCAGCCTTACAATTCAGGGCTTCTCTCAGGGCTCATTTTGAGGGGGAACGTGCAGGAACGCAGTTCCGGTAGTTCTCCAAAGAGGTCACATGTCAGGTGGCCCCGCTCACCTGATTTTTGGCCATTTTGGGCCTGTTTTGGCCTGGATTTGGCCCAAAATGTCCAGGATTGGGCCTAAAACAGCCAGGATTGGTCCCAAAACAGCCAGGATCCGGCCTCTGACGGGTGGTGGTGGTGGTGGATCACTCTCTCGCTTAGCAGCGGCCCGATCCTGACCATTTTGGGCCCCTTTTTGGCCATTTTCAACCCCTTTTTGCCACTTTGGGCCCAATTTCGGCCCTGAATGGCCAGGATTGGGTCCAAAACAGCCAGGATAGGTGATGTCAGGGTGTGTGGCATATGCAAATCAGTTATGCTAATGACACACTTCTGGTGATGGCAAGAGGCGTGGCATATGCTAATGAGTTGTGCTAATGAGTTCCTGCAGCTCTTTTTCTACGAAATGACCCCTGGCTTCTCTGATGAGGCTTTGTTGGAATGGCAAAATATCCCTGTAGCATAACATAAGGGATGCGCTTGACTCAAGTGTTTGTAGTGTAGGAAATCAGAAAACCAAGATCCTTTCATCAATTCATCCGGCTGCATAGCAGCCCCCCTCCCAGAAGTTGCCGTCTCGACTGGCTGTGATGTGCGAGTCAATACAGCAAGCAGGTCGGCGGAACCAACAGTGGGGTAGAAAAGAGCAAGGCCGTTTCCACATGGCTTACCTGAAGCCGCGCCATGCCGCAACGCTGCGGATCGTGCCGGGGAAAACGCGAAATATCGTGTTTTCTCGCGCAAATTTTGCGCGATGTCGCGCAAAACTCGCGCGAGAAAATGCGTTATTTCGCATTTTCCCCAGCACGATCCGCAACGTTGCGGCATGGCGCGGCTTCAGGTAAGCCATGTGGAAACGGCCCAAGAGTCCAGTAGCACCTATAAGACTAACACATTTTGCGGTAGGGGACAAGCTTTCGTGAACCACAGCTCACTTCTTCAGATAAAGCTAGAAACTACGGAGGTTTCTTTTACTTTGCTGCCATTCTCTGTCATGGCAGGATGCTGACCAGGTCATAAAGACCCACGCAATTGCACCGACCCACTTGCTTGCAGTACACACACGTACAAACATGCGTGTGGACATGCACACTGCAGCTATGTGAAACAGCACCATGGGGCGGAAAGAACCCTCATTCAACTCACTACCAGCATGTGAAGTGAAAAAGAAACGATTTGTCCAGATGCCACATGGATGTATGGAGGAGACATGGCCTGCAGAGCTCTCGTACCTGTTTGCAAATGCTAAAGCCAATCATTGTAATAAAAAAAAGGTGCTCCAACACATTTCCTTTGGAGAGTTAAAAAGGTAATAAAATAAAAATCACATTAAAAGAAGTACCTTATCCAACATGTCCCCCGGTGCTATGTCTAGTGTTTGTCCAAGGAGAAGAAAATCTGAAACTCCTCTTGCTACTGCGAGCATACAGTGGCCGCCAGAAAGCAAAAGCACTAGGAACGGAAACTCCACCCGGTTGGTTGCCCGGATGGTAAGTGCGTGAGCCTCCATGTGGTGGATGGGGATAAAAGGCTTCTTGTACCTCTCCACCAGTTCTAAACTATAGTCTAACCCCACGCCAAGGCTTAATGCAAGTCCAGGCTTGACCGTGGTTGCTACGGCGGTGAGGTCATCCATACAAACTCCACCGACAGAAAGTGCTTGTTGTACTATCCGCGCAATGTTGTCCTTGTGAAGCTGTTGTGCTACGTGAGGAATAATTCCACCTGTTCTAATTAGAAACAAAAAATAGACTTAACAATGGCGCTGGAGGTTTTTGTTCCTCTTAAAAAAATACAAACGGGGAAGTGAATGCCCTGAGTAGCCACCGTTCCTTTCCCAGCATCTCTATTTGATGCTGTTCTGCAAATTCAAATCCTTTGGATGCTCTTGGGTCAATGGGCGCCCACCTGTCTGGCTTTTGACTTACCCAGGGCTTTTTTTCTGGGGAAAGAGGTGGTGGAGCTCAGTGGGTTGCCCTCGGAGAAAATGGTCACATGGCTGGTGGCCCCGCCCCCTGATCTCCAGACAGAGGGGAGTTGAGATTGCCCTCTACGAGGGCAATCTCAACTCCTCTCTGTCTGGAGATCAGGGGGCGGGGCCACCAGCCATGTGACCATTTTCAAGAGGTTCCGGAACTCCGTTCCACCGCGTTCCAGCTGAAAAAAAGCCCTGGACTTACCTATGGCAATGAGACTACACATCAGTTGCAGATCGATAAAGATTGCAGCACCTTATTGAACTTTTTCAGTCTATGGATAACTTTGAACACGACTGAACATGGGTTACTAATACTGTGGCTCTGAGATCAGTTGGGCATTTACAGAACAAACGGAAGCCGTTCTCTCCTTTCCTGAAGAGAAGTCTTGTTGCACAAAAAGTGCTCTTTCCCTTTGCCCCTTCCAATCTTCTGAGCAAAAGAGAGATGAGACAGACAAGGGCTGTTGTAACAGAGTATATTTGCAAATATAGGGTACCAGCTTACAAAATGAGCTTAGAATGTACCACAGAACAAAGGAGCACATGCTTCTTTTAAGGGCTTGTGACATCATTTTGGAGAAACGAAAGTCACATTCAGAATAAGGCACCTGATCACTTTTATACCTTTACATTGGACTATTGTCCACCGTTCAGTCTCGCGACAACATCATGTACCATCCTTTCTTGGTCTCCATAGCAGCATCTTCCTTCATTCCACAACTGGTTACTTTTCTACACAAACTCTCTTCTCCAAAAAGGGGGAAGGGGTGGAACTTATAATTCTCCCTTTGTTTCTAGCTTTGCCCTGTTCATATACTGGCAGGAATGTCCAGTTATCTATCTTCAAGGATAGACATTCTTTCTTTCCATGTACAGCTAGGGAGAAGAAGGGGGGGTGGCTAAAATCCAGTCTCAGTAGTGACATGTGTCTACCCTTAGGGTCTCAGAGAGTTCAGACTATTCACTGCCCTGTTTTGCGTAAATTAGGTCATTGAACTGAAAACACAAACGCAGGTAAGGGCATCCCACCTGGTTGGGCTCCAAACAAAGGAAAGGGATTGACAAGCTCCTACATTTTTCATTGCCCCCAGAACTTTTGCAAAAAACCCCAACACAACAAAAGCCTTCTGGCATCTGAAAGAGTTTTTTTTCTAGCACAAACTTTTATTGACTCTAACAAGTTTATGCTAGAATAAAAATGAGTCCCCATGAGCAACTTACTTTAAATGCACCTTGCCCTGAGAATGCAGCGCTTCACCTAAAACGTTGCCTGTTTCATCCATCACAGCGGCCCCCGTATCATCACAACTGGTTTCGATTCCTAGAACTATTCTGGTAGAGAAGCATTTGCCATCCTGATGGGCAACCCTTCTTAAAGAGTTGCTCCGGCAACATTTAGCAGATCTTGAAATCGCTGTTCCAACCGTGCTCGCTGGTAAATAGTTCTGTAGGCAGGCTTGCCTAGAAAGGAACTGTACAAAAACGAGATTTTGTCTTTAACGTTTAGCTATTATTAATAAATCAGAAATCATAAGCAAAGCTCCACCACCCCGGCCTATTTGCTTCCTCCCAATACGTTATTTGTTGCCACATAAATTGAGTGCTGGTCTTTATTTCTAAGGCTCTAAAGGACTTGGGGCCAGGGTAGCAGGAAGATTGTCTTCTCCTGTCATGTCTGAACCCCATCCATGCCAATGCTAACCCTGAACTATTGCTAATGCTGTGCCCTAATATCATTTTGCAAATGCTCTAACCATCACTTTAGTTTCTCCAGCATCCTGAGAACACAGCTGGCTTATCTCCTTCCTTCAAAGCTCCCAGGAGCAACCTTGCACTGTCTGAAATGTTACAGTTTAATCTTATGCCTTTTGTCCTGTCTAGGCTGATGTATAAACCCTGGAAGAAATTCCCAGGACATTTCCCGCACAAACCTGTGGTTTAGTTGGGAGGGGGGGAATGATTGGGTATGTACTTTCTTCAAGTTTCTATTCCTGTCAAGGAACATGTACTGCTTAGATGCTCTCTGGCTTCTGAGTAACCCTATGGACATATATATGGAAATGATTTGATTTCTGAATAAAACCATTTAACCAAGAGCTTGGGCTTCTTGTTGCGATGGTACAGGGATCTGTCTACCATATCCTGTCACCCCATAGCCTGACAACTCCCATATTGTCCAGCCCACCAATTAAGATCCTCAATACACATTCTGCTCTCTTTGCCCTGGCCCACAAGATGAGATCAGCAGCAACTAGAAACAGGGCTTTTTCAGTGGTGGTGCCTCATCTTTAGAATGCCATCCCCCTCGAGGCTTTCCTGGTATCTACCCTAGCGTCATTTAGGCGCCAGGACAAAACTTTTCCTTTTACCCAACTTCTTAATTTAAGTTCTGTTCCATCTTTTGACTTATGGCCTGCATTTTGGAGTGTTGTGTTACTACTACTTTATGATCAACACAGTTTTTACGATTACTGGTTCTGTTGCAGTTTTTATACGGCCTTTTGGCTTTGAGGCTAAACATTCTCTACCAAGTTATTTATGCTATTTTAATGTCCCTTTCTTAGACATCTTTTTGCTGTTTTTTAAAATGATCTGGTCTTACTAACGAATAGTTTATCTTTCCAGTCACTTCCAGCAGATCTCTGGAGAGGCAACCTATACCTCCTTTCAGGGCTTTTTTCTCTGGGGAAAGAGGTGGTGGAACTCAGTGGGTTGCCCTTGTAGAAAATGGTCACATGGCTGGTGGCCCCGCCCCCTGATCTCCAGACAGAGGGGAGTTTCAATTGCCCTCCACGCCATGTGGCGCGGACGGCGATCTAAACTCCCCTCTGTCTGGAGATCAGGGGGCAGGGCCACCAGCCATGTGACCATTTTCAAGAGGTTCCGGAACTCCGTTCCACCATGTTCCAGCTGAAAAAAAACCCTGCCTCCTTTCAATAAACAGATCTCTTGTTAATGGAGGAAAGGGGTACAGGCACTCTGGAACGCTCCAACAAGTGTGGTATACGAACAGGTTCATGAGCAATGGAAAGCAATATACCCAATACATACATATGCAATGCAAGGGGTGATTTCCTTACCATGTTCTTCCTCACAGCAGCCTCTTGCAGTAAACTGATTCTCAAGCAGGTCTTGCTTCACTGGAAAGTATCATTACCAATCTCTACCGGGAGGAGGATGCGGAACAAAGTCACTGACCCAAGCATATTCATGACTGAATCTGCATCTGACACAAAAGCGCACTGCACCAGAGGCCGCACTGACTGTAATGTTTATTTTAAACAACAACAACTAATTTGTATTTCAGAACCACTTAACACCCACTCAGAGCGGTTTACGAAGCCGTGGCTAGCCCAAGGTCACCCAGCTGTCTTCAAGCGGAGGAGTGGGGAATCAAACCTGGTTCTCCAGATTAGAGTCCTGCTGCTCTTAACCACTACACCAAATTGGCTTTATAAAGATATACAAGACACTCAATATTCTAGTGTTATTTGGAGGTACATGGGCATTATACTTTCCATTTATTGAGCAAACTACTCTTACTTAAATTATGTGGTGGTGGTGAGCTCCCTCAAGTCAGAGTTGACTTATGGCAACCCCTGGTGGGGTTTTCATAGCAAGGGACTAACAGAGGTGGTTTGCCATTGCCTGCCTCTGCAACCCTGGTCTTCGCTGCAGGTCTCCCATCCAATTACTAACCAAGGCTGATCCTGCTTAGCTTCTGAGATCTGATGAGATCAGGCACCCCTGGGCTATCCAGGTCAGGGCTACTTAAATTATAAAGATGAAGAATTCTCTGTCAATTGATTGCATCTCAAGTCAGATCTTGGAACAAATCTCTTTTGGCCAATTAAATCCAGGATTCCAAATGAGAGACAAAGGTATTGTTTAAAATACAATATGTATCACAAGACTCTTTTTTTCTTTATGATTTAGATTTAAAGTTATTGGAATTCAAATATTCTTTGTTCTGAAAATCATAGCGCTTTGCTTCTGGAAATATACAACTCTGTTTCCTGCTAGAACACTTGTTGTTGCTGTGCTTCATGAATATAGCTGTATGAATGTCACACACCTCTAATGGCTAATGTCTTCACATTTCTAGCAACAAGAAACCCAACACACACACCTACGCATCGATTCCAGTGCCATTTTGCAATCTTTCATTTGCTAATTTTCTTACTAGTATTGTTTGTAACTTCTTTGCTAGCTATCCCTGTAGCACTGGATTGGCGATACCACAAGGTTCATGAACCATAAATAAAACCGATTGCATTATCTAGAGGGTCCTAATCCCATTAACATTTAAGAACTGATAGAAAAACGATTTCCTTTTCTCCTTTAGTATAACTAAATTTTCAGATAAAAATAAATTGGATAAGCACCTGGAAGCAAAAGGAAATAATCTACAATAAGGATAATTATTATTCTTACCTGCTCCAAAACATGGTGTTAAAACTGCTCTTTCCCCCTTCTTTTATAGTTTCCCAATTCAGGATTCATATTTCATAGCCTCCTAAAACACACACAAAACGTTAGAAAGAATATAGACATTATTTAATTTTGTATTTCTCATATGGCCCTGACCTGGGTAGCCCAGGTGAGCCTGATCTCATCAGATCTCAGAAGCTAAGCAGGGTCGGCCATGGTTAGTAATTGGATGGGAGACTTGCAACGAAGACCAGGGTTGCAGAGGCAGGCAATGGCAAACCACCTCTGTTGGTCTCTTGCCACGGAAACCCCACCAGGGGTCGCCATAAGTAAGCTTTGACTTGATGACACTCTCCACCACCATTTCTCATCTGACCAGCCCTCAAGAAGGTCAATCTCTTCATCTGTGGTTGGTAACCAAGGGCAACATTGGCCGCTTTCTGTCCCCTGAAGTTGGACTCAGAGGCAGGCCTCTTCTTACAAGCCTCAAAGCATGTGACAACACAGTTTACACCATAAGTTCCCCTATTTTCTGATCGCTGGCCATGGTTAGTTAATGCCCCTATTTTAGGGTATCTTTTTTGCCTTTGGGGAACATTAAAATACTAACAATGTGACTGATAGAGAAATTTCTTTAATAGTACTCTGTTGCGAATTATAAATTTCCTTTCTACCACTTACCCAAATATAATCCAAGACACCAACCACAGTGATACAGAGAAATAGGAGTTTTATTGTTACACAAAACTCAGACGCGTGAGGACCCGGAGCCTGACGTGTCCCGGGGCCTGATGCATCTTTATCCTTATGCCTAAATACTTTAATGCTACATTGTTTACAGAACAAATGAATCCAAAGATCAAAAAGGTTATTACAAACAGTTCACTTAGACTTCCTCTTACAGATAATGATGGCACCATTATTTTGAGTGGCAAGATACAATCAAAACGCTTAATACAAATAAGAATCCTTTCTGGCTCCTTGTGGTAAGGACGGCACATAAACAACTTGCAGTATGAAGTGTCCAAGGCGGAATGTGGAACCCTTATTCTAGATTAAAATTGCTTATAGTCAGGGCTTTTTTTCTGGGAAAAGAAGTGGTGGAACTCAGTGGGTTGCCCTCGGAGAAAATGGTTACATGGCCGGTGACCCCGCCCCCTGATCTCCAGACAGAGGGGAGTTTAGATGGCCCTCCACACCAGCAATCTAAACTCCCCTCTGTCTGGAGATCAGGGGGCGGGGCCACCGGCCATGTGACCATTTTCAAGAGGTTCCGGAACTCCGCTCCACCGTGTTCCAGCTGAAAAAAAGCCCTGCTTATAGTTATTTGCAAGGTGGTATTTGCAGAAGGTCCTGTAAAAGACGATCAAAGCTGCCATGGTCCCACAGATGTGTGGAGCCAAGGCCATGTATGTTCGGCATTGAATGTGATAGCCAAACCTTGAACCGAGCCCGGCGATGGATAACCAGTGGAGTGACTGCTGAGTAGGGGTAATATGCATGCTCTGCCTAGCTCCTGATAATATTCTGGCTGCGATGTTCTACAACAGTTGGAGTTTCCAAGTTGACTTCAAAGGGAAACCTATCTAGAGTGCATTACAGAGGTCGAGTCTTGATGTTACCATGGTGTGAATCCAGGTGGCCGGGTTGGCCATGTCAAGGTAGGGTACCATCTTCTGGGCTAGTGTGAGTTGGGAGTTGCAGCTGTATTTACTGGCTTCTCTAGCAGCCATGCTGGATCCTGTATAACCCCTAGGCTCGTAACCTAGTTTTGCAAGGGCCAGCGGAACCCCTTCAAAGCTAGGAAGGATAATGTCCTTCAAGATCTCCACTTTCCCAACCAGCATCACTTCTGTCTGGACTGGGTTCAGTTTCAATTTGTTCGCTTTCAGCCATTTGACCACAGCTGTCAGGCAGCAACTCACGACCTCTACGGCATCACCAGGGGATTTGGATAGAGGAATATAGAACTGGGTACCATCTGTATATTGATGGCATCTAATTCCATAGCTACAAATGGATTCTCCTAAAGATTTTACATAGAGATTGAATCACACAGGGGATAAGACTGCACCTTGTGGAACCCCACAAGATAATTCCCACACTGAGGACAGCCGGTTGCTGTTGGTGATCAGCTGTCCTCAATGTGGGAATTATCTTGTGGGGTTCCACAAGGTGCAGTCTTATCCCCCATGTGACCAACAGCAACCCTATGAGTCCGTTCCATGAAGAACGATTTAAACCAGTCCAAGGAGCATCTCCGATACCTATTCCTGCCTCCAAACGTCTCAACAGGACGGCATGGTCTACTGGTATCAAATGCTGCAGATAAATCCAGGAGGAGCAACAAGGAAGCATGGCCTTGTCTATATTCAGACAGAGGTCATCAACGAAAGCCACTAGAGCTGTCTCTGTACCACAGCCTGGCCTGAACCCAGACTGAAAAGGGTTTAGAGCACTAGAGATATCCAAGAAGACCTGGAGTTAGTTTGCTATTGCTCTCTCAACCACTTTGCCCAGAAAGGGCAGATTAGAGATTGGATGATAACTGTCCACATCACATTGCAGTGAAGTGGAAATGTAATTAAACTGGTAGAGGAAAATACCCAAAGGTTTTATATCCTTTGGGGTTGATTTAACCTCCAACAGAAGAACTACTTAAATTGGAAGAAGGCTCTTTAGATTGGAGGAAGGCTTCTAACTTGAGCCCAAAAGAAAGGAGAGGGTGGTTTATTTTTGCTCACTGGAATGGTAGGATGGGGTGGGATCCCCCCCTTTTCTTCCAGGCTGTGGGAATAAAGAAAAATCAAGGAAAACAAATTATTCTCTACCATGATTCGCTAGGGAAGTCGCTGACAGAGGGAACGACAGTTCTGTTGCCAAAGAGACAGCAGGTACCATCTCTCAAGGGACCTTTAATAAATGCAAGGAGTCCCTAAAGGGCATGGTAACTCACAATGATTGAAGGCAGTACGGCTAACTGCTTTCTCTCAGAATGAAATGACGCACTTCATTCTTTCTACAATTTTATTGTCACTCCAGCAGTTGCTGGACAAACTTACGAACTGCTCTGCCGGACAGTGATTCTAATCCAACAGTTCTCCATCAGCAGACCTTGAAAATTCATAAGCAAGGTATTAAGGGGACAGTCGCCCTGTCTTGTTTATCCCCAGAACCAGGTACTCTGAAGAACATTACTCCACCTTGAAGGCCTCTCTATGTTGACAGTTGAAAATTAAGCTAACTCTAAAGCCAGTTTGGTGTAGTGGATAAGAGCGGCAGGACTCTAATCTGGAGAGCTAGGTTTTATTCCCCACTCGCCATCTGGGTGACCTTGGGTCAGTCACAGCTCTCTCAGAGCTCTTTCAGCCCCACCTACCCCACAGGGAGATATTATATTAGTATTGTTTTGGCATCAGACTCAGTGATTACTCATCCTCAGACATGATATCTAATTTAATATGGAACAACACACCTTTATTGTTACCGCAAGCAAATAGGCTAGAGCAAGCCCTGGGCGCCCTCAGCATAGCTGGAACAGTCTGTACAGCCATGGATAACAAAGCTTGTTATTTTACCAATGGGAAAAGGAAAACAACAATTAAGCAATGTATGCCAGTTAAAAAGAATATTGTTCCACGCTGACTAATGTTTTGCTTTACTTATTCAAGCTGTGGCACTGTACAGGATGCAGTTCTATGAATTTTAGCTTGATCCTATGCAATGCTTGCTTACTTGGAAGTATGTGGATGTAGGATTGCCATTAGGGGTACCTTTCCCCCACCCAGGGCAGGGGATCCCCTGCTCCCACCCTTCCCCCCACACCCACTTACTTGGCCAGAGAGGGAGCACGCTCCCCGGGGCACCCCCTCCCCAGGTGGCACAGTATGCCCCCACACCCTCAACAGCCTAAAACGCACCCTGCAGCAGGTACGTTTTTCCTCCCCGCAGGACAGGGGGTGGCCGCCAGGTCAATGGCGCGGGCAGCCTCGCAGCCCCCCACTCTGCCTTTTGCCTGCCCTTCAGAACAGGGCGCGCACAGCAAGCCGGCCACCTCCTGTCCTGCGGGGCAGGCAAAAGGCAGCATGGGGGGCGGGGGGCTGAGAGGCTGCCTGTGCTGCCACCCATGTGCTCCTGGCAGCTGCTCCTGGTGCCCCCTCCCTGGCGGTGCTGGTGGCAGACAACCCCCCCTGCCCCCTCCTCGATCCGGCCCTGCTTGATTGTCAGGAAATACTGGAGGAGGAGAGTGACAACCCAGTGGAAAGTGTCTGGGTGAAGATAAGGGAGGGAAGGACGCGCAGTATTGCGGTTGGGGTCTGCTACAGACTGCCTGACCAAGGAGATGAGGGGGATTTTGCCCTCCGTGAGCAACTTAATAGGGTAACCAAGAAACATGACTTTGTACTTATGGGAGACTTTAACTTCCCTGATGCATGCTGGGAGACCAGCTCTGCTGCATGATGGAAGTGATTTTAATGAACTAGAATATTCTATGTGCCTTTACTACTACTATGCAACTTTACTTTACTCTCAGGTGCCATTATAGTATTTTTACTGCATATGCAAAGAATGAACACTGAAGCAAAATAGCCACACAAAAGACACGTGAATGTATGCTAGGCGCTGTGAATGCTGAGGCCATTTACTGTGAAGCGCCTGCTGTTTGTAGTAGGGTAAAAGAATACATGTTCATTAAGCAAGCTCTTGGAGGATAGAGGATGTGCCAGAAGATTGAGAGACGGCAAATGTCATCCCAATCTTAAAGAAAAGGAAAAAGGACTATCCAGGGAACTACAGGCCAGTCAGCCTGACCTCTGTCCCGGGGAAGATACTGGAGCAGATATTAAAGGCATCAATCTGCAAGCATCCAATGGACATCATAGCGATACAGGGAAGTCAGCATGGATTTGTCCCCGACAGGTCCTGCCAGACCAACCTCATCTCCTTCTATGATCAAGTGACGGGCTTACTGGACCACAGGAATGCTGTCGATGTTGTTTATCTGAATTTCAGTAATGCTTTTGACAAGGTTCCTCGTGATATTCTGATGAGTAAAGTGGTAGACTATGGACTCTAGGGTGGCTAGATGGATAGGGAACTGGCTGGACAACCGCACCCAAAGAGTTGTTGTCAATGGCATCATGTCTGATTGGAGGGAGGTGTCCAGCGGAGTGCCACAGGGCTTGGTCCTGGGCCCAGGACTTTTCAATATTTTTATAAATGATCTAGACGAGGGTGTGAAGGGATTACTCATTACATTCGCAGATGACACCAAATTGGGAGGAGTAGCAAACACTCTTGAAAATAGCGACAGAATTCAACAAGATCTGAACATACTGGGAAAGTGGGGAGATCTGAATAAGATGTGATTTAACATGGGTAAGTGCCGGATTCTCCATTTGGGTAACAAAAATGCAAAGCATGCATACTGGATGAGGGATGGACTTCTGGGTAGTATTGTGTGTGAACAAGATCTTGGGATACTGGTAGATGGGAAGCTAAATATGAGCAGTCACTGTGATACAGCAGCAAAAAAGGCAAACACAGTCCCGGGGTGTATCAACAAAAGGCATAACATCCAAATCACAGGATGTCATTATCCCACTATATACCGCCTTGGTCAGGCCCCACCGGGAGTATTGTGTGCAGTTCTGGAGGCCTCACTTCAAAAAGGATGTGCATAGATTGGAACGGGTACAGAGGAGAGCAAGCAGGATGATCAGGGGCCTGGAGACCAAGTCCTATGAAGAAAGACGGAGGGACCTGGGAATGTACAGTTTGGAGAAGAGGAGGTGGAGGGGAGACATGATTGTTCTCTTTCGATATTTAAAAGGCTGTCACTTAGAGAAGGGAAGAGATTTGTTCCTGTTGGCAACAGAAGGTGGGACTTGAAACAATGGGACTTGAAACAATGGACTTGAAACTACAGGAGGGAAGGTACCAGCTGGATGTTAGGAAAAACTTCTTCACATAAGAGTCATTGGCTGCCTAGGGATATGGTGGGCTTCTTCTCATTGGCCGTCTTTAAGCTGGATGAATCCTTGTCGGGGATGCTTTATGTTGTTCCTGCATTAGGCAGGAGGCTGAACGAGATGGTCTGTAAGACCCCTTCCAACTCTAGGATTCATGAGAGGAGGCTGTCCACATCAAGATAACGTGAGTTCCCAGTCCAAAAACTGTCTGAACCATTTCATGGCACCAAACCCTAGAGAAGAACTAAGTGTTCTCTGCACCCTCAACACCAGCACAGCTACACTAAATCTGGGGGTCTTTTATCTGCAACCCAATATATGTTAGGTATGTGACATTGTGTGAAAAACAGCTGTCAACAGATGTGCTATAGCCAAACAGAATTATTCTTAAGCAAAGGTATGAATAAGCACAAATTAAACGTAAGCCAAGGATCTTGCCTTTTTTAGGGATCTGTTATTGTTTGCACCGCTAACTTGAAAATGGAGATGCTAGGTGTTTGGCTAACCCTGTTCACAGGGTGCTTCTGAAACCAAGCAAAGCAGGCTTAGGGAGCTTAAATCGCCTCCACCCAGCAGGTCGCGCTGGAGGGAACTGATCCATTTTCTTTGTTTCCCTCCCTTCAAAGTTGTGTGGGATCCGCTGGTGGGTCTGATCAGGAATATTCTGACCCTAAAGGGATTCCCTTTTTTGTCTGCTTCATAATGGTTCTGTTGGAATCAGTCTTTTATGTAGTTAACAAAGCATGGTGTCTATTGGTTAGGCCCTAGCTAAGGGATAGGCAGGATTAGCGCTAAATGTTTTCTCAGCCTCCTTTCTCAGCATTTCTAAGTATTTTCTCAGCAAGCCCCTTGAGTTTAATTGCTACTGAATTCATACTTCAAGGCACTACAGGGCTTTTTGTTGCTTTTGCTCACACTACAGATCTATTACATAACTGTTACTTGGGGTTACCAGCTCTGGGTTATGAAATTCCTGGCTATTTAAGGGCAGAGGGAGGAGTTTTGGAAGGGTTGGGACCTCAGCTGGGTATAATACCATACAGTCCACCCTCCTTTTGCCTCCTTGTTAAGTGTGGCAACACACAACATGTTATAACGTGCAACAAGATAATCTTTCTGTGGACCTATTTTGGCTGATGAGGAGGAATGCAAACTATCAAGTTACAAGAATGTGTAATTTGCAAACTGTATCCATTCCGAGTGACACATAACTGAATCTAGTTGATGCAGTGTTCCAACTAGAGCAAAAACAAACATGCATCTAATTCAGTATATAAAGAGTTTTTGAAAAATCACCCTAAGAGACCCAGTGTGGTGCCCTGCAGCTGGCGTATCGGACTAGGATCCGGGAGATCCAAGTTCAAATCCCCACTCTGCTGTGGAGGCTTGCTGGGCCAGTCACACACACTCAGCCTTACCTACCTCACAGGAATGTTATGAGGATGAAATGATGGAGAGGCGCAGGGCTTTTTTTCAGCTGGAACACAGTGGAATGGAGTTCCGGAGCCTCTTGAAAATGGTCACATGGCTGGTGGCCCCGCCCCCTGATCTCCAGACAGAGGGGAGTTGAGACTGCCCGCTGCGCCGCTGGAGCGGCGCAGCGGGCAATCTCAACTCCCCCCTGTCTGGAGATCAGGGGGCAGGGCCACCAGCCATGTGACCATTTTCTCCAAGGGTAACCCACTGAGTTCCACCACCTCTTTTCCCAGAAAAAAAGCCCTGGAGAGGCGGATGATGTAAGGTGCTTTGGTTCCCCATCGGGGAGAAAGATGATGTATAAATTAAATAAATAAATGTAGGACCAAAGCCTGCCTTTTGCAAATGGAGGAGGGAGATGGAATATCCTCTGCTTACTTTCCCCATGGCAGCCCTAAGTTCTGCCACCCACGCTATTCCAGAGAGACTTCCAAGAACTGCTTTTCAGGAAGCACTGACGGCTGCAGCAAGAAGCACGAGATGGCAAAACTCTGGTTCCAAATCTAACAACAACAACATTCGATTTATATACCGCCCTTCAGGATGACTTAACACCCACTCAGAGCCGTTTACAAAGTATGTTATTATTAATGGACAAATTGACAAGGAAATTAAGAGATCGAGACATAAAAGAATTCACAACGGACTGGGGGAAACTTAAAAGTTATTTAGAAAGAAAATGGGACGTAAAGGGAATAATATGTTCTTTGAATAGCTATTGAAGGGGGAGATAGGTTTTCTTTGCCGTTAGAAGTAATAAGTAGAATAAGAAGATATTAAATATCAAATGAACAACTTTTTGTGATTTTATAGACGTAGGATAATGGACATATTTTAAATGAAGGGGTTAGAAAGCTGTTGGAAGTCAATTAAGAAAAAGGGGGAGGGAGAGGGTGGGGGAAACAGATATATAGGGGAAGAATGAGATTGTATTGTTTAAAGTGATGTATGTTAACCCATCTAATAATTTTTTTTTAAAGTATGTTATTATTATCCCCGCAACAAAACACCCTGTGAGGTGGGTGGGGCTGAGAGCGCTCCAGAGAGCCATGAGTAGCCCAAGGTCACCCCGCTGGCTTCAAGTGGAGGAGTGGGGAATCAAAGCCGGTTCTCCAGATTAGAGTCCCCCGCTCTTAACCACTACACCAAACTGGCTCTACTATTCCAAATCTAAATTATAACTGCTGGATCGCCCACCCCCCACCCCCCACCCCACCCAGTAGTTTGTCAGCCAGGCTGAATAGGGGTGTTAAAAGAACCCTGCAGCAAGCTGAACAAAGAGTCCCCTGAGGTGCTGGGAGCATCACAAGGAATGTTTCGCTTGGGACGTGACGACAATGACATTGGGTATAGGCTTGCCTAATGGGAGGCGTCTACAATGATGTCTCCATGGCTCAGGACCAAGCTGGACTCAGCTTGCAGCATTCCCACCACCACATGGCTCTGCTTGGTCCCGATGATCAGTTGACTTTCAGGGCAGTCATCCCCGGGGAATTTTCAAGAACGTAAGTAAGACCCTGTGGAATCAGGACCGCGGTCTATCTAGCCCAGCATTGTTTCACACACTGCCCAACCAGGGGCCCTGCACAAGAACAACACACAAATCCCATAGAATGGTGACCATAGACTTTACTGCTATGTACTACTGTTTGCTAGCTGTAGCTTTGTGTATGATCCTACTGGGTAGTTCAATGTTGATTAATGTATCGGTCTTAGACTTGCTTATGCTTCGTTTCAGGATTTCTCCAACTCTGTATTAGATTTCTAACGGTTTAAAAAATCCTTGCACCTTTGCATTTATAAACCCTACTACATTGTTCCTCCACAGGAGCTTCGCTCATCTGACCAAGGTCTCCTGCAGGTGCTACCCTGCACATGGGTGAAATCAACAGCTGCCCATAAACGGCTTTCTCAGTGGTGGCCCCTACCCTGTGGAACGGCCTGCCTGAGGTCAGGAGAGCCCCCGCTCTCCTGGCTTTCCGCAAATGATGTAAAATTGAATTATTCAAAAAGGATTTTTACTCAGATAGAAGGGCTGTGCTGTAGGGAGGGGATCGCAGATGACCCGCTAATGAGTTAGGCACCATAGACTTCACCACTAATGTCGTATTGGATTCCTGCTAAAGCTATGTCTGTGTGAACTTGTATCTAGTTACCCTATGGCATTGTTTATGAGCTTGTCCTTGATACTGACTGTTCTAATCTCACACTGTGTAATCCGCCTTGAGTCTCAGTGAGAAAGGCGGACTATAAATGACATAAATAAATAAATATAATGATGATAATAATACGCCTTTCTCGCTGAGATCCAAGGATCACACTGCGCTAGTGAAAATCCAATATAATCAACAGCTAGGACATTCAGAGAGAAGGGACTTTTATTCAGCAGGCTAATGTTTTTTAAATTCACATTTTATTTATTTGGCAGCTCAGACAAAGCGGAAACAGCCAATGAGGTTTCCACACTCCACGATCCCTCAGGCGCCAAAGGAAACCCCTCAGCTTCGCCCTCGCGCGCCCAACATGCCCCCCCCCGCTTCCACACACCCCCCCACTTTTTTTTACCTGTCACGCGTTGTCCCGCCCACCAGGCTACGTCTCCACGAATCGCCTCTTTCGGTTAAACTTGGAGGAAGGGGGTCGGGGAGAGGTTGCGGGGCTCTCGCGCGAAGGAAGCCACGTGAGCGACGATGAGCCAGTAGGGTTTGTGGGGCGGGGAGGAAACCGGCCCGGAGGAGGGAAATGGGGAATAGTCGCTGGATTGAGGACGGCGGAGCAACGGCGTCGTCGTAGGAGGAAGCGGTGGCTGGCGAGGCCGTGTTGGATCAAGGCAGTTCTTGTGCCTTTAACCAAGATGGCCTCCGGCGCTTCACTTCCCTCCCCCGTGACGGCGCTCTTATCTCCGCCGCCCTCAAGCTTGTGACTGTCGCTTCCTTCCTCTCAGTAATGGAGCAGAGACTTTGTTAACATGCTGAGCGGGGAGTGATAAGAACGTGTCTTTCTCCCTCCCATGAAAAGCACTGTCATAAGATTTCTGTCATAATAAACTTAAAATAAACCCTTTGGTAAAGACTGACTGCTGCTCAAACGTATCGTGCTTATTTTGTACTTTCTCCCTTGGCTGAACTGACAGGAGCCAAACAGCACCCAAGTTCGACGTGGGCACCCTAAATCCTGACAAAGCTCATTCCAGGAAAAGTTTTCATGAAGCCTTACTTCAGGAAAGCTGGGAGAGTAAATGTTAGTCTTTAAACTGCCACTGGAATTCTGATTTTACTTTTCTGTTACAGACCACCAGTCTCAGAAATTTTTGACAGGATCCATCTCCTTAGGACAATCAAACTCTGCAACTTTTCCTTCTATCCCATATCTTTTTTTTTAAGCATCCCGCCTGACGAAGTGCTCTGTTTAACTCAAAAGCTTGCACATCACTCTATTCTGTATTCTCTTGCTAATGCTATGTCTTATAAACTTTATGGAAATGTCATTGATACCGACTGTACTAAGTTCACACTGTGTAATCCGCCTTGATTCTCAATAAGAAAGGCAGACTATACATGACATGAATACAATAAAAATAAAAATGATTTTGGTTGGTTTTAATAAAAGATTTTACATGGGTTTTATGTTTGGATTTTGCTATGGAGAAACATCACTACCTAGTATTTTCTTTGGCCTTTTCATTCATTTTTATTTAAAATATTTATATCCTACCCAAGAGAGCCTAAGAAGAGAGGAGACTGAGGATTTTTGTTGCAATATTTTAATTCGGAAGCAGTGGCTCAATTACTCTATTGCTGAAAAATTAAGCAGAAGTCTGGTGGCTTGATCACTTAACACATTTCATTCCAGCACAAACTTTCATGACTCCTGATTCATGAAACCTGATTATGATTGGGGCCATATCAAAAGGGGTGTGTTTGTGTGTGTGTTAAAGGTTCCCCCCATGCTATTTTTCCAAACCAGAATAGTACCCTTTACCCATGGTGCCGCTATTTGTCCCACTGGGGCAAACATACAGACTTCGCTAATGAGTTAGGGACTATAGACTTCACCATGTTGCCTTACGTATTATCTGTTGCTTTAAATATGTACTCCTATTACTACCTGTGCTTCTTCTCTGTATTGGAGCCTTGCTAATACTTTGTAAACTTCTATTTACTTATCCTATGGCATTGTTTATGGAAATGTCCTTGACACTGATTGTACTAATCTCACACTATGTAATCTGCCTTGAGTCTCAGTGAGAAAGGCGGACTATAAATGACATAAATAAATAATGAAATAAGGACGAGGGAATTGGGAATCTGGCTCCCAGCCCTCAACGGAGAGCAGCTACAGCCTTCGTCGATGGTGAAGAGCCTGGGCATGCTCCTGGATGCCACACTTTCTATGGAAGCCCAGATTGCAGCCGTTGCAATCTGCATTTTTTCATCTTTGGCAGGTCAGGCAATTGGCGCCCTATCTCTCACCCCAAGATCTAGCTTTGGTAATCCATGCAACGCTTACCTCTAGACTAGACTACTGCAACTCGCTCTATGCTGGACTACTTGTGAGCTTGACCCAGAAGTTAAAGCTGGTCCAGAATGCAACGGCACAAGTCCTTACGGGGATGCCGTTTAGGGCACATATCCGCCCTGTGTTTTGCCAGCTGCACTGGCTCCCGGTTGAGTTCTGGATCCAATTCAAGGTACTGAACTTAGCATTTAAAGCCCTCCAAGGACTAGAACCTGCTTACCTATGGGACCGCCTCTCCCATTATGTCCCCTGCAGGGCCTTACACTCTGCGGATAAGCAGCTTCTGGTGGTCCCCGGCCCGAGGGACATTCAGCTGGCCTCAACTAGGGCCAGGGCTTTTTCTGCCATGGCCCCAGCCTGGTGGAACACTCTCCCAATGGAGATCCGGGCCCTGTGGGACCTTTTACAGTTCCACAGGGTCTGCAAGACAGAGATGTTACGCCGGGCCTTTGACTAGGGGTCAGCTTTTTGTCCCCCTTCTGACTGCCATAGCCTCTTTTTGCAGCAGCCCTTGACTTACATCATGGTAGTGCCAGGGTTAATGATGATCTTGCAGTAGCCGGTCTGTCTGATGGTGCCTGAATATTAATGTGTCAATAAGGTTTTTATTGTATTTTAACAGTGTATTTGTTGGAGGCTGCCCTGAGCCCGCTTGTGGGAGGGCGGGATATAAGTTGAATGAAATGAAATAAATAGTAGACACATTTTTCAGAACATTTAAATATTATGAAATGGCTGATCATTAAAAAAAATTACATTACAGGGTCTTGAGTTCTAAACTGTTCTTTTTTTAATGTAAACCAACAAAATATCAAGCAGGGGGGGTAATCCTTACTAGGGGTGTGCACTTCGGGAATCCAATTTGGGTAAAATACGCGAATCGGACCCAATCCGGAAAGTTTTGGGATTTCCAAATCGGGGCCAGCATGATTCGGAAATCCTGAAGCAAAGCTTCCGGAAGGATTCGTAATCCTTTGGGAAGCTTTGGGTTTAAATGCCCGTTTCCCTGGCGCTGCGAGCAGCAGGGAAAAGAGCATTTAAAGCCCTGAATCAGCGCTCGACATCAGCGGGTGAACAAACAAGGCGGCGGGGAGGTTGCAGGCTTAAGACTGCACCTCCCCCTTCCGGGCACTTTGTTCACCTGCCAATGTCAGGGTCGAAGAGCTTCTCGACCCTTACACCGTCGGGTGAAGGAACGAGGCGGCAGGGAGGTGGCAAGCTTAAGCCTGCCCCTCCCCCTGGCCTGGAGCTCCGTTCACCCACCGATGTCGAGGTCGAGCTCCTCGATCCCGACACCGGCAGGCATAAGCCTGCACCTCCCCGCCAGGCGCTCCACAGCCAAGCAAAGTTAAGTGGGGGGAGCTGGGTGTTGTGGGGTTTTTAAAGGGCCCTGCTGCCCTGTTGGCAGGACAGAGCCCTCTACACTATCAGCTGGCAGGCAGGGATCCCCCCCGCCGCCTGCCAGCTTATAGGGAGGGGGGGTTGGGAGTGGGTGGGGTGCTGGAAAACCAAGCCCCCTGAATCACTTTGGAATGCTTCGAATCTTTACGGAGCATTACAAAGTGATTCAAATACCCGAATCCGAAGCGGCTTGCCACTTCGAGTTTTGGGTATTTCCCTATATTATGGAAATCCAAATATTTCCAGCATGCACACCCCTAATCCTTACCTGCACCTTTGCTTGATGGAGGAGGCAGCGACTATGGGCCCAGAGCCAAGGCTTACTCTTTAGTGGCAATCTGAGTGACAGACTGCTGGGGACAGTTTCTCCTTGATTTCCTTTAGGGTCAGGGTCTCCTATGATCTTTTATCCTTTCCTCGTCTATTACATGTTTCTGGGACCCTGAAAGGGAGTTGGGGGGGGGGGGAACAAAGAGTACAATCATGTGATCAAAGGACAGAAGACAAGAACTGTGTCCATGGAACAGTCGATCAGATTGGAATCTAGAAGCACTTTAAAGACTGACAAGATTTCCAGGATGAAACTATCTACTTGAACCTATTCATTAGATTTGTGCATGTAAAAATGGGTAAGAATTATAGCACACTGTTTGGAACATTCTTCCCTAAAAATAGTCAGAGAAATGGGGCAGAAAGATTTTCTGAAAACCAGTGTTTTATTTTTCCCTTGGAAAATTTTCCATTTTCAGACAATTAAGAACAATGAATGGATGCAGTTGCCAATATAGTATAAGGCAAGTTCTCAGTTATAATTAATGGTTTCTCTGGCGACAATCCTTTGGAATTCTTGTAAGAAAATATATGGATGTTTTATTGAATATTAAGAAGGATAAATCCACAAATACATATTATGTTAAAAATCAAGTTATGAAATCTCCTAATTGGTGTTATTTGATCCACACAACCAAAGCTAAAATGTGTATGTGTATATATAAATTATATGCGTTTACTTATGTTTGAGAGGAAACATAAGTAAACGCATATAATTTATATATACACACGGTAGAAGGGAGATTATCATCCCCAACTTGATATGGATTTAACAACTGAGGTACCCCAGACACCTCCATGGAAAAAGGTTAAACTCCACCACATCTCATACACAATTGCTAAAATTAGGATATCAATAACTTTCAGTGCCCTAGTTTTTTTTACATTTAATCCATGTAAGGGAAATAACGACTATATTGCCCCTCTAATTTTTTGTAAATATTATTACCAGAAATATAATTTCCACATGACACATTGAATACAAACTTTAAACAACACCCTCAGATATTTTGTCCAAGTATTTACTGCTATTGAAGCATGATGTAAGTCAAGATAAACATGCTAAATCAGATCATACTTTATTGAGCTTGGGGGAACGTTCTGGAAAATTTTCCCACTTCTAATTTTTCTGGAAAACTCACCCTATGGCCTGTTATTCTCAGACACCAAAAATTGGACCACCGATATATGTGCATATACAGAGTATTTCCTATGTTCTTTCATTAGTCAAAATTACTAAAAATGGAGAAGTGACTGGGTAAGTGGCTATGACTGAGCTGTATGTCTTCATGCTCGGAAAAGGAGTTTTATGAAAATACTTTGCAGGCGACAGGCATAAATAAAGAAAGCTCAGAATTTTATTGCAGGTGTGACTCAAGATAGCAAAAGTATGATATCACATCAGGTATATGTGATTGGGTAAACAAGCCTTATTCCGCTGTGCTCCCTCCCATAAGAGAAGGAAAGTGGAGCTTGGATAATTCCCTTTTAAAATAAATCAACGATTTATCAGAGTGAATAAATTATAAACCAGATTTAGGAGGAAAGCCTCCCATATTAACTTACACGATTGTTCAGAGGGCTCTTCTGCGCACACATTTATATTGTGTTTCAAACAATACAACGAAATAATTCTATTAACAAGAACATCCTTGTTATAAGTTAGTGAGTATAACCAATTTTGGTACAAGTGAACCTCACTTGCACAGTACTTTATTGATACAATTCCCAGTCTCAAAGTCATTTATTTTATTATTATAAAAACACTGATATTGTTCAAAAAGACATTTTTTTTCAGAGCTAGGATAACTAACAGAAAAGTACTGTTTCTTGAAAGCAGTCAATTATTACTCTGAGTACGAGTACATTAATCAATATTGGTTTCAATTCCAAAGTTGCTGTGGGCAAAGAGTCTTAATTACAATCGGTTTTCTTGTTGCAGCACTGGCAAATTAAAGCTTGTCAGACGGATGCATTCGCCAGCACAAGAAAGCACATGCCCCTTTCTGTGGTCACACAAAACAATTTGTCCACACACAGGCTGCTTTCACACACGTTGGATAATGCTCTTTCAACGCACTTTATCGATCGTCTGCAAGTTGATTGTTCTGCGTGAAAAAGGAAAATGTGCTAGGAAATGATCGCTACGGTGCACTGACAGTGTTTTATTCAACGCATGTGAAAGCAGCCACAGCCTTCACGTCGCGCCAGCTTTCCTGCCTACTAGGTGCAATCACAGTACCCTGCTCCCAAAGGAGGACTCTTAAAAAATTAAAAACATTATCCAGCTCTCAAAACTGGAAGCTCCCCTGCCAATCCAGCTCAGCTCCGTTATGCATTCTCTGCTTTCTGGAAAAACTCACCATTCCAGACATAATAAAAGAGACAGGGTGGGGAAGAGGTTATCAGCGCCATCCTAATTAGGGTTACAGCTCTCTGAGCCCACGGACTTCAATGGACTTAGGAGGGTATAATTCTTAGGACAGTGCCGTAAGTTCATCAGGTTCAGAATTCTTAGGACATGACTACACAGGACAATCTACTTGGTATCAGAGCTTCCTATCACACGAAAATTCTGAGCACTGCAATGGACTACATTTTCCAAAAACGATTCTACTCACAGAAATACTATGGATTTTATCAGCCACCTAGCTTGAGAAAGGCCGTCAGATTACCCAGCAGTTTGCCCTGGTTTCAGAAGTCTAAACCTTGCTTTCTCTAAGCCAACTCTGAAGACAGAAAGGAACCCCGTTTCACCTTGAAAAGATAAAGAGCTACCATTTGCAACTTGTAATTCCGAATGTTTCAGACTCATCAACTTTGTCTGCAAGATGAGCAAAACCCCCCCGATTTAATTTCTATGAAAGACAGGCATCGAAGTTGATGTACCAATCCCCTGAGATTTGGCATCTAAAGCTGGAGAAACTGTGATTAAAAAGTCACGAGAATAAATAAGGCGTTTAAATCCATTATCTGCATCACAGCTATTTGCTCACTTAATGTTAGCCTGGAAAGCCTTGCAGCTGGACAAATATTCCTGGATCTAGAAATAGCAAACATGAAAACACACCCAAGAAACAATAACTAGCGTACTGCACAACATTTAAACCATACCAATCTCTTAAATGGAGAACCGGGGTACTTTCCATTACCATAAATGCACACAGTAGAGCCACAGTGGACTACCATTTATGAAACAGTATGCTTAAGTTTCCATCACATTATATCTATGCTCCTTTCTGCAAATCGCTTATGGTAGCTGGGTATATATCTGGTCGATACCACCCACACAGCAGAGCTAGGCCTGCCCAGCTCTTGACAGAAAGCCCGTTCTCCAAAGAGGGCAAATCTCCAGAACATCTGTGTTTCTCTCCCATGCAGCTTTGAAAGGATAGCATCTATGTCTTTGGAGAAGAAGGTCTCCTTCCAGGTTACTAGACAAGCGGGCACCGCAAACGGTTTCTCCCTCCGAGGCGAACAACTGCCATGCCAAGTTTGGGTCACATTTGCTCCCATGTCATCTCTCTTGCTCAATACTTGTTGATTCCAAAGATTCTGACACCGTGCAGTTGGGGCAGCTTGGGGATAAGGACGCTCAAGAGCGAAGCTGTGTTAACGATGAAGTGCGTAGGGTCGTATTTTGTGTAGAAGCTTGCCAGGAAATATCTGCAGGAAAAGACAGACAGAATGAATGCACAAAGCTAGGGCTGGAGAAAGGATCAAGGGGTTACCAAGAGAACTATTATCAGAGAGTAATAAATTTCCCCAAGGGAAGCCCCTTGTATAAAATCCATTGATCTAGATTACTTAATGCCTGTGAAAGAATACTTTTTGCACCGTTTGTTCTTGTTCCTACAATTAACAATGTAAAGGCTTCGAAAAGCACAGCAAGCTAATTTTCATCACACACCAATGGTTATAATTGTTTATGTTCACAACTTTTAGTTCCAGCCTTGAGCACATTCCTTCCTATATTATGCTATGAAACTGTTTGTGCCATGCAGAATGTTTTTATTACAGTGACCTTTCCAAATGCTGGCTATGACCTGTTAATGATTCCGCACACGTTGGATAATGCACTTTCAATGCACTTTATCAATTGTTTGAGGTGGATTTTTTGTTCCACGCACAAAAAAATCTGTTCCAAATGATCTATAAAGAGGATTGGAAGTGCATTATCCAACGTGTGTGGAATCACTCAATCTATCATACTGAGGAAATTATGTAACTTTGATTTATTTGAAGAACTGATGATTTTATAGAACTGTATGAGATCCTCTGTACTGTAAACAATATTGTCTTATATTGCGGACAACTTATTGTTATGCACCCTGCTGTAATAGTATATGCATCAGGCTTATCTGAGAACTTCTTATAATATTTTTTTTTTGCTTCTAAGATCCCCAAGTCTGAAGCCTTGGTTTATTATTCAAACAAGGAGAGAAGAGGGACCTCATAATTGGCAAAAAGAGGTAATTAAACTTTCCCTCCAACACATTCCTCCATATAAAATTACAGCAATTTTTTAAGAGGCTTGCTTTTTTATTCAGTGCACAATTACTATGTGTTGAATACAACTCCACGTCTATTCGTGACTGCAGCGTTCTTATCACTTCAAGGGCCTCCCTCACACATGAACCTGCCTCATACTGAATCTATCCATCAAGGTCAGCATTGTCTATGCGGTTCTCCAGCGTCCTTTCACATCATTTATTACCTGATCCCCTTAACTGGACATGGTGGGGATAGAACCCAGTACCTTTTGCATGCAAAGCAGAGGCTCTTTCACTGAGCCACAGCCACTGAGCTCTTCCTTCCAACTTCACAAGCCTAATGGCAAAATTAACATCTTTTATACATAACAGACTGATTTCAGAATTTCAAGAAAAATGGGGCGGGGGGGTGTTGTTTTTTTTCAATTATATGGCTGAAAACCAAGAATAGAATTAAATTTACACAAAGAATCATAGAAGGAAAGAATTAGGTAATACATGCTTACAATAAAAGGTTGTTTGTTAATAAAATGTAGACATGAAGAGAGATGGGAAAAATGGAATAAAGATATTTAAATAGAAGTGAAATATTAAAAGAAAATGTAAGTAAGTTCCATATAAATTTAAGATATTAAATATAAATAATTGTAGTTTAAATTTCATGTTTGTATGTTTGTAAATTGAAATAAAATATATAAAATAAAAAAGCCCAAGTTTTGCAAGAGCAGCTGAGAGCCTAACCAGACAATCTGCTGTTCTCCGGTCGGTGCCCAGTCAGTCAAGCAGGTTCACCAGAAATGCATATGGGGGGGGGGGTGCAGGAGGGGCTGTGACCAAAACCGCAGTGAACAGAGTCTTAACTATCTCCTCTTCCCATGTTGCTCTCCATGACCCAAAATGGTCCCAAGGAGTTGCTATTTGTCCTGTTTGCCACATATGGCACCAGGACATGCATGTTTCCCCAAATATGGTAAACAGCAGCTCCACAGGGCTGGAAAAACAGCATGAGGGGAAGGCTTAAGTTGCCGTTCCCGGCACACTATCTCTGGCTCTTACAGCTGCTCATCCTCCACTGTGATATATGCCCTTATGTGCCAACAATGTCCATCTGCTCTGTACATTGGACAAACTAGCCAAAATGGACGCAAATCTGACATTAAAAATGGCAACATCCAGAAACCAGTGGGAGAACACTTCAATCTATCAGGACATTCCATCAAGGACTTAAAGGACATCATAGTTCAACAGAAACCTTTCAAAAATAAAATCCAATGGGAAGCTGCTGAGTTGGAATTCATATGTAAATTTGACTCAGTCAGACTTGGATTGCATAGAGACTATGAATGGTTATCTCATTATCAGAAGTAACTGATCTCATTATCAGAAGCCAACTGATTTGCATCTACTCCCCCCTCCCCTCACCACCTATATATATATCTGGCCAGTTTCTTCATACCCTCCATGCATCTGATGAAGAGAACTGTGGTTCTCGAAAGCTTATGCTACAGTAAAGTTGGTTAGTCTTAAAGGTGCTACTGGACTCTTTACTATTTCCCTGCACACTGCGGTTCCAATCTGAAGCAACCCTCCAAGGGCCTGTAAATCGAACGGTATCATGCACTCAGATCTTGAGACTTCAGAGTCTGCTGGGGGGGGGGGTTGGGGACATCAACAATTTTTCCCATATGCATAGAAGTCAAGAGAATCTGAATGCTGGGCTTAGGAACTCTTTGGAAAAACCTGTGATCCTTATGCCGCCACCTCTGTAAGCCTGCTATGGTAATTTAGTTGATTCTGGCCCAGTTCTATCAGAAAGGCTGGAGAATCTGCCACAGATTCCTTCGAGTTTGCCCAGTTCTTACACAGCAAACAACTCTCGTCATCCGTAGATACAGTTCACTTTACAGCATGTACTTCCTCAAAAGCTACTGGGAATTTCAGGTGTGTTTTTTTTTCTGCAGTGCTGAAGATGGTAATTGCAACTTTGAGGAACTTTAAGTGGAGGACAATAAGCCAGTTGCTCATCCGCCCACCATTTTTGACCAACAGAGGAAGTTACAAACATTTCTAGGAATGCTATGATTTCCCCCTTTGTCTTTGCATTCAAACAGATCTTGACATCACCGCATACACAGCTTAGTTCCCTTGAAAACTTCTACTCAGAGCAATGAACTCCCGTCCCAACCTTGGGAGTCAACCATAAGTGGAAAATGCAAAGATTTTCCCTGTGTTTCTCTTTCTTCCAGGGGTCCCTTGCAATTTCTGGAAAAAAGATGGTTGAATTAGGGGATCTATGGACATTTAATAATCTGCCTCAAGGTTCAGAGAGAAAGGCTGGTTATAAATGAAGTCAGTAAGTAAATACAAAGCCATGCACATGGGCTGCTGCAGTGAGATGGAAGGGGCAAAACAGCCTCTCTTTAGCAATTTCATTCCCTTTCCCCCCACTCACTGCAGTATGGCTTTTTGTCCACAGAAATCCCACAGATCATATTTCTTGGGGACCAAAGGAGACTGCTGGCAAGAGTAGTAGGTGAGGAAAAACTGCATTCATCAGCACCTTATGCTGACGGCCTTTTGGATCAAAGGTAATGTATTTAGGATCAGGGTAAAAAGGTAAAGCTAGTCCCCTGTGCAAGCACCGAGTCATTACTGACCCATGGGGGGGACGTCACATCACAACGTTTTCTTGGCAGACTTTTTACGGGGTGGTTTGCCATTGCCTTCCCCAGTCATCTACACTTTACCCCCAGGAAACCGAGTACTCATTTTACCGACCTCGGAAGGATGGAAGGCTGAGTCAACCTTGAGCCGGCTACCTGAACCCGGCTTCCGCCAGGATCGAACTCAGGTCATGAGCAAAGCTTGGACTGCAGTACTGCAGCTTACCACTCTGCCCCTCGGGGCTCTTAGGATCAGGGTATAAATTGTTTAAACCAGATTGGTGGTTTAAGCCAGTTTGGTGTAATGGTTAATAGCAGCGGGACTCTAATCTGGATTCCCCACTGCTCTGCTTGAAGCCAGCTGGGTGGCCTTGGGTCAGTCACAGCTCTCTCAGAGCTCTCTCAGTCCCACCCACTTCACAGGGTGATTGTTGTGGGGATAATAACATACTATGTAAACCGCTTTGAGTGGGTGTTAAGTTGTCTTGAAGGGTGGCATATAAATAGAATGTTATTATTATAATAAAAAAACTTTTATGCAAATGGGCCTCCATTTCCACCCCTTGCCCAAAACACACAGCATTCCTGAAATTTAATTGTGCTATGTTACAATACTTAGGGCATGATCCAGCCCCAAAACTTTGAAATGCACAGATTTCGTGATGGACTCCAAAGCACAGGCTGGATTCCAAAGAATGGAAAGGTGCCGAATGTTGGCCAGACAGCGCCTTCATATAAATCACTTTTCTGAAACGCTTGAAGTGCTTCACATATATTATCTCAGAAATCTTTAAAACGATTTGTTCCACAGACTGCTGTTCACCGTATCACACTATCAAGGAGGGGGAACTGCAAGACTTGCATCTCTGCTTGCAGGCGCCCCCCTGACTAATAAATAGCCAAACTGGCATTTGAATTGAGAATTTTTTAAAGTTCACAATCGTGGCTAAAAGCCAGTGACCTAACCCACCCTTGTCAGAAAATATGCCAGCATTTCGCATCCTCCCATTAACACAATGCGTTTCCTTTCTTTATATGAAGTCACGGGTAACAAACGTCTGCATTCCTCCCTGTATTTAAGATGTTCATTCCACATTCTAGGCCAGGGTGTAGCTTGGCTAGTTTCAAAGTCTAAATGTTGATACTCTGTGGACAGCCAAGGCTGCTGCTTTACCACTTGAGAGCATCGGAAATTTGCATTAACAAGCCTGTGGGGAAACCTGACTCAGCTTTAGAGGCCGTCGGGTGATTCATCACTAGCTTAACCCAGAAGCTGACAGAAGAATAAATTTAACAATCTTCATTTACGGGATTGCTTAGATTTGGAGGCGAACAGCAAGAATGAGATTCTGCTGCTCTACTGGCCGAAAGCAAGAAAAATAGAAGTTCTGGTATGACATACAAATAGCTTGCCCACCTATTTACAAGACAGAAAAGAGTCCAGTAGCACCTTTAGTCAGGGCTTTTTTTCTGGGAAAAGAGGTGGTGGAACTCAGTGGGTTGCCCTCGGAGAAAATGGTCACATGGCTGGTAGCCCCGCCCCCTGATCTCCAGACAGAGGGGAGTTTAGATTGCCCTCCACGCCACTCCAGCAGCACAGAGGGCAATCTCAGCTCCCCTCTGTCTGGAGATCAGGGGGCGGGGCCACCAGCCATGTGACCATTTTCAAGAGGTTCCGGAACTCCGTTTCACCGTGTTCCAGCTGAAAAAAAGCCCTGCCTTTAAGACTAACCAACTTTACTGTAGCATAAGCTTTCGAGAATCACAGTTCTTTTCATCAGATTTACAAGACAGAATCAGTTTCTTAACACTGCACAGGCCGCCACAGTATCATAAGGACCCTAGATATAAATGTTGTTTTAGAACAGCATTTGAATCTTGGTCCTCTAACACTCTGGCTGTTAAACACGTTGCAAAGACTGCCACCTCTCACTGATTCTGTTTTTTTTTTTAAACAAAGAGACTATTAACTGGATTAACACAATTCTAGCTATACATTTTATAAAGTGTTGATTTGGGCTGTGTAAATACTACTAAGTCAGCTATTTGTAACAAACAAACAGAAATAATCCTTATTTGCTGAATGGAAGAATAAGCTGTGGTATTAGGGATCCAAGTGATAAATGCAAAAGATCTTACAGGCCTTTTCGGTCCTGGCCCCCGTCTGGTAGAACTCTCTGTCTGTGACAACTCAGGCCCGGGAGGCTTGACCTTCCACCAGGCCTGTAAGATGGAGATGTTCTGCCAGGCCTTTCGTGGTTGAGGCAACTGGTCCTCCAATTCGGCCTACTACAGGGAGAGATGTTCTCTCCCTCTCCCTAGTCTTTGTTGTGTTATCTGTTGATTGTCAACTTCCCCCAGCGGGCCCAAAGGATCATATATGGCAGGGGTGGGGAAATTGCGGCTCGTGGGCCACATGCGGCCCGCTACAGAGTTTTTTGTGGCCCGCCAAGACAGTCAGAAAAATCCGCCTTGAACCGAGATTTCCTAAAATTAAATGTGCTTGCAGCTATAGATGATATGAAATTAGCACAATAAATAAATTGAATAAAACTACCACTATTTTATTTAATTTATATTTATTGATTTTTATGATACAATTTATACCTTTTCTGAAATGCAAAGTTAACTAATGAATGCAATCATTTTAAAAGGTGCAGCCCTCCGCTAACCTCCGCTCCCACAAAGTGGCCCCGAGCCAAAACAATTGCCCACCCCTGGTATATGGGGATTGTGCAATGAGCGCAGCTGGGGGTGAATTTCTGTATTGTATTTGCTTTTATGCTACCGGATTTATTTGTTTTTATCTGTTTTTAGGTCTTTTAAATGATGTGATCCACTCTGAGCCTGCTTGGGGGGAAAGTGGACTACAAATCCAAGAAATAAGTAAATAAATTACATGGAGCCATTAAGATGGTATACTTCAAATTTGAAGCCAAGCTTGAAAGATGCAAACTATTGTGACTACCGTCAGCAGCAGTCCATCACCGAGATTCATATTTTGCAAAGTACTTTGTTTAGCTCACTTGCAGAAATTCCATGCTCAACGCAGATTGGTAGGGTAACTGAGATGAAGATATCGCTTCTATTACAGGAATCGTTAACTATGCATAAAATGTATTTAGCACCTGCTTAACAAGTCATCTCATAACTGGCAAAGATACAGGAATTACTGTAAAACATAACCAACTTGTCCCAAACCCTGATCAGATGCTTTAAATGTTAGTTTGAAAACCTCCAAAGCCCAAGTACCGCCATAGTAGAACTTTAAAAAAAACATACAAAATTATCGGAGAGATCGTGAAGAATTTTCATGATGACGTAAACTGCACGCCGTAGTCTAGTTGCTCCCAATGAGTCAGCAGTCGAGCTTTACCTTGGTCTGGTGTTTCAAAGGGGGTTCCTTTTACTGCATGCAAGAAGACATACATTCCCTTGGAAGAAGAAGAAAAAAGAGTAATAATTGTTTATATTTCCGGGGATTTTAGGGGGAGGGGGGAGGTTAACAGAGTCCTTGAAGTCCTATCCCAATTTTCCATCTGTGCCTCCTTCCCTGACAACTCACTCATGCGCGCTCTATGCTCCCAGCTGCATGCAATACATCCATGCCATTCCCCCTGATGGTGCTGGGCGCTACGTGCACCCGGGAGCACGGAGACGGGTTGGTTTGTGGGTGGCTGCAAGCAGATAGAGGCAGCAGCGGGCTCAGTCAGAAGCCCAGGGCCCAGCAACCGTCTCTTCTCAGGGTATACTGATGGAGGCCTGAGGTTACATCAGTACTCAGAGCAGAACCACAAGTGACAAAAGGCACAGATTGGACACTTGTCAGCTTCCCTCAAGTTTTGATGGGAAATGTAGGCAGCTTGGCGGAATGTTGGACAAGTGACAGTTGAAAAGTCCGTTGGACAGCCGTCGGAGAGCCAAGCTGCAAGACCAGGACTCCTACATTTCCCATCAAAACTTGAGGGAAGCTGACAAGTGTCCAATCTGTGCCTTTTGTCACTTGTGGTTCTGCTCTCAGAAGCTCATGAGAAAGGAGAACTGTAACATTAAGCACCGCCACTGAAATAAAAGAGGAACCAGTATTTTCCACAGGCGTATCTACGTGCAAAGCAGAAAGAAACACACAGAGAAGGAGGTCACGGAACAACACAGCAACTTCACTTAACCTGTTAAGACCAAAAAACTCTAGATGGCAGCTTTCCCGCCACACCCGCCTTTTATGGAGAACTATGGAACTGAAGGGGAGGGTCTCCTTTTCCCTTTCTAAAAGCCCCCACAGCCTCTTCCCCTCTCCTGCTTCCTTCTGTCCTTCCTATCTCCAACCTATCTTCATCTGTTCCCCCCCCGTCTTCAGCTTTCCCCCCAACTCGCCCTATAGCAGCCTCTCTCCAGGAAAATTCTCACCACGTTGTGTATGCCCAGCTGAGCTGGGCCACGTTGCACAGTGGGGAATCCACAAGGATTGCAAGGGGGTACCCCACTCCCCCCCTGTATCCATTCCCCACGCTCTTTCCTTTCTCCTGGCAGCCTCCACCTTCCCTTGCTTCCTTCTCTCCTTCCCATTCCACCACAACCATCTGTCCCCCAATCTTCTGCTATATTATTTATTTCATTTATTTCGGGGAACCAAAGTGGCTTTCATCGTTCTCTTCTCCTCCAGTTTATTCCTCCAATTTATTCAGTTGTGAGGTTAGTTAAAGAGTGTGTGACTGGCCCAAAGAATCCAGTGAACTTCCATGGCAGGCTGGATATTTGGACCTCAGTCTCCCAGATTCTAGTTTGAAACGCAAACCCCTATACCACACTGCGGCTTTAATGGGATGGCTGCTGTTAAACAGTAGCAAGCAGCCAGGCCTGGGTGAGTCAGGCAAGCTGGGTGGTAACAAGTCACTCTGGTAGCTGCTTGATGAATCCTCCCACAAAGACCAAAACAGACCTGGAAAGGGCTCTGTCCCTTTCCCTGCCCTTTATGACAGAAACTAAGGCTTGAAGGCCACACCGATACTGTTCTGGTTGCCAAGCAACGGTCACTGAGGTCATTGCGGGGAGGGGGGGTGCAGGTTTTTCTGCAAACCTAGGGTTTTTTCAGGGTATAAAACTATCTGTTTTATCTGTTCCTGGCTCCAATTTCCAAATTGGGTCCATTTTGAGAATTATAAATATTGGTATGGTGATACTGCACGACTAGGACAGAAACGGCAATCTTTAATCCCGAGTATGAAGGCAGCAATCCAACATGCACCCCCAAGTAAAGCCCTACATGAAACCATGGATCTTATCTCTGAATCAAGATTGGACTGCGACTCCTGTTTTGATCTGTGAAACTCAAAATCTGATCTATAACCTAATTAAGCCAAAGTTATTTAGGACACTAAAATTGACTTTGAATCAGTGAAACTTGATGGCAACACATTCATCACATGTTATGAAAACAGCTCTTGCGGTGGCTTTATCACAGACTAAAATTGAGGGCACCACCTTTCATGGACTGGATCTCTCGCCATCATATGTATGAGATGTTATGCTCTGTTGGCAGAGAGGTAAAACACAAATGGGAGAACAGCTAGAAGCAATGTACGGGATGGGGTGGAGTGGAGGGATGGTGTGGCAGTGGCAGTCACATACACAAGAGGCCCCGTCATTTCAGAGCATGCATGACCCACTGCCCAATTATATGAGTTGGCAAAAAAAGCGGAAGGGAACAATTACTTTGGTAGTGAGCTAGCTACTCCTATTTCCTACCCAGTCGAGGTTGGACGTGTCAACTTTGTAATTTAATTCCAGCTCAGAAATACTGTTCATCTTTCATCACCTGCTGGAGTCACACCCACTCTTGAGTGCATCTTTTGACGGGATGTTATTTGTGTTCTATATAACACACCGATCTCTTGGATTGCTGGGCTTCTGGCCTCACTGTACAGACTAGCACTGCCTCTTCCCTGCCTTCTATACAAGCATGTACGTCTCTCTCTGCCAACAGAAAATAACACTTCGTGCACCTGACAAAGTGAGCTCTGATTTACAACAGGGCAGGCCGTCTCTAATTTATTAGCCTTTAAGGTACTGCAAGATTCTTCATCCGTTTCAGCAAAAATACACACTGTGCCTCTCTGGTACTGATTACAAAGATACTTATTCCATAAATACCTGCAATTAAGGGTCAGAAAGAAAATCTGATGAACGTTCTGCCCCTTCCGATAAACCGAAGTCTGAAAAAGTTACAGTCTGAGCCTAGTGACTGCCGGAATGACGCTATGGGGCTCTTTCTTTGGGCTACAAAAAAACGGTTAGGCCCGACATGCGAGTGTTTTAGGTTCTGTGATTTTTGAAATAAGTTGTTTGCCATCATTCTAATGGTTAGCTGGTGCTCAGGCACCATCCACTGTTTAATAGCAGTTTAAGGCAAGGGCCTTTATTGTGGTGGCTCCCCACTTCTAGGTTCTGTGTCTGTTCCTCTCTTCTCACAGTCAGACTGTGTGAATCTTTTTAATCCTCCATGTGTTTTCCAAAACAGTCGCATATCACACATCAACAGCTCCTCTGCCTAATACATGCACATTAATTAAGACCAAAGAATATACATATTATTTGCCACTACATGCATTGCTAATGCAGCTATTGATACAGAATATATTTGCCTGCTGCTACCAGAACTATGGCTGCTTCCACACACATTGGATAATGCACTTTCAATGCTCTTCAGTGATCATTTGGAACACAGGTTTTGTGTGTGAAACAAAAACATCCACTTCCAAAGGATTGTGAATGTGCATTGAAAGTGCATTATCCAATGTGTGTGGAAATGGCCTATCTGCACCACACAGCAGCATTTTCATAGAATCATAGAGTTGGAAGGGGCCATAGAGACCATCTAGTCCAACCCACTGCCCAGTGCAGGATCAGCCTAAAGCATCTCTGACAAGTATTCATCCAGCCTCTTCTCGAAAACTGCCAGTGAGGGGGAGCTCACCACCTCCCTAGGCAGCTGATTCCACTTTTGAACTACTCTGACCGTGAAAAAGTTTTTCCTAATATCCAGCCGGTACCTTTGTGCATGTAGTTTTAGCCCATTGCTTCGTGCCCTACCCTCTGCTGCCAACTGGAACAGCTCTTTGCCCTCCTCCAAATGACAGCCTTTCAAATATTTAAAGAGAGCAATCATGTCCCCCCTCAACCTCCTCTTCTCCAAACTAAACATTCCCAAGGCCCTCAGCCTTTCCTTGTAGGGCTCAGTCTCCAGACCCCTGATCATCCTCGTCGCTCTCCTCTGCACCCTCTCGATTTTGGCCACATCCTTTTTGAAGTGAGGCCTCCAGAACTGCACACAATACTCCAGGTGTGGCCTGACCAAGGCAGTATAGAGAGGGGCTATGGCCTCCTGCGATTTCGATGCTATGGCCCCTTTGATACAACCCAGGACTGAATTAGCCTTTTTTGCCACTGCATCACACTGACTGCTCATATTCAGTTTACAGTCCACTCTTACCCCAAGATCCCTTTCACATATATTACTGCCCAGAAGTGTATCCCCCATCCAGTATTTGTGCTTCTCATTTTTGTGGCCCAGATGTAATACTGTGCACTTGTCTTTGTTGAATTGCATCCTATTCACAGCTGCCCACTTCTCCAGAGTATTCAGGTCTTGTTGAATTTTAATTCTATCTTCTTGGGTGTTTGCTACCGCTCCCAATTTGGTATCATCAGCAAATTTAATGAGCAGCCCTTCCACTCCTTCATCCAGATCATTGATAAAAATATTGAAAAGTACCGGGCCCAAAACCGAGCCCTGCGGCACCCCACTGGACACCTCCCTCCAATCTGATGAAACGCCATTGACCACCACTCTTTGAGTGGTGTCCTCCAACCAGTTCCCTATCCACCGAACTGTCCTATAGTCCACTCCACAGTCTTCCAGTTTGCCCATCAGAATGTCATGGGGGACCTTATCAAAAGCTTTACTGAAATCCAGATAAATCACGTCAACAGAGTTCCCCCGATCCAGTAAGCTGGTCACTCGATCAAAGAAGGAAACCAGGTTGGTCTGGCAAGATCTGTTAGGAACAAAACCATGATGACTTCCCCGGATCGCTGAGTGGTCCTTCAGATGCTTACAGATTGATCCCTTCAAAATCTGCTCTAATATCTTCCCAGCAACAGAAGTCAGACTGACCGGCCTGTAGTTTCCCGGGTCATCCTTCCTCCCTTTCTTAAAGATTGGGATAACATTCGCTCTTCTCCACTCTTGTGACACATCCCCAGTCCTCCAGGAGGCCTTGAAGATGATGGACAGCGGTTCTGCAAGTTCTCTGGAAAGTTCTTTCAGCACTCTTGGGTGCACCCCATCCGGCCCAGGGGATTTGTATTCATCCAGTGCAGCCAGATGCCTCTCCACTACCTCTCTGTCAATGTCAATTAGCCACTCAGGTGTCCTGCCACATTTTCTACTATCTCTAGATGTGCCTGAGTTCTTCAGGGAGAAAACAGAGGCAAAAAAGTCATTAAGCCTGTCTGCTTTTTCTCTGTCCTGCATCAGAGTTTCTCCATCTACTCCCAACAGTGGTCCAATTGCCTCTTTTACCTTGCGTTTGCTTCTCACATATCTGTAGAAGTTTTTCTTATTGTAGCGAGCCCTCCTGGCCAGACCCAGCTCGTACTGAGCTTTGGCCTCTCTGATGGCTGATCTGCAGTACCTAGTAACCCTCATATACTCCTCTTTAGAGGTCTGTCCTTCTCTCCATTTCCTGAACATGTCCTTTTTCTCCCTTAGCTTATTCTGGAGCTCTCTGTGCATCCACATTGGTTTCTTGGAGCCCTTACCATGTTTCCGTCTTGCTGGGATAGTGAGGGCTTGAGCTTGCAAAAGCTCGTGTTTGAGAAGGGCCCACCCTTCACTCGCTCCTTTCCCTTCCAGCACACTCCCCCACGGAATGACTCTCATCAAGCCTCTGAGTTCATCAAAGTTGGCCCTACGAAAATCTAACCTACGAGTCTGGCTACGAACTTCCTTGGCTCCCCACAGCAACTGGAATTCAAGAAGGACATGGTCACTTCCCCCTAAGGTCCCCACCACCTTCATCTCATCTACCAATTCTTCCCTGTTGGTTAATTTTAATACTAGAGACAGCATTAATCCTCGCCAAGGATAATTTATCACAGACCTGAGGTATTTTATAGGTACAGAGTTACCCAAAGATGCTTACAGTGTTAGAAGCTGTACGACTCTTAAAAATGTGACATTTAAGCTATATAAAATAAATCATCACCCACTGTACTTTGCAGGTTTACTTTAATTAACCAAATGCCTTTCCGTGTAACTCAGAAGCCTGCAAGCAATCAACAACCTTTCTTAAGTCCTTTCTAATGAGAACGGAGATCCCAGCTCTGTACCTCCATCCTGTTTATCATGGGCAAATGACAGCCATGCCTCGTTAAGGGGAAGGAACATGTTTAAATATCGCCCGCATCCTTACTGAAACATTGGGCGTGTCCTTACTTGAAAAGGGATAGGACAACAGTGCAGGCTTGCAAAATAAAAGCCGGGAATTAAACTGCCCTATATAAAGTCAAGCTTTCCATGACTTTATTCATACCTGGCAGGTGCTCCTTTAAGCAGGAAGGGACAAGAGAAGTGGCTTTTCTGACAGCTAAGATGTAGCACTTTGGGAATCATTTCCTCCCTTGTCAGTTATCACTCCTAGAGTAATTTAGCGCAGGAAGTTGCACTGGACAGCCCATGAGAAATATGCAAAGGTTAAATCTTGCTTCCCTCATGGAATCCAGGATAGTGGCTTTTTGGAGAATGCAAACATCTTTGGAATTCTGACACAGGGTGGTGGAAGCAACTACAAAATGGCCACCACAGGAGGTGAAGCGAGCCACAAAATGGCTGATACAAGAGGAGCCAACCACTAAATATCAGGGAATGAGGTCATGCCAGTTTGGTGTAGTGGTTAAGAGTGGCAGGACTCTAACCTGGAGAACTGGGTTTGATTCCTCGCTCCTCCACTTGCAGCTAGCTGGGTGACCTTGGGTCTGTCACAGCTCTCTCAGAGCTCTCTCAACCCCACCCACCTCACAGGGTAATTGTTGCGGGAATAATAATACCTTTTAAATTGCTCTGAGAGGGCGTTAAGTTGTCATGAAGGGTGGACTATAAATCAAATGTTGTTGTTATTATTAACTCTCACAGTAACTCTTTAATATTTCAGGTGGAAACTCGGTTTAACAGGATGCCTTTCAAAATAACCATATCGTTAAAAATGTTTTCTTGCATGCACACACAGTAACACAGTGAAGATACTTCTGCAGCGGTCTTATCTCCTGCCTAAGCAACTTTTTAAAATGCTGCCCAACCAATCAGATCTCCGATGGCCAATCACAAGCCCTGCTGGGCTGAAGATGTACCTGGCTCCACTCACCTTCTACGAACACTTGGAGGGTACCAAGAATGGTGCTGGCAGGCACCGTGGCACCCACAGGTACCACACTGGGGGCCCCTGTACAAGATGAATTCCGAAGAACCACACAAGCATCATCAAAGAGGCTTGTGGGAAAATTGGCCATTCCTTAACAAGAAGGCCATTTACCACCTGAATAAGAAACGGGCCCCTTCATGTGCTGCTTTCAGAGAGGAGAAAACTGACTAGTCCACTATCAGCCCAGGGGGTCCTTCTTTCTCTGCAGTTGCAGGCATTTCTTCCTTACAGGAATCTGAGACTGCCACAGAGGTCTCTGTGAAGGAAGCGAGGCCTCTGCAGTCAACTATCTGACAAGAGGGACAACAGTATTGGGGAGTCTTCAACCAGCTGTGGTCACTCCTTGGATAGTTAAACCCAGTGGGAGGGGCAACCAAAGAGCTAGACTGGGGAGAATCTGACCCACCTAGGGATGCCAAGTGGTTGTCTGGCAACTGATGAGAGGGATGTTGATGATGGGGGGGGGGCACGATACTAGCTGCAGTGTGAAACAAACAAGCGAACAAACAAAGGCAGCTCTAGAAATCACTCAGAACTCTGTGGTAATACCAGTTTCTGAAAATTCCTAGAGCTACCCTTTGTCACTTCCGGCTTTTTAACAGAACTGACGTGATACTGCATGTGATGCTGTGAGTTTTTTTAAAAAAAATTCTTCTGCCACCACTCTGGGGAATTTGACCCCTAGCCCCATCCATGGAGAGGTTGTCTATTACTATTCAGACCTCTAGGTCTGAGAAAGTACTGTTAAGATTTATTCTGTTTTCGAATTATAAATGGCATGCACTAATTTCACAATCAGTCCCGTTTTCCCGTTCTAACTTCCAGTTCTCTTATTCCCACCTCTAGTGCACCTCCAGAATTTGAACACCGGAAATTAGATATTTTCAAACAATGCCTATGGCAGTTTTGGACAGCCACTTCAACCAAATCCTGCTGGTCCAGCGTGTTTGCATATGTGGCTCTAAAGAAATTGTGGATTTATTCCACTATATCCTTGCCTATTCGCTGCATTGCGCCCTAGAGTTAAATTTCTGGCAGCAATTTTGGACAGCTTAAAGCAACATTCAGAGGTCAAGAAAATTTCCATATTGCTATCTAATGCAGATGCAGAAGTGCCTTATAAGTCTCTCTATTCACAGTTGCAGCAAGAAAGATAAAGAGCAACTGTGGCAACTCCTGGGGTATCTGGATAATTTTTTTTATTAGTTGTTGTAGATTTTCCGGGCTGTATCGCTGTGATCTTGGCATTGTAGTTCCTGACGTTTCGCCAGCAGCTGTGACTGGCATCTCCAGAGGTGTAGCACCGAAAGACAGAATTCTCTCAGTGTCAATGTGTGGAGAAAATCTTAGCAGGTCATTTTATATCATCAGGAACTATAATGCCAAGACCACGGCCACACAGCCTGGAAAATCTACAACAACTAATGTTCTCCAGCTGTGAAAGCCTTCGACAATATAATTTTTTTATCATATGGTTTTAGGATATTATTTTCTGTAGTTATGTTGATATTTTGTAGCTCTTGGAGTTTATGAAGTTGTTATCAATTGTATATTTTATCTGTTAACTGTAAATTTGCTACAGCCAATAGCTAACTGCAATAAACTACTACCTACCTATTTTCTATACAGAGGAGAGGGAATTGTCAAAAACAGCCTCCAATTGTTTTCCCTTAAGATAAAACAGACCTTTTTTCCCCTGACTAATCTCCAGAGCCAATGCCTCAGCATTCTAAACTATCGGTAGAAACGCCACCCCTTACCTCTTAACCTTGAGTCAATCGAAGCAGCCCACAACTGTGTTGGAAGGTGCATTTACTCACCAAGTTGTGAATGACATTCGTTAAGGTCCAGGCAACTGGGACGCTGAAGAAAGGGATGCTGAGCAGAACAATATGAAGCAAGCCCACTCCCAGAGTATAGGTGAGCCACATCCCGCGGCTGTTCATCACGCGAGTGTTGGGATTTACCTCACTGTGGGCCACCCCAACATTCATTTTGGATTCTGAAAAAAGCAACATTGCAAAAAAAAATAAACAAGAAAGAAGTACGCGTATCAGAAATAATTCAGCGTACACCTTGGGGACTAATGGAATTTTATAGCGGAGTTCATCGACAGAAGGCTGTCCAAATTCTCTCTTCCTTGTGGACATATCTGTCGCTCACCCCGAGGGTTGAATCTGGAGATGAAAGACAGTTGGCAGTTCTGACAGGCTGTTATTAACTTTTATTTGCCTTAAAGGCAAGGCATCGTAAATAGTAAAAACTTCAGAACCTGAAATTAACTTTCATCAGTTTTGCAAATTATTAGCCTTTAGACTCGCACCATCTACATAGTAATCGCTGGCACAACTCAGTCGGAAGGGGTCCTTCTGTGGTGGAAAGAATAGCTTCCCATCCCCCCCACCCCCGGAAGCAGCTTCACTAGATTGTGGGAAAGAACAGCCCAGAGTGCTCAAAACGGGCGCATAAAAATACTGGTGAGTTAATGCTGCAAATATATTACTCTTAAAAGTCATAAGCTGAACTTGTGTGCTGAGCATTTTAACTCATTCAAGGTAAAATCATTCATAAGAGCCAACGCAGCTGAGATTTTAATAATCAGCAAAACTACATTGTTAGAAGATCGTTGCTAGGTGCACTTCCTAGGCACAGGACAAAGAAAAAGAAATGGAAAACCATCGGATTCCCAAAAAGCGTCTTGTTTGAAAGGTCAGTTGCACAGTCTTAATAACCAGGCTTGCAATTCAAGGAGAGAGTCGTCATGCTGTGAACACTTCCACAATCAGCACCTTGACAACATCCAAAGCACACAGATGTTTTGCAAAAACACATCCTAGTTTTTAACCCACAAAACAATCAAATACCCCCATATTTCTCACCCTACCGGCTACAAGCACAACTTCAAGGAGCCACTCTTCGTCAATTCAGGCTTTGGACTGTCTGGCTCTCTATCAACATCTGGGCACTCCTATCCACCCCATGGGCTCACTTCACAAGTTTCCAACTACGACACAAGCCACACCAAGCAGTTACTACCCATGCCACCAATCAGCGAGGGAGAGGAGGGCACAACTCACACAATCAGGCTCAGCTGGCCACAGGAACTGAAGGTATTCTCAATTAAGTCACTATTAATCCATATGAAATTTACTGGGACTTAAAATTGCCACCTTAATTATAAAGATTCCAGAGGAGTCGCCCTGCCTCTCTTAGTCAGGCAGAGGGCTGCCCGAGCTGCTGGTCTAAGGAGGGCGACAGACTGAGGATCCAGCAGGAGATGCCCGCTGTCCTGCTTAGGTCAGTGGCCCAAGCCTGGCCTCAGGATGTCATTCGGGAACCTACGAAGCGGTCTTAGAGCACAGAGGCCCCCGGGCGAGCAAAGTCACTGCTGTCTATCTTGCCTGGCAGCAACTCCCCAGCACCTCAGGGCTTTCCTGTCTCCTATTACCTGATCCTTTGAACTGATCCTGGGAGCTTCTGCCCGCAAAGCAGGGGCTCTTCCACTGACCCAATGGGTCTAAACAGCATCCCAAAGACAAGGAAGAGAGAAAGCTCTTGGTTGGGAGTCCGCATCTGACTCAGAGTTGCCAACCCCGCCTAGGGAAATTCCTGGACATCTGGGGGCAGTTTGGAAAGGGAGCTCAGCCACGTGATGCCATAGAGCCCTCTCCCCGAAGCTGCCACTTCCTCCCGCGGAACTGACCTCTGTAGTCTGGAGATTAGCTCGCATTCCGGGAGAACGCCATGTCCCGCCGGGAGGCTGGCAAGCCTAGCACCCCCGTGCGAGTGCAGGCCCCAGGAGCCATCCCGGCTGGCCGCGCCCTCCCTGGATCTCCAACAACGAGGCAAGCCCGGACTCGGGCGCATGTTGTTGCGTGCCTGGAGATCGGGACGCCCTTTGTGCGCCCTCCCCCCGGACCAGCAGGGGGTAGGGGCGGCTGGTGGAAGCCGGGGCTCGTTTGCAAACGCCCCCCAAGCGACGACAACCACCACCAAGCATGCAACAACAACTACAACAAAGCATGCGGCGACACAGCTGCGCGCAGGCACCAGGGGCGAGGCGGAGGCTGCCTCACCCTTCGAGAGAGCAGCCCCGGCCCAGCCTCCCGCCACCCCCGGGTTTCCTCCCGGAGACCACGCCGCCACCCGAGGAGGCGCAAAAGTGCCGCTGAGCCCGTGCGCTCCCGCCCTTCCAACGCGATCCTAAGCGGAGTGCCGCCGGTCTAAGCCTTCTGACACCAACGGGGCCAGAGCGGAGCCGCTCTGTTTAGGATTGCGCCGGAAGGGACCGGGCTGGGGGGAGCCCCGCCGCGCGCCCTGCGCCCTGGCCGGCCGCGCAGCCACCAACCCACCGGGAAGGCGCCGCCGCCGCGGCCCGCCGACTCCGGCTCCGTGGACTGCTGCAAAGCGAGCGCAGCCAGGCGGGCGATTGGCCCGGGCTCGGCTCAGCGCCGCCCACCTGCCCCCGCGCGCGCTTGCCGGGCAGACCCGCGCGCGGACGCCGCCGGGCCTGGAGCGGGGCGCGGGAGCCCCGGGGCGTCGCCGGAGCGCCGCGGGTGCTGGATAGGCCCGCCTGGGCCACGTGGAGGACGGGCCGCGGCCTGGCGCGTAAACAAAGCCGGAGGCGGCGGGGAGCCTGCAGAGCCGCCCCGGGGAGAGCCGGCGCTTCTGGGGCGCGCGTGGCTGCCAGCGAAGACGGTGCCAGGTGGGTCGCCAGGAGAGCGAGAGAGGGTTGCCAACTCTGGAGTGGGGAACGCCTGGAGACTTGGGGGAGAGGGGCCTGGGCGAGACGTCACACCGCAGCGCCCACCCTCCCAAGCAGCCGGTTGCCCCGGGGAAATGGCCTCTGTAGTCCGGAGACTGCCCCGACCGGGATAGCCCAGGTGAGCCTGATCTCAGAAGCTAAGCAGGGTCGGCCTTGGTTAGCAATGGGATGGGAGACCTCCAAGGAAGACCAGGGCTGCAGGGGCAGGCAATGGCAAACCACTTCAGTCTCTTGCCTTGAAAACCCCACCAGGGGTCGCCAAAAGTCAGATTGGGCTTGGGGGCATTCTCCACCACCACCAGTCTAGAGAGTACTAGTAGTTATGGGAGGCCTCTAGCCCCCACGTGGAATCTGGCAACCCTAGTCCGGGAGCACCTTAGAGACCAACTGGATCCTAAGCTTGGAAGAGTCGAAGATCCCTTTGCTGTTCACAGTTAGGAACGGAGATCCCCGAGCTTTTATATTCCAGTCAGACTCCTTGCCACACCCGTCCCTCCTTCCCCCTGGGATAAGGAGGGCTCAGAGGTCTCCATTCCTGCTTGGTGGTGGAGAGTGCCCTGAAGTCATACCTGATTTATGGCGACCCCTGGTGGGGTTTTCATGGCAAGAGACTAACAGAGGTGGTTTGCCATTGCCCGTCCCTGCAGCCCTGGTCTTCCTTGGAGGTCTCCCATCCAATTACTAACCCAGGTCGACCCTGCTTAGCTTCTGAGATCTGATGATCGGGCTCACCTGGGCTATCCAGGTCAGGGACCGTTCCTACTTCTGCCTGGGAAAAGGAGCTCTGACTCTCCGAAGCTCCTACCCTGAAAATCTTGTTGGCCTTTAAGGTGCTGCTGGACCCGAATAGCAATTGATTACATAACAATTTCTCCTTTGCTTTTAGGCTGACTGTAATAGAACAGAGAGTGATCACTGCCCATTGAGACTTCCGCTGGGCTTTAGGGACAACATCTTTCTCAAGCCTGTTTCGGGTCCTCTAGAAGGGTACCTGCCTGGTAAAAGGAGACTTAAGTGGACTCCACAGCTCCATGCCAACCTAGCCCAGTCATTGGCGAAGAATGACTTGCGGTCACAGCGTCAAGCACTACTGCAGAATGGCTTTTTGGGGCTATTGGGCCTCTTACGATTTTGGAGGGCTCTTGCCTGCAGAACTCATGCAGCAATAGAATTAGCAAACGTTAGAGATAATATTCCCAGAAAGGCCACCAGATTTTATTAGTCTTTTGCGGCAAAACCTCGAAACATTTCTTTTGCAGTACTTTAAAGGTTATCAAGTTTTTGAAACCCCTAGCATACGCTTTGGCCATATATTTGTTTAACATCAAATACAGCAGCATGGTGTTTACAAGCAGCATCCCAAAGATGGGAGGAAAACAGCTCCCCGTTATTGGCTTCCAGTGGTCTTCCACCTATGGGTTGGGGGACCAAAGTTGCCACTGCCAGCCTCCGTGTGCGGCCTGGAGTTCTCACGATCTTCAGACCACTGAAAATCATTTCCCTAGGAGGACATGGCGTGACATCTCTTCTGCCCTAGTTGCCAGTTCCAGGTCACAGAGCTCCTCCTGGAGTGGCATGCTCCTATCGGGCTGCTGTTTTTTTCTGACTCACTTAATAAATGTTTAACTTGTCCTTTTCCCAAGGAGCTGAGGTGGCTTAGGCTGAGCAAGAGGGTGAGAGGTCCATGGTCACCCAGAGAGCTTTGTGGCAGACACAAGTCCAACACATCACATTGATCTTGGGAAGGATCTTCTGCTGAGAGGAGACAGTAGTCCGGTAAGGCGAGACCGCTCATTGGTGGAGAGGATTTTGCCATAGCTCGGATCCGGTCCTCCCATCTCTTCCTCATTTTGGTTTGTTGCCCCTGGTCTTGGCACGGCCGTAACTTTGGTGCCGCCTTTTCCTGTCTTCTTGTTCTGATGTCACACAATTGTCTGTCATGTGACGGCAGCTTAGTAAATACCATTGCTAAGTGGGTCCCAGTGGGGAAGGCCACTGATGTTGAAGGACCTTGATAGGTAGGCATATGCATGACCTTAAAGTGTTGCAAAAAGCAAAACATCTCTTTTCATATCACCACGTCTCTCTAGTGAGGGCATGCATCATGCCCCCATCAAAATGGACTGTGGACCACAGGCATGCATGCTAGAATAATCAATTGTTAGTCTTCAAAGTGCCATTAGACTCCTAATGATTAATAATGAGTGGTATCAAACTTTTCTTTCTATCCAACAAGTTTAAGCATGTTTACTTATGACTAAGGCCCACTGAACTCAGTTGTGCTTTCTTCTGCTTAAACTCTTCTAAATTGCACTGTACTGTCTCAACACTGCTTAATTGCACGCAGTGGCCATGTGCAGATTCACATGGTAGAAAATCTTTGTGGACACGACAAGGACTTTGTATTTTAATAGTTGGTTATTTGTTTCGTACCCTTGCCTTTCTCTCCAGTGGGCACCCCAAGTAGCTTACAACGTTCTCCCCTTCTCCCTTTTATGCCCACAACAATCCTGTGAGGTTGGTTAAGCTAACTGTGGTCACCTACTGAGCTTCCATGGCAGGGCAGGGATTTGAGCTTGGGTCTTCCACCTCCTAGTCCAGTGTTCGAATCACGACACCATGCTGACGCACAGTGAGAGGTTTGTGCCTCCTGGACATTTGCAGGCTTCATTTTGATCAAGGCTGTTGGCCAAACTAGATGTGTGGTTTTTTAGAGAGTTGGGCTGGACCCAACTTGGAGTTCTTTGCAGCTGCACAGCAGCTGTGGGGAATGGCTGTTTAAATATAATTATGATCCCGTTGGATCTCAGAATTCCACTCGGGAGTGAGGGGAGAGAGGACTCCTGCTCCCCTCTTAGCCTTTTCCCCATGCCAAGATAGCACTTGGGTGAGTATGCTGTGCACATGGAGCAGCAAAAAACAGAGCAAGTAACTACCCCCCAGTGTTGCTTTAGTGTGGAAACCAGCTGGAGGGGGAGACAGGAGCCCTTCCTCCCCTCCCCATGGCAGCGTTCCAAGCCCATTTGGGTTCTCCTTTATTTTTAACTGCTGTTCCCTGCAGCTGCTGTGTGGCTGTGGGCACCTGAGTTGGGTTTAGGAAACCTGAACACAACTCTTTAAAGCTCCTCATGCCTAGCTTGGGTCTACGGGCATGCAGGTAGATTGCCCCCCCCCCAACGCTGCCACCATTTTCATCCCAAAATGGCCCTGGATTGCTGTGGGCAGTAGTTCCCCTGGACTTATCCGGGGTGCATAAATGGTTCTAGAGAGGAGCCTGAATCCGCTTCTGCTTGCAGACTACAATCATAACCAGAATCAAAATGTGCGCATCTGGAAGGCACAGAACTTCCACTGCGGTTCTGGCAGCTGCAAGGCCTTTGTATCATGTGAACTGGGCCTAAGCTGGGTGTGGTTGTCTCTCTTTGCCAGACGCTGTATACATTTAGGTGCGCCCAAGCCTGTTGAAATCCTGGCTCTGAATGGGATTGGGCTGTACAACTGCAGAGCATTCTGCTCTGTGTCATAAGCCCCGTTGAACTTCCTTGCTTCTGAGTTAATACGTTGGTTTCTACGTGGCTTTGTGCCCGCCAAGAGGGCCAGTCTTCACTTACAGCTTGTAATCTGTAGTCCTATACAACGTTAGGGTGTTGGGTCACAAGTGCCAGTAGGCAAAGATGAGATGGGGAAGAAGTTCCAAGGAAAGCGACGAGTGGCGGTCTGCATCCTGTCTGCGATACTTGGGTTTGGATCCACTCCTGCAAGGTTTTGCCACAATACCATCAGTTATGACTTCAAATGCCAGATGAATGGCTGACTGGACAGGGCCCTCTGTAACACACAAGCGCCAGGAATAAAAACTGTGCTGTGCAATACCTGAGGCCTTCCCTAAAAATCTCGGCAATGTGGACCCATGAAGCTGCCTTACTCCGAATCAGACCATTGGCCCATCAAGGCCAGTATTGTCTACTCAAGACGGCAGCAGCTCTCCAGGCAGAGGTTTTTCACATCACTTAATACCTATTCCTCTTTTTAACTGGAGACGCTGGGAATTGGAACCTGGAGCCTTCTGCATGTCAAGCAAAGGCTCTTTCCTCATTATGTGCCCTGGAGGGTGCTCCAATCAGCTGATAAAAAACTGCTGGTGGTCCCTGGCCCCAGGGGGGCTTGCCAAGCCTCAACCAGAGCCAGGGCCTTCTCGGTCCTGGCACCAGCCTGGTGGAACTCTCTGTCTGCAGAAACCCAAGCCCAGAAAGATCTATTATCTTTTCGCCAGGCTTGCAAGCAGGGTTTTTTTTTTCTGGGAAAAGAGGTGGTGGAACTCAAGACCGCACAATAATGTCACTTTGGGTCACCTGGAACAAGGGGGAAGTTTTTTAAAGTTTAAATCACCCTCGGTAAAAATGGTCACATGGCCAGTGGCCCCGCCCCCTGATCTCCAGATAGAGGGGGGTTTAGATTGCCCTCCACACTGCTCGGTGGCGTGGAGGGCAATCTAAACTCCCCTCTGGAGATCAGGGGGCAGGGCCACCGGCCGTGTGACCATTTTCAAGAGGTGCTGGAACTCCATTCCACCGCGTTCCTGCTGAAAAAAAGCCCTGCTTGTAAGACAGAGATGTTCCGGCAGGCATATGGTTGAGGCTGGGTGCGAGCCTTCCCACTGGTCTTCTATTGGGGGGGGGGTTGCAATCCCCACCCTGATTTTTTTCTACCAGTTGGATCATTGCTGCTCCTCCATCACCCACCTTACAGAATGTCTAGTTGGGGGTTGGAAATGTAGGCTGTCATCTAGAGCTGTTTTAGAGTTGTTATTATTGAACTGTCAAATTTTGATTTTAATTCAAATTTTATTATAAATTTACTATTGATGTTATCTTTCCTGACTGAGTCCGTTTGTGGGGAGGACCGATTATACATTTAATAAATCAAATCAAGCAAGCAAATCACTAATCCATCAAGGTTAGTACTCAGAGCCAGTTTGGTGTAGTGGTTAAGAGCGGGGGACTCTAATCTGGAGAACCTAGTTTGATTCCCCACTCCTCCACTTGAAGCCAGCTGGGTGACCTTGGGTCAGCCACAACTCTCTTGGAGCTCTTTCTGCCCCACCCACCTCACAGGGTGTTTGTTGTGGGGATAATAACAACATACTTTGTCAACTGTTTTGAGAGGGTTTTAAGTCGTCCTGAAGGGCGGTATATAAATCAAATGTCATTATTATTATTACTGTCTACTCAACCTGTGATTAACAAACCTGAATTGCACCAAAGCATGGAAACCAGTCCTTCAAGCACTGGGGTAACAAACAGGACACAAGCTCGGCATCGGACTGGGTTGCATGTGATTCCCAGGGTGGCATTTGCCAGGTTGGAGGTGAGAACACTGGCTTGTGTACCGAGGGACAAAGAGTACTACCTAGGTGCCAGTTTTAGCTAGGACAACAGGGCAGGCTGTAACGTGACGCCTCTCTCTTGGTTAATGTTTCATAAACTCAGGTGTGACTCTGATGGATTGATGGGAGTTTGTGAAGAGAATTCAGAGCAGGTCTACGGAACGAAAGTACAATCTTGTGATTTTAATAACAGTTTGGATGTAAGACAGCTTGCCTCTAGAGCTGCCTCTGTTGGTTACAGAACTGCAGCTTTAAGTGAGAATTAGTGATCGAACTCTTGCTGTCTGTGTTGGATTGTGTTGGCATTAACAGGTTCCTTTGCAGAGAACTCTGCACAAATACGGAAAATTCAACTAGATTTGTTGCCAGAACTCATCATACAAGGTGTATCTTCACCTTAATCACCTTCTCCATGATGTAATCGTCATGGAGAAGTTGTGTGGTGTTTCAAAAATAAAGGTGATTGTTTTATCATGGGTTCATACTAATGATGAAATTATACCTGTTTCTAAAGAAGCTGTGTCCACTTTCCTGGAATATGGGGTGGGTGGGTGCCATGAGAACGGTGCTCAAAGCAGCCACAGCCAGCATGCCAGAGAGCCACATGTGGCTCCCAAGCCACTGAGTGAGGATCACTGCGGTTGAGTATACTCTACCAGTTCTGTGAATATAATGCTCTAAGGTGGAGACTCTCTTGTCATTAATTGTACCTTTTTCCACTGCACAAGTCAATGGAATTTTTTGCATTCCACGGAGCTAATTTATGCGCAAGCAAGAGTTTATACATATCCGTGGGGTCTTTTGACATCTACCACATCGCAAACTACTTCTGAAATTCCCATGAGTTTTAAAAATAATTGCCAGTTCGTATAGGGGAGCAGTATACTTCAGGGTTAGTTGGTAACTTCTGTAGATTGTGGACGTGGTTCGAGAGAGGATAATGGGTTAAATTTTGAGAGATCCCTGCCGTAGGGTAAACTCCTACTCCCAAATGCCCTTATTTTGGCAGAGTGTGTAGAGAAGAAGTTGTGCAACTTTGTCCTCTTAGGACGTTATCACCTGGGTGTTAGTAAACAATATCCCCAAAGTATAGCTACTTGTGTTTTTGTTCAGTAAATAAAAAAGAGCCTAGAGAACAAAACAACCCAGAAATATACTGATTTTGCCTTTTGGATGTGTTTTTTTAAAAAAAGACCCAGTTCATTAAAAGTGTTTGGGGTAAAAAAAATCATGCGAGTTTCCCCCCAGAAAACTCCTCATGAATATTTGAGGGGCATCTACCTGACCACTGAGAGATATTCTTGAGGTAGAAAAATACCCCAGATCAACAACAAAATTGACAAGTTTAATGTCATTAATTATTGATACTGATGCAGTCAAGGATGTTTTCAGGCTGCCTGGGTGTTTGAGTACTTTTTTAAGAAGTCTTCTGCCTCCACAGATAGTTGTTTCTTCATCATGGAACATTTTTCTACCCCTTTATGCATTCGTTTGGGGTAAAAATATACCCCAGAATACAACTAGCATGTTCTAAATTTTTAGAGTTTTGCCTATAAGTAACAACCTTTCAAATAACATCAGGCTGTTTTGAACCAGGTTATTTTTTTTAAATGGAGGTAGTTAACTACTACAGTTGATTTTTTCTAACAATCCATTTTTTAAAAATCTTGTTTTTGTTTAAAAATACTATTTGCAGAAACAGACGGCCGAGAATTTGCTTCTTGGCCGGCTGTATCAGGCAGTCTATCATTTGGAACCTGAAAATGTCTGGTTGTAGACATTTAATTTTATTTACTGAGTATTAGCTCTGCACCCATCTGCTTCATCCATTTATCCTGTCAGGAAACATCATTTTCTATTAATCATGTTGCAAAATCAACGTTAAAATACAGAATGAGATATTTGGAAATTTCCCCCAAGGGGTTTTTACCCTGGTATTTTGTTTCAGTACTGTTATTTAGAGACATAGTTTTGATTACTAAACAACACAATTCGGAAGCAGATTGCCAACAACCAGAGCTTTTTTGCGGTGGTACTCGCCCGTATTGAGTGCTGTCCCCTTTTGGGAGGGAGGGCTTTTCCACGTACTGATGGAGGAATTGGTCAAAATTGGTGCAACCATATTTATGAGTACCAGCATCTCCCCCAAAACACTGTCAAATAACTAATGGACTTTATTAGCCCTAACTAGCCAATGCAGCATTTTTTGCTTTTTGCAGCCTGATCTGATAAATATTGGTTATTTATAGTCTACCTTTCTCACGGAGTCTCGAGGCAGATTGCACAGTAATTCAGTATGATCAACAGCTGGGACTTCAGTAAACAGTACAATAGGGTGTAGATGGCAGAAGACTTTGAAAACAAGCTGAAATTTGATACAGCGTTGAAGCAATACCTAAGCATTTTGAACATGACATAATAAAACAACAGTAACAGACGGTGCGTAGTAGTATAGTCTATAGTTCCTGTCCTTTTATCGAAGCATCTCTTTGAACCATTTCCTTACAACACCCTATTATCTGTGCAAGAAAGCCCTCCGAAATAATTTAGTTTTGCACAGTTTATGGAAAGCTTGCAGAGAGGGACCTTCCCTGACCACATCAGGCAGGTCGTTCCATAAGGTGGGGCCACAATAGAGGATGCACATGTATGGGCAGCTGTTGTTTTTGCCATTTTGCAGGGTGGCACCTGCAGGAAGCCCTGTTCGGATGGGTGAAACTGCTGTAGGGTGAGAGGCGCTCTCTCAGAGATGAGGGTCCAGGGCCATGAAGGGTTTTGTATTTGATAGTCAAAACATTGTATTGAGCCCAGTAACTGATGGGCAGCCAATGAGTGACTGCTGAATGGGAAGAATATGCATGCTCCGCCTAGCTCCCAATAATAACCAAGCTGCAGCATTCTGCACCAAATGGAGTCTCCGAGTTAACTTTGAAGGGAGTCCTATGTAGAGTGCATTGCAGTAGTCAAGTCTCAGTGTTACCATATTGTAGATCCAGGCGGACAGGTCTGATGTGTCAAGTTCGGGGGCCATCTTTCGAACTAGACTGAGTTTGCGGAAGGTGTTTCTTGTGACAGCATTAACTTGCTTATCTAGCAGCAGCATTGAATCCAGTATAACCCCCAGGCTCTTAACCAAGTCTTCAAGAGTCAACTGGACCCCATCGACATCGGAGAGCACAACGTCTTTCCAGATCTCTGCCTTCCCAACCAGCATCAATTTACAAAATTATTTTTTTCCTGTTCAGACCAGCTCCTTGAAATGAAGCAGTTGCCAGCAGACACGGTCCGAATTCTTTCCAGCTCACAGGTGATCACGTCGGTCGTCAGCGTGGTTAAAGAGCTGATGGAAAACTCCTTGGATGCCAACGCAACAAGTGTGGAGGTCAAATTGGTAAGCTGTGTTGCACTGAAAATCAAATGAGAATAAGAATGTGGATAAAATGCCATTTCTTTGTATGGTATGAGGGTGCTTATAATGATTTTAAGTAAATGTGTGTATGTGTCTTTAAATGCTTGGTGTGGTATAGGTGAACAATGGGGGTGAAAGAGAGGGATGAGCGAGTGAGATGAATGGCGGATGAATGAGAGTGTGGGCAGAGCGAATGCAGTTTTAGACTGAGAGTGGAGAGAAAAGATTCAGTCAGGACAAGAGAGGTGAGCTGGGAGCAGCCTTAGCATGTTTAAGTATTTATGAGGAAAATATTGAGTCTGGTTTTAGCAGGCAAGCTGTGTGCAGCCTGAGTATTTTTAAGCAGTTCTGAGAGAAATATAACCTGTGTGGAAACCTGAACTGTGTGTTTGTGAAAGAACATTCAGTCAGGGATAAACAGGCAAACTGTGCATGCGCCTGAGAAAAAGTCTTACTTGTAATTGAGAGGGAAATTAATATCAAAAACAGGCAAGCTGTTGTCAGGGCTTGTCTCTGCTGCCGCTGGGCAGGGCGCCGGCTGGGCCAGCCCTGACATCAGAGGGGCACCAGGGATGCAAGGAGGGGCGGTATACATCACCCAGACTCCCTCTCAGTCCACTCGCTGGCCTGCTCAACCTGGCCTGCTTACCCTCTGCATCCTCCTTCATCTCCTCCTTCCAGAACTCTCCTCCAAGCCTCCACTCTTGCATCCTACTGCTCTCACTCCACATCATCACTCCTCACTCACACCCACCACCTCAGAGCTCTTCCTAGCCACCTTATATAGGGCTTCCTTTCCCTGCCCCGCCCTCCTTCTAGGCTTGTGCCCTCTCCTGACTGGGCCCAGCTGTGCCTCCCCTCAGGTATTTCCCTCCTATCACTAATCCCTTCTAGGCTTCCTTGCCTTGCTGGCAGGGTGGGGTTGAATGCAAGCCATCCCCAGCTGAGGCCTCCTTGGCCTTGCTCGCGAGGAGCTGCCCTGGCCAGCTTCTGGGCTGCCTGCTCATTGCTGCTGGGCGGGGCTGCCCATCTCCTCCCCCAGAATGCCTGTGGCAGCTCCACCTGGAGGGGCTTGGCTCCTAGCCACTCCTGAGCCAGGCTGCTGGCCTCTAGCCGGGGTGTGGCTCTGGGCTGTAGTGGCTGCTTCTCCTCCTTGGAAGGTAAGGGCTCTGTTTGGGCTGTTGCTGGGTCCCTATCCCCCCTGCCTTGGCCCTTTTCCTCTAGCCTGCTTAGCCCCCTCTCTTCCCCCTGGAGGGTGGGACTAGCTGGCCTCTCCCTGCTCCCTCCAGCCCTCTGAGGCTTTGGCCTTTTGCCCCTCCCCCCTGTTGTAGGCAGGTTCTGGACTTGGTTGCTGGCTGGGCTGGCAGGGCCGCTGTCTCCCGGTTGCCTCCCACTGCTGCCTCCTGGCAAGTCTGGGGGCTGGGACTCAGACCCCGGACAGCTGTGTGCAACCTGAGCTTATTTATGTTATTTGTGAGAAATATAACCTGTCTGGAAGCCTGAACTGTGTGTCTGTGAAAGAACATTCAGTCAGGGAAAAACAGGCAAACTGTGTGTGCGCCTGAGAAAAGATCTGTGTGACTGGGTTTAAGTAAAGTAACTTTAAGAATTGAGAACTACTCTTTTGAAACCATCAAGTTTTAGAAATAATATGAAACCAATACGCTTCTTATAAAAATAAAAGTTTACTTTATCTGTTTTTTACATCCCAGAGTATCTGTCATTCCTATATCCCATTCCTTTCCTCAGGGCCACATAGTACCACGAAAAAGCCTAACCCTTGGCACGTTACTAAAAGGAGAAATTTAAGTTATTCTGGAATTTAATTCCTATTGGCAGCAATCTGCCGAGAGGGGCAAGAATAAAAAGCTTAAAGACCAAATCTACCTAAGAGAAAGAAAGGGTCGTAACAGCGCTAGCATGACATTGTTGTTTTGATACTTTAATATAGTGGTTCTCAACTGGTGGTATGGGTAATCACCAGTGGGATGCAGAAAAAAAATCTTGGTGGGATGCAGGGTTTTCATAACAGTTACTAACAGTGAAATCCTAAGCAGAGTTACTCCAGTCTAAGGCCATTGAAATCAATAGGTGAAGACTGGAGAAACTCTGTTTAGGATTCACTGTAGGAGTTCAGTGTCCCTCCATCCCCAAGTCTATCTGCGAATGGTGGTATTGGTATATCATCTCCTGCTGAGCCCACCTGCCAGGGATTATCTATCTGTGACCTTTGGCTTGCCAGTAGTAGTAACGATGCCTGTAAACAGATAAATTCCCTTCCTGGAAAAAAGCGGGCATGACGTTCCCTCATCCTTATACAGCAGAAATAGCACCAGAGGCATTTTTAAAATTCCCCCAAACACCTAACTTATTTATTTACTTTAGAGAAGAAAGGTCAGGTGAAACTCAGGGGTTGAACATTTCTGAGGTAATTCAACGTAGAAATCTCTGAGGTAAAATCAGAACATGCACAGACATCAGTTCTTATGCTCTTCACAGATATTTAAAGGCTTCTGTTTTAAGGCGTTGGTTCCCTTGTATTTCCCCAAGGACTCTAGTATACTTTCTTTTAGCATTCTCTTTCTCTTCTGGAGTTAGGAATGCTGGTACCCACTTTCTAGTACCCCAGTCCCCTTCTCTTCACACACCATGCTTTCCTTTAGTTGTTAACTGAATCTGAAAGTCTCCGTAGACAGTTGCCAACCACACCCGACCACTCTCTCCACTCTCCAGTGCTATCTCCCTGTTTAACTGAGTAGAGAAAGTCTCCTCTCCTTAGAATATCAATCCCCTTTCTTTGGCCCAAATGGGAGTCTGCACCTACTTCCCAAACCTCCTTGCCAACTTTCTCCAGTTCCCCTGCCAGTGTTAAAACTGCTCTCTATTAGCTCTCCATCTCCCAACTCTTCACACTCAATCACTCTCAGCTAGGACTGAAAACACCCTCCTCTTTCCAGCTCATGCTACCCAGTCAGATGCCCTGGAGTAGCCTGTCACTCAAAGCTGTCTGTATCTGTGAGGGATTAACAGTCCAGCATCTGTGTGCACAGCCCTTTCAGGCTTTTTTTAAAAATGCACTATCCGTCACAGTGGGCTTGCTTCTATCATGGTGGGATGCAGGTTCTTTGACAGAATCGTTGGTGGGATGTAAAATACAAAAGGTTGAGAACCACTACTTTAATGTGTCCTGAGTTCAGGCCTGTCATCACCCATTCATCCTGAATGAACTCTGAATGTATATAAGGCTGCCGTGTGCAGCTGAACTTAGAGCCATAAGGATACCATGTGAATCATTGTTCAGTTATACATTTTTTATTTAAACAATAAACAGTAAACATAAAAGACAAGAAAAAACAATCTTAAAAAACTGTATTAACGGTACATATAAACATGAAAAAACAAACAGGACAAGCAACTAACAATAATAAAAAGAAAATACAATGTAAAAAGATAGGAAAAAGAGAGAGGGAAAAAAGCCCTAAACTACAAGTTGCATTCCTATTTTCTCCGCAACAAATATATATTATTTTCAAAGCCTCATTCTATGTTAAACATAAGAGCCCTCTTTTTTCCTATTTTTCATGATTCTTAATCCATAAATCCAGATATTACCAAATCATTATCTATGAATCATTGTTAACATCTTTAAACTTACCTGACATCAAGCAAAGTTGAACTTCAGCAAAGAAGTGGCTCTGCTTTTATATGGATACCCTTGGCCATTCCTGTTTTAATTTTGACACGTATGTTTGTGATCCAAGATCATAAAAATGTTAATTACAGAGCTATCTATTAAGATGGTATTTCATTCTGAAGTGTGCTTATGAACCTTTGTATGGAACAGTTATTGTCCTTGAGGATGTAAAATGAAGTCCATTGTTTCCTTTGGGTGTTGTTTGAAAATTGTTTGTATTTTAACGAGGACCGTTTAATATCCCCCCCTCCCCCCAAAACCACATTCCAGAATGATGTCAGTTACTGAGAGGCCTTTGTTGAGCTGGTTCTGTGATTTCAATCATTAGAGGATTATATATATTTTAAGTCTTTTAAGTTTTGGTCACTGTGTATATGCTCTGAACATTCCTTGCCTTGAATAAAAATTCCAGTGTCTTCCCAGCAAAAGAGGGTGAGGATGATACAAGGGTCATGACCTTCAGGTGGATCGGAGAGCTCACCTAGTAGACTGCAAACCCCTGTAGAGATGCCATTTTGCAGTTGCTTCTTGAAAGGACCTGCTGCAAAGGCACGTGACAGAGAGCAGAGGTGCTGTGACCCCTGCCTTCCTTTGCATGTGTGCTGAGAGAAGCATCACAACCAGGGCTTTTTTTTCTGGGGAAAGAGGTGGTGGAACTCCATGGATTGCCCTCAGAGAAAATGGTCACATGGGCGGTGGCCCCACCCCCTTCATTTTGCCTTTATCCCCAGCGGGCACCAAAGCATCTCACCTTTGTCTCCGTTTTATTAACAGAACAACCTTGTGAGTGAGATCAAGAAGGGTAGCCATGTTAGCCTTTCTGTAGCAGGAGAAAAGAGCAAGAGTCCAGTAGCACCTAGAAGACTAACAAGATTTGTGGTAGGGTATGAGCTTTCGTGAGTCACAGCTCACTTCTTCAGATACCTGTGAGGTAGATTAGGCTGAGAGTGGGTGACTGGTCCAAGATCACCCAGCAAGCCTCTATGGCGAAACAGGGATTCAAACCTGGATCTCAGAGATCCTAGTCCAACACTCTAACCACTACACCACACAGGCTTCCATTAACATCTTAGCTCATTAAAAGGCTAACATTCAAATAGAAACATATAGAATTAAGCAGGGCTTTTTTTCTGGGAAAAGAGGTGGTGGAACTCAGTGGGTTGCCCTCAGAGAAAATGGTCACATGGCTGGTGGCCCCGCCCCCTGATCTCCAGACAGAGGGGAGTTCAGATTGCCCTCCGTGCCGCTCAGTGGCGCAGAGAGCAATCTAAACTCCTCTCTGTCTGGAGATCAGGGGGCGGGGCCACCAGCCATGTGACCATTTTCAAGAGGTTCTGGAACTCCGTTCCCCCGCGTTCCCCCTGAAAAAAAGCCCTGATCACAACCACAAAGAAAAGTCACTGAATAGGGGGAAGAGTTCCTTTTTGGCACTAGCCAGTCCAAAGTTTCTGGCTCCTTGTGTTCCTGTCACATGACTCTGACTCTCTTGTCATGTGCTTGCGGCTCAGTGGATCCCAGCCAGGTTTACCAAGCCCTTGCTGGTGGTGGGGGATTCCCTTCCTGCCGCTGCTTAGCTGGCCAGATTGGGGTGGGGGGGATGGTGCTGATATCACTCCCCGTGTGTCTGGAAGTGACATCAGCACATTGCCAGGGGATGCCAGAGATGCCCAGGCATTTGTGCAAAACTGTATGGTTTAATCATAGAATTTTGTCCAAATGCCGGAGCATCTTCCACTGATGTGCTGATGTCATTTCTGGATGAATAGGGAATGATGTCAGCATGTTGCCAGTGACATAATGACATTGCCCGCAAGATGCAGCTCCCAATCTGGTAAGTCCCCTGCACTGGTCCCCCTCCCCTCCCCTCCCCTAACCCTGCCCTCCCCAGGCTCCACCCCCCCCCCCCCCAAATCTCCAAGAATTTCCAAGCCAGAGCTGGCAACCCTGCCACTACTCACCTGGCCAGCAGGAGAAAAGGTGCAGGAACAGGCCTCCCGGGGTGCTCTCCCGACATAGTGATGTCACTCCCCAGAATGATGTCATCGTGCAGGCCCAGAGAATACTGGGCTTCGTGCTGGGCCAGTTCTTAAAAACTGGTCCTGCGCAAAGCCCGTGAACACATGAGGAACTCCAGGAAGTGAGTCCTGGGTCCCCCTCCCACTGGGATGGTAAGGGGACCTGGCAATCTTGCTTCATATCCACACAAATTCACTCAACCCCTTCCACACAGTTTGCCTGACCTAGATGGATTTAAAAACAATTTTAAACATTACCTAGATAGATTAATCTCTCACTCAGATATACACAGTTTATTTGCCTGACTTGGAATAAAACCCCTTTCAGGCTTTCACAGTTTTCTTGATTTAGTCGGAATAACCTGTCTCTGAGGCACCCAAAGACAGGCTCAAAACCTTTTCCCTAGCACTAATTAAAAACGGCAGTTCATATCGCCCTTCTTTCCTCAGAGGCCTGCATTTAAACCCTCAGCAACAAATATTTTAAAAACCCACATTAATAAGCAGAAGTAAAATCCATACTATTTGGATGCAAAACATTACAGTCGTGTTGTATATTAATTGTAAATTTCCAGCAAAATATAAATTTTTAAAAGCATGAGATAAAACTGTGTATCATTCTGCCAGCACAGTTGTTAAAGCTGACAATTGCAAGGTGTATTCTAAAAATTTACAGAATCTCTTCCCGTCATGTGTCAGGACTTATAAATGAAAAGTTTAGCTTTGGTTTTGATTTGATCTGCACAGTCAATCGGGTGCATTCATAACTTGATTTTTTAAAAATTGATTAATACATCTCTATGACATACATGCACATTACAAATCAGTAAAAATACATGTACTTTCCCCCACAATTTCTAGGGATAATCTCTTCGAAAACATTAATTACAACTTGGAACCTGGCAAGTGTGCCTAATATTGTACTGTTGATAGCATTCATTAATACTTCATACTTTTTATGAAACCATGATTCTTTAGAAATTGAAAATTTTCCGCTGAAAATACAAAACATGATGTTTCTGTGATGGATAGTATCTTTTTTATCAACAGGAAAATTACGGCTTTGATAAGATTGAGGTGCGAGACAACGGCGACGGGACCAAAGCGGCTGACGTTCCAGTCATGGCAATGAAACACTATACATCAAAAATAAGCTCTTCTGAGGACCTTGAACACTTGACAACATACGGTTTTCGCGGTGAAGCCTTAGGTTCAATTTGTTGCGTATCTGAAGTAAGATCTTAACTTCAGGCTTTTGTGTGTCTGTAAAATAAAGCTGCAAATGCTTTTGACGTTTGTATACAGCCATCAGCAATCTTGTCTGGAATAGTAGTTGTACATAATGAATGGAATCTCTATTTTCACTTGTTCGCTTATTCTGCAGTGCCACTTATTTACCATGTTCTCAAAGAATAGATTGAAAGTATCACGTAACTCTGCATGGTACAAAACTTTGTATTTGTGGCTATGTTTGTTGCTAAGTCTTTAATTCGCATAGCAAATCAACCGTTAAGTATCTTTCTGTGGTTGCTGTATAAATGTTTTTTTTAATTTTTATTGGATTAGAAATCTCTATAATATCTATTACAATCAATTTCCTTTAAATATTCCAGTTCTAACCCCCTCCCTTTCCCCCCCCCTTTTGTTGACTTCCAACAGTTTTCCAACCCCTTATCCGTTTTTCCCCCCTACTCATTTCAAACTTATTTTATTCTATTAAACATATACTTTCACTCTCTTCTAAGCTTCTATTATAACACAGTGCTATCTCTATTCCCTTTCCCACTTAACTTATCGACTAAATGTTACATTCCTGGCATATATTCTTTAATAATAACAGTCATTTGTCTACTTTTGTACTCCATATTCTATCTTATTTCATTCTTGTCTCATCAATATGGGGTAAACAATTTGTCCCTTATTCTGCATAACTTTAAGTACTTCTATAAGCATTGTATACATTCACTGTAAGTCAATCAGTTTAACTCATACTCTATAAGTTGCTCTTTACTTCCTTCTATCTTATATTCATTCTATCTTAGTTATATAATTTCTCCATTATACAATTATCTGCCAGAAATAAAATTAGTTAATTTCTATCCTTATAATTCTTATAGTAACACCTCTATTACTTAGTACTATGTATAGTAGTCAAATAAAATATTTGCTTAGAATTTCTCATTTAACTCTCCTCCCCTCGGTAAAGTCACTTCCCTCTTCTTTTGTTGTACTTCAGTAATTTTCGAACTGCCACAGTTCTGCCACAGTTCTCCTCCCACCTCCCATTTTTTCACCAAATATTGCTTCAACTTTTCCCAATCCATGTTGAACTGTCCTGGATCAAGGTCTCTCAGTTTCCTTGTCATTTTGTTCATTTCCGCCATGTACAGCAATTTGTAAATCCAGTCCTCGATAGTTGGCACTTCTTGTACTTTCCACTTTTGCGCATACAACAGTCTAGCCGCTGCTGTCATGTAAAATAACAATGTCCTGTATTGTGCCGGAATATCCTCCATTCCCAAGTTCAGTAGCAGGAGTTCTGGGTTCTTATTAACTTGAAATTGTAAAATCTCACTTATCACTCTTATTATTTCCCCCCAGTACCGCCTAGCTACCTCACAAGTCCACCACATGTGGTACAACGATCCTTCATGCTTTTTACATTTCCAGCATAAAATAAAATAAAATATATTTTTTTAATTACTTACAAGCAGCATAAATCCTAAATATCGTGTCTTACATTTTGTTGCATTTTTCCCCTAAGGAGCCCAGGTTGACTTACATAACTCTCTCCTTCATTTCATCTTTACTTCAAGCTTGTCATTATCTTAGACTGTGAAAGAGTACATCTGGTCTTAGATCCATAATATACTACAAATACTGTTTTATGTAATTATGAATATACAGAAGGAATCAGTGACAGATTTGAAATATGTGTAAGATTAACCCACAATAGATCAATTGCATCTGGAAACAAATAGTTCATTATATGTGCTGCAGGCGGGGACTAGATTTTAATTTACTTCACAAAACATACACTTAAGTTGTTATAGTTACCAGATCCTGTATATTAATGGAGGCATTCTTTTTTCGGTTAGGATTTTCTACATTGATATTGTTTTAATATAATTAAGCAGATACATTTGGAATCTAAAGGGAACTGAAATTTCAGCATATCTGCACTTATTACCTACTAGCAACAAAGCCTGTTGCGGGGAAAGATACAACGACCTCTAGAAAGGGGAGGACGGGCAGGTGGGCGTTCCATCCTCCGTCACTGATCCTGGCCGGAGGATGGCAGGGGGGCAGGCATGGCCACTTCCTCTGCACCTGATCCCAGCTGGGTGAAGAAGGGACGGGCATTGCCTCCTACTCTGCATCTGATTCCAGCTGGGTGAAATGGGGGAGTATTGTCGCCTGCTCCACACCTGATTCTGACAGGTTGAATGGAGGGCAGGCATTGCCTCCTGCTCCGCACCTGATCCCAGACGGCTGAAGGGGGCGGGTATTGTCTTCGCCTGTTCCTGGCTGGGTGAAAAGGGTTGAGCATTGCCACCTGCTCCACTCCTGATCCCTGCTGGATGAAGTTGGGTGGTGAGCATTACCTCCAACTCTGCATATGATCCAGGCTGGGTAAAGAGGGATAGGAATTGCCTCATGCTCCGCTCCTGATCCCAGCCGGGTGAAGGGGGCAGGCATTGTCATCTGCTTTTCGCCTGATCCCAGCCAAGTGAAGGGAGGCGGGCATTACCACCTGCTCTGCTTCTGATCCCGGCTGGGTCAATGGGGGCAGGCATTTCCTCCTGCTCTGTGGCTGATCCTGGCCAGGTGAAGATGGGTGAGCATTACCACCAACTCTGCTCCAGATACCAGCTGGATGAAGGCAGAGGTGGGCATTGCCACGGGCTCTGCTCCTGATCCCACCTGGGTGACGGTGGGGTGAGAAAATTGCTACCTGCTCCGCTCCTGATCTCGGCCAGGTGAAGGAGCAGGCATTGCCATGTGCTTTGCTCCTGATCCAAGCTGGATGAAGGCAGAGGATGAGTATTGCCGCCTACTTCACACCTGATCCCAGCTGGGTAAAGTGTGAGCGGGCATTGCCACCTGCTCTGTGCCTGATCCCAGCTGGGTGAAGGCAGCGGGCAGGCATTGCCACCTGCTCTGAACCTGATCTCAGCTGGGTGAAAGGGGGCCGGGCATTGCGACCTGCTCCACTTCTGATCCCAGCTGGGTGAATGTGGAGGGTGGGCATTGCCACCTGCCCTGCTCCTGATCTCAGCTGGGTGAAGGGGGGCCAGGCATTGCCACCTGCTTTGCTCCTAATCCCAGCTGGGTAAATGTGGGGGCAGGCATTGCCATCTCCTCCACTCCTGATCCCACCTGGGTGAAGGCAGGGGGCAGGCTTTTCCACCTGCATTGCTCCTCTTCCCAGCTGGTGAGGGCGGGGAGCAGGTATTACCACCTGCTCCCCTCCTGATCCCAGCTGGATGAAGGCGGGGATGGGCATTGCCACCTGCTCTGCTTCTGATCACAGCTGGATGAAGGCGGGGATGGGCATTGCCACCTACTCTGCTCCTGATCCCAGCTGGGTGAATGCAGGGGGCAGGCATTGCCACCTGCTCCACGCCTGCTGTATCACGTGCTCCGCGCCTAGGCTTTCCACCATGCTGTGCTCTCTGGATGTCTGACTGCCTTATCTGGGCTTCCCTCCACAGCAGCACCCTCTGGTGATGCACCAGGTTAGGAAGTGAATTGTCTTGGATATGCTTAGCCTTTTATATAGTAGGATTTTGCAAAAAACATGCTGGAAAATATTGACTAAATTCTTGAGGGGAATATCCAACATCTACTTGTATGTGACTTGTGTAACTTTATAATTTTTCATGCTTATACCGTTGTGTGGCCAATTTAGAAGAGTGTTTAGTTAAGCAGACTGAAAGTAAAGTTGCTGATTTTAGTTACTACCCTGTGGAAATGTTAAAGTGAAGCGATTTCTTCCCAATCAATCAAGTCTAAAATACAAGGAATGTCTGAGGTGGTCTGGAGACCTATGCAGTTTATGAAAACTCTTCCATTTTCCGAATTCTCGCTTCTGGGAATTTTGAGTGACGCACATCCCAGATATCCAATGTGTTTTGCGGACTCCCAGAATGAATGCCAGTGTACCTTATCTCAGAGTATCTTAACTCTGTATATCTTGTATACAAATAATCCTTGCTTTAGAGAGCCCTCTATAACTCTCATTACTGTCGCTCTTGTGGCTGCCCATAGGAAACAGAACATCCATACAAGTTTTGACAAATCTCTGACATGATATTCTTTATTGTTAGGTTCTGATTACAACAAAGACAGCTGCTGACGACTTTAGCACCCAATACGCTTTGGACAGAAGTGGTCATGTAATTTCTCAAAAACCCTCTTATCTTGGACAAGGTATGGCTGCCTTTATACTTCATCTTACCTTTTGATTGGCCCAACATGTTTTAATTCTAGCAGTTAATTGCTTCACAGTTGAAATTCAAGGCTGTCAGGTAACATGTGACAGAGAACAAAATCCTTATTATCGTACTGACACCAACTAGGAGGAATTTAGCACCAGAATCAGCAGTTCTTCAGCCTCCGTGTTCTGTATCTGACTTCTGTTGCAGTCACTTCTAAATTATTTAACATCAAAGCTTAACTGGGGCAGGCAATGGCAAACCACTTCTGCTTGTCTCTTGCCTTGAAAACCCTGTGAGGTTGCCATACTTCAGCTGGTTTGGTTTTTTTTTTAAAAGTGACAGAAGGACATATCCGTCAGAGGGCAGGAGTGATTGTATGGGGTGAATATCACTGCAGTGGGTTAGCCAGGGCTCATTTAGAGGGGGAACACGCAGGAACGCAGTTCCCCAAAGAGGTCACATGTCAGATGGCCCCGCCACCTGACTCTCAGCCATTTTGGGCCCATTTCAGCCTGGATTGGTGCCGAAACAGCCCGGATCGGGCCTCTGATGGGTGGTGGATCACTCTCCCACTCAGCAGTGGCCCAATTCTGACCATTTTGGGCCCCTTTTCGGCCATTTTCAGCCCCTTTTGCCATTTTGAGCCCAATTTTGGCCCTGAATGACCAGGATTGGGTCCAAAACAGCCAGGATAGGTGATGTCAGGGGGTGTGGCACACACAAATCGGTTATGCTAATGACACACTTCTGGTGATGGCAAAGGGTGTGGCATATGCTAATGAGTTACGCTAATGAGTTCCTCCTGCTCTTTTTCTATGAAATGACCCCTGGGGTTAGCCTAGATTGTATAAACTCATCTAATGTTCAGGGCAGATCATCTTTTCAGTCATGGAGATACATGTTGTGTCTGTGGCAAAAAATTTTATAGTATTAAATTAACAATACTTTCAGAATCACAGGCCAGGTTTCGATACGCGCTCTCAACATACCTGTTTTGTAGATCAGCTTTAGCATTTGACTTCTCCGGTTCAGCAAACCTAATTAAAATAGGTCAGATAGCTAGATTGTCGCTTATGGTACAGAGGGTGTAGAACAGGGTTTCAAATTGAAGTTCTAGGAGAAATATGGAACATAGATAGAACAGGATTGTATACTCGGATTCCAAGTATGAGCTTCAAAGAAAGAATAGTAATCTCTGCTTTGTATTTTGACTTCATTTTAAACCACTTCTACAAAGTTCAGTAGGGGCATATTTTCATATTTATTAGCATCTGATTTCTGCATATTGGCATTGCTTTGGATTCCTTGAAGGACAATAAAATGCAAATAGTCTTTGAAGCAATGGTGGTAAATACATTGTTTGCCGATGAGTTAGGCAATCTTCCCCAAACAGGGTCATTCTGATAACTGCTGAACTAGAGCACAGTGAGTTGGTGGTTCTAGCTATACTTGGTTCTAGTCCACACTATGTTCTCATCAGTCCTAAGAAAATAACATAGAGGCAGCAGAAAAGAGCAAGAGTTCAGTAGCACCTATAAAACGAACAAAATTTGTGATAGGGTATGAGCTTTCGTGAGCCATAGCTCACTTCTTCAGAGGCCGCAGAAACCATGGATATAAGATTTCCCTTTCCTCTCAAGCAATAACAATAAAAACTTGGGGAATTTTGCGTGGCCCTGTGCTGCTTACAAAGAAACAGGCTGAAAGAAGCACTGCTTCCTTTTTCCAGAGAATTCAGACTGTTCTGGTCAGAGTTAACCTCTCTTCCAGGATGTCGGGTTTCATACCTGTCTCTGAAACCTGTCTGGCTTGCCTTCAGAAATGGGATGAAAAATATTAGCGAAGTTGCAGCCTGCATTTATAAGAGGTTCTGCATACAAGTTTTATATCCGGTAGGGCAGCTGCAGATTATTTCATCAGTGTGGTCTCCATCAGTTCTAGTGGTGTTCCATCGTGCTATTTGTTGAACTCTGATTTTTTAAAAACTGTGTGTTGGGGGATTGGGACTCCTGAAGAGTTAATGGCTGAAAATCTGTAAAGGAAGTACAGATCTGGTGCTTGAGGACTTCCTGGATCTTAACAGATAGCGTAGTATCCAACAACTCTTTCTGTGCATGGCCTTCCTTACTGGAGGAAGATGCGTGTTCAGAACCTGGCTCTTTGTGGTGGAGGAAGGCTCTGCCAATAGGAGAACAAAGGCTCTGCCATTAGGAGAAGTGGGGAAAAGATTAGGGATAACCCAGATCCTGAAGCGGCTTGACTCACTACAACCTCCTCCTCCCACCTCCCACCGGGTAAAAAAGAATGGGAAACTTGAAAGCAAGCAGCACCTTTCTTACTGTTGGCAAATGCAAACAGCTAGAAAAGTGCTGTGGCTGCTGCCACTTTCCCCAGAGCTTTCTGAAGCAATACAAATCGCTTCAGAAATCTTTGCTTTGCGATTCCCAAATTGGCTCAGCAATGCTGGGGCCAATTTGGGAATCCCAAATCTTTCCAAATTGGGCCCAATTCGGGTTAAAAACCTGAATCGGAATCCTGAAGCGCACATCCCTATTAAACACACAAATTAATGATTTATTTCCAGCGCACGGAAGGCAACACTGAATAGCTGAACCTAATATAAGTCATAGGAATGAGTTGTGCTGCTGTGAATGAGATTCCTCCCAATTACGTACCAAAGCATTACTAACAATGGCAATCACATAACCTATTGTATCTGATTCACTGAATGTCCTAACTGTTGTTCATTATTGTACTTTGCACAGTGAATAGCCTAGCTGTTGATTCTATTGTATTTCACTTACACTGTATAATCCGCCTTGGATCTCAGTGGATCTCAGATTGCCCTCAATCTCAACTCCCCTCTGTCTGGAGATCAGGGGGCGGGGCCACGGGCCATGTGACCATTTTCGAGAGGTGCCAGAACTCCATTCCACCGCGTTCCTGCTGAAAAAAAGCCCTGCTTGAGCCTAACTCTTGTATCCTCTAAAAAGCAGCATTTTTTCTTAGTGCTTCCACAGGCTGTTTTTTTACCTCAGGTTCCGTCTGTCTCCGCAGTAGAAATTATCAAATGCCCCGTGTGGCTCACCACTTTGATTTAAGAGCTGATGTTGATAAAGTAATATTTTAACAAAGAAAAACCTCCTTGTGGTGCAATCATAACTATGAAACTTTATATATTACAGCTATAAATGGTAGAGCTTTTAAGCTGGTATAGCATGTCCTTCATAAAATATATTATCAGACTGAAACGTAATCCTAGTGTGTGCAGTGTGGACCGAACAGAAAGCAGAGTAGTTCAGTCTTGAGAATTTTCTTGTTAAATATGATAGTGCCCTTTCAGTTTGCTTGTAAATATTTGATCACCCAGATCGTAAACGCCTGTGCAGTTGTCTCTCTACCCTCCGGTGTAAAGCCACTGCAAACCCGGTATAACGTCCTGTTTTGGGATGTTGTGTGTTGCCGGATCCCTTCCCTGGGCCCTCTTTTGCTAACTCAGCAGATCTAGGATCAGGCTATAAATTATTGGTCACTTTTGAGAAGTAAGGACATTCTTATGTGCGTTACTTTAAGGGGATATGAAAGATTTAGATATAAAAAAGCATTTCATATTCTGAAATAACTAAGCATGGATATATTTCAATTGTACCTTTAATTGAAAATGCCGCTCAGCTCCTAGATATTATCTTATGTCTGATTATGATTTAGAAGTCTAACATAGATAAATGTTAAGACTAGGAGAAATTCTTATTTAACTAACAAAAAATAGAAAGTCGCTTACTGCATGGAATCATGCCTCTTCAGTATAGCACATTTCAATATTGTCTATTTTTTTTCTATTGAGGTTGTAGTGCTAGCCTTCAGATGAATGATATCAGGATAAAATATCTGACTGTGAGGAAGAAATTTCTCTTTTTATTGATTCCATTTTGAGTTAAGCGTTGTGTAAAACATTAATTATAGAGTAAGATTTTTATTGTAGTAGGCTGCATCTGAAGGTGTCCTCCTTTCAAGGGAGGTGTCTTCTTTTCCATTAGGTCTCCTGTTAGGAAAAAAAAAACTTTTGTGATTTGAAGGGAACCTTCCAAATAGTTTAGGTAATGTTGTTGAAGTCTTTTTCTGTGTTGTTGTTCTTGCTTACTGTTCCTGTTCACACTGAAAGTAATTTAAGATTCCATTGTATCGTATCATATCAGTGGTGGAAAGTACTGTTGAGTTGCAGCTGGCTTACGGTGACCCCATAGGGTTTTCAAGGCAAGAGACAAACAGAGGTGGTTTGCCATTGCCCGCCCCCTTCTAGCGACCCTGGACTTCCTTGATGGTCTCCCAGCAAAGTACTAGCCAGGGCTGACCCTGCTTAGCTTCTGAAATTTGACAAGATCAGGCCAACCCAAGCATCCAGGTCAGGGGTACATTATATATTTAGTTTTTGTGGTATGCCAGAAATGGGAGGAAATGAGAGTATCAAGCACCTTGGACATAACTGCAGATAATACAGAAGAGCAGTGTGACATGAATATAGATGACTGTGGAGAATCAATAGGGTGTGTCAGTAAAAACAAGAGCATTTTGCTGACTGTGACTTAATTTGAGCTGCCTCTTGCCATGTTTTCACAGGTACGACCGTAACCGTTCTGAAGTTGTTCAAGAATCTCCCTGTAAGAAAGCAATTTTATTCAACAGATAAAAAATGTAAGGAAGAAATGAAAAAAATCCAAAATCTTCTGATGGCGTATGGCATCGTCAAACCAGAACTGAGGTTAATGTTTTCACATAATAAGGTAACAAATTATTGGGCCTTCAAAATTTGTAACATCGCTATTTTGATTGCAGAATTAAGTAACCCAGATTTGCCTGAAATGTAGGCAGTGCCAGGTTCCAGTTCCTTTCCTAGAAAGGTTATACAAAGAGAAAAGTATTAAAAAGTGCATTCAGAAATGGGTTTGAACAGGCATTGCAGTGAAGTAGAAGGGTAATAAAGATGTGAGAATATTTTTGCAGAGAGATCATCGGGAATATTAACTGCATCTAGATAAAACCCAAAGTATTCGAATTTATAGCTCACAATTAAGAGTTGAGGGATCAGAGTTCTAAAACTGTCTTAAAAACATGCTGTTTTTCAGAATGTCTCATTCTTAAGACTTCAACACAAGAGGTCGCTCATTAGCTACGGCAGTGATGTGAACAATACAAAACAGCCAACCAGAATCCACAGGCCATTTTGATTAACCAGTTTTTTTATCTGGTGTTTTCTGGAGTTATTACCTCTCTGAACTGATATGATAAATACTTTAGGAGGATAATATATAGGGCCATTTTTGTCCGTTAGGATGAATCCAAACCAGCCCTGTTGTGTTTTATTTCATTATACTTTTTGGGGTCATTTATAGAACATATTCCATACGCAGAGAGATACTGGTAGCAAGATCAAATTCTGGGCAGAAAAGATAATTATGAGGATTTCTTATGAAGTGACCTAGCTGTAGTAACAGAGCTTTAAACATAGTGACCTTCTAATGGTTACACGAGGATTTAAGTGAGCTCAGAAGGGTCAGCTGGTCTTTTTAAAAACAAGAGACAGAAAGAGGTGGTTCAGGAGAGGCAGTGTAGGGGAATAATGCATAATAAAGATGGTCTTATGATGATAGATAATGATTGTAGCAGTGGAAGGGTATTTATGGAGAAGGGTTTACTGATCTCCTTGTCCTATTGCAGGCTCTTTACATCACGTCATCACACTTCTCCTAAGGATTCTCCAGCCCTGGAGATTAGTTTTTCCAGGAGTACAACAGTCTGCAGTGGGATGGGGGAGGTGGAAAGACATGCCTGAGCAGAATTCCACCAGTGGTCCTTTGGACCCAAACATTAATTATCCCGTAGAGAAATTAAAACGAAACTATTGTGCAAACACCTCATCCTATGGCCAAAAATGTTCAAATAGGAAAGTTGACCTAACAGTCAACCAGGGGGAAGTAAGGGTAATTTATTACCTCCGGAAAATTGAAACTTTTAATAGGAAAATGGAGGGGGGGGGAGTTGAATGTCTCTTCCTCCTTGCTAATTTGTTTTCTGTCTTTTCAAACAAATTGCAGTCAAATTGCCTCTTAAAGTTCTTGACCCTTTTTTCATTGTTCTGCCATACGAAACAACAGTTTTGTTTCTTGAAATGTTAGAGGTGCGGTCTTTTTACTAGCTTTCTGAATAACTAATTTTATTAACTTCTCCCGTTAGTTTGTTTCCAAAGAAAACATGGAAAGATATTGAAATAAATTTCCAGATTACCGAATAGGCAAGCTTGGAACATTTTGTTTCGGCTTGCAGTCTCTTGTTTGTGTTAGCAATAAATAATGGCTTGCTTGAGCCATCAACTGTGTTTGATGGATTATTGCTATTCTGACAACTTGGATTAGCTTGTGCATCGTCTTTTTATGAAGGTTTATCCTGCCAAGACATTCTTTGAATACTGATAATGTTGATACTCCTGCCAGTATGGTTACGTTAGAAAGAGGTATTTTTTTCTCTTTCATCACCATGTTCCTTGAAAGCAAACTGAATAATGAGATGATCAAATGGAGATAAGTTACTGGAGTTTTACGTAATGTTGACATTCTCAACGGCAGCAAAGGTTGGAAGTACTGGATGTTCATTTCTTGCATTTTAAAGAATGTCCCCAATTTTAGCTTGACATGCCATATTCTAGCCACCTGGAAAGGGAAGCTAATTTTTACTCTGCGGAGAAATCCGCTTCTTGGAATCTGAGCTCCTTCACTGGTGCATGGGAAAAGGTGCTTCAGATTCTTTGCTATTTAAAAATCTTCTGCATCTCATAGGAAAAGTACACATCTAGAGCTGCTGTTTGCAGTATTTCTTTGTGGGTTGAAAGAACATATATATAGCAGCGTCTCTAATGGACAATTTTATTCCAGTGGTTTGTTTCACTTCATAAATATCGTTGTAAATAGTAGAGAAGTTTAGGTTAAGCTACTGCTGAACTTCCAAGGGTATGTCAGAGTGATTGTGAACTTCTGTTTGCTGCCAGAAAATACATAATTAGTGGGGTTTGTGGGTGCAGCTCAATCCACGATGCTTCACTCAAACATAATGATTTTAACTGTCTGGGTGAAGTCGAGATTCCCATAAACATTTCCATTAAATCTTCAGTCCTGCACATGTAATTGCAAGCTCAAAACTTTGTTCATGTAATGGCAAACCGTGGCTTAGCATGAACTTGTGAAGCAGACCTCTGAAATAGTTAGTCTAGTCTCTCTGTAACTTTTCAGGGGCTTGGGTAGAGGACTTTCCCAGCCCCGCTACATGAGTTGTTTAACTGGAAATGCCTGTGATTGAACCAGGAGCATAATCTGAAGGAGTGAGCCATGGCTCATGAAAGCTCACACCCTACCGCTAATTTTGTTAGTTTTGTGGGTGCTACTGGACTCTTGCTCTTTTCCACAAGAACATAATGTAAGGGAAGAATGTACTCTGCCACCAAGCTGTGCCCTTTATTTCTTCCAATATGGGGCTGTAGGATAACCAAGAGTTGTGCCTGAAGTATGGTGTGCTGAAAAATATTGCTCTTAAAATCCTTATACTTGGAGTTCAGAGTCATCAGTTTCTGTCTATTTATTCGTTTATATGTTTGGAGCAGAGAACAAGGTATGAAGCTGCCAATGTTTTGCGAGTGGGCCACCCCTTTAAGGATGTGTGGAAACAACCATAATCAGGTTTTGCCCTGTCGTATGTTAGTTTCTGCAGGTTCTTAGGACTGGAGAAATGTAGTGATGCCTCCACCCACATTTGTCTTCAGTCTTGTTGACAAATGGTGTTTTATCTTGTAGGTTCTTACCAAATATGTCTATCGTGGCAGGTCAGTAAAGAAAACTGAGCCGTGATTGAAAGGAATAAGGACACGTTCACACTAGATGATGCCCCCCAAGCTAGCTGTTGGAAGGACATTGGGCTGCTGCTTAACTCATGGCAATGGAACAGATATTTCAGCGGAGGAATTGTACAGTTGGCTGCTTCATTTTGTGGTGCTTCAGTACAACAAATCATGACAGCTGTATGTGCAACCCGGTACCTTTTGACAACAAGCCCTCCTCAGCAGCCCCTTGAATGTCAGTGGGGGGCCCTGGCTGGTATCAGCCAACCTCAACTGTCAACACTGATAAGTCTTAAGGCTGCATTGCCATGTATTTCATTATTAGCCTTTGCAGCTGTGCTTCAACAAAGACGCCACACCAAGGCTAGGGGTCTCTTTCGCTTCTCAACTTCAAGCCCCGTAGTACTTCAGATCAGTTCTTCGAAGGAGCGGAGGTGGAGAGTTTGGGGCCCATGGAGTTAGAAGAGGCAGTGTGGGCCTGTGGGCCCTTCATCTCGTCTAGTTCCCTCAGGCCCCGTAGCAATTTGAGTTGATTTTCTTGGAACTGTCCCTAGAAAGGTCCAGTGTGTGAAGACAGTAGGCAAATGTTTCTGAGGCAAATGGAAGCAGCCTAAGAGAACACGGTAGCAGCCCCTTCCTTCCATTTTCAGCCATCATTTCTGCTTTGAAACTGCTGTGCACAGGTTTGGGCTGAGGCAGTAGTCATGGAGAGTGTGTGTGTGTTGTGTAAGGGAGAATGTGCATACCCATGTGAAAAAGGAGAGAGGGGGCATGTTGAGTAGAACCAGAAAATTGCTTATTATTAGTAGGTCACTGAGAGATGGACACCTGTCTATGAGAAAACCACTCAACTTACTTTAAATATTGAACAGCTGAGAGATAGTAACAACTCCCCCGCCCCGCTTACCAACAGGTTGATGGTGAACTGCTGACCTAAAGGTGAAGTGGCTTGTGTCCGATTACCAAGGGCTAGTTTCTCATCCATCACACTTTTCAAATGACAGCACAGCGTAGATGGCAGAAATGTTATATCAGCTGCTTGTATACAGTGTGTTCTTTGTAATACCTGTTGAAATGCTTGTCTTCAGGTCTCAACACGGCATATTCACACAGCACAAGGAACATGTGGATCGGATTCCCTCGAGTTGCTTTGGAATCCTAAGGGAGGAAACAGCCTCCTCTCCACCACCAGCTTTGTAGAATTCAGGGAGGGCTGAAGAGCTTAGCAGGGGCTGGTTCGTTTACTGTTTGCTTTGCCCTGCGCTGGGGAGGAATTGCCACCACGTGTATTGATTTGCCTTTTATTACTTATTACATCTGGTTGCTGCTTTTTCACAGGATTCCAAGGCAGGGTAGCAGGTAGAGACGCCACCCCTCCCAGTGGAGGTGGGAGCGGATCCACCCACCCCCGCTCCCCTTTCCCGCTACTGCTCCAAGTGATGGTGAGAGATAAATAAAATAAAGGCCATTGGGCCTATGATGTAATATCACTTCTGGGAAATGCAGAAAGTGACATCAATCCTCTCTAGTAATTGCTAAGAATGCTGTGATTTTACCACAGAGTTTCTGGTGATTCCTAGAGAGGCTTGATATCACTTCCAGGTTTTTCAAGAAGTTACACCATCGCTGACCACCGCCATTCCATATCTTCCCCACCCTTGGGTCTCCCACTGGTTGCCAGGCCAAGCCTAGCAACTCTACTTGCAGTGGTCTCTTGACTAGAACTGAGCGCTGGATCTCCCCAGCCCAAGTCCAACACACTAACCACTAAACCACACTGGATCTCCCCTTTGAAAAAGTTCCTGGTGAATTCGAACTGCTAAATCCAGATTTGTCCTGTTAGAAATAAAGTTGTTGCCGATCATGCCAGTTTTAGCTGCTCCCTGCTCCACTGGGCATATAGTTTGCATTTACTTATTCATCACCTTTGTGTAAAACGCTCCTTAAAAATGATTAATTCAGACTCAAAACATGGATTTATGTTGGTGGTGTCTCACCTTTATCATGTCCCATTGTTGGCTCTGTTGGGAATGTGAGCATCTGAGTTTTTACTAAGATTTGTGTGTTTTTGCTAGTCTTCTGGGTGGTTGGGGCTTTTTTTTGCTTTTACTTGGGAAACTGCTACGTAGGGAGGAGGTTCAGTATTCCTACATTGCATAATGATGCATTCTGTATATTTTTGGAAGACTATTCAGTAGCTGCCCTGTCCTTCATAGTCCTGGCCTGACTGATCTCATCAGGTCTCAGAAGCTCAGCAGTGTCAATCCTGGTTAGTGCTTGGATGAGAGATCACCAGGGAAAACCAGGGTCACTCACTATGCATAGGCAGGCAATGGCAAGCCCCCTATGTGAGTCTCTTGCCTTGCAAACCCCGTGGAGTTGCCATGTCGGCTACAACTTGATGGCACTTTCCACCACCCCCATGCAGTGTGGGGGGTAGAGAGTGCCCTCAAGTCAGCTGACTTACATCAACCCCTGGCGGGGTTTTCATGGCAAGAGACTAACAGAGGTGGTTTGCCATTGCCTCCCTCTGCAACCCTGGTCTTCGTTGGAGATCTCCAATCTGATTACTAACCAAGGCCAACCCTGCTTAGCTTCTGAGATCTGACAAAATCAGGCTCACCTGGACTATCCAGGTTAGGATAACCGCCACCACCCCCATACAGTAGCTTACTTTAAAAAAAAATGAGGACAATACTGATAAGCAACTTAACAGTTTTTGAGAAATGGCCCTTGCTTGGCTATTTCTAGTACAGAGAACTTCTCATACTTGGAAATTACAAGTGCTTTGTGGGGCTTTTGCAGGATTAGGCAACTCATGATGATAGTATTATTTTTCATAAGGCATTAGCTTTCAGTACTACACATGGCCTCATCCGCTTACAACTTTTTAACAGAAGGTTCTAAAGTTAGAATCTTTACAGGGATGGCCATCTGGTAGCCCATGGATATGAACCCCTCAAACAACTTTCCCTTGCTGGAACGCGGTTGATTTGGACATGGATAAAATATATGCAGATATCCCACCCACCCCCGCCCCCCCAGAAAGCATTTCAAGAAAGGGAATTATAGTAACCATATTTTCAACTGAAGGGCAAGGTTTTGTATGCGGAGGAATAACACATTGTTAACCAAGAGAACCGGAGATGACCTACAAAAAAGTGTACTTCGTGTATGTTGATCTGCACCCAGACTGCTCTGGGCCGTATTATTCATAAGGCTAACTAGGCCGAAGCCTAGGGGCTTTATTAATGATTTTATAAAATAAAAATTTTATTCACTTCAAAATATTACAGTATTGAACAATTGTACCCACAAAATGCTTTCCTGAAGAGTTCTACTCGCGCAATAAAAATATTTTTAAAATGGTGAATAGAATTCTTCAGGAAACCCTCAAAATGGATATAGGGCTATGTACTGAGGCCTAGTACCTACCGTACCAAGGTCAGGCTGTCAGCTGTAGTGGGGTGAAAGATTGAAGTGCTGGAAGGGGCTCGAAATAACTGAACACCTAGGGGTCCGGCCATGGGTTCATACAGACCTGAGACTGCTTGTTAAACCATCCACGGCATGAGGATCCATGTGGAGATGCAGAAATTGTCCTTCTAAGAAGAAGAAAATCCCGATTCTGCACTTGAATGTCACATTCTAGTAATCAGTGAAAACTGTTTATAGTGAGAACCCAATTCCAAAGGCAGCTTTGCACAAACAAATCATGCTTTCTGTTTCCACGCTTCTGGGGTAGGGAGTCATTTTTCTCCCTTTTCAGTCACATGCTACATTACTTTTGGTATTATTTGATTAACCTGAGAGGAATTTTACTTCCTGCGGAAAAATTAAGATTTTTTTTTTACCACATACATTGGTCTTTGAGATGTTCACACGGCCTATTTTGAATCTGTCAAACCTATTTTGAATCCATCCACCTTCAGCTGTGGTGTGGCTCAAACTTGGACTCCTCAGATTTCAACACTAGGATGGTACCATGCCATTAAATTCAGATTGTCGCTCTGCAAATCTTAACACTTTGCCATCTCTACTGCAACTGGTAGTAGCCAATTCTTGGTTCAAAACTTGGGTTAGCCCAATCGACTTAAAGCATGCTATACTAAACCCAAGCTTGATTCATAGGGTTTCACTAAAAAACTGTTGCAAGATGTAAGAAACCAATTATTTAAAAAAGACTGGGCAACATTAAAATTCAGAGCTGATAGGAAATGCTCCCCAATTTATTTTCACTTATCCTATCAGAAAATGTTTGAACTGGCTAAATATTTTCTCCACTTAACAGTTCCAAAATATCGATGCTCTTCTACGTTACTCAGATGCAATGCGTTATCTTCTGCTGAGATGAAGGGCCGTTTTAGTAAAATCCCCCCTGAGAAGCACTATTGTATCCATTGTACAGATCAGGTTGATTCAACTGCCTGTATCCTTTTTAACTGCCCCCATACAATTTACTTCGCAAACAATATATTTGGAGTGACCGTCTACTGGAGTGACCGTCTACTGAATATTTCTGAACAACAGAAACTAAAGATCTTGCTGTCAGGCAAGATAAGAAAATGCACATGGGATCTAGCCGTATTTATCCATGGAGCCATAAATTATTTATAAAATATTTGACGTATGGCTTGTGGGCTGTTAAGTTACAGGGAAAGGAAAGAATCTGTTGAACAAATACGTACCAAGTTAGTTGCATATTCAAATTATGAGTCCTTAAAACAGGTTAATGGATTAAAATCCACCTGTCTGTGTAAACAAAAACAAAGAATATGTATGTGTATCATGTCGAATAGCCAGGTTACGCCCCCCCCCAACCATGGTCTTATTTGTTTAAACATTTTAACACATACTCCAGCTCTCTCCTATAATGGAGACTCAAAGCGGCTTACAGCGTGAAATAACAGATAAAAATGCAATTTAAATAAAAATATTCAACCCAACGCCCCCTCCCCATGCAATCTTAATCATGTAATGAATTACAAAGGCATCCCTGGGTTGGTGCTGGTGCTGGTGCTGTCCATGTGACTCACATAGGGCCACAGGCTAAAGGCCAAGAGCCACTGGTCAACCTGGTGGTACCTGGAGATCTCCTGGAATTACAACTGATTTCCAGAGAACAGAGTTCAATTTCCCTGGAGAAACTGGCATCTTTGGAGAGTGGATTCTATGGCATTTTACCTCGCCGAGGTCCCTCCCTTCCCCAAACCCTCCCCTCCCCAGGCTCAAACCCCTAAATCTCCAGGGAGATTGAATCTTAGGCCAAGCCCAGTTGTTAAGTACTTATAGAAAAGGGAGGGGCAGACACTCACTCCTGATGTTTCCAGTTTCCTCCTTTCTCAAACAATTGTGAGGGCTTGGGGAGAGGAATGAAACAGAATGGGACCTGTACGAGCCAAAAGAGAGGCAGTATAGTGTAGTGGTTGGAGTGTTGGACTAGGACATGGGAGACCTGGGTTCAAATACTCGCTCTACCATGGAAGCTTGCTGGATTACCTTGGGCCAATTGCATGCTCTCAGCCTAACCCACAAGGTTGTTGTTGTGAGGGTAAAATGGAAGAGAAGAGGTAAGACGCTTTGGATCCTCAGTGGGAGAAAGACAGAATATGGATGAAGTAAATAAATAAATAAACAGTAGGGGGAACAGGATCTAGTATGGGGGGGTAGGTAGGGAGAGTCCTCAACCCCCCCCCCCATCTAGCCTTCATGAGCCATAAAGTAAGTTGGGATATAAATATTAATAAATAAGTTAATTAATAAATGTGATACCACTAGTTAACATCCTGGTATACAATTTATTAAAATAGAGTTGGATTTTGATGCTTACCAAATTCTTAGCAAATGCCATCAACAGTTCTGATCATCCCCTTACACATACTGAATTGTTCCTCCATTTGAAAAGAGTCAAGAATATCTGAGTTTTGGAGGGGCTTTATAGGGATTGTAAAAAAATCTATTTGCAGTGTTTGGATCTGCTTAAAGATCTTGTTGAGACACAGTAAGGATCCACAATAAGTGGATGCAGGAGTTCTAGGTAGCATCTATTTTTCTGTTTTGTTAAAACACACACAAACACTTCCTGACCTCCAGTATTAATCTTGGATTTTGGCTCTTTAATCCTGCAAGAGAAATATGCACTACCTATAAAAACATAGTTTGGGGATCCACTTCTGTTTTTTAAAGCAAAATAAAGATATCTGTTTTAATTATCATTAATATGCTCTAAAGTCTTATTTCAAAAAATGTTTTTTAAATTGCCAAACTTTTCTGGGGGGGGGAAGGCCTGTTTTTTTAACCATTGCGCATTTGTGAGGCTCACGTTTGTGTAATGTATTAAAGCATCTTTCTCCAGCGGATCTCCAGGAAACCAGTGTTGTCTGAGATGGCCTTGCAGGTTTCCTTCCTGTACAACTGTCATAGGTGGTTTCTCACCTAGAGGAGCACAGAACGGGGCAAAATAGATGTGAAGGTTTCTTATCCTTATGATTCTTGTCAGACTCTTCAATGAAACAGAGAGGAGGCAAGATATTTTTGGCCGGCTCTGTCAAAACCTAAGATGGTCTGTATGTAAGAATATATTTTGATAGGGTGCTTTTGCAGCGTCATCATGCTGGCAAGTCAGATTCGTAGGACTCGGGTTTATGTGACCTAGAAAATACATGGGGGTGTGTGTGAGCTGTATTTATAGCACAATTTCGGAGTATAATCAAGGTTATAAATCAAGTGTCGCAGGAAGCCTTGCTCAGACATCTGGTCGTTTTTGAAAGTAAAGACATGAAATAGTAGGATGGTTTCTTAGCATATTTGAATCAAAAGCTACCTTCAGAACCCTGAAAAGGTTTTTCTTGCTCTTACCAGTCCCAGTTCTCAAGGAAAATAAAAATTTCCTCCAGTGATGGGCTCTATCTGCCTTTATAAACTTTGTATTTAGTAAGTTCTCATGTTCCAGAACTCTCTTAACGCTCTTTTACTGAAGCGATCTTCTAACAGTTATGTATATCACCCATTCAGCAGGTCAGGCAATGTAATAACATCCTTGCATTAATCAGCAAGTAAGATTTATATCTGTGGCATCACACCAATCGAAGCTAAAATAAGCCTCGTGATGTTTATATCAGTTGTGTCAAAAGCGTCGAGTCCAGATATAATTAGTGGATTTAAATGAGAACATTTTTACTGAATCTGGCGGTCTGTCCTATGGCACTGTTTATACCATAATAATTTGGATTTCAGTTGATGAGTCTTGTTGATTTTTTTCCCCCCTGTAGGAGAAAAGATTGGTTTTTGCAACATTATAGAACTTAGTTTCTTTTTCAAGAGCTATGTTCATTCTGGGATAATGAAATTCATATTTTAAAAGATGCATAGGTTGCTAATTTTTTTAATACAGGAGAGATATACGATATTACTTGTGGGGGGAAATCAGTTTTCCCCAATACCTGTGTACTAGGTTACTGCACATGTGGAAAAACTATACTACCAGGGCTTTTTTTAGCTGGAACGCGGTAGAACGGAGTTCCGGAACCTCTTGAAAATGGTCACATGGCTGGTGGCCCCACCCCCTGATCTCCAGACAGAGGGGAGTTTAGATTGCCAGCAGTGCGGAGGGCAATCTCAACTCCCCTCTGTCTGGAGATCAGGGGGGCAGGGCCACCAGCCATGTGACCATTTTCTCCGAGGGCAACCCACTGAGTTCCACCACCTCTTTTCCCAGAAAAAAAGCCCTGTATACTACATATCTCAGTTCATTCCGGATCCCATTGTATAGCTGGGGTGGGGGGTGGAGACTGATCCAGAAGTTTATCTTTCATTTACTTAACATGCAGGAAAGCTGTGTAGATCTGTAACTGGTGACCCATATGGATCGGGAAGTCAATCCACTGGATCTATATGCATGTAATTACTGCAGTTGATTGAATGTGGTATTAATATTCATTCTTTCAGCTCAAGCCTGTGTGTGAGGTGGAGCTGGGAGCCAGCATAGCCCTTGAATCGCTTCATTAAAAATGGTCCTAGCTTGAAAAAGAAAATTCTTAGGCCATGCTGAATTAGGGTGTGCTGTAACAGAAGCAGACATAAATCTCATTTAATAACAGGATTGAACTATAGTGATTGTTTCTCCTGCATGCCGTTGCCTTGTGGCTCTCCCTTCCATGTGTCGGTGCCTTCTCTCCCCCCCCCCCCCCGCCTCCATTTTGCACTCTCCGTTTTTCAAAAAACGGTGAACTCGCCTAGTGAGTGTGCCTCTCATCTGCTTTGTAACTTGTTCTCAAGCCTGCTGATTATGCTTGTGGAATTTGTAGATCCACAATCATCAACATGGCACAGGCTTTTGAAGGCTCTTGTAATATCCTAGTTGTAAGAACTCTTAGGGTTTTCTAGATGGAATTAAGAGGCGGTTAGATGGAGGGATAGGTCCATCAATGGCTACTAGCCATGGTGAGTAAAGGAAACCTCTATATTTAGAGGTAGTAAACTTCTGAAAACCACTACTAGGAGGCAACACCAGGGGGCCTTGGCTTTTCTGCCATATTTATTGCCATCCAGAGTAACGGGTTAGCCACTGTGTGAAAGGCCATTGGTCTGACCCTACGAGGCTCTTCTTACATTCTTCCGTTCTCACGAATGAGGCCATCACCCTTGATCTTCAGGGAAGGCAACAAATCATTCCCGTGCGTCCTGTGAAAAATTCCCGTTAGTCCAGCATTATTCGGTATACAAAAGAAGAAAGTGTAACAGATCCAGATGGCCGTATGCGGCGCCAGATATTCACTTACAAGAAAGTAATGCGTTCGTGTGCTGTCCAGGAACAGAATGTTAAGCACACTGTACGAGCGTGCTGCTGTTTGTGGCCCCGTCAGGTTCTTAGCGAATAAATCTAAATCTAATATCTGAAACTTGTTTCTGTGCTGTGTTGTTGCAGACAGTCATCTGGCAAAAGACCAAGGTATCTGATCACAAAATGGCGTTCATGGCAGTGGTAGGAACGGCGGTTATGGGCAGCATGGTGCCTTTTCAACATCGCTGTGAAGATCCTGAGGTAAGTTGTGTCTCTGCCCACCCTCCCATTATTTCACCACTAAACCAAATTTCAGAATTTTTGTTTCTAAATAATGATATAAAAATGAACACTGCACTTAACAGTGGAGTTCTTAATAAGTTAATGTTATTATTCCCTTGTTGCTACATACCCATCTTTTGATGGTTGAAAATACACACACACGATCAATTATCATGTTATTTAGGATTGGTTCATTGTCATTTTGTGTGTGTTTCTTCTCTACATGCACAATCTCTGGGTATGTAATCATAGCTGCTGAGTGTACCTGTGTGCCACCAATTCATAAATATATTTAAACCATGCGACCACATGTCTAAGAACAGTTATTACATGAAGGGAAAAATCTGCCATCTATGTCTGCAGTTAGACCAGTTGTTGAGCCATTCACTACATAGGAATCCATGTGGAAATTAGGTGACAGGAAAAATTGTTCTCCTAAGCGATTTGACTTGATTTGATTTATTAGACTTTTAACCCACCGTCCCCACAAGCGGACTCAGGGCAGGTAACAACAGCAAATCCACATACAATAAAAGATAAAAGCATACAGAAGTGCATCAAATAGGGTACAAATACAGATTGCAGCACTCAGTATTACACAGAGCACTGTGGGGTGGGAGACAGCAGCTGTCAAAAACAGACTAGCAAAAAACTGGGGGGCCCAAAAAGACCCCCATCAAGAGGCCCGGCTGGATGATTCACCCACGCCTCAACCACAACCATTGGCCTGGTGGAACATCTCCATCTTACAGGCCTGGCGGAACTGTAACAAGTCCCACTGGGCCCTGGTCTCAACAGAGAGAGAGTTCCACCAGGCCAGAACCAGAGCCGAAAAGTCCCTTGCCCTGGTCGAGGCCAAGCAAACATCCTTGGGGCCAGGGATCTGTGAAAGAAAACCCTGATCCTACATTTGAATGCTTCTTTACTATGTGATTCCAGAAGCCGCTTTACATTTTCTCTCTTAAGCTTGAATGAGACATCAAAACTACTACCGCACAAGAAACGAAGCTCCATGAAAAGACAAGACCGTTTGCTTCATGGCGTATTGTTTTTGAGGGAACCCTAGACCTCAGTTGCAGCTTTTCATGAGGGCCGTAGGGGGAAGGGGAACGTGGTTAAAATTACTTTTTTTCTTTAAAAAGTGTAAAGTTAGAGCCAATACATTCTTAATTGAAATTATTAATATATCCGTAAAACCAAAGCAATAGGATTACAGTTGGATGTAATGATGGCCACAGGCATGGACAGCTTTAAAAGGAGATTGGATAGATTCATGGAGGATAGTCCCATCACTGGCTACTAGCCATGGTGACAAAAGGGAGCGTCCACATTCAGAGGCACCAAACCGCCGAATACCAGTGCGAGGAGACGACGTCAGGAGAAGGCCGCAGCCAGTATGCCTTGTTGTCCACCCTCCTGAGTCACTAGTCAGCCACTTCCCGAGTCACTAGTCAGCCACTGTGTGAGACAAGACTAGAGGGGCCACAGGTCTGAATCAGCCGGGCTGTTACGTTCATATGTGCTTAATATGATGTAGAACAACTTGATTTATATTATATGTTTTTTTTTTCCTGTATGGATTTTTGTGGCTGTTAAGCATTAATTATTGGTATGTATTGTATTTGCTACACTTCATAACTCACAGTGGTACTCTAACCAAGTCTCTTCTGTTTTGGTTTGACTGAGAAGGAGAGCTGCTAGAACCTTTGTTTGGTGTAGTGGTTAAGAGCGGCAGGACTCTAATCTGGAGAACTGGGTTTGATTCCCCACTCCTCCGCTTGAAGCCAGCTGGGTGACCTTGAAAGGCTGGCCAAATCAGGGAAGAGTGGCTGAGCTGGCAGTGGGCAGGAGCACAAGCAGGCAGGAGCCTGCCAGCTACACAGGGAAGCTGTATCCCTTTGGGAAAACACATTTTACCCTTTTTACCCCCTTAGGGGGTGAATTTCTTAAAATCCTTTCTTAGTGGGTGTTTACATCATGAAAGGAATGTCTTCCCCAAATTTCATGTTTCTAGGTCCAGGGGTTTGGGCTGGGCGTTGATGAGTCCATCAGAATACTTGTCTTTATATAGAGATGAACAATGTTTGAACCTGATTTTTACACTACACTAGGAAATCCGAGTAAAAGTTCCAACGTAGCCTGGTCCTTTAGTCACACAACCACACAGGCTTCTAAGGAGTGATTTTACTGCAAAATTTTACTACTTTAATTGTATTGCAAGAAGAGTGATGTAGAAGTGTGTTAAAAACGATAAATAAAATCCACAATGATTTCTGGTTTATAGTTTGCTCACAAATAAATGTGTAAGTATTAATGGTTCTGATGAAATTTTACAGGTTTTTTCTCCTCTTTATAACTCTAGGTATGTCTCAGTGGTTTTCTTCCAAAGCCTAATTCTGATGCTTGTTTGACAAGCCATTCAGGTTCAGAAAGGAGCTTCATCTTTGTAAATAACAGACCAGTGTGTCAGAAGGATATTCTCAAGGTATTGCCTTCTCACCTCTTGTTAGCATAGTGGCTTATAAAATATTAGCTGGGACACTGAGGACTTCATTAGTGTTGCTTAGGGCCTAGCTGCCACACAATACACTCCCAAACTTTGAAAGCAGACGGTCTTGTGTATGGCCAATTTGAAACACCCTTCCGTTTCAAAGTAGGCTTGTGTGTGGTTACAAGGGTGAGTTTGAATCCCCTCACCTTTGAGTAAGTGGGCTTAGTTATGTGGCTCTGGTTCCTGGCCATGATTTTTGTTGTCCTGGGCATCATAAAATTGAGAGAGGCGCATTTTAAAATGACTGCATAGTCTTGGTGATAGTTTGGGGGGTGGGGTTACAGATTTATTGCCCTGACCTAGATATTCCAGGTGAGCCAGACCTCGTCAGATCTCAGAAGCTAAGCAGGGTTGGCCTTGGTTAGTAATTGAATGGGAGACCTCCAATGGCAAACCACCTCTGTTAGCCTCTTGCCATAAAAACCCTACCAAGGGTCACCATAAGTCAGCTATGACTTGAGGGCATTTTCCACAACCATGGATTTATTACGGGGTGAGACTGTGGCTTGGTGGTAGAGTATCTGCTTTGTATGCAGAAGGTTGGAGGTTCAGTCCCAGACAACTGCAATTAACAAGGATCAGGTGACGTGAAAGGCCTCTGCCTGAGACCCTGAAGAGTTGCTGCCAGCCAGGGAAGGAAAAACTGACCTGGATAGGCCAGTGATTTGACTCAGCGTAAGAAAGCTTCATGTGTGTGTAATACGGAGGGCAGGTGAGGGTCAAAGAGGGATGGAAAGGGTAGAAGCTAGCATGCTCAAGCCCCCCCTCCAAATCATAGGCAATCCTGCAAGGGGAGATGTTGAGGGGGTCCAAATGGTTCATTCTTGCTATTCCTTGTGGGCCCCCAATTCACTAGTTTTAATACTCTTTAGCAGGGCTTTTTTCCTGGGAAAAGAGTTGGTGGAACTCAGTGGGTTGCCCTCGGAGAAAATTGTCACATGGCCGGTGGCCCCACCCCCTAATCTCCAGACAGGGGGGAGTTTAGATTGCCCTCCATGCCGCTGGAGCGGCACGGAGGGCAATCTAAACTCCCCTCTGTCTGGAGATCAGGGGGCAGGGCCACCGGCCATGTGACCATTTTCAAGAGGTTCCGGAACTCCGTTCCACCGCGTTCCAGCTGAAAAAAAGCCCTGCTCTCTAGTAAGCTCCTGTTATAACAATTTCACAGAATTTTATATCACAGTGAGGGCTGACATGTTCCTGTCAAGAAGATGATTTTTCTGCAAGATGCATTGGAATTGTTTTTTTGTTGTGCATGCACTGTTGTATAGCAGAAGAGAAAACGTGTGATACTATTCTTGTACTGCATTTATTCCAAACTGGAGAGTTCCTTTTAAAGTCATCCTCTCTTTGTGTTTTTTTTAAAGCTGGTCCAACATTATTGTAACCTGAAATCTTCTCATCGTTCATACCCCATGTTCTTTATCAACATTACTATTTCTCCTTCTGCTGTGGACGTCAATTTAACACCAGATAAATCTCAAGTATTGCTACATGATAAGGTAGTGTGTGGAGACATTATAAGCTTCTCTGTGTGTTATGTGCTGTCAAGTTGCTTCCAAATTAAGTTATAACAACCCTATGAATTCACAACCTCCAGAATGCCCTATCATTAACCAGCTTGCTCAGATCTTGAAGACTGGAGGATGCAGCTTCCTTAATTGAATCAAGTCATCTCATTTGGGGTTTTCCTTTCCTCCTCCTGCTTTCTACATTTTTTTAAGCATTATTGTCTTTTTCGGTGAGTCTTGTCACCACAGTCCGATAGCTTGTACAGTAGAGTAAAGCATAATGAGGATAATTGACTTCCTGCAAGATAGAAAGGCAGCTAATAAATGTTTTAAATAAATAAATAAATAAATAATAACAGTTACTGGTTTTTAAAATTAACACTACAGTGTCATTTTGGTATGGCTTTAAAGTTAGCAGAACCAGGTCTCTTTCCTTTGGCGTTTGAGTTGACTTAATGATGCTGTAAACAACACACACTATTTCTCATGCTACTGCTGACTCTTTTTTTTTTAGGAATCCATTTGCCTTATTATTGAAGATATTTTAACGTCACTGTATGGGCCTCGAACCGGAACTGTTTCTGGTGAAACTGATGTAACAGATACTGCCTCAGCAGACGTCTTTGCTAATGCAACAGAACAAACAGATGTGCCTGTTAATGAAATCGAATCCAGCAGAAATCCATCTTCACAAGCACGTACCTCGTTGCTTTCATGTACTAACGATGTGCGAAATGGGGAAACCGGAAAAAACACAGAGGTCTGCTTGAAAAATCAAACATCGTGTAATGATTCTCTTCCTCATCTTCTTTCTAAAAAAGAACTATCTGGCAGCGAGACAGCTGGCTGTGATAGATTTCAGGACCGTTCCCTAAATAATTTACCATGTGAGGATCCGCAGAACACGTATATGGTACTGAACCTGGATGGCAATTCCTTAACGGATACTTGTTCTGAAAATGGAGTTGGGGGTGGTTTGAGAAATGACAAGATCCAAAATGTAGACAAGATGGAAAGACCAATGATCCCAAAGGATTCCTCTGAAGTCACTGCTGACAAATGGAGCTGGGGGAATGCATTTGTGAATTCTAGAGGAGAAAACCTGGAACCTGTTCAGATTTTAATTCCTGAAATGGAAAAGGCAAGAATGCAAAAGGAAAATGATGGTATTAGTCAAATAAATTTTCAACAGGAAAATAACAACTCAAATGTTAAAAAAATAAATATGGTAAATGATAAAGTGGGACAGATTACAGCCTATGATTTAATTAAAAGTCAGATAGTAAGGAAACCTGTGTCAGCATTTGGCCTTTTTGCTCAAGACAATCGTTCCAGATTGTTGGCTGAAAATAGCAAAGCAAGTGCAGAAGAACTAAGGCTGAAAATGGAAGAAATGTGGAAGGCACTAAATGAAGAGGAAAAAAAGAAGTAAGTTTTCAGACTTCACATCTGTCCACTTAGACTGGACAGTAGTTTCCATCAGTTGTGATTCATTGTGTTCAAAAATAAGTTGTTTCCCAGTTAATTTCAAAAACAGAATGGAAAATGCTTTGGCTTGACATCTGCAATATGTTGTATAGATATTTTATTTCTAATTATCTACTGTTTGCTGATTTATAAAGCCCTACATTGTTCTTTTCCTCTGTTTTTCTAATTAAATGGTTTCGTTATCTGCACTGAACAGATTTAACACACTTGCAGTACACAAATTCATATTTTCTTGGCTATTTGCCCTTAATTCATACTTCATTTTTTGTATTTATAATTAACACTTTCTAGAGAGGCAATACCCTATGGGAGTTGAAGCATCAATGTACACTGCAAAAATATGTTTTATGTAGCTTTATAATAAACAGGTACAAGCCTTTCGTCTGGATCACATCCAGAAATCAATTAACTAGAAGTCTGCAGACTTTCTTGGGCAAAGTGCGGGATTCTTTCCATCCAAATCCTCAGCGATCCTTGTAGAAAGGCTTCTGTGCAGAGCACCATGCGTACAAGAGAAAAAGGGGAGAAGTAAACCTCCAACACAGAGACCAAAATAACCCCCAAAAAAGTTTGAGGAGCAAAGCTTTAATTAAGAACCAAATCTATTCTTTAAGACAAATAAAATCTGTACCAATTAAATATCCTTATATCAGTGAACAGACTTTGAAACATTCCTGTTTTTACAGCGCAGTCCTAAGCAGAGTTACCCTCTTTTACACCCATTAACTTAACTGGGCTTACAAGAGTGTAACAATACTTAGGATCGCACTGTTAGCCATGCAAGATCAAATGTGTTAACACATTGTCTTTTTCACTCAGTAAAATGATTATGTTATGTGTTTTGAGAAAAGCCTGTAAAGCTCAGTACGGTTCAGTAAGATATTGACAATTCACTTGCAGTTTTGATATTTTAATTCTGTATTCATATTATCCGTAAAGGAACAATTGTATAACGTTTTCTTAGAGGAACCACTGATGAGGACAGGACATCAACATACGTTTAGGCTTGCATGGTTAAGAACAGGAGCATAACTTCACTTATGAATATTCTGTTAATTAACGAAAGGATATTTTATTTGTTCATATTTATTTGTTCTGAAAAATAGATTTGATTTTTATTTATATGTTTGCTACTCAACCTTTCTTTTGTTTTGTTTGGACCAACGGGGGACCAACTCAGGCTGCATATTCTTACCCTTCTGGATAGTTGGGGGATAGAAGTATTTGGAGCACAACACTCTGAAGGTTATAGTAAGTTATAGGTCTGGGTCTTTCGGCAGCGGCTATGGATAAAGGTTTAACATTTTCAATACTGCAAAGAAAAATAATATGTTTCAGCAGGGCTCATTTTGAGGGGGAACATGCAGGAATGCAGTTCCGGCAGTTCCCCAAAGAGGTCATATGTCAGGTGGCCCCCACCCACCTGACTCTCGGCCATTTTGGGCCCATTTCGGCCTGGATTGCAGCCACAATGGCACGGATCGGGCCTCTGATAGGTGGTGGATCACTCCCACTCAGCAGTGGCCCAATTTTGACCATTTTGGGCCCCTTTTCGGCCATTTTCAACCCCTTTTTGCCATTTTGGGCCCAATTTCGGCCTTGAATGGCCAGGATTGGGTCCAAAACAGCCAGGATAGGTGATATCAGGGGGGGTGGCATATGCAAATCAGTCATGCTAATGACACACTTCTGGTGATGACAAGGGGTGTGGTATATGCTAATGAGTTGTGCTAATGAGTTCCTCCAGCTCTTTTTCTACGAAATGACCCGTGTTTGAGTATCTAGATCATGAATCCCAATGTAATGCTCTTGGATGCTGTAGTGCCCACTGACATCTTCGCCCACCAAGTCCTTTCAGAAAGTGGGTGGAGCTCTTGCCCAGCATGGTTTCTGATTGGTCACTGGAAATTTGATTGGCACAAGTTAAAATAACATTGCTTTGGTGGCAACTGACACCACAGTATTGATTTTATTCCTTCTCTTTTATAGTGTATTTTTAAAAATGAACCCTCTTCTCCTCTGCATTTGGTTTCCTTTGGGTGTGTGATTGGCTCCACTTCCCACAGCAGCCAATTTGTGCTTGCACGCACCACCCTGTGTCAGAATTCCAAAGACGCCTACAGGCTCAAAAAGATTGGGGACTCCAATCTAGATGTTTGGATTTTATTTTATACCAAGTGAAATGAGCAAGTCCACAGTGGACTGTAATCAAGAGCGTAATAAAGAATGTCACTGTTTTCATCAGTTGCATAAATAATATTTTCCTCCAAGTTTTGAATTCAGTGCAAAGTTACTACTCATTTAGGTGAAAGCCAAACTAGAACCAAAATTGTTGCCAGGAATTGACAGAGCGCTGAATGACTTTTTTAAAAAAAATGACTATTTCCTCAATTGGATTTAGTGGCTACTAGAGATGGGCACGATCGGGGGCAGGGACGAACCATGCGGTTCGTGGTTCGTCGCGTTTCACAAACCATGGACTTTCATGAACCTGCCTCGGTTCACGAACCGATTCGTTTGGTTCATGAAAACGTCATTTCTGGGCCAGCAAATCATCACTTCCAGGCCAGCAGAAGGCCGCTTCCGGGTCAGCAGAAGGTCTGCAGAAGGCACAGCCCTCCATTGCCTAGGAAACTGTTTGATTGGCACCAGGTTGTCTGCAGTGATGAACCAAAAAACAAACCAAACAAACCAGTCTAAAAGTTCCTGGTGGTTCATCAGAAATGGGCTCTGACAAACCGCTGGTTCATGAACCACGAGCCAGCCTGGTTCGGGCCGAACTTTGGTTCATATTTTAGTTCATGCCCATCTCTAGTGGCCACTTAGAATGTCTGCTGCTGAGAAGTTGTATCAGCTTATTTTGCAAAGACAAAAATAGAAGTGTTTGGCCTCAAACTAGGATGTGTTATTCTAGTTTGTGTCTACTGGTCTTTAAAGGCAGGAGTTACTTCTGCCTATGGGACAAACTTCTGAGTAAACACGTTCAGGAGTGGTTGTTAGTGGAAACATACGGATTTCATAAGCACTTCAACTCGGGGAAAGTAAAAATAATAATAACTCTGCTTATATACCATCCTTCTTGGCAGAGTGGTGAACAAGGTCAGAGTTATTATTATCCCCACAATAAAGCAGGGGAGCCGAGGCGGGGAGGAATGGCTTACCCAAGGCCACCAGCAGAGCTCATGGCAGAAGTGGGGGTCCACTCTCCCTGCAGGCAGGTTCAGAGCAGATAACAACTTGTTCAAAAGTATAAAACCATATGAACAAGATAAAAATACATTTAAAATTCAATACAGAAATCCAGCTATCCAGCCCACATAAGCATATCCCGTGGGAGTGGGAGATGGCAAATTATTTAAAGTGAGAGAACAGAAACCGAGGGGGGGGGATGAGGGGAGTTCCAGTCCTCCCCCAACAAGAGGCTGGCTGAATAGCTCACTCGTGCCTCAACCACAATCCCTATACTACAACAGCTCTCTAGTGTGTTTATTCCGAAGAAAGTGTGCTTAAGACAGCAGTTTAGTTTAATGTCTTTTTGCTAGGACTGGTCGGCCTATAAACATCATGTCAAAGGGAGGTATATCCTGATTTTGACATCAATGGTGCCTTCATTTGCTTGGGTTAAATACTCTAGATTTCAGAAATTTAATGATATTATTTCCTGCTGTCCTTAAACTGCTTTCTAGACAAACAGCTCATGATAAGAAACAATTGATTTTATTTGTGTGAGTTACCTGGCTGGTGGTGTTGCCTCTGTTGGGGCCTGAAACATTCAAAGTTTCTCAAAGCAGTGGGAGCTGATGAATAACCTCACCTGGCTGTCACATTTATCTCTGTGAACATTTCTAGGGCAGCGGTCAGGATGACCCTGCAGAAATAGTATAAATCTCCTCTAAGTCATCCTCTGTCAGTCGATTAATCAAGCTTTTCAGTAATCTGGATGCTACTTCTGTAAAGCTACTACTTTGTTCCAGATGGCAGATTTTTAAAAAAATACAGCAAAAACAGTTTCAGGAGGGTAGCCATGTTTGTCTGCAGTAGAATAGCAAGGTTTGAGTGTAGTAGCAGCTTAAAGACCAACTAGATTTCCAGTTCCCTTCATCAGAAGGGAGCTTTGACTCTCAAAAGCTCAAGCTGCTACTGAACCCGAATCTTGAACAACAAAAACAATGAGGCTGTGTCTTTGGGGAGAAGACTCGTTGCTGATCCCAGAGAACCATGTCAAATAAAAATTAAGAGCATTGTTAGTCACAAAATGGGACCTTTTGTTGCCCCTAATTTCTACCATCCATGCAAATAATAGAAAGTGACTAATCAGACTACTAATAGTATGCAACTAGAATAGTCATAACAGTGTACTGCTATTGAAAGTATAAGGGACAAAACTAAACATATCAAAATACAGAGGGAAAGGACACTGACTTTTTTCCTTCAAGCAACAGTATGTGTTTGAAAGGCAACCAGTTCTGTACGTATGTCTCTTACAAATCTATGAACCACAGCCAGTTTTCATGCATCTACAACCCCTCTCTCCCCATCAGATATGAGGAAAAAGCCGATAAAGACCTCGAGAGATACAACAGGCAAAGCAAAAGAGCTCTAGATCTAAATGTACAGAGTGCGACTAAAGAGAAAGAAAGAAAACTCAAGTCCAAACTGAAAGACTGTCTGTCCGATCAGCAAAGACTTGACAAACTTTTCCATTCTCAAATGGGAAGGAAACGCGGCAGTTCCCAAGCTATAAAAACTGTGCAAGTGCCCTTCACTATGGATTCATTCAAACAGAAGCTTCACAGATTAGAACAGAAGGAGTCAGATAAAGAAGAACTCTGTCTAATTCATCTTCCAAATTTTCCTGATGCGTGGATAATTGCCTCTGATGAAAAGATAATGATGCTGAATCCATACAGAGTTGAAGAAGCCCTGCTCTTTAAAAGACTTCTTGAAGACCATAAGCTTCCTACACAGAAACTAGATACACCTATTGCGCTAACTGACAGGTAAAGGCTAAAGTGTGTAAGTAAAATGTCAAAAACATTAAAAATGTCAAAAGCGTTGAAAATAACAATATCTCGGTGAATTTTTGGACATTTGCAGGCTTTTTTCATAAGTCAAAGTGTACTGTTCCCTCTGAATAACATACTTGTAAACTCCTTAAGATGCCATCAGTTAGCAGTAGGTGAGAGAGGTTGGCAAAAGATGGAATTGCAAGCTGCATTTAAAACAAAGCAGTGGAATGAAGAATAAAGAAGTTGCCATCTAGACATTTAAGTGGCACATATATATTCTAAGTGCCACCAATCCAGAAAGGCCTGCATACAAAATAAATTCAGTCTCTCTTATCAAACATAGTCCCAAATTGTTCTCAGTGCTAAATGAACACATATTAGAACGCTATTTCAGCTTACAGCAGTTAAGGTATAATTTCTATTTACTAGTCTCTGTACAAACTCGGTATAAAGACTCAGTGTAAATTCCCAAATAACTTGTCTCAGGGCCAAACTACAAGTGACAAATGACACAGGTTGGACACTTGTCAGCTTCCCTCAAGTTTTGATGGGAAATGTAGGCAGCTTGGCGGAATGCTGGACAAGTGACAGTTGAAAAGTCCATTGGACAGCAGTCAGAGAGCCAAGCTGCAAGACCAGGACGCCTACATTTCCCATCAAAACTTGAGGGAAGCTGACAAGTGTCCAACCTGTGTCATTCGTCACTTGTAGCTTGGCCCTCAGATGACAACTGTCCCTCACCATGTTCCTGCTGATGTTTGGTATATCCACCACTGGAAATGTTTATTTTTCTACTCCTCACATAATATGTCTTAACACCTGAAGGCTGAGAGATATGGAATTCCTTTGAAATCAAGGCTTAACCAGCCCTGGGAAGGAGTGAAAGGAAAGAAAGGATTGCCGCAGAGTATGTACCTCAGGGGACCTCAAACAGGTTCTTCAGGAAATCTCAAAACAGAACGAGGCAGCAAAGGGCTGTTTGTAGAAGAAACATGGGAGAGCAGTAGCCCTTTAGCAGGGCCAGAGGATCAGTCAGACGAGGACACAAATTAAGAGTTGGAGGACAAGATACCTGCAACGGCAGCCTATTTATACGTGGCATAGGATAGGTAGGTTAGACTTGTTAGTGATTCTATGAACTCGTTGTCTTGAGTTGTTTTAAGTAAAGCCTGTTGTCTGGCAATAGGGATTTCTGTAAAGAAAGAAAGCAACTCATTATAAGAGCAATGTTAGTGGACAGCATGGCTTCTTTACTATCTGAACAAGTAAATTTTGAGAGGGATTTATGAAGAGGATGTGCAATTCTCAGTTTTATCCCAAATATCCCTTGAAATACTGTGGTCCATGAAGGTTATATTTAGTTGTATTGTGACTGTGTTCATTTCCTGTTGTTACAGAGCCACCAAGAATTCAGCATTTGTGCAAAAATAAACAAACCCATAAACTGTGGATGTGAACTTTATTTTGATGTTTAATAAACTTCACTTTGATTTGATATATGAAAAAAGAGATTAGATAATACAAAAAAGACAGGAAAAAATGATTTTTTCTTACGTAAGCTGACATTATATGTGTGCATAACTGCTCTTTACAAATAAACAATGCTATCCTAAGAAGAATTATTCCAGTCTAAACCCATTGAAATCAGTGGGCTTAGACTGGAGTAACTCTGTTTAGGATTGCACTAAACATTTCTTGACAATAATTCAGCAGTGATTGAATTGTGCTCCCACCATCAACTTTTTCTGGCCTGTAAACATTTTCATAGGCAGGGGTTCTTCGTGATTTAAAAAATTAATTTAGGTGTTCTTCCACGCAATAAAGTTTGGGAAACGCTGTTCTACAAGGTGCCTTATTGAGAGGCTGTTCTGCTAAAAGTAATTGCACAAAATAAGGTCATCTTAAACAGTTGTTTTTTTTTTTTAGTGCAAATAGAAAGCAACCCAAAAAAAGTAAGCAGTGCTGGCCACAAAGACACTATTGGCAAATATATACATAAGTATCTATTACAAGTTTCTAAATATCTAAAAAATAAGTCCATACACAATTACTGACTATATGCAATACATTCAAATGTTAAGTTTATAAGGTCCTCAATCCAGTGAATTTTTGACAAATAGGCTAAAATTATGGAACAGCCATTCTTTGTTAAACAGTTAAATAATTAATTTTTCAGTCTTCTTGGTGAACCCGATTACATGGAAGTTCTCTATAATATGCCTAAGGAAAGTGGAAGATTCGACAGATCATCTTATTTGCTGGATTCAAGACTTGTAGCAAACGGATTTCAGATAAAAATAATACCAGGTATGATGTCGCTTCATAATTAGCATTTGACCTTGTTTCTGTCGTTCTTGGTATATATCTTGCTTCAGCTGGAAAAGGACTGTGTTGCATTTGTCACAAATGTGTCGGGTGGGAGATTATCCACTCAATTTTAGAAATAGAAAATGTGGTACAATAAGGTCAAACTGGACCAAATGAACAGTATTTCTACCTGGATCTTCCACAGTCACTTGTGTATGCTATGTACTGTCAATTTGCTTCCCTATGAATTAATGATTTCCGAAATGTCCTATCATTAACAGACTTGCTCAGATCTTGCAAACTGAAGGCTGTGGCATCCTTTATTGAGTCATGCCATCTCACTTTGAGTCTTCCTCTTTTTCTGCCGCTTCAACTTTTCCAAGAATTATGGTGTTTTCCAGTGAGTCTTGTCTTCTCATGATGACAACAAGGTACAATAGTCTCAGTTTTGTCATTTAGCTTCTAGAAGAATTCAGGCTTGATTTGATCTATAATCCACTTATTTGTCTTTTTGGCAGTCCATGGTATCCATAAAACTCTCCTTCAGCATCACATTCCAAATGAGTCACCTTTCTTCCTGTCAGTTTTCTTCATTGTCCAACTTTCACATCTGTACATAGTAATGGGGAATACCATAGTTTGGATTATCTTGATCTTGGTTCCCAGAGAGACATCTTTATCTTTAAGGATCTTATCTAGCTCCCTCACAGCTGCTCTTCCAAGTCTCAAGTCTTCTTCGGATTTCTTCATTGCAGTCTCCCTTTCGGTTGATGATTAAGCCAAGGAATAGTAAATCATGAACAATTTCCATTTCCTCATTGTCAGCTTTAAAATTGTGTCATTCCTCAGTGGTCATTACTTTTGTCTTCTTGATGTTCAGCTGTAATCCTGCTTTGGAGCTTTCTCTTTTAACCTTCATCAGTAGTTGTTTCAAGTCTTCACTATTTTCTGCCAGTAATGTGGTGTCATCTACATATCTCAAATTGTTTTTTTTTTTTTTTTGAAAAATTTTTATTGGGTTAGAACATTTTTATGTTCTAACATATCTCAAATTGTTAATATTCCTTCCACCAATTTTCACTCCACCGTCATTTAAATCTAATCCAGTTTTCATTATGGTATGTTCTGCATACAGGTTGAACAGATTGGGTGATAGTATACATCCTTGTCTGACACCTTTGTGAATTGGTAACTATTCTGCTTCCCCATATTCTGTCCTCACAGTAGCCTCCTGTCCAGAGTTCTGGTTCTGCATCAACACAATCAGACATAGTGGCACATCTATTTCATTCAACACCATCCGTAGCTTTTTATGATCCCTACATATAAATCACAAGACTGATTTTCATCTGAAATTCTCTGGTGTGTTCCATTAGCCATTGTAAATTTGCAATATGATTTCTAGAGCCTCTTCTTTTTCTGAATCCTGCTTGAATATCTGGCATGTTTCATTCCATATATGGAAAAAAATTTTACTGTAGAATTTTGAGCATCACTTTGCTTGTGTGGGAAAGTAATGTGATGGTCCAATAACTGCTGCAGTCTTTGGCATCTCTTTTTTTCAGCATTGGAATATAGACTGAATTCAGTTTCTGTAGTTTGAAATAGGTCTATTGATATCCCATTGATGCCAAGTAATTTTGTTTTTCCCGATTGCTCCGAGTGCAGCTTTCACTTCATTTTCTAAAATTGTGGGCTCTTCATCAAAAGATTCTTCTTTGAGGAAAAGTCATCCTTTCATCTCTTCAGTGTATTGTTTCCATCTTTATTTTGTCCTGATCAGATACTGTATTTCTGTGTTGATCTTTCAGCATCCCTACCTATGGTTTGAATTATCCTGGCTCTTGTGGAACAGATCTCTCGTTCTTCCCTTTTTTGTTGTTCTCTTCTATCTCTCTGCACCAGTTATTGTAATAGTTCTCTTTATCTATGCGTGCAAGTCACTGAAAATCTGCATTTAGAATTCTGACCTTATTTCCATCACTTTTAACTTTTGCTTCTAGTCTATCTTTAGCAATTTTAGCATCTAGGCCTCCCTTTTCTTTTGGCTACAGGAATAGTCTTTGCAAATGCTTCCTTCTCTACTTTCAGCCCACAGCTGTTCTGGTTCCCAATCAATTAAACTGCTTCTTCTTAATTACTAGCTCCAACTTCTGCATTCCAGACAGCTATGATTATCAGTGCATCTTGTTTAGGTGTACAATCAATTTCTTCCTAGATACTTGCATAGAAACTTTCAATTTCTTCCTCTTCAGCATCTGTAGTTGGGGCATAATCTTGAATACATGGAAATTGTGGGATATCTTCCATCCAGGTTTGGCCTTCCAATAGTCTCTTCCTTGAGGTGATATGGTTCCTTAGATTACCTTAAAGAGTAGATAGACTTGGTTATGAGACAATCACCTTGCGTAACAAAGTGAGGGAAGAATCTGTGCACCTCTTTTGCTTTTAATCCCATCTCTCTCACATCTCTAGATTAGATCAATATAACTGCTGTTCTCATGTCAGCTAAAGGTCTTTGTTTACGATGATTATGCGGCAGCTTTAATTTCCCCTGACTTCAGTAGGCGAGGATTTAAGCAGTTGCTTAATTAGCCTGTTGGAATTGGGGGAACTTAAATTTGGGGTGAATTATACCACTTTTATTTGACATGTGTACTTGTCACCAGAAGAGAGGATAAATGTGTTCCGTGCCAAAGCTCAGTCTTCTGATCTTTATAAAGACTTTTTTTTAACGCAGCAGTACTCCATTAAATGGCCAAGTATCTTTATATTGCTCAGCTTTTACTTGCTTGAAATTGGTAACAGTTTACCTCTTTATATTTAAAGTATTATATTTGGTGTTCATATTTTTCAGCTTATAGGAAATTTTACTTCCCTGTTTTTAATTGATCTCTGCAATTACGAAGATTAGAGAATTGGGGGCAGGGCAAGAAAGGATCATATGCAACCTTGCAGGGTACATGTGGCACACCCTGGCTTAGCACGTAATTCATGCACTCATTTAGATGTTTCAGAACGTCTAAGATTACATTCCCAGAGGTACAGATGTGTTGTCATGTATTGCTTGTCTCTAATAAGTGCCGTCTGTATGTACGGTATATGGTTAGTTTCCTCTACAGGAATTTCAGCACCCCTTTTTACTTACACATTTAAACTCGGTTATTGTCATGATTACTTGACCAAGTCAAAGTCCTTTTTTACAATTGAGTTTGTGTGAAATCCAGGTCCCCCCCCCCTTTATTACCAAATGTTGTGTACAAAATACCTTATTTTGTTAGAAGAAAATGAATCCCCCCCTGCCTACTGATGTTATAAGTAAGAATGAAATGAAAATACTTCTTAAGAAATTATCTACGGTGTCATCCTCAGCAAAGTTTACCACTCTTCTAAACCCGTTGACTTCAGTGAACTAAGTAGGCTTTAACTATGTTTAATGACAAAGGGAACTTTCAACATTTGAAAGCTCATGCTCTGGGAATCTGGTTGCTCTGTAAGGTGCTACTGGACCCAGATCTTGCTCTTCTACTGCAGACCAACATGGCCTCCTTCCATAATAAATTGGCTTTGAGAAAGAAGCAAGAAGGACATTAGGCACAACATTGTGAATCACTGCTGTAGTGCACAGCCTATGTACTTGATTCCCCTTGTCTTGACATAGGTTTTGCCACTGGTCTACTAAGCTGATGTAGAAAAGACAGTCGTAGAGCATGAATGAATCAGGCACGAGAACACGCTTTGAGTGTAAAACCAGCCAGGCAGGCCTCTGTGAGCTTTCCTGATCTGGTCCAGCCATGTTATAAACCTCTGCTGCCCATGCGACAGATTAGCAGTGCTCATTTGATAGCCTTCTGTGGAAATGGAAAGATGTTGATTTCTAGGCTTTGCCAGAGCACTGAAGGAAGTTAGCTTTTATTGGAATAAATTCCTTGATGGGTAATTCACTAGGTCAGAGCAGAGCTTTACTGCGAGTTATTAGAAATGCTATAGCTTCATCCTGCTCCCATATGCAGAGTGATGACAGACGTAGTGTAACATATGTGAATATTAAAAGGTATGCCCTCTCCCCTTCTCAAGACTTTGGACAAGTATCAGCTATGCTTCTCCAATGAGAAATGATTGTTTTCTTTTCTTAGACCTGTACAAACTGGCAAACACTTACTACGCACCGATATTAAGTTCATTCAGTAAATGTCCATATATTCCGTAAAACATACCAACAAAATATAATATTGCTGTGAAAATACTGTTTTATGAGGTACCAAAATTCCATTCCTCAATTTTTTCATTTTTCTTGACCTACATCCCACTGTCAGGCTGCGCTTTGAGGGCATTGGAGCCTGGGGGAGGCGGGCCCTCCAGGTTGGTCCTGCTCTCAGCCATAGATGGGCCTCAGACTGGAGGGGTGGGGGTTTACAACACCCTCTCTCCTCAGTGGAGTTGCAGGTTGTTCTCTCTCTCTCTCTCTCTCTCTCTCTCTCTCTCTCTCTCTCTCTCTCTCTCTCTCTCTCTCTCTCTCTCTCTCTCTCTCTCTCTCTCTCTCTCTCTCTCTCTCTCTTTAGCGTTGCCAACCTTGCCACTCACTCACTTCTCTCTGGCCCTTCCTGTTGGCTGGCCTTTTATAGGGGCCGCCCTGGTTGGTTCCCCGCCCCTCTCTCAGGCTCCAACCCTCAGGTCCTCTCCTCTGTCTGCCCTGTGATCTCCCTGCCCAACCAGGGACTGAGCACACCTCCTCTCCCAGCCCCCATACCCCTCCTGCCCAATTTGGCCGTGGCCGTAGGGCAGGACTGGCCGGCCCCTGCCAGGCCCTGCACCTTCGAGCTGGCATCATGGGCTGTACGGGCCCCTCCCTTCCGGGTTCTGCTGCGAGCGGTGTCAGGGTGAGGTCTCCAGAATGAAATGAGAGCGGGCCCGCTGGCTGCTCTGCCAGCTTGGCTGCCAGGGAGGCGGGGCACTCATGGGGCTGAGGCTCGGCGCTGCTTCTGGGGCTGAGCAACTTGAGAGGGGTCATGGCTGCCGCTTGAGAGTGCTCCCTCTACTCGCTGCTCTGGCCTGGCACGTCGGCCTGCCCCAAGAGCTCGATGCCAGTCAGCTGGCCCCCAAGTTTGGTGCCAGCCAGCTGACTGGCTGGTGTTATTGCGGAGCTGCTGTGGTGTGGCGCGGCTTCTTCAGGCCCCAGGATTAGCAGCTCCGCTGCTCTGAGAGCGGGACCACAAGTGACGCCTGACACAGGTTGGACACTTGCCAGCTTCCCTCAAGTTTTGATGGGAATTGTAGGCAGCTTGGCGGAATGTTGGACAAGTGACAGTCGAAAAGTCCATTGGACAGCAGTCAGAGAGTCAAGCTGCAAGACCAGGATGCCTACATTTCCCATCAAAACTTGAGGGAAGCAGACAAGTGTCCAACCTGTGTCAGGCGTCACTTGTGGTCCCGCTCTCAGTCGGGGTGTTCCAGCTGGGGTGTGGGGTGGCTCCCTCGCTGCCTGCACTGTCTTCTTGGGGCCACAGCAAGTCCAGTGGGTGGGAGCGTGGGGCCTGCAGCTCCGTCTCTGGACACCCACTATTCAGGTTATGGTGCCTGATAAGGAACTGCTTAGAAGCAAACAGAATTTATACCCCGCCCATTGTTCCGCACTGAGATTGAGATGGATTAATTTGTACCTTTTTTGTCAGACAAATTGATTGAAAAATAATTAAAATAGCAAATAGATTTAAAATGACGCAAATGGTGACATTTTATACTTGCTATTTAAAAATCTGCTGAATATAAAACCATGTACTCTTCAGTTAAATGTATAGAATACATTTGTGGTCAGTTTTAGAAAAATAAAACTGTTTTGAGTCATTGATTTCAAAAGATAAGGCACCAAAATCTGAATCCCCATGTCCTGAATAAGCTGTTACAGTTTTAATGCATATCTGGAAAAGTATTTCTCAGTAAGCCCCAAATGCTCTTACCTCAGACTTGAAAACACTGTGTGGTAAATAAGAATTGCCCTCACCTAGATGGTCCACACTAGCTTGATCTCATCAGATCTTGGAACCTAAGTAGGTATGGGCCTTGGATTGGAGACCACCAAGGAAGTTCACTACCTGTTTATCTCTTTGTCTTGAAAACCTTATGGGATTACCATAAATCATGTGTGTTTTCATGGCACCTTTGTTATGTGCTGTCAAGACGCCTCTGACCTATGGCGAGCCTATGAATGAAAGACCTCCAAAACATCCTATCGTTGACAGACTTGTTCAGATCCTGCAAACTGGAGGATGTCTTCTTTTATTGAGTCAAGTCATCACATTTAGGTCTTCTTCCTTTCCTACTGCCTTCCAATTTTCCTAGCATTATTGACTTTTCCAGAAAATCTTGTCTTCTCCCTCTGAGGCGGAGGACATCTTGATGGGTGATTCCCACCCTCTAGTCAGGGAGGCGGGAACAAGTTTTTTTTACCTCCTGTCTTCCTAGTGGGAGTCACCCTTTCTTTTAGTTCTTTTAGTTTCTTTCAGTTTAATTCCTGCCTCAACAGGGAGAGCAGCTTCATCCGAGCACTGCCGTGCCTTTCAACTGTTTTTTCTTCCTTCCTTCGCTTCTACTTTCCAGAACCTGATTCTTGCCTTGTTTACTCCTTTCTACTCTGCCTCCTTGCTATTCTCTTTCTCCCTGCGCGCCTGCTAGAAGGCTTGCAGGGGAAGCTTTCTCCTTCCTTCCTTTGGCTGTGGCAGCCATTTCATGGCAAGGCAGAATCATGGACCAGCAGAACATGCTCTTCCATCACAACAGGATGGAATATCACAGGGGGACGCGATGGATTCCTCTCTGAAGGAGAGCTGGAAGCCCCCCTCACCGCTGCTTCCTGGCAACAACCCCAGAGGCAGTGGGGCAAACCGCGAGGAAGCCGCAGCTGTGGCCACTCATATCATGAAGAGACTGGAAGCACAAAAGGAGCTATTCCTCCCTGAGCAAAGAAAACACGGCAGCCATTTCTGGCCTTGCAAATGAGGGCAACATTGCCAACCAGCTGGGAGGCAGCTACGGAGTAGATTTCTCCACATCCTTAAGCCAGTCTAATGGCGTAAGACCCAGTGCGGGGCAGCCAAGCCGGTCTGAGATTCAATCATCCGTGCCTCCAGAGCCCATATCGAACAAAGGAGGACTACTCGTGAGTAATGCAATGGGATCAGGACGCATGGTACCTCAGGAATTCCTAAATGTCATTAGACGGACTATTTAAAAAACACACACACACAAAAGCACAAAAGCTCAAAAGCTCTTACCTCAGAAAGCCAGGCCAGCCATTTCTGGCCTTGCAAAAGCTGACAACCTTGCCAACAGATCAGGAGGTGGCTGCAGAGTGGTTTCCCACATCCAAAGCAATCAATAGGCGCAGGACCCAGTGAGAGCACCAAATAGCAATGGCCTCAGGTTCCAGTGCTGCTGATGGTCTACTTGTGAGTAATGCAATTGGGTCAGGCACTGCGATGCTATCCTCAGATTTCCTAAACTTGATTACGTACACTGAGACTGCCAATTTTTGTCAGAGAGTGAGGGAAGAGACAGGCCTCCCTCTGGTCCTTCCTCCAGGCCTCCCACCCCCCAAACAGGGAACTGGAAGAGACCATTTCTTTCAAAGGGAATCCTAACAGGCCCTCTGAGGCAGCTAGAATGGAAACCTATACCAGAAAAAGAAAGGGAAACTGAAACGTACACAGACAGTGGAGTTTTTTTCTCCCTGTTGGTTCCATATATGCCTACGTGTCCTTTTTTTTCCTCCAGGAAATGGGGCCTGCTCTCCCCAGGGTTCTCAATCTCTTTTAATCAGCACAGAGTAACTTTATTCAGTAGAAACAAAGAAAAGAGCATAAGGCCTAGTAGGCCTTAAGCCAGCTCATGTAGACATGAGTAAACCCTGGACTGGAGTAGAACTGCTCCAGTTTTTAGTATCCTGGGACCAACATAAAACATGAAACAGACTCCACAGCATTACAATTGCCTGTGCTGAGAGAGTTCTTGCTGCAATTGTGTTCATCCTATCTCTGGAATCTTTCCTGTATGACACCATTTTTAACAAGAGACAGTTTGGTATTATGGCGGGAGTGTTGGGCTGGGATCTGGGAGATCCAGATTCTTATGCCATTCTCCCTGGGAGACCTGCCTGTAGCCTTGGGCCTGTTGCATTCTTTAGGCCTGACCTACCTTGTAAGTTTGTTGTGTGGCTAGAATGGAAAGATATGAAATGTTGTATACACCTTGGAGCCCCCACTGGGGCTGAAAGCTGGGGTTTAGATAAACACAACCAACTTTATACTCAGAAAGGTGCGCTGGGGCAAGAAGGCCTTGATGACCAAACTTTCATTGAATTGGCTACTGGCAGGGCCTCTGCTGTAACTCTTAGCAAATATATTCTTCATTCCAGTGGTCATTATTATTGTTGTTGAAGATCTGCAGATTAAATCACACCTCATCTCTATGTCCCTCTCTGTAGACAGCAAATGCTATAAACTGTTCGTCTATGTGAGAACTAGAATTCTCTATTGCAATTTTTCCTTTAAGCTACTGATGAACAGGTCATTATGATCTCTCTGCCATCCCCTTGAAGGGAGCATGAAACGTGTTTAACCCTATCCTAGGGCATAAAGGGTATGGGCCAGAGTGCTTTGAATTGAGGCCGTTGATCATCTCTAATAGCAGATTGCATCCTTGCAGGAAAAGATAAAAGCCCAGTGGCTCCCTAAGAACTAACTTTTATTTGCTATGTGTTTTTCTGAGTTCAGTTTACTTTTTCAGATATCTGTGTGTTTCACAGTGACTGTTGCTGTGACTTTACAGAGACTCTGAATTCTTCGGTCCAAATAGACAGCACTCTTGTTACAGGTAAGTGCATCCCTCTTTTCTCATGCCTCCACTCCCCCAGGACAAGGGGAAAAGGAGTGTACACCATATTCTTCACAGTGCCAAAAAAACGGAGATTGGAGGGTGATACTAGACTTAAAATATTCAACCAATCCATACAACTTAGGCATCTCAGTCTGGAGACAATGAAATCCTTCACAGAATCCCTACTAATGGAGGGCCCATAGCACAGTGGCTGATCACCTGCCTTGCATACAGAAGGACCCAGGTTCAGCCCCTGGCGTCAGTTGTTCATGGATCTCAGGGCCAACCTACACCAAAAGGAGTACCTTACTGTACTAGAGCTAATGGAAGCATATCTCCACATTTCGATCTTGTCCAGGCACCAAAGACTCCTTCATTTCTGCACAACAGGGCTCCATCTATAGTTCAGAGTACTTCCATTTGGCCTCTCCAAGGCAAGGCACCAAGGGCCTTTGCAAAGACTTTGATCAGTCCAGTGTAAAACTAAGGGAGGAAAGGCATTCATCTACACACTTACCTGGACGACTTGCTGATCAGGTTAAGCTCTGCATGCCTACAAGCTTACAATTCCTGATCAACTTACAGAGAAGTTCTTTATAATCCAAACAGTTACTAGAACGTCTGGAAGCCCTATTAGAACAACACACAGTTGTTTCTTCTTAATTGAATTAGTGGCAATGAAGAGAAAGGAGATGTCACAAGTGATCATCAAGTCCAGGTATTTTATTGATGACATTTGCAAAACTGATGAGTCTACTGATTCCAAGTATCGATGCCATCCAGTGAGGTCGACTACATACAAGACCCTTACAGACTTCTGAGAACCTTCCAACTACAAATTATGAACGGGGTGGAGGGGCGAAGCCTCGTATGGTGGACAACTGTGACCTGCCTTCTGCAAGGAAAGCAACATTGCATTCCAATAATGGAACAGGTTCCACGGACACCAGTCTGTTTGGATGGAGAGGAGCACTAAAAAATCCACCAGTGCAAGGTCAATAGTCCAGCAGTGAGATGAGACCCTCTGTCAACCTACTGGAGCTTTGGGCAATTTATCTAGCCCTACTACACTTCAGACCACAAATACTAGATGAACACATTCTAATCCGAACAGACAGCATGTCGACCAATTAGACAGATATTTCACCAGATGCTTCCATCCCAAGGCCAAAGTAACCAATGCGTTGACGTCACAGTGGCCAAGCATTCTGCTGTTTGCCTTCCAACCACTCCAGTTCTCCCAAAGCTAATCAGGAAGATAAGAAAACAAAAACAAACAAACAAAAAAGCAGAAATCATATTGGTAGCTCCCCACAGCTCTCTGCTCTTCAACAGCTGTCAACACTTCCACCACTAACTTCTCCAGTATCTCTGGATATGCTCCAGCGATGCCAAGTTCCGCATCCACACCTGGAATAGCTACATTTAACTGCATGGAGAGTGATACTCCCTTGGCTAGGCTATTCTCAAGAAGTAAAAAACATGCTAATGGCCTCTAGGAGACAGTCCACTAACAGGATAAAAAGCCTTCACAGGAGATGCAAAAGAAAAAGGGGTTAATGTCATGAAACCCAAAACCCGATCCATTCTATGCTTCCTACAGGTCAGTTGTGCAAGCGGTCTCAGAGCCTCAATCTTAAGATGTCAGGTTACAATCTTAACAACAGTACTGCCACAATACTAGGGTCTGAGTATATCCAGACACCTCACATATGTAGCTCCCTCTAGTGTGATACGCTGAAGAATCCTCCACAGCTTCACCAATTTCTGACTTGGAAAATGCATACAGTTGTGTATGCTGTTATCAGACACCCCTTCGAGAGCCTGTCAAGGAAATTCCTTTTAAGTGGCTGAGGACTTTATTCCTCACCTCAGTTACATCTACAAGTAGGGTATCGGAATCGGGTACCCTGTTAATTAGCTTGAGCTACGTATCTTACACAAGGACAAAGTGGTCCTGAGAACAGATCCTACCTTCATACCAAAAGTGATCTCTCCCACGGATCACTGGAATTATGTCTACTATCAGTTGACCAAATACTTTTCATCCCAAAGAAGAAATGTGGCATACTCTGGACATAAGACTTATACTAAAAGCATTTCTTTATAGAACAGAGCAAATCTGGAAAAACAGCTTCCTTATATGCTCACTGAATAAAGGAATGAGGATGTCTAAATCTGCCATTAGCAGTAACCTCAAAGCTTGCATCATCAAAGCACACAAAAAACTAGACATACCGTCTAGGATTACTACTCACTCAGTATGAAGTGCTGCACCAGCACAGCATTTGCCAGACATGCTACAGTTAAGAGATATGCAAGGCAGCTATTTGGTCGTCTGTATCTACCTTTGTTAAACACTATAAGCTGAACACTTATGACTCAGCTGATGCAGCGTTTGGCAGAAGAGTATCACAACATATCTTATGAACAGATGACAATGGCCCACCCAGAAAATAGGGACACTGCTCTGGGAGGTCCCATCAGGATGTCCTCCACCTCAGAGGGAGAACAGACCATTGGATACTCACCACGCAGGGTCCTTCTCCTCTGAGGAAAGGAGGATATCTTACCCCTCTCGATGTCATTGTCTTTTCACTCTCTTCTGCCTGACAAATTTACTTCCTGCTGTTGTTTCCCCGTTGTTAACATGTTTGTTCTCACCTTTCTCCTTGTTAATCAATTCTAGAGTGTTGTATTCATAATTCTGACGCTATAATTCATAATTCTGACTGCTTTTGGAGTTGCCAAAAATGAAAGAAAGGGTGACTCCCACTAGGAAGGCAGGAAGTAGAAAACTTGTTCCTGCCTCCCTGACTAGAGGGTGGGAATCACCCATCAAGATGCCCTCCTTTCGTCAGAGGAGAAAGACCCTTCACGGTGAGTATCCAGTGGTCCGTTCTCATGACGTGACTAAAGTACAATAGCCTCAGTTTTGTCATTTTAACTTCTAGGGAAAATTCAGGCTTGATTTGATCTAGTGCCCACTTATTTGTCTCAAATGGCACCTTACACACACAAATAAGAACTACCATTTGACAGGCAGACATAGAAATTCTTTTTAAATCGATGAAAGAGTTTATTATTTAATGTCTCCACCCCCTCAGGTATAAGTAGAACGCATTGGAATCCACTTTTTCTGTCCTATCTCATTGGAGCTTATATCCCCCGACTCTCAGGGGAGAGGAAGGGGAGAGGAGAAGAAAGATGAGGTGGGGGAAAAAATCTGTTCCACTAGCGAAGCTCTTCTTAATGCTCCTATCCATTATTTATTTACAGACTGTTGATGTGCCACAAATGACTTTTATCAGGACAATGTGGTCTGGCAGCAAAAAGTTAACTTTCTAAGATGTATTGTCGAAGGCTTTCACGGCCGGAGAACGATGGTTGTTGTGGGTTTTCTGGGCTGTATTGCTGTGGTCTTGGCATTGTAGTTCCTGACGTTTCGCCAGCAGCTGTGGCTGGCATCTTCAGAGGTGTAGCACCAAAAGACAGAGATCTCTCAGTGTCACAGTGACAGTTAACTTTCTAAGATTTGCAAATCTTCCTCGCTTCATTATTGAATCACACAGTCAGTCTCTTGACATCTTGGACTGTTCATTTAGTTATCTAAATAAGTTTATCGAAGCGATATTTGCATTATATCACTAGTGTTATATCCCGACTGTAATTTTGACTCTCCTGATAAAATCTTTCTTTCTGGTAAGAGTTGCTGTTTTGGAAACATGGTAGAATTTGATGTCTGACAGAAGAAGGACTTTTGATTAAAATATTACAATGTTGCTGAACGTAAGTGGGACAGTAAAAATATTATTTTTTTCCTAGCACGAGAGAGGAAAGTTTTGCTAATATCAGTAGGAAAACAAATTGTTTGGAACAAGGAACACAAGTAGACAAGAGAATCCATACTCTTATTTTCTTGGAAAATAATCATTTATCTTAAAATATTTTCTTTGGACAGAAAAATGTTTGTCGAAATTGCCTGATGGCCTGTGTATAACGATTGCACAATATGACTTCAAATTTTATATGCATATCAGGGTTATCTCTCTTTTCTCAAACATGGCCAATTATTCCTTGATGGATTTACACAAGGAAAATGGTTCAGTCCCTTTAATTTTTAATGTCCAGTTGAGTCTGCCCAAACCTAACCATATGATGGACGAGAGGTTCATGGAACAAGTGGAACTGAATAGTAAATAGAAGTGGAAAGAACTTCTCTTAAAACTTTTCTTGTTTATCATTTTCATATGTTAAAAAAAGTTAACAAGATGTCAGAACAGCATTGCTGGATCATAGAATCATAGAGTTGGAAGGGGCCATACAGACCATCTGGTCCAACCCCCTGCCCAGTGCAGGGCCCAGTGCAGTATCAGACCAGGGGTATAGCTAGTCCAACATATTATCGTTCCGCCGGGCCTGTAAGACAGAGCTGTTCCGCCAGGCGTTTGGTGATTGAAGGGGGCGGTGCCATGTCGGCCTCCCACCTTTGGGGTGGGGAAGGTTCTCCCCACCACTGCACCTTGTTAATTTGTTTTATTATTTGTATATTGATTTTAGTTTTTGTTTTTATCGATTTTAATTGTTCACCGCCCAGAGCCCCTGGGGATGGGCGGTATATAAATTGAATAAATAAATAAATAAATAAACATCCTCTTTCACATTGCAGCCAAGCCAGTTGCCCTGGAGAGCCAATGAACAGAGTACAGAGGCCTTGATGCAGCCTCTTAGCGCCAGCATTCAGAGATTTGTTTCCTTCGGATATGGAGGTTCCCTTTACTCACCATAGCTCATAGCCCTTGAAGGGCCTCGCCCCTGTGAATCTTTCTAATTCCCTCTTAAAGCCGTCTCTGCTTCTGGCCATCGCTGCGTCCACTGGCAATGTATTCCACAACTGAATTACTTATTCAGTAAAGAAGTATTTCCTAGGAAGTTCTAAAATACTAGAAAACTTGATAAAGAAGTCCCTATGCTGAAACTTCATATTTTAACAGAATTCTGAGATTCATAAAAGATTATTAATAATAACAACATTCAATTTATATACCGTTCCTTTTCCTTCCTCTCTTCCCAACTGGAAGTGGGGTTGTGCACTCTCAGCTTGGACTACAATCGAATCATTTAATAACAACAGCAACAACAGCAACATTCAATTTATATAACTGCCTTTCAGGACAACTTAACACCCACTCAGCGCGGTTTACAAAGTGTGTTGTTATTATCCTCACGACAATCACCCTGTGAGGTGGGTGGGGCTGAGAGAGCTCTGAGAAGCTGTGACTAACCCAAGGGCACCCAGCAGGCTTCAAGCGGAGGAGTGGGGAATCAAACCAGTTCTCCAGATTAGAGTCCTGCGGCTCTTAACCAAAACACCAAACTGGCTCTTCTTTAAGACTAGGCAGGAGCAGAACTATGAGAGGAGGAGAAGGGAGAGGGTGTTTTCCACCAGTGCTGTGCTATGTTCTGCCTTCTGTCCCTATGGCGGACTCATAAAGGATGCTCTTCTCCTCTGAGACCACTAAAATTCTGTAAGTGGATTAATTTCTTACCACTTTGAAGGAGCTATTCATGAGAATTGCCCTTCCTTTATGTGTTAAATATATTGAATACACATATTTTCCAGACTGCATACTGAAAATCAACTGCCTGGTTAGTCTTTTACATCACTTCTAGGAAGTTTACATTTATTTAATCAGGCATATTTAGACAGTGAAAAAGAAAATAGGAGCAGTTTTATAGCTGGCAAGATGCAGAACTAGACTATAAAAGAAATGATGGAGAGAAGCGTTGGCTGTTCTAGGTTATCCGCTTAATGTATGTTCAAAATATATATTTTGCCTCATTTGAATAGATAAAAACCAAATAGTTGCCATGTTGGATCAAACCAAGATTTAGGTAAAGGTAGTCCCCTGTGCAAGCACCAAGTCATTACTGACCCATGGGGGGACATCACATCATGGCGTTTCCTTGGCAGACTTTTTACAGGGTGGTTTGCCATTGCCTTCCCCAGTCATCTACACTTTACCCCCAGGAAACTGGGCACTCATTTTACTGACCTCGGAAGGATGGAAGGCTGAGTCAACCTTGAGCCAGCTATCTGAAAGTGGCTTCTGCCAGGATTGAACTCAGGTCATGAGCAGACCTTGGGCTGCAGTACTACAGCTTACCACTCTGCACCACAGAGCCTAACCTAAACCAAGATTAATCAACAATATATCTAATTCTCAACATGGCCCCCACCTGTGGCTATTAAATCTGGACATTTGGAGCTATGAACAAACCAGAGAGATCTTTCTACAAACCTGAGCAAAACCCCAGGTTTGTCTAAAGTTGGAAAAAAATACAGTGATATGGTTAAAACCCTACAAAATAATAGAAATAGTATCTGTAGCTTTAAGAAACAAATGCCCTCTGTGACTGTTGATAGGCAACCATTACAATATTGCCAACAGTTCCAGCCTTGGTTTCTGTCAGTAAAAGGCAGCGGGAGGGAGCGGATGTTTTGGCCTTTGAGAGAGGACTTATTGGGACTAGGCCCAACTGCAACCATTGGGAGACTTGCAATTATGCAACTGAGCCTGTTTGATGGGGAGGGTGGTCTAGAAGTGTAATAATAATAATAATAATAATAATAATAATAATAATAATAATATGTAACTGGCATGACTCATTCAGGCCCAGCAACTCATTACTGTTCAACAGCATCTACCACACGAAAGCCAACGTTGTATAGTGATTCAAGTTTCAGACGAGCTGGGAGACCCAGGTTCGAGTCCCCACTCTGCTTTGGAAGTTTGCTGAGTGACCTTGGGCCACTCTCTTTCTTCCAGCCTAACCTACCTCGCATGGTTCTTGCGAAGATACAATGGATAAGAATGGTGTAAGCTGATCTGGATCCCCATTCAGGAGAAAAGTGGGGTATAGAACATGTAAATAAATAATAAATCTAAAGACCGGAGGTGGGGGCTGGTAAAATAAAGGTTGGGTGGTGAGTAGGAAAGAGAGAAGGGAGATGGAAAAGGGGAGAGGGTGTGGAGGCTGTCAAGAGGAGAGAGAGAAGAAATCCTGTAGGAAAGGGAACACAGGGAAATGAAGTACCCCCTTTTCAAGTCCTTGTGAGTTCCCTGTGTGTCTAAACTAATATATATCTAATATATCTAACAGTCAGCAGAAAGAAAAGTGCTCAAGAAAAGTTGGTAGCAATCCCTTTCTTTGCCTCTAGCACCTTTAATTAGAAATATATTGTGCCTGAACATGGTGGTTCCATTTTACCTATCACGGCAAATAGATGCTGATATACTTCCTCCTCATAAAGACGTTTACATCTTTTCATAAAGCAGTCGGTGATCCTCTGTCTTGTGGGCACAGGAAATAATCTGAGTAAAGCGGTGATGTTATCACTGCGTACCAAGCTGATATGCTTCCAGTTATGATTGTAAAAATCTTCATATCAGACACTGGGGTGCATTGTAGCTAATCTGTACCTTCAAACATCTCTTTCCTGAGTAGCTGGGATTAATTCAGTAACTATTTTAATTACTCACATAATTATTACTTTTTTACAGAATGACATAAAGAGACAGGCTCCTGCTTCAAGGAGGTTGCAGTCTAGGTTTCGGAAGGGCAGACAACTTGATGCAGTCTCATAATTTTGAGGAGAAAAGAGAGAGGACAAGAAATGGGTCCAAGTTTAGCAACATTGCCTTCAGCAGCAGTCTTGGGCCGTCGTCACACGGGCATCTCTTCCGTTAAATTTACAGCGTATAGCGCCCTACCTGTTATCGGCACAGTAACGTTTCTTTGAGTCACCTAACGGCTCTTCGCGCCACCAGCTGTCCACACCGAAGCACTCTGTTCTGTTCTCTCTAACCGCGCAGAAGCAGCTCCTCCCTCCCTTTTTTTATTATTCTGGCGTTTAATTCCGCTATAACGGAATAACAGCATATGAACATTCCGTTAGAGCAAAACATTACAACCCTTTTGTTTTTCCAACTTTGAAATTATATAAATAGCCCCTTGCCCGCAGAAAACTCCCTGTCTGACGTGATCCCCATCGCTGACGACTCTGCCATGGCGATTGAGTCATTTTTACTTCAGCAGAAAGTTTGCATTGTGTTATGGCGTTATAAGGACATAATAAAATTTAAAAAGGGGGAGTCACAGGAAGAAATGGATTCTGGGATTCTAGGGAGGGCATAGGATGTTGCGAGGCGAAATACATCGATGTGAGGCATTCACACTGAGGCACAAAATAGCGCGACTATCAAGCACAAAGCAGAAGAGAGAAAATCGCTACAGTGTTGGAATAAGGTGGGTGTTTGCCGGGAAATAGTGCCATTTTAGCGCTAAATAAAAGCCCGTGTGACGACGGCCCTGCTCTATCTTCTTTTAGAGCCAAGGGGATCAGGCCTTCCCTGATGCTAATTATTTTCTGCAGCACAAACGCTAGCCCGTTAGAAAGCCAGAGTGGGCAAGGGTAGGTCTCACATCTCCAGAGATGTTGTCCATGTCCGTGGGTTGCAGACACGGGAAGCTATCTCGCCAGTTAAGCTAAGTCCCTAGCACCACACAGCACCAACTCACCGTGTAATGGGGCATTCAAGTTGGAGAGAACATGAGCCATTTTTATCCATAAAATGTTATCAACTGGACACTAAGGGCTCCTCCTTTGAGCCAAGATATAAATGCCACACTTCCGGCCAGCACTCCCTGTTGCTTTTTGTGGAGAAATTCCATTTTTCTTTGTTGGCTTCTTGTTGAGAAATCCAAAGTGAATTTGGGATTTTTGAAAGGTTTTTTGGGGGGGGGGGAATAGTGCACACAGAACCCTCCTCTTTAGTTAGGGAATAGAAAACGTTGGCAAGTCAGGAACTAGACCTGTCATCAATTTGGTGTAGTGGTTAAGAGGTTGAAGCCTGCTTGGTGACCTTGGGTCAGTCACAGCTCTTTCCGAGCTCTCTCAGCCACACCCACCTCACAGGGTGATTGTCACGAGGATAATAACAACACACTTTGTAAACCACTCTGAGTGGGTGTTAAGTTGTCCTGAAAGGCAGTTATATAAATTGAATGTTGCTGTTGTTGCTGTTGTTATTAAATGATTCAATTGTAGTCCAAGCTGAGAGTGCACAACCCCACTTCCCGTTGGGAAGAGAGGAAGGAAAAGGAACACAGGGAAGTGAAAGAACGTGAAGAAAAGATACTGCACTTACAAATGGAAAAAGATCATTTTAGGTGGGTAGCTGTGTTGGTCTGCTTAGAACTGCAGGATATGAGTCCAGTGGCGACTCTCAAAAGCGTACGCCCTGAAAGTCTTCTTGTCTCTCAGGCACCACTGGACTCACATGGGAAAAGAGTGCTTACAGATGTCGAGAGAGGGAAAAGCATGTAAAATGCTGTGCCTCCGACTGGAAATTGCGACGGCAAATGCAGCCTCAGCAAACCAGGGAGGAAACCCATCGATAAAACACAAGTTGTACACAAGTTGTGCTTCTCTCAGTGCATCTAATTTCCATTCAAGATGGCGGCCTTTTCCCCATATGGTATAGCTCTTCTTGTTTAGGTGTCCAGTTCTAAAATGCTATCCCTTAACATAATCATGGTGAGATGGTGAAGAAGTTTGAACGTGCTGGCTCTATATGGAAGATCTTATCCAGTGGGTTGGTTTTCAGACGTTGAGGTCCCTGTCAACTTTAGTACAGGAAGCCAACGTAAAATTCTATTTATGAATTCAGTTGACATTTAAAATATAACGCTCTTAAGGACATAGCAGACCTCTCAATCATTCAGCAGATAGAGGCCTGCTTATAAAACGGGAAATGATTCCCAGCATCTTCTTTAATTTCACTTACGCTTTAATACGTTTCTGGGGGTTAAGGCTTTCTTCCAAGCACAGAATTGCTTATGTTGTGTTTCAGCATTTTTTCAGCTCTGTATTGGATTGTTGCTGATGTTATGTCTTTGCAAATTTACATTTATATACCCTATGGCATGGTCTGTTGAAATAGTCTTGATATTGACTGTACTAATCTCGCACTATATAATCTGCCTTGAATCTCAGTGAGAAAGACGGACTATACATGACAATAAATAAAATTAAATTTAAAAATAGCCATGCTATCTGGGATTTGGATTTGAATAAACAGAAATGCTTTCTGTTTAAAAGGGCAGCAGTCATGAATAACCATTATAAAATGCTGTCAGAGGTCATGCTCCAAGGAAGGGATTTATTTTTACATATACTGATTGTGAATGGCTTCCTTTTTAGCATATTAGTGACTGTCTTGTGCCTGTTTTTGGAGACATACCTGGCCGTTTTCACACTGCTTACCGGCCACGGAACATTGCACCATTCTCGCACAAAATCACGCCAGGAAGACACTGTCGTTCCAGGAGCTTGGCACAATGTTCCGTGGCCGGTAAGCAGTGTAAAAACAGCCCTGTAAATAAACACAGCATGTAAAAACACACTGAGAATCAATTTGTTTTGCTTGTTTTCCCACTAGGTGCGTCAGCTGCAGAAAGTCACTTGGAAATAGAAGGAATGACCAGTTGTGTGCCTTATTATGGTATATCAGATTTAAAAGAAATTCTGAATGCGGTGGTAAACAAAAATGCAAAGGAAGTTTATGAATGTAGACCTCTCAAAGTAGTAAATTATTTGGAGGTAAGAAACAGCAATGTGGATCACAGTTGGGATTGCCGTCCCCCTGGTGGGGCCTGCAGATCTCTCAGAATGACAACTGATCTCCAGGCTACAAATATCAGTTTACCTGGAGAAAAGTAAGATTCAAGTCCAGTAGCATATTAAGAACCAACAAGATTTTCAGGGTATAAGCTTTGGAGAGATAAAGCTTTCTTCTGGACTTATTCCAGTCAAAGAGAACCAATCCCATTTTCCAGCTCTTTGGTCCCTTTGATGTGGAATACCATCACAGCTAGGATAAGGCTCCTTACATAAAGTAATATAGATACTATTTTCCCCAGCATATGTAACTTGGGAAATTTAAATGTTGATAACATTCCATGGTACGGCTGTATTTCAGCCAACAGCACAAACTGCAGCCTGCATTTATTTTGAGTTCTTTTTGTTACTTATTACAAATATTGATACTCCACCATTCCATTAAAGCAATAACATTCGATTTATATACCGCCCTTCAGGATGACTTAACACCCACTCAGAGCGGTTTACAAAGTATGTCATTATGATCCCCACAACAAAACACCCTGTGAGGTGGGTGGAGCTGAGAGAGCTAGAAGCTGTGACTGACTCAAGGTCCCCCAGCTGGCTTCAAGCAGAGGAGTGAGGAAGCAAACTCGGTTCTCCAGATTAGAGGCCCACGCTCTTAACAACTACACCAAACTGGCTCTCCAGTGGAATATCCAGTATTTTTTTAATCTGTCCCTTTTCTGCAAATCTACATGTTCGTCGTCGTTCTTCTGTGCAGCCCCACATTGGGACTGCGCTTGCGCAGGCCTGCCTCGGAGAGAGATTTATAGCTTTAAAAACTCCGAGAAGTGGGCGTCCCCGCCCATGGCGCATGCGCCGCTTTTGGCGCTCAAACACGCATATTAGGGCGGGGTGCCCATCTTGTCCCTCAGTTCTCTTTTTGCCGCCGGTGGGAGAGATCGCTAGCTTTATCGCTCCTTGATTGCGAACTGGTTTTTTTCCTCAAAACGTTAGTTGTATATAGTTAGTTGTTGTAGTCGTAGATAGTTAGTTGTATATAGTTCTTCAACCTGTTTTTCCAAATGTCGCACAAGGCATTGTTTAAAAAGTGCTCTCAGTGCGACACTAAGATGCCCCATACGGATGAGCATTCCCTGTGTCTACTCTGTCTGGGTGAGTCCCATATTGTTTCAACTTGCCGCCATTGCCAGCGGTTCACCCTGAAGGCACGTAGTGATAGAGCAGCCAGGCTCAAGGCGGCCCTGTGGGAGATGGTCCTTTCGGGATCCAATAAACCATCTATACAAACGCCAGGGGCTGGCTCGAACCCTCTGCCCAGAGTGATAGCCTTACCTGATAAGATGGGCCAAGAAAGCACTTCGATCGAGCGAACCGTTACGCAGTCGGAACCGGCGCCTGCCGTTCCAGACCCTGTCGGTTCCGAGTCGAAACCGAAGGATAAAGCGGGGCCTACCAAGCGCCACTCCCCAGAACCGGCCGCTGACAACCGTACCTCTGCGGAACCGATACCGAAGAAGGCTAAGGCGAAGACTAAGCACCTTAAAAACTCTTCCCATTCATCCCCTCATAAAAAGAGACACCGATCTACGGCCTCTACCTCTTCTCTTATAATCGAGGAGGAGGTACTACAACAGCCTTCGACGCCTTCTCCTCCTCCTACTCCTGTTTTCCATCAGGATACCGAAGGGGAGGCGTGTTTGGGGGAACCGGAACCGGCTTTTTCCGCTACGGATCCGAGTCCAGGTTACGGAGATCGCAGGTCTATGGCTCAGACGTCATTGACCACAGGCATGCTGGCCCCACCACAAATGCAGCAGTTTCAGACTGTGCAGTACCCTTATGCTTGGCCAGCCCAGACACCGCCCCCCCCATCACATCAGGCTCCTGGATCCTTCTGGACACACCAGCCTCCGTACCAGGGGCAACAGCCAAACTGGCAGGATTTTTTGGCCTGGCTCCAATCCACACCGGCGTTCCAACCTCCTCCTGGATCCGTCTCACATCAGAGCCACCGGTCTGCGGAACCGAGCGCATCCAGGAACCAGCTGTCCGTGATTATGGAACCTGGCTCGGGTTCGGAGGAGGACACCGGATCGGTGTCTCATTATGGAAAGGTATCCAACATCACTTCGGACCCACCCCCAGAAGAAACCGTGGGCGAGCCCCCTTCATCCTCGCCTTCGGAGGATTACAGGCTGTTCACTGAGCAAATGTTGAGGATGGCTAGAGCCCTCGAATTAGACGTCTCCAGCTCTTCGTCCAAACCTAAGAGCAAGGTGCTTCAAGCACTACACTCGGATTCTTCAACAGTCGCCTTCCCGGCGGTCGAGGATCTGCTGGACATTGCGCATGGAGTGTGGGAGAAACCGGCCTCGATTCTGGCGACTTCTCGCAGGGTGGAAGGTTACTACAAGCTGAAACAATCTGACTGTGCCTTCCTTTTTACCCATCCCAAACCTTCCTCTCGTAACGGAAGAAACCCAGTCAAAGAACAAGTACGGTTCATACTCTTCGCCCAACGATAAGGAGGGGCGCAAACTCGATCAGCTGGGACGGAAGATATACTCTTCCGTAGCCCTAAACTTCCGCATCTCAAACTATCAAGCCATTATGGGGTCATACAACCTGTTTCTTTGGAGTAGACTCTCCTTGTATATTGCAGACCTCCCGGAAGACAAGAAGGCTGTATTCCGGATCCTCCAGGGGGAAGCCTCCAGACTGGCCAAGCAGCAGATGACTGCAGCTAAGCACGAGGCTGATTGCTCGGCTCGTGCTATGGCCTCTGCAGTAGTGCTTCGCCGTCATTCCTGGTTGAGATCAACGGCATTGACCCCCGACAAGAGAAGTAAGATCGAGGACTTCCCATTCAAGGGCACCTCGTTATTCTCTGAAAAAACTGACGAGTCCCTGAACCAAATGAAAGCCAACCGGCAGACAGCCCGTTCGTTAGGGGTCATCTCTACTCAACAGCAGCCCCACTACCAGCAGCAATACAGATATAAGGGCCGTCAACAATATCAACGCAATACAAGGTACAATTACCAACCTTACCATCATTACCACCAGTATAAGTCGTATCCTGCTTATCAAAGGGGTTCTTCTCGGCATTCTACCCACCCCAGAACCAAGCAGAATCAACCGCAGTCACCAAAATTCTCCCAGCCGCAAAAGCCTGGGTTTTGACTGACCGACCTAGCCTCGGAACGACCATCTTGTCCCTTGTTTCTGGACAGGTTGTCTCCCTTTCTTCATGAATGGGAAAAAGTTACCTCTGATTCCTGGGTTCTGGCCATCGTTCAATATGGCTACCGTTTACGTTTCGAGCATGTGCCTCAGTTGTCTGTTTCTGGGAGTTCACCATTGCCCTCACAAGAACTGCAACTCGCTATCGCGGAACTCCTACAGAAGGGTGCAATACAGAGGGTCCCTACCAGTGACTCCCGGTTTGGGTTCTATTCTCGATACTTCTTGGTAGAGAAGAAGGACGGTGGAGTCAGACCGATCCTTGACCTACGACAACTGAATTTGTTTATTAAAGTTGAAAAGTTTCGCATGTTAACACTCTCTAGTGTCATTCATTATCTAGAGAAAAATTCCTGGTTCGCGGTCCTGGATCTCAAGGACGCTTACTTTCACATATCGATCCACCATACCCATAGAAAATATCTGCGGTTCTGTTATGGGGACGAGGTGTTCCAATATGCGGTGTTACCTTTTGGGTTATCATCAGCCCCCAGAGTGTTCACTAAATGCATGACAGTGGTGGTGGCCTTCCTGAGAGCTCAGGGTTGCACGATCTACCCATACCTAGATGATTGGCTCCTGGTAGACCATTCTAGGGAAGTCCTGTTGCAACATGTACACCTCACGATCACTACTATTTCCAAATTGGGCCTTTTAGTTAACTGGAAAAAGTCTACCCTAGAACCCTCGCAATCCATTCAGTTTATAGGGGCTTCCCTGGATGCGGTTGTAGCGAGAGCTTTCCTCCCCTTGGAAAGACTACGGGTAATCCAATCCTTAGTGAGGCGAGTGGAGTCCAAACGGTTCCAGTCGGCAAGGCTCGTTCAAAGATTGCTGGGCCTTATGGCTTCTTCAACAGGGGTTGCTCCCTTTGCACGCCTCTTTATGAGGCCGTTGCAGAATTGGTTCATCCGGGCCTTTAACCCGGTCACGGATTCTCAACTACGAAATCTATCTATTCCACGTTCAATCGTTAGATCCTTACGATGGTGGGGAGACCCTTCCAATTTACTTCTCGGGGTTCCCTTTGGAACTCCCACGCTCGAGGTCATTTTGACCACCGATGCCTCCCTCCAAGGGTGGGGGGGACATTTGGGATACTGTTCAGTGTGTCAGACTGTGGCTAAATAAGGTACTCTCTGCAAGATTCCCTTTAGAAGCAAGAATAAGTCCAATGTCTGGCAAAGGAAGCTTTATTGCAGAAAAGGTCCATTATAGTCCACTGTCCTGAATAGGAGACTCAGGATGGTACATGATCATTGTTACCAATGAAGAGCAAGCATAGGATACAGAGTAACAATACCCATCTGGAACAGCCTCCCCCCATAGTTCTCAAAACAACATCTTTCAGTCCTGGGAAGCTGCTCTCCTTCAAGGCCAATGCTTGGTGGAACGGTGTTAGACACAACAATCTCCTCTGGTGGGAATGCTGCCTGGGAACTGGTGCACCTGGGGAGAAAGCACTTAAACACTAGAAGCATTAGAAAATGGAGTCAGTACAGTTTAGATATATACTGGACCTGACATTCTGCCCCCCTTAAAATAGATCCCCCCCTGGCTTATATGGATAGCGAGTATGAAAAGCTTTGGTTAATCTAGGAGCATGAACATGTGCAGAATTCACCCATTCATCGTAACCAGAATCAAAGTCTTTCCAGCGAATGAGGTAAAAAAGCTGGTTTCGCTTGAGCTTAGAGTCCAATATTTGTTGTACCTCATAGTGTATTTGGTCGTCAATCAAAGTTGGAATGGGTGGAGCTCTTATGTGCCATTTGTTGTCGGTGGGAGCTCTCTTTAGAAGGCTGACGTGGAACGTATCATGCACATGGCGCAGGTTTTTAGGCAAAGTTACAGCAACAGTCACCTTATTTATTATTTTGCGCACAGGAAAAGGTCCCAGGAATTTTAGAGCGAGTTTGCGGCTGGTTTGAGCTAGCTTTAGGTTTTTTGTGGAAATATACACATGATCTCCAGGTTGTAATTCCCATTCGGCCACACGATGGCGATCTGCGTATTTTTTGTAATCCAGTTTGGCTTTTTCGAGGTGTTTCTTAATAAGAGTCCATTGCTGCGCCGCCTCCCCCCACCATGAAGATACATCTGGCAGTTTAGAGGAATGGAGAGGGGGTGCGTCTAATGGGAAGGGATCGAAGTGAGTCCCGTACACAATTTTGAATGGAGCCTCTCCCGTTGAAGCGTGTACACTGTTGTTATAGGAGAATTCGGCTAGGGGAAGAAGGTCCACCCAATTATCTTGTTGAAAATTAATGTAGCAACGAAGAAATTGTTCTAAAATTTGGTTAGTTTTTTCAGATTGTCCGTCGGTTTGTGGGTGGTGGCTTGAACTGATACCTTGTTCAATATTCAACATTTTCAAAAGCTCCCGCCAGAAGTTGGCAACGAACTGTCCGCCGCGATCCGAAATCACCTTGGACGGAAAAGAATGTAATTTTACGATGTGTTTTAGAAACAGATCCGCTAGTTTTCGAGCGGAGGGTATAGCAGTACAGGGGATAAAATGGGCTTGTTTGGAGAATAGATCTACCACAACTAAAATACAATTGTGTCCTTTTGAAAGAGGTAGATCAGTGATAAAGTCCATAGAGATTACTTCCCAGGGCCTGTTCGGCGTTTCTAATGGTTGCAGGAGGCCCGGAGGTTTCCCTTTCCTGGTTTTTGCGCTGAGGCAAACAGGGCAGGAACTAACGTATTGGGAAATGTCTTTGCGCATGCCCGGCCACCAGAATTGTCTTTGAACTAGGTGTAAAGTTTTCAGGTACCCATAATGTCCAGCAGTGGGAGCATCATGACAGCGCTGCAAGACATCCAGCTTAAGGCTGTCCGGGACATAAAACTTGCTCCCAGCTAGCCAATCCCCCTGTGGGGATCGGGTTAGTTTGTTTCGCGGAGCTTTATCCCCCTCCTTCTCCACTTCAGTTTTGAGTTTCGATTTCCATTCTTGGTCGGCCGGGAGGGCCTGCTTAGCACGGCTGCGAGTAGTCACCACGCCCCCAAGTTGCTTAGGCGAGAAGACCGTGTCGACAGTCTCCGCCCGTTTGCTTTTATGTTGGGGCATGCGCGACAGGGCGTCCGCCAAAAAGTTAGTTTTGCCCGGGAGATAATTGAGGGTGAAGTTAAACTTGGAAAAGAATTCCGCCCACCGCAATTGCTTGGCATTCAGTCTGCGTGGGCTTCGTAGGGCCTCCAAATTTTTATGATCTGTCCAGACCTCAAAAGGGTATCTCGCCCCCTCCAGCCAATGCCTCCAGTTTGTGAGAGCTGCTTTCACTGCAAAGGCCTCCTTCTCCCACACATTCCAATTCCTTTCTGCCTCTGAGAACTTTCTAGACAAGAATGCACAAGGCCGCAAATTCCCATCCTCCCCCTTCTGTAGCAAAACCCCCCCTATCGCCGTATCGCTGGCGTCGACCTGTACTATGAAGGGGGACTGTTCGTTGGGGTGGGAGAGGATGGGTTCCGTTACAAATTGCTTTTTAAGGCATTCGAAGGCCGTTTGGCAATCGGGGGTCCATTGTAGTTTAGCAGAGGGTTTTTTGGCTTGGTCCCCTTTATCTTTGGTTTTCAGCAATTCTGTTAAGGGGAGTGTGATTTGGGCGAAATTTGCGATGAAGTCTCTATAGAAGTTGGCAAAACCCAGGAAGGATTGCAGTTCTTTGCGGGTGGTGGGTGTTTGCCAATCTTGGATCGCCTGTATTTTGGCTGGATCCATTTTCAACCCCTCTTGTGAGATACAATACCCAAGGTAAGTGAGTTCGGTTTTATGGAATTCACATTTGGACAACTTGATGGGCAGTTTATTCTTCATCAAGGTGGCCAGGACCTTTTGTACCATTTGAACATGTTCTTCCTCGGTGTTAGAATAAATTAAAACATCATCAAGGTACACCACCACCCCTTTGTATAGAAATTCATGTAAAACTTCGTTTATCATGGACATGAATACAGACGGGGCTCCCGTCAATCCAAAAGGCATAACTAAGTATTCATATTGTCCGAGGGGCGTATTAAACGCGGTTTTCCACTCATCCCCTGCCTTGATACGAACGTGGAAGTAAGCATCTTTTAGATCTAATTTCGTAAAGATCTTACCTTGGGCCACGACGTTGAGAAGGTCTCGGATGAGCGGTATAGGATAGGCGTTGTTGGTGGACACTGCATTTAGTCCTCGGAAATCCGTGCACAGTCTAAGTCCCCCATCCTTCTTTTTCACGAAGAGAACTGGAGCGGCGTGGGAACTAAAGGCTGGGCGGATGAACCCTCGTTGGAGGTTGGTGTCGATGAATTTCCGGAGCTCTTCACGTTCATGGAGACTCATGGGGTAGAGCCTCCCTTTGGGTAGTGAGGCTCCTGGTAAAATTTCCACCGCACAGTCCGTTCGTCGATGCGGGGGCAGCGTGTCCGCTTCCTCCTCCGAGAAAGCGTTTAGAAAAGGCCAGTAAGGTTCGGGTATTTGGTTGACTTCTTCTTGGGTAAGGAGGGCCTTTTCTTTCTGAGTAGGGTCTTCGCCCCAGTTTTGATTCCAACGGTGAAGTTTACAGTTGGCATGATTGAAGGTAATACATCCTTGAGCCCAGTCTATGTAGGGATTGTGATCACATAGCCATTTGCTGCCTAGAATTAACGGGTACTTGGCAGTAGAGCTGATGACAAAGGACCTCTTTTCCCAATGCTGTCCCATGCCTGTGATCACCGGGATGGTTTCAGTTGTGACCGGATTCATGTTGGTACCATCCATTTGTTCAAAAATTACTGGATTTTGTAATTCCCGAGTTGGTAAGACTAGTCCATTGACTAGAGCTGGGGCTATGATATCTCTTGAGCAACCCGAGTCAATAAGAGCTTGCACCCGAATGTGCATTTTTCTCTCTGGGTTGATTAAAGTCACTGGCATGAATAAAATGGACCCAGGTGGCCGGTTCCGTGCAGGGACGGGCTTGGGGCGGATCTGTCGTTTGGGCCCTTTTACGACAGATCCATCTCGTTTCCCGACTGGGGACTTTCTGGATTGACTTCTGCAGATGGGGAAGCGGGATCGTATTCCATAACTTCTTCCGCTTCCAGCCCTCTTTCTGAGGCTGGCCTTTGGGAAGCGCCGCGGCCTCTGTTTGCTCGTGGAGCTGGAGTCGGGCGTTGGAGCGTAGGGAACGGGGCAAGGGTTGGACGCCGTAATTGGAGCGGAGGTCTTTGCACAGGCCGGTAGGGGCATTGTGCTGCAAAGTGACCAGCCTGTCCGCATTGCAAACACAGCCCTTGTTGCCATCTAGCATCTCTCGCTCCACGGGTGGCGTAGCCAGCTCCCCGAGCTCCCTTCTGTAAGGTCAATGGTCTTCTTTGTCCCGTTTGTTGTTGTTGCTCAACCAAACGGACTTCTAAAATGCGATTTTCCACTTCGCAAACAAGTTGAATCCAACCTAACAGCGTAGGGGGATTGTCTTGCATGAGGGCTCTGTCCAAAAGTCTCGGATTAAGTCCTTGTTTGAACAGAATAATTTTTGTGGACTCCTCACACCTGGGGCACTTGGCAGCCAATTGTCGGAATTTCGTGATATAGTCTCTCGCTGCCATGCTGCCCTGCTTAATGGCCTGCAATTCTGTTCGGGCCCTGGTTTCCTCTAAGGGATCTTCATATTGTGCTCTAATAGCATCCACCAACCCCTGGAGAGTATCGAGTTCTGGGGCCCCGATATTATATAGTCCTACGTACCAGTCCGCTGCTTTCCCTTGTAAGCGGGAGCCGAGGTGTTCAATTTGGCTGGCCTCGCTGCCGAAAAGGTGTCCCCACCGGTTGAAGAATTGCACGACTTGCACTAGAAAAAAGCCCAGTTTGGAGGGATCCCCGTCAAAAGTGGCGTCCAGTTTCACCCAACCCATTGGGAGGTCTTGCCTCGGAGCCGGGGCTGGGTAGAAGTCCGCCGGAAGCCTCAATGGCACTTGAGGTATGAGGGGACCCGGTTGTGCTGGCGGTGGCCTCACCGGTTGAGCCGGGGGTGCCGGCCTCGGCTGGGCTGGCGGTGGTGCTCTCGGCAGGGCTGGTGGCGGTGCTCTCGGCAGGGCTGGTGGCAATGCCGGAGGTGCTGGCCGTAGCGGTTGAGGTGCTGGCGGTTGAGGTTGGTGTGGCGGAGTACTAATCGGCCGCTGAGGGGTGGGTTGGTGGGGTCGCAGTGGTGTAGGTCCCATCGGTTGGGTCGGAGGCGGTCTTACGGGTTGTTCCAGTGGCAAACGTATCGGCTGCAGCGGCGGGGTTAGTTGTGGTCGAAGCGGAAGGGGCCGCAGCGGCGAAGGCCGAATGGGTGGAAGGCCGCGCGGGCTTGCCCCTCCGGGCGTTGTTGTTCTGGGAAGCGTCGGCTGGCCTTTTGGCGCTGGTAGACCATCTCCCGGAGGTTGCCCGACGGGAACAGTTTCGCGCGGTTGACCAGGGGCTCCCCCCCCCGATGGAGCCACGGGTGCTCCCGCTTGGTCCGGCCGGACCGTTTTCGGGGAAGTATGGGGGGGTATCACCGGTGTATCACTTGGCTTTTCCTCCCCTTCCGTAGGCCTCTCAACGGGGGTCTCGTCTGGCGGCACATCCCCTCCCGTGATAGGAGGTTCGATGGGAGTCTCACCGGATGGCACAACCGGGTGGTCCCTTCTCGGTGGAGTTTCCCGCTGAGGGGGAAGTTCCTTGGGTTGTTCTCCCGATTCGCCAGGATAGGTGCCCCCCCCGCCGGTAGGCGACGACCGCTGCTGAACTTCCTCCATCGGATAGGAGATGACACTTTGAAGGGTAGCTATCTGTATCGCCATCTCTTCAGGAGACAGTCTTTCCCCTGCCCCCATTGAGGAAATTAAATGAATGGCGTGAGCCAAGCTTTCTTCCATATCCATCAGCTTAGCTTCTAATTGTTGTATACGACTTGGCCCTGGTTGTTCGCTCAGGGAACCTTCATTCGCTGTACTCACCGGGGAGAAAGGGCCCCACGGAGGAGGGTCCCCTTGAACTATTCGCGACCTCGCGGCTAGAATTCCCTTGGCCATACCCGTCACGGCCGAGATGCTGGTATCTACCGCATAGGTGCGACCTCGTATCTGCTCCCAACTTGGTTCAGGGACTTCCGTTGGCTCCTTCCACGGGGCAAGTTCGGAATAATCCCAACTCAGGGCGCCTCGGCGAGACGTGTCCCCCTCCATCTGCTCAAACGTCCTGTTCCAATATCGCCATGGTTGGCTGCTATCTAGTTCCGGGACGGTTTCTAGGCTTCGGCGCCCGTCCATCGAGGCTCGTGGATGGAGTCCACCTGCCCGGCGCTCTCTGGTTTCTCGGGGTCTGGCTCCCCACTCCGACGGGGTGGGCACCGAGATCAAGGGGAGAGCGGTTGCTTTCGGCCTTGCCCCGAGATTGCTTTCGGTCTCGTTTCGAGTACTGAAGTCGATGAGAGGCAGGGTAGAAGTGGAGGCTCCGGTTCCGTTCCCGGTTGCTCCCAGCTCCTGGGAGTCTTGGGTTTGCACCGGTTGATTGTCGGGAGACGCATACGGATCAAACAAAGGATCCCTGTCCGGGACAACCTTGGATTCCGCTGGGCCCGACGCAGACATGATTGGTAACAAAATGTCAGACTGTGGCTAAATAAGGTACTCTCTGCAAGATTCCCTTTAGAAGCAAGAATAAGTCCAATGTCTGGCAAAGGAAGCTTTATTGCAGAAAAGGTCCATTATAGTCCACTGTCCTGAATAGGAGACTCAGGATGGTACATGATCATTGTTACCAATGAAGAGCAAGCATAGGATACAGAGTAACAATACCCATCTGGAACAGCCTCCCCCCATAGTTCTCAAAACAACATCTTTCAGTCCTGGGAAGCTGCTCTCCTTCAAGGCCAATGCTTGGTGGAACGGTGTTAGACACAACAATCTCCTCTGGTGGGAATGCTGCCTGGGAACTGGTGCACCTGGGGAGAAAGCACTTAAACACTAGAAGCATTAGAAAATGGAGTCAGTACAGTTTAGATATATACTGGACCTGACACAGTGCAGGATATTTGGTCCCCGTCTAAATCACACATGCATATTAATGTCCTGGAATTGAGAGCCATACGTTATTCACTTGTTTCCTTTGCAGACCTGGTACGGGACAAGGTAGTGCAGGTGCAGACAGACAATACCACCGCTCTCTATTACCTCAACAAACAAGGTGGAACGTCTTCCCTTACACTCTGCAGAGAGGCAAGACGCCTGTGGCTCTGGGCTATTCGCAACAACACCTGCCCGCAGGCCCTCCACATAGCCGGCCTCTCGAACTCCAGGGCGGACGAGTTGAGCAGGTTCTTCAGACCGCATCACGAATGGGCAATCAACGACGTTTCTTCGCCCGGTTTTCGAGCTTTGGGGACACCCAGAGGTGGACCTCTTCGCAACTTCCCAGAACGCCAAGGCGGAACTGTTCTGTTCCAGTGCGGGGTGGGACAGCCACTCACTAGGAGATGCATTCCAAATTCCCTGGGTCGACGCACTATTTTATGCGTTCCCACCAATACCCATGTTGCCCCAGGTTCTTTGCAGGGCCAGGCACTACAAGACCCGTTGCATTCTTGTAGCTCCTTTTTGGCCTCGCAGGGAGTGGTTTCCCCTCCTATGGCGGCTGGCAAAGGGCAGGTGCTATCCCTTCCCAAACAACCCGGATCTACTCCACCGGGGGCGGCTTCGACACCACAATGTCAGCTTGCTCAGTCTAGCAGCTTGGCTGCTATCCCCGTAGCGGGGGGGTTCTCTGCGGAGGTTACAGAGATCTTGCTAAACGCTAGAAAACCTTCCACCAGAAAGTCGTATGCTTACAAGTGGGATGCTTTTGCAGGATGGGCGATACAGCAGGGATTTTCGCCTTTCTCCTGCCCCTTGCCTAGGGTATTTGATTACTTACTTTCCCTTCTACATAGAGGCTTAGCAGCTACGTCAGTTAAGGTTCATTTGGCTGCCATATCGGCGTTCCACGAAAGGGTGGATGACAGGACCCTTTTTTCACATCATGCGTCAAAACAATTCCTTAAGGGGGTGTTTCATATTTTTCCCCCTAGGAGGGCTCCGACACCTCAATGGAGCTTGTCTCTGGTACTGGCTCAGTTGATGCTTCCCCCTTTTGAGCCTCTAGCATGTTGTCCCATGGCCCTGCTATCCTGGAAAGTAGCCTTCCTGGTTGCGATTACATCGCTAAAGAGGGTAGGTGAATTAGCGTCCCTACGGATCGATTCCCCCTTTTTACAGTTTTTTCCCCTGAAAGTGGTGCTTCACCCTAGCCTGGGGTTTACGCCTAAGGTGGTGTCTGCTTTCCATTTGAATCAGAAGCTCTCACTACCGGTATTCTTCCCCAGTCCTACCTCAGAGGGAGAGAAAGCTTTACACAGTTTAGATGTTAAGAGGGCTTTATTGTATTATTTAGATAGAACACGATCATTTCGAAGGTCCAAATCCCTTTTTATTTGCTATGCTGGCCCTCGTAGGGGTTCACCAGCATCTAATCAATCCGTGTCTCGGTGGATTGTAGCGACAATCAGAAGGTGCTACGCTACAGCCAACACGCCATGTCCTGGCACAGTCAAAGCTCATTCGACTCGCTCACAATCTTCCTTGGCTGCTTTCCTGCGGGGAACACCATTGCAAGATATCTGTCAAGCGGCGACCTGGTCCTCATCAGACACATTTGTCAGACACTATGCTGTGGACGCGGGTTCCAGGTTGGATGCTGCTGTGGGGAGTGCAGTGCTTCGTTCTTTATTTGTATAAGGAGAGGACCTGATGCACGGTGAGAAGGTTCAAGACTTGTAGTGCTTTGTACCGCTATTTGGTACCCGGGGGAGATGGAGCTCCTCACACCCGCCCCCATTGGAGAGTAGCTTGTTATACTCCCAATGTGGGGCTGCACAGAAGAACGACGACGAAAACAGTGTTTCACTCACCTGTAACTGTTGTTCGTCTAGTTCATTCTGTGCAGACACACATTCCCTCCCTCCTACCCCGCTGTGAGGAGGTATGCTGTGAGCTGCTTCCGGCGGCATGGGAGAACTGAGGGACAAGATGGGCGCCCCGCCCTAATATGCGTGTTTGAGCGCCAAAAGCGGTGCATGCGCCATGGGCGGGGACGCCCACTTCTCGGAGTTTTTAAAGCTATAAATCTCTCTCCGAGGCAGGCCTGCGCAAGCGCAGTCCCAATGTGTGTCTGCACAGAATGAACTAGACGAACAACAGTTACAGGTGAGTGAAACACTGTTTTCTGTGCTTTAATCTGAAATTCTGTTTATTATTATTGCAGTAAATGTCCTAAAATGGCGTGTAATTGTACACTGGAAGCCCAAAGTGATTTATTTCTTAAACTAATTGTTTTCATGTTATTTAACTGAAAGATACTTTATCCTGTATTGAATTTTTAAAAATCCAGCAGTATATAGTTAAAAGATATTTCTCAACTGAAAAATGGGTCAGAATGTTTTTGTTTATTTATTTATTTACCATTATACTCCACCTTTCTGCCTTTACTTCTCCTTTTTAATTCTGCCTGGAGAAGGGCTCTGTGAATCTCAAAGGTTTGCGTGTTCTTTTCTTTTTTAAAAACAAGATTGCCTTTTTAAAAGACCTTGTCATGTCTGTCTGTCTACATACATGCCATGATTGTGTTGCTGACATTGTGCTAAAGTCATGCTACTGTATTAATGTGTATTAATTAATATTCTCTCTCTCTCTCTCTCTCTCTCTCTCTCTCTCTCTCTCTCTCTCTCTCTCTCTCTCTCTCTGCATAACTGTAGTGCAGATGTTGCTAAAGACCCAAACATAGGCCTCTCCCTTATCCTAGAGAAATATGCAAGTCTCGGCTAGAAGTAACCTTGAAATGTCTAAATGCCAACCTCAGCTACTAATCCCAAATGCTGAGAATAAGTTGTTGTCTATCTGATTTAAAAGTCATAACTAAGTTGATTCTCTCAGAACCTGTGTAAGATGCGCGCCAAAACTGTAACTATTGTTTGAAGCGTGGGAAAATGAAGTATAACAGAGATTGCCTGATTTGAATTGCCACTTCTGTCAATCTCCGTGATGGAGTGCAGACCTGAACTGTATGGATTCTAATAAAGCTACTTCTTATGGAACCAACGTGTGTTCACTACAGATGGGCTTGAGGGATCTACCTGCCAGGGACTGACAGACCTCCTCACCTTGAATGTTGCTGTTTACCCCCTATGACTAAGAGTGGAAATACACATTGCAGATTTCCTGGGGACACTTGAGTGCAGGATTTTATGTGTGGTCCTCAATTCACGTGCAGGCTGTTCTTGCTCGGTGTACGTGAATGCCGCTTTCACGGGAGCTCCCTTTGTGTGATTGCAAGTGAGTCCAGAGGGCAGAGCACCAATTCAGCTCTGTTTTCGCTGTGAGAACAAGTACTGTAGGCTCCTTTGACTTGCCAGTTTGCATTTCTTGAAGGTGTGAGAAATTATCAAGATCTGCATTTCAATGAATGAATGTGGGAGGTGGGGGAAACTGGGATACGTTTAGCAGTTGAGGAGGAACTGATGTCGAACGTGTGAATGTACTCAGCAGAGCAAATTGAAGTGTGACTGTGCAAGCAAGGGCGTGGGAAGTTGGAGGGGGGCACGTGAAATGAGGTTCACTTGAGCTTCCCTAGGTACTTAGTAATGTGTATTTCCATCCTAAGATGTCACCATTTTATTTGTAGGGTTTATTGAGCCTGTTGAGATTCAGCACTCAGCTGCTAATAAGTACAATTCATGACTCAATACCAGAATGAAAACTTTAGTGGTTGTTTGTTGTAGACTCAGGGTAATGCCTGACTGTTGATGTTATTTTATTTCACAGGGAGAAGCAGTGCGACTGTCGCGGCAGCTCCCTTTATATTTATCAAAAGAAGATGTACAGGATACAATTCACAGAATGCAGAAGGAACTTGGAAGCCAACAGAAAAGCTGTGTTCATGGACGCCCGTTTATTCATTATTTAGTAGATATCCCACAGAGCAACGAAGTATAAACAGATATTTTGTTTGAAATCACATTCTCAACTTTACCTGTGCATTCTGCTCTCCTGCATTATTTATGCAGAAGAGGTTTGTTGCTTGATTAGTTGAGTGCTGAACATGCTTAATGTGTTTTGTAATCGTTAACTGTTCTAACAAAATATAATGTTAAACTATCCATGATACTTTTCAAGTACAAGAACACAGAAAGATCAAAGGTGAAAATAGGATCATTGAGAATAATTAGTTTGTTTCTTAAATCTAGAGCTGGACTACAGTTTTCATCGTTCTATAAGCTTTTAGCTTTTACAGCAAAATACACAAAGCAAAATCATCTCAGAAAAATGAAACTATAGACCACCAAAGAGCATAATGTTCAGAAGCCATAGTGGAAGAGAATGGAGGCAAAAGCCTGCACTGCTAAGAAAACTTGCACTAAATTTTGTGTATGTGTATATATGTATGTACTTACTGCAGATGAATGTACAAAAAGGGGACACATGCAAATACAATTTTGTATTTTTCTTGTATGTTTGGTAACTACAAAAGATGTTGTGATTATGAGTTCTCCGTGTTTACATCCAGCAAGAGAGCTGCATGCATGGAAACAGTTTCCATATGCAGATTCTTTGGACTGGGAGTGACGTCACCGCAACCTTTGTGCGGATGCACACTTGTTCGTTTGCTTATTTCTTTATAACCTGCTTTCCCCCCAAATGGTTTACAACATTAGTATTCTATCCTCTATTTTATCCTCACAACAACCCTGTGAGGTAGGTTCGACTGAGAGTGTGCGACTGGTCCAAGGTAACCTAGCAAGCTACCATGGTGGAGTGGGGATCTGTATCTGGGTCTTCTTGATCCCAGATCCACTACAACACACTCAAGGGGTTGTGGGATGTCATTTATTTATTCTTGATTTCCTTTTAGGCAAACTTGAAAGTAAGCATGTACTTCAGGCAAGTCTGAAAGTAACTGGAATGTTACCTACCTGAGCACCAAATAAAAGAGTGCCACTACTACCTTGGAGTAAAAGAGTGCGCATTGGAGTATATAGCAAACTTTCCAGCCATTTCGTTCCACTACCATATTTCTGGTTATTATTTTGCAAAATCCAGAAATCTGAGGCATGACATCTGAATGAAATGGCTTGAAACTAGTGCTATATATTCCTAAGTGCTCACTCCTTTGTCCCATGTTACATACTCCAAAAGCCTCACTGAAGATTATTTGCCATAGGTTATTTCTTAACATCATTTAATGCAAGTTTGTAAATGAAAGGGGATTCTAATCATGTGAATGACTGCATGGAAGTAAATGGGACTGTTAGTCCAGATTAATTGACATGGGCCACATGGACCGTAGCTAGTTCTGGCCTCAGAAGCATGAAGGGAGGTAAAGAGACAGCTGGCAGCCAGGATGGAGCCACGCTCTTAAAACAGACGCAAGTATGATTGGCCTGGCCCTTCTTTGACTTTCTCATCTTGTGTATGGGAAAATTAAGGACATTTTTGGAGGTAGCAGCAGAACTGGGCCGATTCCAGACGGCCCTCCCCGTTGCACAGAAAACTCGCGTGAGAAAACACGATATTTCGTGTTTTCTGCGCAACAACGTGCAACATTTCGCGATGGGGAGGGCCGTCTGGAATTGGCCCTGGCTTCCTTCTTCAGCTGTCCGTAAGTTTCCCATCTTTTCTCCATCTCGGGGTACAAAATGGAATGGGGGAAGAAAGGTGAGGGACAGAATCTGAAATGGGGCTGTGGGTGAATGGCTACCAGAGGTATTAATCTTACCAAATGCATTCATTTGGACAATAGGTTAGTTGGGAGGGATGGTTGAGGAAGGAATGCAAAGCTGGCAGGGTGCAGAGCAGAAGAGCTATTTTAGATTTTAGTGTATGGAGCTAAAATTCCCAGCAAGACCTGTTTTTGGAGATACTCAAGAGTATACCAAAACGCAGAGAATCACGAGTATCAGTAACCAAGTCAGTTATCTTGAATTCTAACGAATTAAAGTAACGAGCAATTAATTACAAATCCAATTTACTTATTTCACGAATATAGTCCAATTGCCTTCAGTCAATAAGAGTACACGCAAACCTCATATCCAGACCTACACATAAAGTACTAGTACATATAGTACAATTGATGGTAGTTCCTATGAGCAAAGTTAATACAACATTCAGGAAGTCACCTAAGACAATTTCTAATTCATTCAAAAAAGTTCATAGAATCATAGCCGAGTATAGGCCTGATTGTGCAGAGTGCAGTAGACCATCCAACAGGCAGACAGGTTCATTTGGACGGTCCCGTTTCCATTTCTTTGTCAAAGATGGCTATCAAGCCAATGTCACTTGTATCATTTCAAACATATCCTATTCAAACATCAACTCAAATGTCGGGTACAGCGGCTGCAAAAGGCTGCCGTAGCTTTTCCTCCCTCATCCTTTGGGTCACTGAGTTCTGTGGTGCCCATTCTTGAGGAGTCGCTGATGGCCAGCTCAGATGAGTACTGCCCCTCCTGGGGATCGCTCTGAGCTCGTATGTCGGAGCAGCACCTGCTGCCCCGAGCCCGCGCATCCCTGCAGGGTCTTTGTCCACAGTTATGTCCATCGGGCACTCCAGCCTAGGTTGGGGTACCAGTTCGTTTAAAAGACCCCCAGCCATTCCATCCCCCGGGTTTGGCTCCAGCTGGGGTTCTAGAATGTTTTGAGGCTCCTCTGGCTCTGTCGTCCCTGGGCCCAACTCGTACGGCATGGTACTGGTAGTCGACCGTCAGAGGTCTTGGGTTCAGAGGAATAAAGGAGACTTCTGCCAAAATGTCAATCCCTGGCAGTTAGGTCCCTCAAGCTCTCCACAGTTAACACACTTGTGTTCCAGTTGAAGTAACTTTATTTAGATCCATACAGTTCAGGATGTTCACACAAAGGTGGCAATTGGCAGAAGTGACAATTCAAACAAAGGTATTACTAATTCTAGGGTAACTTCTCGCCTTTCGGGTCCGTTGACATTCTGGCGCGAAACCCCAAAGAAGTTACATGGGAACTGATTAGTTTTGACTAGATGGAATACAAAGTGAAAATATCCCAGTCTCTGGAAAAAAATACAATGTTCGCTGCTGCTCGCCTTCAAGGACACTTGCTGGAAAAGTGAAAGTAAATATTTTCAACAGATAACGGAGAGGCCCCACTGACTCACCTGCATTGTATGTTAGCAGTATACAGAATATAACTTTGGCAAACAGTTATGATCAGCTCAAAATGCGTAACACAATAATGGCAGGTATGCTGGCATACATAACACTTCCAAGCTAGACTGAGTTTGTAGAAGGCATTTTTGCAGCTGCGTTAACTTGCTTTTCTAGCAGCAGCGCTGGATCCAGTATAGCTCCTTGGCTCTTAACCAAGTCTGCAAGAGTCAACCGAACCCCATCAAAAGTGGGGCACAATGTGCTTCTCTGCCTTCCCAACCAGCAGGACTTCCATTTTGGGTGGGGGGGGTTCCAGGGCTTTTTTTCTGGGAAAAGAGGTGGTGGAACTCAGTGGGTTGCCCTAAGAGAAAATGGTCACATGGCTGGTGGCTCCGCCCCCTGATCTCTAGACAGAGGGGAGTTTAGATTGCCCTCTTCTATCTGGAGATCGGGGTGGGGTCACTGGCCATGTGACCATTTTCAAACAGTTCTGGAACTCCGTTCCACCGCGTTCCTGCTGAAAAAAAGCCCTGGGAGATTCCATTTCAATTTGTTCACTTTCAGCCAACTGACCACAGCAATCAGGCAGGGACTCAAGACCACTACCGCATCACCAGGGGATTTGGATAAGGAGGTAGAGATGGGTGTCGTCCACATATTCATTTATGGGTTTGGGTTTCTGCTAGTTTTCAAATTTGCTGCTTCCATACCCTACTGTATCTCTTTTCATTGAATACCACAACTATTGATCATGTTGTATTTTTGCTCAGTGAATGTCCTAGCTATTGATTATAGTGTAGTTTGGTTTAAATCGCTGGTTGGGAAGGCAGAGAAACACATTGCAGTTGGGTTTAAATCATTCCTCATGGAATGGACTGAAAAGGTTGCTGTAGGAGACCAGATATCTTCAGTGTGGGAATTATCTTGTGGGTTCCACAGGGTGCAATCTTATCCCCCATGATATCCCACCTCTATGTAAAAACTTTTAAGAAAAATCATTTGTAGCTATGAAACTGGATGCCATCAATACGTTGTTGTTTGCTTGCTTATCGTCCACCTTTTTCCCTGATATCCAAGGCAGATTCAATGAATGCCATAAGTGTTGATCATATTGTAATTTTGCTCTGTGAATGTCCTAGCTGTTGATTATAGTGTATTCCTTTGTAATCTGCCTTGGATATCAGTGAGAAAGGTAGACCATAAATAAACAACAACAATAACAACAACAATGTATTGATGGCATCCAGTTTCATAGCTACAAATGATTTTTCTTTAAAGTTTTACATAGAGGTTGAATATCATGGGGGATAAGATTGCACCCTGTGGAACCCACAAGATAATTCCCACACTGAAGATATCTGGTCTCCCACAGCAACCTTTTGAGTCCATTCCATGAGGAATGATTTAAACCAGTCCGAGGCACATCCCCTGATACCTACTTCTGCCTCCCTCAACAAGATGCATGGGCTGTTGTTGCTGCAGATAAATCCTGTAGGATCAATAAAGAAACATGGCCTTTGTCCACACTCAGACGGAGGTCATCCATGAGGCTGTCTCTGTCCCATAGCCTGGCCTGAACCTGGACTGAAAGGGGTCCAAAACTCGAGTTATCCAAGAAGACCTGGCGTTGGTCTGGCAGTACCGCCTGAATATGGTATTTATGCTCTTCTTGAAATCCAAATCTGAAAAATACTGATTTCTTTAAAAGTGCACACATCCCTGTTGAACTATAAGAGCATAATCACAAGTGACAAAAGGCACGGATTGGACACTTGTCAGCTTCCCTCAAGTTTTGATGGGAAATGTAGGCAGCTTGGCGGAATGTTGGACAAGTGACAGTTGAAAAGTCCATTGGACAGCAGTCAGAGAGCGAAGCTGCGAGACCAGGATGCCTACATTTCCCATCAAAACTTGAGGGAAGCTGACAAGTGTCCAATCTGTGCCTTTTGTCACTTGTGGTTCTGCTCTAAGTTCATGGCAAGGCAAGGTCTGAGCCTCCCTGTGGAACATTACCGTCCTATGTTACCTTCCAAATGCATTCACACAATTCCTGTCAATTAATTGTCCCTTCTCTGGAAACTCCAAACAAAGAAAAGATTCATTTTTCTTGCTAGCACCGTCTTTTCCCAGTCTTCTTGAACTTATACAGGCCCATGGACATTTTTCCTCACTGAGGCCCAAAAGATGTGATGTGATGAACATCATAGTTCCATCTATAAAAGGCAAGTTGCACATGTAGGTCTGGATGGGATGCGCGGGGAAGGCAGAGAAGAATGAATCCTTCCCTCTGCTAGTTGCTAATTGAAACCAGGCTATCCACCTTGTTAGTGTTTTCAAGAGGGAAAGGGTTTTTTTTAAGACAACGCCAGTGTTTCCTGCCTTAAAGAGTAACTCTTTTAAATCTGCAAGTGTCAGCAACTTGGGTGGAGTCAGAGCCAAGCAACAAGTGACGCCTTACACAGGTTGGACACTTGTCAGCTTACCTCAAGTTTTGATGGGAAATGTAGGTGTCCTGGTTTTACAGCTTGGCTCTCCATTACAGCTGCAAGACCAGGATGCCTACATTTCCCATCAAAACTTGAGGGAAGCTGACAAGTGTCCAACTTGTGTAAGGCGTCACTTGTAGCTTGGCTCTCAGATCTACTGAAAGCTAAAGCAAACAAAATTGGACAACAGTCTTGGTAGGAATTCCAGCTTGGATAATTCTTGGGGATTTGCAAAGGGGTGCCTGAGGAGGGCAGAGTTTGGGGAAGGAGCTTAAAAGAGATGTGATGGCATAGAGTCTGCTCTCTGAAGATGTCATTTTCTCCAGGGAAAATTATCTCTTCCGTCTGGTGATCAACTGAAATTCTGGGAGAACCTCAGGCCCCACCTAAAGGTTGACAACCGTAGATGTAGGTCAGTGCTGCAATTCCTCTTTTTAACATGTCTCAAGCCCACTTTTCGCACTAGTTTATGTATATTGCCATTCCTGAAAGAAATAACCTGATCTTACACCTCTGTGCATGAAGTGCAGTCAGACACATTCATTGGCTGTTTCCACACGGCTCCCCACTGCTCGTAACAACCCGGAAGATCACGCAAAAAATGCAAAAGATCGCGCAAATCTCGCATGAGAAAACGCGATCTTCTGCGTTTTTTGTGCGATCTTCCGGGTTGTTACGAGCAGCGGGGAGCCGTGTGGAAATGGCCTTAATCACCACAAGTAGTATCATTTTTTGACTAATATAATTATTCCATCCTGTTTTCTCTAATTAGTTCTGATTATTGGTGAAATCAGTTAACTGGTAAACCCAAGGCTTTTTTTTTTCGTGTGGTGGTATTCACCAAATACTGGCACCTTTTGGAGCAATCTCTCAACTCCCTGAGGGGGAAATTGGTGAAAATTAGTGCAACCATATATATAAATACCAGTACCTTTTTAAAAAACAGAAATCATTGGGGAAACTAATATGAATTCAAACAGAGCACTACAGAATTTCACTTTTTAGTTAGATTCCAGTGCTCTGTGTAGTATGTTTAGAATTACTGAGTGTTTAAAAAAGGAAATATTAAATTGCATTTTGTGGAGAACACATGGTTGCAAATGATACGGAAGCCTTATTTTAAATAAATATACAATTTCAAGCTTGTTTATATCCTATGCAGTTTAAGTAAGAACGAGATATATTACTGCTATGAATATGATACTCTGTTACTTCATAATTATCATGGTTTTCTGCAGTGAATTTGATATACAACAGTTGGCGAAGGAAGGACTGCTCAGTTGTGTGACTAAAGATTTTATGGAACACATCTGACTAAATTAGTTCAGCATATGCACAGGATAAAAACAAAATCTTGAATTAAACTTAAAGGCAATGTATTTCATGTATGTTACATACAAAAAGGTAGCATGAATGATCTGCTTCCAATATTAAAAATAGCATTTGGAATATAATTTCAAAACGTAAAGAGGAAGCTGAGTTGTGCTTCTGTTTAAAAGTCTCAAGTGAACAATTTACACCTGTTAGTTTGTTATGTTTTGAACAGCTGTTCCTTTTATTATCAATAAACAGATGCAGAAACTAAAGGAATGTTTTAAGGCAATAAGATAATCCAACCTTTCATTACAAAATATTTTCATAATATAATGATTAAAAATTTAGCTGTAACGCTGATGTAATTTACAGTTATAGAATTTTTGTCCATTTCACAAATTTTATTCTTACATCTATATGCCTCGAAGCCTAAGTGTTTGGCTAATGAAAATGCGGACTGAATGGTGCTCTAAGATTCATTAGAAAAAGGATCCAATTGGGAATCAAAAATGTAAAAGAATTCTCTTTCTACTATCATTAATCTCAAGAACTGGCTGGGTGCAGAGCATAACATTTGCCACCCCAGACGGAAAGAAGAGACAGACACAAGTGTTGGGAACTAATGGGCCATATTTATTTGGCAACAACATATCATTGAACATATATACACGGCAAGGGCTTAACTAGCGGTACAGGTCAGGCCCTGGGGTCACCCTGGACCTCTGCCCTGACCTGTCTGGGCGAGCCCTGCTGCCCCAGGCGTGAGCCATCCACACGCATGGCTGGGACCCGGCTGGCCAGGCAAGTGGTTCCCCACTCCAAGCCTATAGAACCTTGCCGCAAGTTATCTAAGCGAATGTTGTTGCCCTTCACCAATAGGTGAACCCCATCCCCTCTGTAGAAGTCAGCAAATTTGGCCCTTATTTGCGGGTGGGGCAGATAAATCCCTAGCCCACCCTCTAACAGGGCTCTACTGGCCTCACACCTAGCCCTTTGGATCAAGACACCAGGCCACCACTTGCCCATCACTGCACGTCTTAAGTGCACCTGCAAAGACTAGAACCAAAGTCATTACCACCCAGGTGAATGACCACACATGAGACGGAGGTCTGCACCTCCCCTCAAACCATCAGGCCACTAATTGCTTTGGCGCTGCAAGCCTGTGAGAGCCTGTAAGGAAAGGGCCACGCCCTGTGAGACGAGGTCATTACCACACGGTGAATGACCAGAACGTGAGGCGGAGGCCGCTCCTCACCTCCAGCTCACAAGGCCACCTTGCCTATGTGTGCAAGTCTGCATGAGCCTCTATCAGAAGGGCCAAGCCCCGGATCCAAGGTCATTACAGCACAAGTAAATGACCAGAATGTGAGGCAGCAGATCGCTCCTCCCCTCAAGTGCACCGAGCCGCCTTCCCTGTGCATGCATGTCACTGGGGCCTGTAATGGAAGGGCCGTGCCCTGGAGAAGCCCAGCCCATTACCCCCAGGTGAATTACCAGGAGTGAGACAAAGGACCCCACCTCTCACCAAACAGTAGTAGCAGCTGCCTGTCCATCACCAGCCCAGTGGCTAAGTGCAGAGTTGCCAGACCCTACCTTAAGGGCTTGGGCCATCACTGCGCTAACCCTCAGGAACTAACTCCCATGACGACCATTAACATTGTGCGACCCCAGAAATCACCTGGGCTTACATCAAACTGAGAGGTTTACTGGCAAACCTAAAGGTGCCAAAGCCACCTGATGGCTGCCACTGGAGATGAGGTCAGCCCCTTAACATTCCCCTCACCATCACTGAGGGAAAGATGCACCAGCTCAGCCATAACTCCTACAGCCCAACTTGCACCCCAGCCAGAAACTGCTGGCCAGTTGGTCATTGGTTTCCTACATGCTGGGGGCAATGGCGCCCGGTTGCCAAGCAACCACAGCCCTCCCCGCAAGCATAGCTCAGAGGAAATCCAAGGGACAAGCTGCACCATTCCATCTGCAGGCAAGACCAGGCCTTGCCTTGAAACATAAACTTCAGGACCAGTCTCCAGTGCCTGTCTCAAAATCCTATTCCACGTGGATGAAAGAGGGTTAGGTATGGGCACCACTGCCTATTCATCCACGGGAAGAGGGCTGAGGGGTATCTAGTTCCCTCCCCCACAATCCAACTGCCACGAGGATTGGAAAATTCCAAATATATACGGTCTATAGTAAGACCCGCATTCTGGCTGATCAATGGTCCACTGCTCCGCCCACCAGTACCCCTGAACTAAACCCAGAAGCCACTGGGCCCCAAAGTAGTGGAAACTCCAAGGAAACTCCACTTCTAGGTGCCAACACACTGGAGACAAGGCTCGGTGCCCCATCAGCTGCTGTAGCTCCCAAAAAAGGAGGCCAGCTAGCAGCTGCCTGGCCCAGGTGAAGTAAACCTTCTTAAGTCTCATTTACTTGTCTCTCTCCTCAGGTCTGCCTCATCCTTCTCCTCCCCTTCCTGAAGAAGAGGGTTAACCCCCGACATGCTGTTCCCTTTATGACTCTGTTCCTGGGGGGACTGAGTTAAGTAATAGCTCAGTGGCCAAACTGCAAAACCCAAAGGCAAGACCCAAGATGATATAACTCCCCAGGAGTTGAATCATGGGAGCCCGGAGACTGTCACGTGCCCCCCCAGGAGCCCCCACAGCCAGGCACTAGAGGCCAGTGGACTTACCTGCCTTGTCAATCAGGTGCCACTGTCACCTCAACATGACCGGATCACTGCAGCCTAGGCCAGATCCGCTACCGGCCATCAATTGTGCTAATCTGGTAGAAAGATCAGATCACATCCTAGACTTCTGTGCCCTGAGTGACAGCTTTGCAGAGTTCAGCAGATGCAATAACACAGCATGCCATTAGGTCGCCTGAGTGACAAAAACAGCTCTTTAGGCCCACAAAGCTGCAAAACTGAGCAGGGAAAAGGGGGAGGGATTTAACCAGCCACCACCCTGGGACTGTAAATCCTTGCTAAGCCAGTAAAAAAAAATGTGTGCATCAAACCTCCCTTCAGATGACTGCAAGCCCCCGCCGCCTCAGCCAGGCCTTCACTGCTGCTGCTGCTGCAAGTATTTTCTCCAAATAAAGGGAAACAATGAAGGAGGCCTAGATAGGCAGGAGGCCTGCAGGGGATGGGCCTAACCTTGCTTCAGCTCTCCTGAGTGATGGACACAGATAGCCCAGTATTTCCCTCCTCCCCTTGGCCACTTCATCGTCCTCAAAGGAAGAGTTTGCAGGACCGTTTTGCAGGAGGTCTATTAGCCGGCTGCTTCCCCTTAGCAGGGCTACCACCCTTTTTCGGTGGCATGATGGAAATGTACAGTAATGTAATGAAATATACTGTAAAATGACTGCTTTTGAGCTTCAAAGCTCAATAGGAATGAAGCACCCCCAAAATGGGAGCCCAAATATTGTGTAGGCTGCAGAGGCCTCTATAAAATGGCTGTCAGTGCCAGGAGGCTAAGCAGGCCACTGTGTGACACACTCAAAATGGCCACTCCCAGCACAGGATACACTGCAAAGCCCTACCAAAATGGCCACTACTACCCGTAAGCAGGAGGCAAATCAGGCCACACAAAGCTCACGCTCAAAATGGCCACCACTGGAGCTGTGCCTATTGTAGATACCTTCACAACATGGCCACCATTGCCAGGAAGCTAAGCTGACCACCAGGTGCCACTCTCAAAATGGCCACCCTCAGCACAGGATAAGCTGCAAGAGCCCCACCAAAATAGTTGCTACTGCCAGTAAACAGGAGGCCAATCAGGCCACATAAATGCCACACTCAAAATGGCCACCTTGTTTGCTGTGCCTATTGTAGATGCCTTCACAACATGGCCACCATTGCCAGGAAGCTAAGCGAACTCTCAAAATGGCCACCCCAGCACAGGATAAACTGCAAAAGCCCCATCAAAATGGCTGCTACTGCCAATAAGCAAGAGGCCAATCAGGACACATAAATGCCACACTCAAAATGGCCACCTCGTTTGCTGTGCCTATTGTAGATGCCTTCAGAACATGGCTGCCATTGCCAGGAAGCTAAGCAGACCACCGGGTGCCACTCTCAAAATGGCCACACCCAACTGAATAAACTGCCCAGCCCTCCCACAAAATGGCCCCTGCTACCTCAAGGTATCTATTGCTGCTGGAAATACTCCCTCCCAAGTAAGTGTAAATGGAGGAGGGGGGAGCCTACCAGCATCCACCCTGCTAGGCCAGTAGCAATAATGTATGAAGCACTCCTCCCCTCAGATGGCTACAATTCACTTCTGCTGCCTATAGCAAAGCTCTTGCTGATGCTGTTGGAAGTAAAAAGTGGGGGGGGGGTCGCTAGGTATCAGGGCTGGGCCTCACCCTGCTTAGCCCTCCTGACTGATAGACAGCAGGCCCCAAATGCAAGCAAGAAAAAAAAAAATCCCTGCCAAACCCCTGAGCCTGGCGCTGGGCCCTGGCTCCAATCCTGGAGTCTGAAGGGAGCAAGCAGGGGGATAGCACAGCTTCCCCAAGGCTGCTCCTGCTGCCTAGCCCTGAGGGCCTTCAGTAAAACCAGCCTCAGAGGAGCTGGGCTTGCGGCGCGCTCTGCTCAGGCCGAGCTCAGGGCAGCTGCAGGGGAGCAGGGGGCAGAGCCACCTTATAAGGCTCTTGGCTCTGCCCCCTCCTTAATCCCCGACTGACTGAGAAGTTATCTGTCAGCTCTTCTTCCTGCGGGGAGGCAAAAGGCAGCCCCCAGCCTCAAGCAGCTACACTGCTGGCTGGGTGGGCCGAATTATATTGTACTCCCCTGGCTCCTGGGACAGCGTAGCAGCTTGACTTAGCTCAGAGAAGAATTTGTGCATCTTCTGACAACCACCTGAAATCATAGGCCTGGGCAGATATTTAACATGTATACAGATTTGTGTTTGTGAGAGAGAGGGAGGGAGTTCAGTAGTTTGCCTGCACAAAGACTTGCCAGCGCACATCCTGAGATGTCTCCTTGTCGGAGGAAGGTATCATCTCTCTGTCTCCTTCCACAACCTCTGCCCACTGTTCTGTGCTCGTCGCACTGCATGTACCCTCCCTATTCTTATTTGTATTGTTTTTTTATTCTATTAAAAAGGAGCTTTGTGGCACAGAGTGGTAAGTTGCAGTACTGCAGCCCAAGCTCTGTTCACGAATCACAACCTGAGTTCAATCTTGGCAGAAGCCGGGTTCATGTAGTTGGCTCGAGGATGACTCAGCCTTCCATCCTTCCGAGGTCAGTAAAATGAGTACCCAGTTTCCTGGGGATAAAGTGTAGGTGACTGGGGAAGGCAGTGGCAAACCACCCTGTAAAAAGTCTGCCAAGAAAACGTGATGCGACGTCCCCCCATGGGTCCATAATGACTCAGTGCTTGCACTGGGGACTACCTTTACCTTTTTTTATTCCATTATTTTATTTCTTACTTTATTATTGCTGACTCTCCGGAGCTGATTGGTGTAGTGGTTAAGAGCACGGGACTCTAATCTGGAGAACCAGGTTTGATTCCCCACTCCTCCACTTGAAGCCAGCTGGGTGACCTTGGGCTAGTCACGGCTCTCTGGAGCTCTCTCAGCCCCACCCACCTCACAGGGTGTTTTGTTGTGGGGATAATATGACGTACTTTGTAAACCGCTCTGAGTGGGCATTAAGTTGTCCTGAAGGGTAGTATATAAATCGAATATTATTATTATTATTATGTATTGAAATAAATTGATGATGATGACATCCTGAGTTATACAAGATTTTATTGTCTGATATTATAGTCTCTGGTATTAAAGACTGATTTTATAGTCTGTACTCTTTAAAACACGGAACACATATCACACATACAGAATGTACACATGTTATCATGTATAGACCCTTGTTGTATTATGCCAATATCGTACCAGGGTAAAGTCAAAGAGCACCTTATGCAGCAACCAGGACTGGGGGCAGGGTCCAATTTGGGTAGGGGAGTGGCTAAGAACCATGGTTGGATCTTAAAGCAGTATAAATGGGAAAAATTCACGGAAATGAACGATCTCCTCTTCCTCCAGCCATTCTCTGTGGCATGTCAAAAATCCTCTGTCGAGGCTTGGTAGGACCAGCATAATCAAAATGGCAGGGGAGCGCAATAAGGAGCGAGAACTGAGTAAAATCTAATGCTCTTGCTCTGCCAGCTAAAAAAGGAATAGAAGGTGTTTTCACCTATTTCCTTTTCCTTACTACAAGCCCCATATTATGCTGCTAAAATTGCCACCAACCAGTTGGGAAACTCTTGGAGATTTGGGGGTAGAGGCTGGAGAGAGCAGGGTTTGAGTAAGGAAAGTAGCTTAGCAGAGATGTTAAGCCATAAGATCCACCCCCCAAAATAACCATTTTATCTAGGAGAACTGATCTCTGTAGTTTGAAGATCAGCTGTAATTCCAGTAGGTCTTCAGGCCCCATCTGAAGGTTGGCATCCCTGTGTGGTGAATATTTTAAATGAGCACCCTCCAACCTGCAATATAGAATTTTAAAGGCATGCTGGGGTAGGGGAAAGCAAAAAAGGTCTGTCTTCACAAGCTCTTTCCTCTCATGGTACTATATAATCCAGCAGCATTTGTATGTCACCTCGAATTCCCATAAAAGAGACAATGGATATAAATGAAACTATTATTAATTGACTCAATAAAGGAAATTTGCAAAAGCTGAGCAAAACTGTCAAGAAGTAGTAGTTTTGGAAGTTGTTAATTTACAGGACCACCATAAGTCGGAAGCCACTTGATGGCACATAACATACACGTTGTTATTATTAATAATAATTAATAATATTTTCAAGGAGAAATGCAGAATTTTTTATGGTTTTATGGTTGCACATACATTTAAAATGAAAATCTAAGCAGAGTTACTCCAGTCTAAGCCCATTTATTTCAATGGGCTTAGACTGGAATAACTCTGTTTAGGATTTCATTGTTAGTGAAGTGTGTATATTATGTACCATCAAGTCGCCTCCAACCTATGGCGACCCTATGAAGGAAAGACCTCCAAAACGTCCTATCATTAACAGACTTGCTCAGATCCTGCAAACTGGAGGACGTGGCTTCTTTTATTGAATCAAGCCATCTCATTTTAGGTCTTTCACTTTTCCTGCTGCCTTCCACTTTTCCAGAGAATCTTGTCTTCTCATGATGTGACCAAAGTATGATAGCCTTAGTTTTGTCATTTTACTTTGAGGTTGTCTTAAGAATTGAATTAGACCTCTGTTAGCGCTGATTTAAGAACCATTCTGCAAACCTGTACTAATATATGAAAATTATTTCTTCATTCATTTTAAGTCCGGCACAGAATCAAGTCTTTTCATAAGTAGTGTTGTTAATGAAATGTCATGCAACTGTGAAACATTATTAAGTCATCACTCAGAACAGAACAGAAGTACAATAGCTGAGTGTTACAGCTTACGTAGGAGATTAATTTCTGGAAATAGACCAATGGACATAGCAGCTGCGTTGTTAAAACATTGTACTCCAGCCCAGTTGAATTTGTTAATTCATGCATTCAGGAATTTCAGCTTTAATTCATTCACTATGTTTTCTGAGTCATCTATCTCCCATGAGTGAACAAGTCCAGTGAAAAAAAGTTCTCATTACATTTTATTCACAGAATGGACATGCTGTTAGGGACATATTGGCCCTTTTCACACTACTTACCTGCTCCCGGAACGTTGCGAAATATCGCGCAAAAAACGTGGAAGATAGCATCTTCTCGCGAGAGTTTTGCACGACATTGCACAAAACTCTCGCAAGAAGACGCTATCTTCCGCAGTTTTTGCGCGATATTTCGCAGTGTTCAGGGAACAGGTAAGTAGTGTGGAAAGGGCCATTGTTTCAATACATTTGTAATTCCTCTAAGATTCAAAGTTTTTACAAATTAAAGAATATATAAAGACTACGTGTAAAACAGTGGACACAAAAATAATTTCTACAAATCCTTTTGGCCACAGGTTTAAAAAAAAAATCTTTGTGTGGTGTGGTGGTGAGAGTGATGGACTAGGATCTGGAAGTCTCAGATTCAAATCCCGATTCTGCCGTGGAAGCTTGTTTGGTGACCTTGGGCCAATCATACTCTCTCCGCACAATTTACCTCACAAAGTTGCTGTGAGAATAAAACATAGGAGATAGTGCAAGCTGCTTTGAGTCCCCATTGGAGGGAAAGCAGAGCTAAGAAAGCCACTTTGGAGAAAGACAGGGTATAAATTAAGTAAATGTGGTGGTAGAGAATGCTCTCAAGTCATAGCTGACTTATGGCAACCCCTGGCAGGGTTTTCATGGCAAGAGACTCGCAGAAGTGGTTTGCCATTGCCTGCCTCTGCAACCTTGGTCTTCATTGGAGGCCTCCCATCCAACTGCTAACCAAATATTTCAGAAGAAAGAATTTTAAGTAGGCTCTTTGGGATTATAATGTTAGAAAAGACTCAGTATAAAATCTTTCGTCATATGAAGCATTATAGAGTGAGTTTATGGAAAACTGACTGCTAAAAAAGAAGAAATGCAAATCTGATCTTGCTCTTTATGTAATTCTATTGTTTAACTGTGTTTCTCAAATCAGATAGTAAACTACTTTGAAATCATTCATTAACTGGATGTCACATATATGATGAAGAAATGATTAAATAAAAATTTTAAAGTATGCAGATAACTTTCATTATTAAATGCTGGACAAAATTATTTTTTACACTTCTGATGTTTTTCTCTTTTATTATATAGAAAACAGCTTTCCTGGAAAAGCTGTTTTCTATATAATAGAATTAATGACCTCCAAAACATCCTATCATTAACACCCATTACTTTTGTCTTCTTGAGGTTCAGCTGTAATCCTGCTTCAGTACTTACTCCTTTACTCATCATCAGTAGTTGTTTCAAGTCTTCACTATTTTCTGCCAGTAATGTGGTATCATCGGCATATCTCAAATTGTTAAATGTCCCTTCCACCAATTTTCATTGTCTTCATTTAAATCTAATCCAGTTTTTCTTATGGTATGTTCTGCATATAAATTGAACCAGGGCTTTTTTTTCAGCAGGAATGCAGTGGAATGCAGTTCCGGCACCTCTTGGAAATGGTCACATGGCCGGTGGCCCCGCCCCCTGATCGCCAGACAGAGGAGAGTTTAGATTGCCCTCCACGCCGCTGAGCGGTGCAAAGGGCAGTCTAAACTCCCCTCTGTCTGGAGATCAGGGGGTGGGGCCACCAGCCATGTGACCATTTTCTCTGAGGGCAACCCACTGAGTTCCACCACCTCTTTTCCCAGAAAAAGAGCCGTGAATTGAACAGATAAGGAGATAATATACATCCTTGTCTGATACATTTGCCAATTGGAAACAATTCTGTTTCCCCATATTCTGTCCTGAGTCCAGATTGTTCCTCAACACTATCAGATGTTGTGGCACACCCTTTTCTTCTAATGTCATCCATAGCTTTTCATGATCCACACAGTTGAAAGCTTTGCTGTAATCTATAAACACAGACTGATTTTCTTCTGAAATTCTCTGCTATGCTCCATTAGCCATTGTAAATTTGCAATATAATGTCTAGTGCTTCTTCCTTTTCTGAAGCCAGCTTGAACATCTGGTATTTCTTGTTCTATATATATGAAGAGTCTTTGTTGAAGAATTTTTAACATCACTTTGCTTGGATGGGAAATCAATGCAATGGTCCAATAATTGCTGCAATCTTCAGCATCCATTTTTGTTGTTGTTGTTGTTTTGCGTAGTGTTTTGTTTGGGGTTTATTTGTTTTTTTGGAGTTGGAATGTAGATTGTTTCCAGCCTGTAAGCTATTGTTTTGTTTTCCATATTTGTTGACATATCCTTGTTAAGATTTTATGTACTCAGTTTCTATAGTTTGAAACAGCTCTCTTGATATCCCATCTATTCCTGGTGATTTATTTCTTCAACTAAAATTGTACATCCTTCATCAAAAGATTCTTATTTCATCTGTTCTGTAAAAATATTTGGTATATTTATTATTTATTTTATTACGCCCCCCTCCCCCCAAACAGGATCAGGGTGGCTAACAGCAAAGAATGCATAAAACCATATTCATATATCTAAAAAGAAATATAGAAAACAGTACAAAAATATAAAGACTGGCACTGTAAACAACATGGGCTACAATAAAGATCTAAAATCCATGGATATAGCCATGATGACACAGACCCTGAGCAGCCGCCCTGGAGTACCGGGCATGGAAAATAGAAATGGGACCATTAACTGGATCTCAACCAAAGGCTCGGCAGAACTACTCTGATTTGCAAGCCCTGTGGAATGCTAACAAGTCCCACAGGGCCCGGATCTCAATTGGGAGTGAGTTCCACCAGGCTGAAGCCGGGGCTGAAAAGGCATGCAAGCTGCTGAAAAGCTGGGTTTAGAATTCTAGTTCTATTTCTGTCACTTTTTACTTTTGCTTCTTGTCTATCTTCAGAAATTTTAAGTGTCTATCGGCCATTTTTGGTTACAGGAATAGTCTTTGCACATTCTTCCTTGATAATGTCTCCGGTTTCAGCCCAAAGTTCTTCTCATTCATGAATAATTAAACTTAGCAATGCCAATCTTGTCTGTACCTAGTCCTTAAATTCTTCAGGAATGTTATTTATATTAAATTTTGGTACTTTGATTCTTGTAGTATTTTTCTTCAGCTTTATTCTAATTTTTGATATTAACAATTTGTGGTCAGTATTACAATCAACTCCTGGCCTTGTTTTGGCAGAGAGCTTCTCCACCTTCTGCTTCCAGTTATGTAATCTATTTGATTCCTGTATTGGCCAACCAGTGACATCTACGTATACTATCCTGAAGCATGTGTTTGCAATGAACAAATTGTTGGGTTCACAAAACTCTACGAGTCACTCTCCTGCTTCATTTTGTGATCCTAGTCCAAAATTTCCAAAAATATTTGCTTCTGCTTTGTCTCCTGCTTTTCCATCCCAGTCATCTATGATTATCAGCACATCTTGTTTAGGTATATGATCAGTTTCTTCCTAGACACACAAAGCTTTTCATATCTTCCTTTCTAGCATCTGTGGCCTTCCATGAAGACTGATTGATATTATTCAGGAAGACTTTGTATTATAGCTCCTGATTTTTGTGCTGTTTCTCTTTGCTATTAGAGTAACACCTTAACTTCTGAGTTTGTAATCTCTGGAGTAAAACACTTTGGGCAAATCCACACGCCCTTGGAACATCCTGGCGTTGTGCTAAATGTTCGCTAAAGACCCGGAAGTATGGCGTCTTTCTAGCGCAATTTCTGAATTCTGATTCAGAAATCGCGCTAGAAAGACACTATACTTCCGGGTGTTTAGCGAACATTTAGCGCAACGCCGGGACGCTCCGAGAGCATGTGGATTCAGCCTTTGTAATCTTCTCACTGAGAATCTCCTAATCCAGTCCACTTTAGTTCACTCACCCGGGATTAAATGTTCCATTTCTCCACTGGAAGTCTAAAAGACAGTCACATTACAGTTGACAGGTATCCTTTCAGCTTCACAGAGGTTTTGATGTCTTCCTACTTCACAGTGAAATGCAGAGTTAACATTGTTATGCTTGCCACTCTGGATAGGATTTGCTTAATATTCATCCATGCTCGGTCACCCTCCCTAGGTGAACAGTGTTAAAGCTGACAGCAGGGGCCATCTGTTTGTGGAGGGGTAGAGTTCTTCACAAGGCACTGGCAAACCTCCTCTCACTTGCCAGGACAGCCCCTTGCTGAGGTCGCCATAAGTCGAGTGCAACTTGGTGGCACGTGCACACACAGAGTTCCTCACATGCAAGAGCAGAGGTGTGACCAATTGCTATGCAAGAGGAGCTCTGGATCAGGGCCATAATGTACACTGGTGGAATTTTAAATAGCATATGTGGCTTTTTTTCACTTACTTCTCAAATGGCCTCAATCCAACAGAGTTAAATATTACAATCAATGGGTTAACCACTTGACTCTGTGTTGGAATGAAGTATTAAGTCTATATTCCTGAAAGGCAAATTTGTAAAACAGATTTAAAGATTACTATTGGATGATGTTGCTTTTTGGTTACCAAATCTTTCAATTGCAGTTCAAAAAATCCAGAGCAACTATTTTGGCATAGGATAATTTGTTGTAAGGAAGATTTAATAGCTTGTTATGTCCTATTTATATAGCCAGAAGTCACTGAGAGTTCAGCAGATATATTTAGAATCTGCATTTGTGCATGGCGTTGCAGCTAAATAAAGTAATACTAGAGCAGCTTACTAGAAGTGTAAGAAACCAGCCGTTCAGAATGGTCATTTAATATTAATAAAATATCATTTGGGGGCTGTGGAATGGAATCTGTGTAAATATACCATACCTAGAATTTGTTCTCTGTTGATTAAAAATGAATTAATATCTTTTCCCAAGCAAAACTATATTTTTTCATTGCCTACATATACATATAATGTAACATTATTCATAAGTATGTTGGTGCAAAGGTTCTGCATTCTTACACACAACTGCCTTGGTGCTGATATTGCAAAACTCATGTAATTTACAGCAGAAGTTTGCAGAAAAGTTAAAAATTCAAGATACCTTCTATGCTGCATGCTGTGATGTGTCAGAAAGAATACCAACAGGAGATTACACCAAATGGTTCATATAATCTAATTTCTTATTTGCTGACTTAAAAACATCTGTGATACATGAAGAAGTTATTCGAACCCATCAGTTTAACATAATGAATTTTTTAAGCATATGGTAAATTAAAACCGTGGTGACCTTTCGGTCTTGTTGATCACATGGATGAAATGATCATCTGATAATCTGTACTAATCACTCTGAAATAGCACCTGTGCAGAAGGCAGCAGAATGCCGATAGTTTCTGCTGTATTTGCAGAAATCCTCTGCAGTAGAAAATGGTTCAATTCACACAGCTTTCAAAAAACGAGCATATCTTCTGGTTTGTGCTGAATTGAATTTATATTTAATAGCTTTTATAACGATGGTTGTTGTGGGTTTTCCGGGCTGTATTGCCGTGGTCTTGGCATTTTAGTTCCTGACGTTTCGCCAGCAGCTGTGGCTGGCATCTTCAGAGGTGTAGCACCAAAAGACAGAGATCTCTCAGTGTCACAGTGATACTGGCAAAACGTCAGGAACTACAATGCCAAGACCACGGCAATACAGCCCGGAAAACCCACAACAACCATCCTTCTCCAGCCGTGAAAGCCTTCGACAATATAGCTTTTATAACCTTGGTCTGTTCTATAGCCACTTTTATTCTAGCACAGGGGCAGTATCTTTAATTTCAAAAAGACTGAAAGTTAAAAATAAATCAGATTTAAGCATATTTTGTTTCAAAGATTATCACTACTGTTTGTAGATGATGAAAACTGATTTTATATGTCTTGTAATAAGCTTGTACAATACTGTTATTTAAAAGGGAACCACTCTTTTGTATGATTACTTTTTACTTATACCTACATTTGCAAACGTAATTGAAGATTTTTGAACTTTCCATTTTTTGCGGGGGAGGGAGTACCATCAATTGAGACTTTTGCTTCTTTGAGGGCAATATGTGGCATAGTCTAAAAGGGTAGGCCCGGCCTCATCTCGCATTGACCAGAGAGGACCCATCATGTTATTTCTGTAACAAACATTCAGTAAAATTGTTCCTCTTTGCTTGAGATACAAGACATCATCCAATCAGTTTTTGTGGAAAGAGGGGAATGCCCTGTTTCCACTCACCTCATGGTCTTTCAGTGGGTAAAGGCTAGAGTTGCCAACCTCTAGGTGGAGCCTGGAGATATCCTGGAATTACAACTGACCTCCAGAAGACAGAGGTCAGTTCCCCTGGAGAAAATGGCTGCTTTGGAGAGTGGACTCTATGGCATTATACTATTCTGAGGCCTCTCCCCTCCTCAAACTTTGCCCTCTCCAGGCTCCACCTCCCCCAAATCTCCGGGAATTCCCCAGGCTTGACCTGGCAACCTAGTTGATGCCTGTTTAAAATGATTGGTGGAGAGGAGGCGGACTCTTATGTTTGACTACCTGTCGATGCAGCAATACCGTTGGAGTTGTATTGCATGAATTTTATTTAGCTATCCTGTTCTGAGTTTATTAGAGTTTTTTGGAGCTCTGCCTGTAGTTAATCTTTACCTTCTATATTGTTACTTCGTTTGTATCTATGATAGTTTAGTGGACAGGTGAAACTGGTTAGAGATCACTTGGATGTCCACTTTCCTGCGGTGCCAGAAAAGGTGCTTAAAAAATGGAAGCCAAACAGCCCACAACCATTTTGAAAACAGAGACATCTGGAGTCAAGGGGGAAAGCCACCTGTGTTACGTGAGTGGGCCGTCCCTTTAAGGGCATACGGAAATGACCTTGGTTAGAGATCACAAACAAGATAAAACTATTTTGGTGTAAGGAAAATGTCTTTTTTTAAGCCTCTCAGCTTGGCATAACAGAACAATATCTTTTATAAGTGTGCGATATAGAGGGGGAGGATGAAGTATAATCTATACAACTGATGGCTTTGTTACTAATATATTACCACGAGCTCCAAGCTTTTAGACAGGTTTATAATTAACAAAATTAGAATGTGCCAGAACACTTAACTCTTACTGGCCTTCCTTCCCAGTTGTGTGTTTTCAATGTTTAATGTCTGATGTTCACCCTTTAAATGTTTTAAATAATAAATAAATATTTCAGAAGAGTTAAACTATATGGAATACAAAAATTCTACTTCCTTAAAAAAAGAAGAGGAGGATCATATGCAAGGAATGGGGTGATTAACCCCACCCCAATTGTCATTTCTCTACTTCAAATATGACCCCCTGCCCTGCAGAGCAGTGGAATATTAGTGGAATACGAGAGCATAGGCTCGCCTGTGACCAAATCATATCAGCAAAATAATACAGTACTAACTTATTTGGCATGTAGACAATTATTCATGGTCCTTACCTATCTCCGGGAACAGCTGACACGTAGCTTTGGGCACAGACTTTCAGTGGTTCTTGTAAAACCAAGAAAATATTTCATTTATTGTTTCATGTGGTGAGGATTATTTATGGGTAGCTGATTGAATATGTGTTTATCTGTATTTATTGGTTCATGTGTATGGGAATATGATGGGGCAAGTCACTATCTTTAACAACTATTTAGCACTATTTAACAACTTTAGCACTCTGTGAGTTTTTAAACTGGCTTTACTTACTACCAGGGCTTTTTTTCAGCTGGAACGCAGTGGAACGGAGTTCCGGAACCTCTTGAAAATGATCACATGGCTGATGGCCCCGCCCCCTGATCTCCAGACAGAGGGGAGTTGAGATTGCCCTCCACGCCACAGAGGGCAATCTCAACTCCCCTCTGCCTGGAGATCAGGGGGCGGGGCCACCAGCCATGTGATCATTTTCTCCGAGGGCAACCCACTGAGTTCCACCACCTCTTCTCCCAGAAAAAAAGCCCTGCTTACTACACTTTATGAAATTACAATAGGCTCAATTTGGAATTGGTTATAAGATAGTACTGTATTATTTAGCTGATAGAATTTGGTCAGAGGTGGGCCTACAGCTCTCATATTCTGCTAACCTTATACCTAGTGACACTTCCTGGATAGACATTTGAGCTTCTTCATAATATGGCATTTTGGATGCTTTTGTAGGGAATGGTGGATTTATCGGCTACTTCAGAACATAGAACTGCAGGCAGATTCCCAATTTCCCATGCATTACTTGCCACTCAAAATGCCCCTTTCCAGTTTCATTTTTCTTAAAATAAAATTAAACAAAAGACTAGCATCAGAGCTCCATTGCCTGCATTTATGCATAATGTGTAGTTAGCCCCCAAAATGGTGCAGGATAATGCAGTTCTATGGAAAAGTAAAGCATATGTAAAAATTGTTTCATTCTGTAATCCTGGAACAAACAACTTCAAGATTTGGGTCTCAGGCAAGCTTACCATGCAAGATAACTATCCTTTTTTGTTCTTAATGGTTGCAGAATAGGCAGCACAGCTGCATTTCAAGAACTGTCTGCCACCTACATAAGGTGCGTTAAGCAGGTAAAAGGTAAAGGTAAAGGTAGTCTCCTGTGCAAGCACCGAGTCATTACTGACCCATGGGGGACGTCGAATCACGGTTTTCTTGGCAGACTTTTTATGGGATGATTTGCCATTGCCTTCCCCAGTCATCTACACTTTACCCCAGGAAACCGGGTACTCATTTTACCAACCTCAGAAGGATGGAAGACTTAGGGCCAAGCTACAAGTGACAAATGACATTTGAACGGCAAGTGTATTTCTCCTTGTTCACTTGCCCTCCACTTGCGCTCCACTCGATCCACTTGCCATTCAAGTGTCATTTGTCACTTGTAGCTTGGCCCTTTGTCAACCATCAGCCAGCTACCTGAACCCGGCTTCCGCCAGGATCGAACTCAGGTTGTGAGCAGAGCTTGGGCTGCAGTACTGCAGCTTACCACTCTGCGCCACGGGGCATTGAGCAGGTAGCAGCCAAGATATCAATATTGAAAAGCCAAATGCCAGCACTCTCTAGGTCAACAGACAAGCTGTCATATAGCAAGTATTCTAATGGAGAAGAGAAAATAAATGGAAACCTTCCTTTTTTTACACAGGCTTAGCCTAGGGGTGCCAACTGGCCAGGAGGAAACTGTATCTTGGATGTTCTTTACCAACTGACCCTATTTTACCTCCATGACAAGAAAAGCTTCAACTGCCCGGTTCCACATCTTGCATTTCTATTAAAGGGACAGGGTATTTTTCTCCAGGCCATTTGGTAACCCTAGTGAAGTCTGTAAATATTTCCCCATAATATTCTCATTGAACCAGAGGCATGCGCACTTATCTGTTCAGGTTTCTGAACAGCTATCCTTAGGATCAGGAATTAAGCAGATGTATCAAATTCCTAAAAGTGCCATTTTCTTCTAATTACAACAAAGTTTGTACAGTGGTTGACTCTTGAGAATGAAAGAGAGAGAGATACGAGGGACAGACAATGATCTTAAAGGTTCACTCATATACAGGGCTTTTTTCCTGGGAAAAGAGGTGGTAGAACTCAGTGGTGGAACTCAGGACCGCAAAATGACGTCACTTTGGGTCAGCTGGAACAAGGGGGGAAGTTTTTTAAAGTTTAAATCGCCCTTGGCGAAAATGGTCACATGGCCGGTGGCCCCGCCCCCTGATCTCCAGACAGAGGGGAGTTGAGATTGTCCTCCACGCCACCGAACTAAACTCCCCTCTGTCTGGAGATCAGGGGGCGGGGCCACTGGCCATGTGACCATTTTCTAGAGGTGCCGGAACTCCGTTCCACTATGTTCCTGCTGAAAAAAAAACCTGCACAAATATATCACATTATAGATTTAGCAAGAAACACTTACAGAAGCTATCAGATATCAGAAACAGGAGTTCACTATGGCCCATATTTTATTTTCTATTCCTTAGTCTTGTTTTCAACTTATACTGTTTTATATTCATGTCTGTAAATTTCACTGTTGTTTTTCTTCAGTTGATTGATAGGTGCTGGTTATATGAACAGTAAATTTTAATAAATAAATAAATATATATCATGCCTTTTCCTTGTGGAAGGATCTGAAGTAGAACTCTGAAACGTCTAATAGAGAGGTAAGTTAGCAAGGAGCAGAACCACAAGTGACAAAAGGCACAGATTGGACACTTGTCAGCTTCCCTCAAGTTTTGATGGGAAATGTAGGCATCCTGGTCTCGCAGCTTCGCTCTCCAACTGCTGTCCAATGGACTTTTCAACTGTCACTTGTCCAACATTCCGCCAAGCTGCCTACATTTCCCATCAAAACTTGAGGGAAGCAGACAAGTGTCCAATCTGTGCCTTTTGTCACTTGTGGTTCTGCTCAAGGTGTAGCAGTTAGAGGATTTGGATCTGGGAGACACGGGTTCAAATACCTACTCTGTGTCTGGAAACTCCTGGTGTGACCCTGGGCCAGTCACACACTCTCAGCCTAACCTAGCTCACAGAGTTGTTTGATACTTACACGGAGGAAAGGAGGAAAGGATATAAGCCACTTTGAGTTCCCCATTGGGGAGAAAGGTGGGGTATAAATGAAGTAAATCAATAAAAATGCCAAAGTGCTCATAGACCGCCACCCACAACCTCCCCGTTCACTGTGCCAAACTTCTACTGATATTTAATATAATATATCCCAATTTCTTCTCCGAATGTCTCTCGTGCCATACTAACAGACCAAGAGGCAGCATTTCAGAACTGCTAAACTAACATCCTGATATTGCCCAACGATGTTCGTAAGACATTGCTGACTAAAGCTGTTCGAGCACACAAGCATCTTGGCCACCTGCAACTGTTTGTCATGGTTTGAGAACACTACTAGTAACTGAAAACTTTGGAATGTGTGACCAGCTTGAAGCCAGCTGTGCCTTCCCTGACTTTTTCCAGGTGTTAAGATACATGACTTCTGTTGCTCACGTTTGACCTTCTAGGCAGAATGAGCTGTTAACCCTTTCATTAATATTCCGTTCATAACCATATTGTGTCTGGGTCTAGTGCATCACAGTTAGGGAGGAAGTAAGAAACAATTGGAGGAACATATCACTTTCCTAGCCCAATATGTCCTGTTTGTCTCTGTGTTCCTTCAGTACCATTTGGAACAACAGCTCACTGGCCATTTGGGGTCATGCTCCGAAGAAAGGACAGCCACAGGTGAATTGGTGATAATGTGAAATGGCTTCCTTAGAAGCCCTGGTGGGGTTTGAACTCCCTGTTCAAACAAGGGATTGTTGTTCTTGTGTTACATGCTCTGAATTTTGCAAAGTTTGCGAGGTCTAGAATAAGAGGATGGAATGGTAGGCATCAGCTATGAAAAAAATTGCAGTCATAATGTCCCTGCTATAATCACATCTCCATGATAAAACTGTCACCACTGCAGATGTACCTAGAGATCTTTTGGTACCCATAGGTTGTCATTTCCATGGTGGGAAAACTATTACAAATTTTAAGATTAATTTTACAATCATTAATGGGTGTGAATGCCATTCATACAACACATTGCATATATCATCATGACCCCAAAGTAGACAGTTTGAGAAATGGTCTCTAGTGTAAGTCAGAAGATGCGCTAATTCCAGGATTTCAGCAAACCCCAATGAGAATCTAAAATTTCTTGATAGACAGATTTCCCACAGTTAAGGCTGGGATAACCATGGGGCAGAATAAGTTTAGTACTAATTTTCTAGCAGCAATGGCTTTAAAACATCATGTTCATGCATAGCTAGGTAAGATTGGGTGCTAGCCCCCACAAGTGACAGTAAGAAGGGAGAGTTAGATGAACATCTCTTCTCAGCCTTTCACAAATTTTGTGTCCATTCACTGAGCTTGCTCCACTCACGTAAGTGTGAGAAAGTGATTTTATCTGATTCCCCCTTCTGGCTACATGGCATGTTGTCCTTGAGAACAGGGCTGGTTGCAGGTTTTGGAGGCCCCTGAGCGGAGGGCGTTCAGGGCCCCTTATCCCACTGCTAGGCTCTCCTCCTAGCCCTCCCACCCGGGTGTCCCCATATGCCTGTATATCCTTCCTTTGCCCACTCACCTAGAGTCACAGCTACCCACACTGCATGCGTGCACTCTCCCTGATGGTGTTGGGTGGTGGATGCAGGAGTTCCACCACCGTGGCCACCAGGAATGCTGATGCTTTGTGCATGCCTTTCTCTAGCACTGCTAGGCAGCATATGCAGCTGGAAGCAGAGGTGACAAAGCACTCACAAGCAGGCAGTGGTAAGGTGGGAGTACAGGCACTAGAAGCGAGGCAGCGGGCAGGGCCGGATCGAGGGGGGGCAGGGGGTAGTTTGCCCCCGGCGCCACCAGGGAGGGGGCACTGGGAGCAGCTGCCGGGAGTGTACGGGCAGCAGCACAGGCAGCCTCGCAGCCCCCTGCGCTGCCTTTTGCCTGCCCCGCAGGACAGAGGGCAGCTGGCTTGCCACGTGCCCCCTGTCCTGCAGGGCAGGCAAAAGGCAGCAGCCGGCCGCCCCCTGTCCTGCAGGGAGGCGAATGGCACGGGCGGCTTCTCAGCCCCGCACACTGCCTCGGCCGGCGCACCGCACGGGCGGCACGCTCCACCCTCCATGATGACATCACAGAAGCAAGGGGTCAAACTAGGGTTGCCCTGGGCGCTGGTAACCCTAGATCTGGCCCTGGCAGTGGGCCTCACTAGAAGCCACGGGCCCTGGCAGCTGCCCCACCTCTCCATGTCCTGACACCAGCCCTGGCTGAGAATCTAGACTTGCTTTATGGAGGGGTACAGGAATGGGGAAGCTGAAAGGAAAGGCAGAAAGTATCTAATTTTGTGAAATCTTGCAAATTGCAGGAGCTTGGATGCAGTCTTCAACCATCTTAATAATATCTGCATTATACTTAAACAAAAAAGCATACAAAATAATTTAACCAGTGAAGCAATGGTAAAGATTAAACGCTTGGAGTGGCTTTGAAAAAGACAACAGATGAATGTTTTTCTTAACAGGGTCATCTAGAAGTAACATCCCATGTTAAACTGCAGTATTTGCAGTAGCCAAGTTGTGTTTTTTCGAGACAATTGACTTGTTCATTTTGGTGTTTGTGTTGATAGTCTGATAATATACATAACTTTGGGGGAGGATACAGGAGAATTCCATATGATAAAGGAAATCAGCATTTTGTCTTGGCACGCTTTTGGTATTGGCATCCATGACTTTAAAAATTTCATATCTAGTATTTTCTACCATTTATGTTACTTGTAACTGAGATTTTTGTGATCGCAGTCGCAGGTTGTGATCTAAAGGCCTTCCCCTTGTCCTATACTACATCTGCAATGGTACATGCAGCCCAGACCCGCCAATCTCAGGTATTCCCTGGAGCCAGAAATTATAGCCACAATTCTAACCTATACACTTTTTTTTAACAGCTTGGGATGGGAATATCTAAAGAAGCAATTGTTCCCACTGTCAGGGAAAGAGAAGGATTACTATTTTCCTTTCTATGGCTGCGTGGAACAATTAGGCTCAACTGCCCTTCTTTTATGGCTCTTTAAAAATGTTTCCATATGGCTTGCGATCTGCTTTGTATCTGGTGTAAATTAGTATTAAGGTTGTTACCTTCTCTCTGTGTATCTAAGTCGTGGTGTTTTTTGCTGTAAGGCACAGCCCAGGAGAAAGAAGCTATGAATTGGATTATTAATTATTATTGTTTGTTTATAGTCCACCTTTCTCCTTGAGATCCAAGGCAGATTACACAGTACAAGTGGATAACAGCTAAGACGTTCAATGAACAAATACAATAGGGAATGGATCTCTCTTTCCCACTAAAGAAACAAAACCAAATAATAGGAAAAAGATAAAAATATAAAATCATACTAGAGCATGCTGCCAACAAATGCTCTGTCCGAGCAACCAGAACCAGAAACCAAATCTATGTTTCTTTATTTAAAGGCGAAGTTCCTATTAGCGTTGCACCTCCCTGACCCCCAGAAATTCTAGTACCTCGTAATTAGTACAGAACAGCATTTCATCATAGAGATATAAGCCAAACCAATAACTCAAACTATTGTTTAGTAGGTTGCTAATCCCATGGAGTCACAGCACCGCTTAAATCTTTGTAGACTTTTGCAGTCTTTGTGTTGAGATATATATGACAGAAGCCAAAGACTTTGTCTTGATGACAGATAGTTGGATGGAAAACCTCTAAGGAATAATCTAAATGGTGTAGGAACTTGTGAAGCATATCTCACCCTTCCATTTAATTCCTGCATAAGCCAAAGCTAAGCATTATATTTTTGGGCTTCAGTAGAATGAGATGTAAAACCGAGGTCTTGACCACTGGGAGCTGTTAAAATTCCGAAGGGACTCATCATAGAAGCATAAGATGTTAACCTTAATATCCTGGCCAAACTCCAAAAGGGATAATCGCATTCTTCCTACCTAAATTCTCCCTGCAATTTCAATTAGTTGTGGTATTCTTCTTCACTTCCTTTTCTACGATGGGCTGCACCCTAGACTATGAAGCAGTTGTTGCATTTCATTCCAGAAGTAGCTGTATTTCAGTAACTGATTAAGTGATTGCTGGGTATAATCTGTAAGAGCTATTGGACGAAGAGGAGCCTAAGACAATTATACAGATGTTAATCCTTTAATTTTCTTGGAAGACCTCTGGTTAGTAATGATAACTCTCAAAATTAGCATAAGCAGATACAGAAGAAGAGTGAGAATTCCATTCTTATCCCAACCCTCACCCTCCACAAGTTGGAACAAGCTAGTCATCCAGTGGGAATTGGAGAATTTGGCAGCAGTCGATAAAACAGAGACCCATTTCTGCTCCACAAAAGGTTCCTTGTGCACTGCTGAGTTCCATTCCCCCTCTCTTCCCGTTCTACACTATTTCTCATAACTGCAGAAAATGGAACGTGGGAAACCAGGATTCAAATTTTGCTCCATACAAATACAAAAGGTGAATTTTGATTCCTAAAAATACATTTGTAGAAGCTAGAAAGAGATCCTTACGCTGGGGCTACTGCATTCCATTTTTGCATACTGTGGATGGCCTTCAGAGAGCACCTGCGTGCTCTGGTAGCAAAAAGAATTATTGATTGCGGCATGCGCTTTGCTGGACATGAGCCCACATAATGCACGAGGTGCTATCCTCACTTGGATCATTTAATAATGCCAGAGATTGAGCATGTCAGGGCCCACTCAAGCTAACAAGCCCCTCCAAGTACCATGGCAGGGCCCGAGATTGGGTACAAAGCCCCCTCACAACCTTTAGTCCCACCTCCCTTTGAGCTGGTTTGACTGAGAGATTGCAACTGGTAGCCTAAGGTCACGGCTGACCTTCATGGAAAAGTGGGAAAAACTCAGATATTTCTAGTCATCGTCTGACATTCTATAACACAAGTTCTAGTTTACTTAGAGCGGGACCACAAGTGACGCCTGACACAGGTTGGACACTAGTCAGCTTCCCTCAAGTTTTGATGGGAAATGTAGGCGTCCTGGTCTTGCAGCTTGGCTCTCCGACTGCTGTCCAGTGGATTTTTCAACTGTCACTTGTCCAACATTCCGCCAAGCTGCCTACATTTCCCATCAAAACTTGAGGGAAGCTGACAAGTGTCCAACCTGTGTCAGGCGTCACTTGTGGTCCCACTCTTAGTGTTACCAGCTCCAAGTTGGGAAATTCCTGGAGATTTCAGGGTGGAGTCTTTGCAGGGTAGGGTTTGGGAAGAGGAGGGGCCTCATCAGGGTATAATATCCCTAAAGTCCATCCTCCAAAGCAGCCATTTTCTCCAGGAGAACTTATCTCTGTCGCCTGGAGATCAGTTGTGTTTTTTGGAGACCTCCAGGACCCACTTAGAGGTTGGCAACTTAGTTATATAATGTGAGCTGTAGTCTATTGGATACTGAATAGTCAATAAATACAGCTTTTAATATATATACCTTTTGAACTTTCAGTATAAGGCCACAAACATACAGCCAGGGCTTTTTTTCAGGGGGAACGCGGTGGAACGGAGTTCCGGCACCTCTTGAAAAAAAAAGGGCAATCTCAACTCCTCTCTGTCTGGAGATCAGGGGGCAGGGCCACCGGCCATGTGACCATTTTCACTGAGGGCGATTTAAACTTTAAAAAACTCCCCCCTTGTTCCAGCTGACCCAAAGTGACGTCATTGTGCGGTCCTGAGCTCCACTACATCTTTTCCCAGAAAAAAAGCCCTACATACAGCTGAATACTTCCTATTATGGATGAGAAAAATGAATACACTCCCAATTTATAGACTTGTTTGTCCACCATACAGCCTTTGTTCTGAAAAGTGAAATATAAATGTGGTATCGTGCTTTCTTTTTCTAATGCACCCATTCTTCCCCTTGAGGTTTTGCGGTTCTTGCCTCTTTTTCCCCTCCACTTCCTTCCTTTTCCTTCCTTCCTTTTCCCCTCTGGCCTCCTCTTCCTTTCGTCATGGGGAGCAAACTAGTCCCTCTAAAGGGACAAACTTATAAATATAAAAAGGGGCAATCAAAGATAGGACTACAATACTATTATTGTACCAACTCTATTGGGTAAAATCATACAAAATGTGAAAACTCTCAAATGCATTAACCACAACATATCATAATTAATTTATTCATGTTCACTGGAAAGGCAAAGGAGTTACTCTTGTCTATTAAATTTATTTAGAGCAAGTAAAATGTGACATTCAGTAAATTATATAAAAATGAGGAAAATTTAACGTTTCCCTTGATCAATGGATAGCTATACTATGTAAAAGATTATTGATAATGTAATTATTAGTATTAGTTATTTGTGGCATAATTAATTAGTTTCCAAATACCATTTTAAAATTGACCACTTTGTTTCATATGTTACAACTTAAATTCAAAAAGTTAGAAAAAGAAAATGTATTATTGACCATTTTAATAACATCTTTAAAAGATTCTCTTGCCACTGAGAATTGCTTATCAAGTGAAAACATTCCATAGATTTTCTGAAAAACAGAATGAAGTTTTGTTACCTTACTGATATGTAAATTTTCAGCTATTGGTCCATGTACTATCTGTGATAAAGTAACTTTTAAAATTACTAATAGTACCTTCTCCTTATAAAATTACTACTAAATCAACTTTCCCACCATTTCAAGTGATAAATGCTGATCACCCATATTTTTCAGTCATACTGTTCGAGAGCTGTGATGTTTACCCTAGGATTCTTTGGTAACATTTCCTGTTTACTGAAGTCTTCCCATTAATCCCTTCTTTTTTAAAGCAACTTTTAGCCAATCTGATTTTACAGTTACGGATACTGAATTTGTGGAAGTGCTCTCAAATATCTCATCTGATGCCATCATTTAAGCTCCTAGGCTTATTCCAAAACTAACAGTTGGACCAGGAGTTAGTCAGCTGCTGAAGTAGCTATTAACATATCTCAGAATTAAGGCATCTCAGCCTATAACTAGCCACTTCTCTTAAAATGTATGTTTAGAATCAGGGCCTTTTTTCTGGGGAAAGAGGTGGTGGAACTCAGTGAAAATGGTCACATGGCCGGTGGCCCTGCCCCCTGATCTCCAGACAGAGGGGAGTTGAGATTGCCCTCTGCGCTGCTGAGCGGCGCAGAGGGCAATCTCAACTCCCCTCTGTCTGGAGATCAGGGGGTGGGGCCACCGGCCATGTGACCATTTTCAAGAGGTTCCGGAACTCCGTTCCACTGCGTTCCAGCTGAAAAAAAGCCCTGTTTAGAAACATGTCATTATAACTAACTGAAGAGAAATATATTTTAGAAGCAGAAATTAGTATTGCTGTGGAATATTTGGCTATTGCCTGCTGGTATGGACTGGTGGACTATATAGAGACAGACCACAATATACATATGACAAGTTTACTTTATTTTACTTCATTTATACCCCACTTTTCTCCTCAATGGAGACACAAAGTTCTTGACATCATTCTCTCCTCCATTTTCCTCACAACCACCGTAGGAGCAAATGCCAGCCAAGAGGATGGCACAGCATGGTAAGTAGCTCCTGCTTCCTTCCCTCTGATTGGCTGACCGTAATAGTTACCTCACCAATCTTGCCTTGTACCACATCTGGGTTAAGGTGGGCAGGGGCAAACTGATCCCATGGCTCTTAAGGCCATGAACGTCACTCTTCCTCACAACAGCCCTGTGAGTACAGATCCCATTCCCCCAGTGGGGGCAGGGAATTCCCCGTTCCGACCTTTCACCCACCCCCCGCGCCCACATTTACCTGGTTGGCGGGGGGAAGATGAGGAACAAGCCTCCCAGACATGATCCCAGGGGTGGCGTGACAGATTTCTGATGTCATCACACCACCTCGAGAGTGCTCCCATGCATCACAGTGGGCCAATTTGGGCCCCAAATGAGCTGAATTTGGCCTGTTTGGGGCCCAAATCGGCCCACTGGGAAGCGCGCATGCAGCCCCACACCTTGCATGATGATGTCACTGTCAGATAGGCTTTCAGCATATTTGCCATGTTTCAGGTGTATTGTAATATAGTATTGTGCTGCAGTGTCTCTTGAGTACGTGCAGAGTAGAACCAGCATTCTGTTGCTTCGTTGCTAACTGCTTATCTTCCAGGCAAGGTGTTTTGGTAATGAGTTCCTGCCAAAGCCTGAGGATCTGACCTTGGACTTAACACAGAGACTGAGCTGAGCTCCTTTCTTCCCCCTCCGTTCTTCCCAGGCAATGCGCGCCAAAACCTCCAACGGCCCCTCCTTCCCACTGGGTGGGGGGGGTGGAGACACTGATCCTATAATTGATCCTGCATTACTACCTTTAGGCATTCTAGTCAATCCCATTGTTACAACTTGATACTGGTATCTTTCCTTAATAAAAACAACTTTAACTCTTACACCGGAGTGATGCAGTGAAGTGTTTGGGGAAGTACCTGGCAATACCCAACTGTCACTTCCCAGAAGTGATGTCATTGCACCGGGAGCGCGTATGTGCACTTTGCATGCGCAAGGGACAACAATAAGATAAACACTGGGTCCCCCTGGACCTGGGTCTCTCAGACTGTAGCCCATTACTCCAGCCACTATACCACATGGGATCATTTTTGTAAGGGAAACAGACGCCTCCAAGCTAACAGGGTGTGTGAAACTCATAGAAAGCAGAGTTGATACTTGGGAAAATGAATTGTTCATTGGCAGGAATATAGATTCAGATGGTTATTAGGGCTCCCAACCTCCCAGTGAGGCCTGGAGAGCTTCTAGAATTACAGCTGATCTCCAGACCATATCGGTTCCCCTGAAGAAAATGGCTGCTTTGGATGGTGGACTTTATGGCATTATACCCCACAGAGGTTCTTCCCTTTCCCAAATCCTGTCCTCCCAAAGCTCCACCCCTAGATCTCCAGGAATTTCCCAACCCAGAGTTGGCAACTCTCATAGTTAGAAAGCAGAAACTTTTTCTGGATATAGTGATAGCTCAAGATAGGTAGCCGTGTTAGTATGTCTGTACTTGTAGCAGTGGAAAAGAACAAGAGTCCAGTAGCACCTGTAAGACAAACAGAATTTATGGTAGGATATGAGCTTTCCTGAGCCGCAGTTCACTTCCTCAGTAACTCCGAGCACCCTTCCCCGATGTGGTATCTGAAGAAGTGAGCTGTGATTCATGAAAACTCATACCCTACCACAACTTTTGTTAGTTTTATAGGTGCTACTGGACTTTTGCTCTTTTCTACTGGATATAATGATAGCCATGATGAGAAGTAGCATGAATTTTCTGGCATGAATATGTACTTTGGCAGAAGAAGGGTGAAGGTAAATGCGAATAATAGCTTAACATTTATAAACAGGTGCGGCACATTTTGTCTTCTTTGGAGATTTGCCACTGTTATGTGATCATTCCGTTTCTGTACAGCTGGGGTGATGATGATATCGAAAGCACGTTACTCTGTGTAGGGCACATAAACAAACACATCCCAGTAAAGTCACTGTAGAGGTGCTGAACTCTCACCGAGAAATTAATGATACTGTGATTGTGGAAGTGTTTGAACAATATTAATATGGATTTAACCTATGTATTCTGGCTTGTGTTTCGTGGGAACCTGATTTCGACTCCATTGGGTTAGTAGCAGGGCTTTTTTTTAGCTGGAACACGGCGGAACGGAGTTCCAGAACCTCTTGAAAATGGTCACATGGGTGGTGGCCTCGCCCTCTGATCTCTAGACAGAGGGGAATTGAGATTACCCTCCACGCCACCAAGCAATCTAAGTGCCCCTCTGTCTCGAGATCAGGGGGCAGGGCCACCACCCATGTGACCATTTTCTCCGAGGGCAACCCACTGAGTTCCACCACCTCTTTTCCCAGAAAAAATGTCCTGGTTAGTAGGTTCTTTTATCCCTTAGAAGTACCTTAGTGGAAGTACCTGTCAAAGATCCCTATTGCTGGTATGTGATTCATAGTTCTAAAATTGCAGGATTTGAGTCCAGAGGCACTTTAGAGGCTAACAAGATTTAGGATACAAGCTTTCGAGAGTCATCTTTTATCTGAAGAAGGGAGCTTTGACACTCGAAAGCTTATATCTTGAAAATCTTGTTGGGCTCTTAGGTGCCAGTGGACTCAAATCCTGAAGACCAACATGCCTACTTAGCTGAAGCTCCAAAACTGGTTTCTTTAGAGCTATCAGATCTTGAGAAGAGTTTAAGGGCGTTGCTATCAGGGATGCGCTTGGCTTGAATTTGTAGTAAAACATAGGACCACAGCTCTTAAAGAGTTGAGTAAGAGGCTATAGAAGACAGGTAGTTTCCCTCCATTGGTTCTCCATGACTATTTCAGTATATGGACTCCAATTTAGCAGTAGGCCTGTATTCACATGGGCACATATCTAGAGAACATGGTGCCTGACCACATATAGCAATACCATTATTTTGACAGTAACTGCACTCTTTCAGGCCATTTCCACACGTCCTTATAGACATGGCCCACCTATGGAATGGCTTTTTCCCAGGATTCCACATGTCTCAGTTTGCAAAACATTTGCAGGCTCTTTTTCTACCGTTTTTTTTGGCTTTTTTCTGGGACCGCACTTTCTGTTTTCTTTTGCCGCAAGTTGGAGGAGCGCTTCTTCTGCATTCTTGGGCATGTGAATAGTTATAGCACTCTAGGGAATTGTCCAATCACAGCCCAGCTCCTCCCCCAAAGCTCTCAGGATGTGATCGCGCATGTCCAGAGTAAAAAAAAAACATTTGAATGAGATGCAGGCGACGATGGTGAAAGTGGCTGACCCCCACTCAGTTGCTTTTTCTAACTGTGGAGGCTGTCCTGCAACCTCAAAGTGCAAGGTAAGTGCTTTTGGGGAGTGTGTGTGGAGGCTGAGTTTTTAGAACAACTCAGCAAAACACATACAATAAGTGGGGAAAGGGTGGGAACAACCGGTTGTGTGGAAACAGCCTCCTTTTCCATTTCCTTGAGCTGCCATATATATATATATTAAAATCAGGACTAACAAGAATAATGCAAAACAGTGTGCAATACTTTAAGCTCTCCAGAATTCTTTATCAGGCTGATTTTAAAAAAAGCTTCAGACTATGATTATAAAACCTCTTACAGACATTCAGTGTCGAATGCCCACCAGGTCTGCACAGTATGCTGAGTTGCACTGGTATCAAGTTACAGCTGTGGTCTTCTAGGAAGAAGCAAAACTGGAAGTATCCAAAAGAAAATATAAAAACCAATAGTTGTTCAAATGTATCTCCCATCCCAAATTGAACAGGTCTTAAAAAAGGACTGAGAGCAGAGGAGAAAACTGTAGTAATTCTGTGAACCATATTTTAGTTGATGCACAAGATGTCAATGTAGAAATGCACGTTTAAAATGTTTTTCCCCCCAATAATTTCCCCCTTTTCTCACTGTGCTCCACTGATTGAAGCATTTAATTTTCTCCAGACAAGCTCCTTGGCTTGATACTATGGCTGGCAAACAGTGGGAGACAGTGAGGGGCATGGACAGTGAAATCAGTGTCATGCCAGTGCTGTAGATCCAGAGGAGTTAGCCATGTTAGTCTGTAGTTGCATAATAGTAAAAAGTCCAGTAGCACCTTAAAGAATAACCAACTTTATTGTAGCATAAGCTTTCAAGAATCACAGTTCTCAGGCATCTGATGAGAACTGTGATTCTCTAAAGCTTATGCTACAAAAAAGTTGGTTAGTCTTTAAGGTGTTGCTGGTCTCTTTACTATTATGCTAATGCTGTGACATCACTTCTGGCACAAACTCATAAGTGGCTTTACCATATGGTTTTATCATAGAGTTTAAGGTGAATCTTAGAGTGTCACCCTGATGCAATGATGTCACTTCCAGGTTTGCACCAGAAGTTACCTTGTGGTGTTGGCACAAAGCCGGTTTTCCCTTCAATTTTACTACTACTACTCCACTGAGCAGCAGCAGGAGCAATAGGCCTGGAGTAGGAAGTCTCCCTCTATGGTTAAGAAGTAAGTTAAGGGAGACATTGGGTGGAAGAAACCTGTGGAAATGGTGACTTGTCAGCCTGAGTTGCATGCTGACATGTTTGGGCTAATGTGAGGGAAGATAAATGATGTTGAGAAGTGTAATGATGCAGACTTGGAAAGTTTATGTAAGTGGACAGGAGATTAAAACCTAGGACTTCCAAGGTGGCATTCTTAGAAAAGCTGCACATTCTGTGCACAGGGATAGCTAGACAGCAGAGCGTAGGGTTCTCAATGTATGGATGAGACACTGGTGCTAGGACCAGGTTACCCAACCTTGATGAGGCGGTGGGGACTCATGGAGGTTCGAGAACATTCAGGGGGCACCACCACAAAATGAGACTAACAGAGGCGGTTTGCCATTGCCTGCCTCATGCCGTGCGATGGCAACATGCAAATACCATTCCCAGTTTGCTGGATGAAAGATCTTCCAATCCTATTCCTTAGCCCATTTCTTCACATGCAGCCCATTTTTTCACATGTTCAATTGAATCCAAAAGGGCAATTATTCAGTTGAAAAGCTCCAGGGCTACACCAGATGCTTTGTGTGGCATGTATTCACAGGCAAAGGAGTTTGTAGTGGTCAGACAGAGAAATGAACCCACATAGAAAACTTGGAAACTGAATGGAAGTTTTAGCTCAAACCTCACACAATGTGGTATTTCATATTCACAAGCTAGAATCATGTCTAGCCACGTCCAGATCACTGCTGGAAAGAATCTTCTACGCAACTTGCTGGAAGACTATCCTGTGAAATGAAACCATTCAGCCTTATCTCACAGTATCATCTTTGAGCAAACGGCATTCTGTTGAAATGTTTTCGTATGCGTACATCTCATGGATGCCAAACATTATGAGAGGATTGACCCCTATATGTCTCCCTGCTAAGGAATGTTCCAAACCGCTGTCAAAATTAGAGGTATTAATAGCTTTCAATTAAATGATATATATTACATTTTCCAGGGCTTTTTTTTTCAGCTGGAACACGGTGGAACGGAGTTCCGGAACCTCTTGAAAATGGTCACATGGCCGGTGGCCCTGCCCCCTGATCTCCAGGCAGAGGGGAGTTGAGACTGCCCTCTATGCCGCAGTGCAGAGGGCAATCTAAACTCCCCTCTGTCTGGAGATCAGGGGGTGGGGCCACCAGCCATGTAACCATTTTCTCCGAGGGCAACCCACTGAGTTCCACCACCTCTTTTCCCAGAAAAAAAGCCCTGCATTTAACTGGTAAGCAAAATGGCAAGCCATACTGAAACCTTGAATGGTACATCACTGTATAGCCACGGATTCTCTGGCCAGCAAACCAAAAAGTGTAATAAGACCCCTCCCCAAATCAACATCACACCCAAAATACTTTGAATCAGGCACTCACTAGTTATTCATGTCTCTCTTCACAAACACTGTGCATGATCCAAGATATAGCAATAGATTATCATAAAATGTATGATGCTGTAAGATTTCGTTCATCTCTTTTTCTCTAGATTCAACACAGCTAAGTGTTCTATGTAGACATATATTCACATGGTTGGCTATTTTTCCACAGGGCCTGTAAGACAGAGATGTCCCGCCAGGCATATGGTTGAGGATAGGCTGGGCCTCTGCCAGCCTTGTAGGAGAAGGAAGTGAATAATTTTAACCTCCCCATCAGATCTGTCCACCACCCTGTTTTTAATTAGCTAAGCAGTAATTGCCACCAGGGCCATTTCCACATGGCTTACCTTATTCTGCAAAATAGCAAAATCTCACACGAAATCTCGCGCGAAGACGCTGTTATCACGTCTTCTCGTGCAATAATAGCATCTTTTCGCACGATAACAGTGTCTTCGCACGAGATTTCGCTATTTTGCAGAATAAAGTAAGCTGTGTAGAAACGGCCCATCTGGGAAATTATTTATTATATTTTTTGCATTATAATTGACTGAGATTTTATAATGCTTTTAATGATTTTTATAAGTCTTTCATGATTGTATGTAATTATGTGACTGTGTTTTTAAATGATGTGATCCGCTTGCGGGGAGGGCGGAATAGAAATCCAATAAAATAAATAAATAAATAAATGACAGGAGATCCACACCGTACTATTTAATATAAATGTTGTGAGGGGGGCGTATAGTTATACTGAATAATATTTACGTTTATATTTGTTGTTGGGTGAATACCAGATGCCCAACTATAAATATTGCATTTGACAAAGCAAAAAGAATATGTTTTAAACATCAAGTTTTGGAGGGGAGAAGAGGATGTTTGCACTGATTATTGCAAAAGCATAGACACATGCTGCTGTTGGTACGACTTTGCTATTTGAAGATAAAGATGCAGAAATATTGCCCCCCCCAAATTAGGCCAGGGTGTCAAAACAGGGGCAGGTTGTGCGAGGACAGTTAGAACCCAGCAGGAACCGGATGGAGGCTGGCAGAATCTAAAGTCTACCGCTTTTTCAGGCCTCTGTACTGGACATCTAAGAGACTGCAGTTATATTTAGAGTACTTTTAAACATTAAAAAGAACATTTTTCTGAGTAATATTTAAATAATATGTATATTACCTCTTCCTAGCTCTTCTTTCTGATTTGTCCACATCTAAGTGTTCATTTTTTAAAAAAAAATTAACTAATTATATACCTAGAATAGTAATCTCTATCATTTGTCCATTCGAAGTAGTAATTATCGGTCTATTGCAAGACATGTGGAGATGCATTAATCCAGGGCTGCATACTGAATGCATCAGCAGAAACTTTAGCAAGATGAGATTCTTCAGTTTCCTGCGGAGGGTTACAGATGCCGCAAAAGATCACATTCAGAAGCTTAGCACGTATATTAGGTTTTAGGCATTTATAGATTTCATTCTTAAGTGTGTTTGTGTGTGGTGTCTTTCTTAGCCTGTATCCTGTTTATGTGTTAAACAATTATTTTGCAGTAGAATTAGATTATTGAACTGAGAAAACTATTGTGTAGTCATCTATTAAGACAAAGAGCAATTGATTAATTTCTGAACAGCATCGGCTTGGCCAAACATAGTTACCATAGTGAGAGTTAACTTTCCAGATCTCGGCATTCCAGACATGGCAGACGGGTGGAAACTCATGGAAAAACTTAAGTAAAGGTATTTTAAGGATGCCACTGAGATGTGATATAGTACAGTTCAGGGGTCAAGTTTCCAGCCATCATCTGTTGTTAATTGCAACATTCTTTGCATAATAAATTAGTTTAATGGTAGCTGAAAATTGAGAAAAATGGACTTAAAAACTTCCTCTCTGTTTTCTTCCTCCCTTAAGATCGCAGCTGTCATTAAACAGACTGGCCTGTCAGATTAATGCATCTTTTATCAGGATAATTCAATGATAGCAACTGCATATTGCTTATTCATTTTAATAGGTATGCGAACCTCTGTTCCCCCCCCCGTGGTGTTGTTGCGTGTGTTGTTTTTTTTAACAGTGAATAAGTAGAAAGTAGTTTATATAAAGCTGGCCTCCTTTTGGGGATGAGTGCTGGCACCTCTTCAGAAGGGTTGTGCCAAGTCTTCACTGACTCCTCAGGTTGCACATTGACACACATTCGCATAGAACCAAAGCCATGCCTCCTGGGCCAGCAAAAATGTTGATGCGCAGACAGGGAAATGAAGGGCTGGGAAGAGGCAGGCGCACAGGACAAGAGCCGCAATACACCACGTGGTGGGGAGGGGCGGGCGTGTGAAGCAAGGGTATAGTGGAAACCCTCTCAGGACAAAAGTGCCCTAACGTGTATTTCTGGTTCTAGCAGAGCGCAGTCGGCTAAGGTCTTTTAAAATTGTTTTGAGATATATCGGTTCCTAATCATATACACAAAGAAATAAGTTTGGTCCAAGGTATAAATAAATCACCGTAGAGACAGTTCACCTGTGCCAAAACATAAGACCCTGACGAGAATGAATAGGGGAGAACGTGGGCCCCTTCAACCAGCAGCAGCCATCAATGAAAACTTTTCTATTTAAAATGTTTGCATCGATGGCCTTATTTCTACATAAGTACTTGATATAGCGCTGCTAACATTAGCCGCACAATTGCATTGCAGCCCGATCCTTCAGGCAGCTGGCGATACTCTAATGCTTTTCGACAGTGACATAAAAGGGAAAGGGGTAGATCTGCTTTCAGTGTGGATGAGTAGCTCCAATCAGTGTTTAATAGGAGTTACGTGCTCACACTGGGAGGAAAACATATCCTTGAAATATGTAACTATATTTACAATTGGGAAATAAATATACCCTTCTGGCACTGCGTATTACTTTGAGTGAAAACATCTGTTCTCAAGAAAAAATATGCACGCCTACAATGTCTTTGCATTTATTTCATTAGATATTCTTTCTCCTTTAGCACATTCGGTGAATGACTACAGAATATGTAAAACATTTGCCTTTACTTTAAAAATCTGATTTGCAATGTAACCAGTGTCCTTCATTTCAATGGCAGGCAAGACTTTTGCTTATAATCTTAAAAATCTTCTTTTACACAGTGCGAGATTAGTACAGTCAATATCAAGGACATTTCCATAAACAATGCTATTGGGTAAATAAATACTAGTTTACAAAGACATAGCATTAGTAAGAATCCAATACTGAGTTGAAGAAATGCTGAAAAAGAGCATAAGCAATTCTAGGACTGACATTAGACAACATATAACTACCCAGTAGGATTATACTTGAAGCACAGGTAGTACATAGGAGCATATATTTAAAGCAACAGATAGGACATCAGGCAACATAGTGGTGAAGTCTATAGTCCCTAACTCGTTAGTGAATCATATCTTTGAGACCCCCCCTCCCTACAATACAGCTCTTCTATCTGAGTAAAAAGCCTTTTTTAATCATTCAGATTTGCATCATTTGTGGAAAGCCAGGAGAGTGGGGGCTCTCCTGACCTCCTCAGGCAAGCCATTCCACAGAGTAGGGGCCACCACAGAGAATGTGCACATATCAGCAGCTGTTGATTTTACCCATGTGCAGGGTAGCACCTGCAGGAGACCCTGTTCAGATGTGCGAAGCTCCCGTGGAGGATCATAGAGAAGGAGGTATGCCGGACCAAAGCTGTGAAGAAGAGCTTTGTATCCTTAGGAAGAATCACTAATAGTGTTTTCTTTTTTGGTTTCTACTGCTTCAGTTGAACAAGAACACCTGCTTACCCAAACGTAGGTACTTAACAGAACAATCCTAAACAAATCACGTTTTCTAAGCCACGTTTTCTAAACCACACCCACTACCTTTCCCTTCTCCTCTTGTTTTTTTTTAAATTATAAAAAATGTTGCAACGTTTCTACAAGTCTATGCAGAAACATATCTTGTGTCATGTAACAATACTCATTCCACGATATTGGCGGGAAGTGCTCTGACCTATCAGATGTGTTTGTTTGATGCAACGTTTATATGTAGCAACGGGGAATGAAGAAGACGCACGCCTGTCGACACTTCCCCCGGAAAAAACAATGAGGAATCAATTTTTATACTGGCAATTTCCGCACGATGGACTTTGAGCATGATGAAATGAAATGTCAATGTGAAACAAAAGCCTTACTGTGGAATCGGGGAGCGGTGGATTCGTACAACTCTACTGCAGCACGACTGCTCAGAAAGTCCGATCAAAATCGATCATGCAGAATCCCCCACTGTGTCTTCTAGCTAAACCTATTGTGTCATTATTGCTAGAAGAATGTGTATGGGTGAACTTAGCAAGGTAGGGTTTGAAGGGGTAGGAAGGAGGTAGAATGTGAAGGCAAGGGGGTCACAGAAGGTGGGGGTTAATGCAAAGAGGACCAAGGGAAGATGAATTAGGTTGTCTAGGGAATAAAGTGTGAAGGAAGAAGAAAGCAAGACTTGGTAACAAAGAGAAGAGAACAGAGGCAAAAGGAGTAGTGAGGGCTAAAGAGGATTGTAGGAAGTAGAAAGGCGATTTCATTTTGCAGTGCAGAGATGTACTTTCCGTAGTCCCAGAAAAGATGCCAAAAAAATGGAAGCCAAACAGCCTGCATCCGTTTTGCAGATGGAGAGGTCGCCACCAGCGTTCCATTTGTGTGCCGTCCCTTTAAGGGCGTGCAGAAACGGCCCTTGTTTGAAATGTTTGAATTCACTTCCCCAGAACAAGGAAGAACAAACATTTTAAGAAAATGGATTTTAACAAAGTCAAGGAACTGGTAGAAAATTCTGTGGGGAGGAATTCGAAAGGGAGAGGAGCTTTTGAAAACTGCCTTCTTTTAAAAGACCATTCTCAAAACCCAAGGCAAAATAATGCTCCCACGAGGCATGAAGCACTAAACAAGATTACTGGACCACAGTTAAGGTTGTCAATTCTGGGCTGGGAAATTCCTGGATATTTGGAGGCAGAAACTGAGGCGGACAAAGGTTTGGAGAGGGAAGGGGAAGGAAGGAAGGAGGGGAGCCACAGTCTAACCTTTGAAGCCTCCATTTCTTCTAAGGGAATTGGCCTCTGTAGTCTGAAGAACAATTGTAATTCTGGAAGAATGCCACACCTCACCAGGAGGTCGACAGTCCTAAAACCAATCAATATTTACAATGCAATCCTTAAAAAAGGATAGAAATGACAACTAACATATTTTCACATACAGGGGGCCAACTGACGGATCTCAAAGTTTCGACTACATTTAAGTAATCATCTATGAAACAGGAGCCTAGAAACAGTTGAATATGGTGCTTATCTTTAACATTTTTAGTTGAGAAAATCTCCATTTGGTTTTATGTCAATACCTCAAATGATACTGGAACAAATGAACAGAGTATGTCCCAAAACGAGAGGTTGTGGATTTGCAAGAAAACTGCATTGTATCAGATAAACTAAAACTTTATGGCAGAGACAGACTTTCCTCATAAAGTCTAGGTATAGACTTTATTAAGATATTTGATATCATCTCGCATAGTTCGCTGATAAACTAACCAAGGGAACATGGGGATAAATATAATCAGTGTAAGATGGTCTTTAACTGGCTGCAGAAGAACATTGAAAGATCACTTTTTAATGAGTCATCCTTTGATATCTGCCTAGGGTGGAACAGGTGTGATTTTGCAAGCCTCTTTCCTGATACTCAGTCCTATATTCCAGTCCTATATTCTGTAATCTTAGAGCTGTATTCACCTTTAGAGATAAACTTGTGATATAATCCTCTGACGATGACTACCTCAGAATATTAGCGGAGGTTTGCATGACCTCCTACATACAAAACCTCCCTGCCCATGGAAAGCCGGCATATCGGGGACAAGAGTTTTATTGTAACCTTCTTGGTTGTCCTAATTTGCTAAGGTTAGGACATTTTTTAAGTAGAGGAGCATTCAAACATGTAACCTCCAGTATTTTCTGAGACGATATATTCCTTGAAGGTTTTTTCCCTCCCTCTTACCTCTGGATGTGGACTGGCTTTTGGAGGAATGACAGTTAATATTGATTTGAGTGGGTCCAAGGACTTTGCAGGACCAAATCCTAATTCAAAATTAGCAACCCTAAAAGCAAAAATAAATATAACGAAATTTAGTCTGAATAAATGCAACAAGTGGTGTTTCACTAAAGTGCGAGCAAAATCACAGGAAAGATTTTGAGGACTCCTTCCTTTTGTGTGGTGAAGGGTTTTTTGGAGAAGTGTAGAAAATGTGACATGGAGAACAACTGAAGGAGTCGTTCATTTTAGAGGTGGAGGCAGAGATGGTTGCCCAGGGCAAACGTTCTCTTTCTTTGGCCCTGTATTTGAAAGTGAATAGGCAAGGGCCCATATGGAAGATGCTTCTAGAACTTTGACTAAGGCAAAGGCAGAAAAATGCATATAAGGAACACGCACATTGTTTTTACCATACTGCTTGTGAGCAAGCACAACTGAATGGAAATTGCTATCTCAAATATGAGATAAGGTTGCAGCATTTTGCGGCATGTGTCATCGGTAGTAATGAAACGAGTGGCATTTTGTCTGCGGCCCAGCGCCCAGGCTATGTTGGACCATGTGACAGCAGCATCATGACACGGCAAGCATCTTCACAGAGCCTGAAAGCATCTCTGTCATACTGTTCCTTCCCTGTCACTGAGATACTTTGGCACACAGTTCTGTGTTTTGAATCTTGCCGAATAGTTATGTAATGAAGTTCAAGCAAAAAAAAATTTTTGTTGTTGCTTTGGTTTACGTATCTCAGCCTGTCGTATTACTGGATTTAACTCACTAAAGACTCTATAATGGCCTAGGCTGCTTTTGGGGATAAGCCAATGAAAACATTCTCTCCGAGGTGATCAATGTTGAAATGTTTTTAACTAGGGATCTCACCCTCTGCCCATCACCACCACTCACCTGGCCGTTGGGGGGGGGAGGGAAATAAAGGCAGGGGACAGGCTGGTCTTGTGACCATTTGTCTGGTCTTGTGACCATAATAAACCTTTGATTGATTGGCAGGGGACAGGCCTCCCAGGCACACTTCAGAGGCAGTGTGATAACGTCACTCCCAGGAGTGACTTCATTGCGCTGCCCTGGGAATGCTCCCATGCTTTGCAGTGGGATTTGGGCCCCGAACAGGCTGAATTAGGCCCATTTGGGGCGCAAATGGGCCCACTGTGAAGCGTGGGAGCTCTCCTGGTCCCTGCGTGATGTCACTTCCTGGAAGTGACATCGTTCTGCTCTGGGAAGACAAAGAATAAGGTGAGTTCTGGGTTCTCCATCTCCCACTGGGAGGGTAAGAGGCCCCGGCAACCCTATTTTTAACAACTTTCTAATTTTATTGTTTTCATCACAGACTTTGGTAGTTATAGCCAGTGTGGTACAGGGACCTGAGAGTCAGACTAGGGAGCTGGGAGCGTCAGGTTCAAATTCCCACACTGCCACAGAAGCATGCTGGTTGATGTTGGGTGAGTCACTCTCCACCTAAACTACCTCACAGAGATATAAGGAATATTAAAAGGAGGAGAGAAGAACATGTACACCAGCCTAAGCCTCTTGGAAGATGGGCAGAATAAAAGCATGACAAATAGATTATTTGTGATGGATGACAGACTAGATAAATGCTGTGTCGAGGGGGGGGGCACACTGAGGTGGAACCATTTTATACCAGCTGATTCTATTTTTCATACTGATCAGATTTGCGTATCTGTTTATGCTATAAATGTAGTTGAGATTTTGACTTGGATCCCCCCCCCAACATTTCCACTGATGGAAAGATTTTAGCCAGTGGATCACAACTTACTTGCCTTCCCCTCCCCCTGCAGTTTAAAATCTCTCTTCCCCCCCTCCCCTGCCCATGCAGCTCCTGAAAAACAGGAGACCTCTCTGGAACAGCATGAGGGGGGAGTCAGAGCCAAGCTACAAGTGACGCCTGACACAGGTTGGACACTTGTCAGCTTCCCTCAAGTTTTGATGGGAAATGTAGGCATCCTGGTCTTGCAGCTGTAATGGAGAGCCAAGCTGTAAAACCAGGACGCCTCCATTTCCCATCAAAACTTGAGGGTAAGCTGACAAGTGTCCAACCTGTGTCAGGCGTCACTTGTAGCTTGGCTCTCAGAGGTCTGCAATGAGGGGAGAATCAATGACCCCCCCCCTTTCCATCAGTAGAAATCCTCTGTGGGAACCAAGCCTTTGTTACAATGTCTGAGAAGGTGATAGATACGCTTTAACAACTAATATCGATTAGAAATCCCCCACCCCCCACCCTGAGGCAAAAGCAATGCTTTCCAAATTACGGAATTAAAAAAAAATACTTTGAAACTCATTGGAGTACATGTATAATTCCAATTAAGACTCTCTTTCAAAGGAAACAGCAGAACTAACTCCATGTTTTCGGATTAATAGATTTTGGTAGACATTTTCAGAGTCACTGGGCTTAAAGAGATTTAGTATTCAGGGCTATTATTCTCCAGTTCTGACAAAATCTGTCAGAATAAGGAAGTTGCATAATAACCAGCAAAATAAACATTTATCTAATATATCCTTCTAAACAAACTACACATGCAAGTTGACTACTAGTTTCAGTCCCTTCAATGTTTTCATGGCAGAAGTCTCTGTTCTATATCCCTATGCAGGTTTAGAAATTGGCCTTAATCCTTGGAAATACCAGGCCCCTTAATCTACATGGAATCCTACTAACAAACACTTGGCTTAAGTGTAGAATTCCCCTGGATCCCAAATGGCATAAGTGTCCAAGAAGTATGTGGGCACTTGTACTTCAAAGGAAAACTTCCTCTGAACACATACGTTGAAGGATGCCGTGCATATGTTTTAGGAGTATGCCAGTGATCGAACAAACTGTTAAAAGAGATCTATGACATTTGTGAGGATTTTAAACTGAGGCCCTCTTAATGTATTTACAGCTTATTAAAATGCCAGCTGCTATAGTATCCAAGAGCAATTATTTTGTGAATCCAATTGTATCAGAATGCTGTTCTTGATTTTAAAAGCTATTGATTGCTAACTAACATATTAATCAACACAATATGCAGTGTTGAGGTAGAAGAGTAGGCTTAGAATTTGTCCTCTAGGAGGGTTAAACCCCTGTCCTTAATCCCCCACCCTTGATAATTTGAGAAAATGAGACAAAATTGAGGAGATAAATGGTGTCAATAGAGACAGAGCTCCATGGCACAGAGTGGTAAGCGGCAGTATTGCAGCTCAAGCTCTGCTCACACAACCTGAGTTCGATCCTGGCAGAAGCCAGGTTGAGGTAGCCAGCTCAACGTTGACGCAGCCTTCCATCCTTCTGAGGTCGGTAAAATGAGTACCCTGTTTCCTGGGGGTAAAGTGTAGATGACTGAGGAAGGCAATGGCAAACCACCCCATAAAAGGTCTGCCAAGAAAACGTCACAATGCGACATCCCCCCATGGGCCAGTAATGACTCAGTGCTTGCACGTTTACCTTTACCTAGAGACACTCTAGGAATTTCTCGTACAGCAACATCACAAGTGATGTTACATCCTCCTGAAACTCCACCCTCCCCAGGCATTGCACACACACACACACACCCCAAACTCCCAGCATTTGCTTTTGCAGGGCTGAAACCCCCATCAAGAAGGTCCATCAAACGTTCCTTCTGCATCACATTCAAGGAACCATCTTACACTACCGTGTAACGAATTGCCAACATTGTGTCAAAATATGCTTTATGTACAAGTGTATTTTGGTTGGCCATACATGGCATAACTCAACATACATTTTTCATTAGTTTTTATCCCTGGCATCCTGTGGGCCACCTGCACAGAGCCTTCTTGTCCCACTTCAATGCCCCATGTGCCTTAGAGAGGTCAGAAGATTGCCTTGTGTTGAAGGGAGAAGTGGCAGCAAAGTTGCATTGAAATAAAAAGAACTGAAAAAAATATTTTAGCTATTTCCAGACCTGTAAGCTTGAATGGAATGGAAAGACAGCCCAGAGACTAATATTTTGTTGTAATTTCACACAAATAAAATGATAAGTTGAAATTCAGAATACAACAAATAGAACTTGGATATCATACAAAAATGAACAATATTTTAACAGAAATTCTAGTGGTTATTTAACAGTAGCTGTATTTTCAATCATCTTTCACATTTGAAAATAATGTCCCATCATAGGAAATAGGTAGATTTCTAAACTTTGTTTTTGATTAAAAATTACTGATTATGCAGAGCAAAATATACAGTAATATGTGAAAAATCAAAGTTTATTACATACTTATAAAATCAAGATAATAAAATATTTTTGCAGTATTTGAACTCTAAAGAAAAATACAGTTAATGAAAATATTAGAGTTTGTGCTATTACAGTATATCGATTTATTATCAACGTATGGAAAAAATATTGTTTTAACTGTAACAAAGAAGGAACAACGTGGACCATAGGGTGAGATCCAAAGACCTGTGAGTGAAAGGAAAACATCCGTTCACAGTGTTCTCCAAATTCCTATGCACAGGCCTGGATAACTGTTAAATACTAGGTAGGTAGCAGTTTTTAGGCTTCTGCTTGCAGAAGAGGTTGTGCAACATTGGTACATGCAGGGGGAAAAAATCTTTTGATTTAGTTCCACAGATGTTTTGCTCCTTCTACGAGCAGCAGAATTTTGCAAAGCTAGTGAACAGCTCGATCATTGGCCCTTTTCACACTGCTTACCTTCACTTGCAACGACCCAGAACATCACGCAAAAAACGCGGAAGATTGCGTTTTCTCGTGTGAGATTTGCACAACATCACGCAAATCTCGCACAAGAAAACTCGATCTTCTGCTTTTTTTGCGTGATGTTCTGGGTCGTTGCGAGTGTTGGTACTTTTACAGTACAATCCTAAATAGTGACACCCTATGAAAGGTGCAACTCTGTGTAGGATTGCACAGTCAGACTCATGAGAATTTGCTGAATTATCAGCATGTGTTTGTTACACAGAAATAAAATAGTTCGCTCATTACTGGCAGAGGTGTACTTTTCTGCAATGGGACATGTATTTCTTGTACCGTATTCTCATAGCGTAGTCAAGGTAAATAATAACAAAAATGTTTATTTACAATATAATATTGTATATATATATTACACAAATTTAGTAATGTATCAGCATTTTATAATTCTTGTATTTATGATTTTTCCCCATTGGCTTTTGATAGAGCAAACTGTAATGTTGCAAGCGTGGACTGTTAAAATTAACCCTTAATAAGCTGTTTATTGCCTTCTCTGTTACTTTGTAATGTGGACGTCTGTTAAACTAAAAAATAACCCGTTCAAATCCCCGTTCCTTGTGAACGATCAATACATTATTGTTGAGGAGAGGGGGGGGGGGGTTATTGTTGTGCTGCATACTTATATCTTTTACCTAACTACTTACGGCCCAGACTTACTGGTATCTGCAATACTATAACAATATTGGGATTTTGTAACCTTGTAGTGACTTCACTTTTGGTGTTTCCTACTCTAAAAACTAATGAGCTCTTGTAGCAAATCTTGGGATTGTATTTTGATAGCGTACTGTGATAGCACCATTGGCAGTAAATAATGAACGCACTAATTATAAAAGGAATGGAAATAATATGCATACAATATACCTATGCTGATTTGTAGACTTATCTATGTTTTTGTGGAATTTCATCTTATCAGTTTTTATCATCTAAACTCAGTTCAAGTGTCTGAGGACAATTCAGTGTTACTTCATACGTCACCAATATATCCTCTAATGCAAATACAACAGTAAACTAAACCTGTTTAAACTACATCTCAGAGCTCACTCCTTTTCATTCTCTGGAATACATGGAGTTGCTTTTACCTATTTCTATCTGCGGAAACTGTATATGACTACGTTGTTGCATAAATGGAAACTTATCCCTTTCCAGAATAAGAAATTCATTGTGAAATCCTGTGAGATTGCTTGTAGCTTATCTTTTTCACTGGTTAAAACCAGCTCTTGCGTACATAAATGTCTTTTTCAGTTCACATACTGTAGCTTGTTTTGAAGGAAATTTTCTAATAGCCTATTGTATGGCCTATTAGAGTACAAAAATTCACAGTTTCAAAAATTGCTGAAGGGTAATTTTGGTAGATTCCACATTTTATGAAGTAGCAACCCTAATGAAGCACTCATGAGCACCCGCAACGGTCTACTACCATGGCTGGTATCTTCCCGTATATTATTTGTTCTTTTCCATTGAAATAAAGCATATTAATGGGAGACATCTTAGTAGGTGTGCAGCAAGGGCCCGCGGAACCTCTTGGATTCGCTTGGTGCACAAGATGAGTGTGTGGATATTTCTGCAAAAACACAAATTCACATTCCCCAGAGCAGTAGTTCGCTTTGTATCTTTTGGGAGCAATGATCCAGTCCCATCCAAAAGCTTCAAAATCCACAGTCAGTGGGTAGCGACAACATCGAGATTCTGTCGAGTGTTCATCACAGTCAAGACCAAAATCTCTACGAGATCTTTTTGGTGTATCCGTAATCCTGACTTCTAGAAACGGATTCTATGAATAAAGGAGAGAAGGAACAGGATGTATGAAGGTAGACCCTAGCAACATCTGACACACCAAGATATATTTTCTGAAAACATCAGTCAACATTTTGAATGCTGTAAATGTTGCCCACCCCCCACCCCACTCTGTGATATTGGATGGCCTATACTATTCAGCTTACTTAAGTACAGAGTTTCATCTTTCAGAGGAGATTCTCTCTGTAGTTCCTTGAACTTGCACTTAGCTGAACAGAGTGGTAAGATGCAACCCAGTATCTTTAAAATGCTTCCAGTAATACCTTTAAAGTAAATCTACGTTCGTAAGAATTCTGAACTTCTAATAATAACAATAACAATAACAACATTTGATTTATATACCGCCCTTCATGATGACTTAACATCCACTCAGAGCAGTTTACAAAGTATGTTATTATTATCCCCCCTGTACGTTCCTCGGAGATCGCTTCGATCAGCGAATAAATATTTACTTGTGGTCCCCGGCCCTAAGGAAGCCTGCCTCACTTCAACCGGGGCCAGGGCCTATTCAGTCCTGGCCCCAGCCTGGTGGAACGCTCTGTCAATGGAAACCCAGGCCCAGAGGGGCATATTATCGTTCCGCCGGGCCTGTAAGACAGAGCTGTTCCGCCAGGCGTTCGGTGATTGAAGGGGGCGGTGCCATGTCGGCCTCCCACCTTTGGGGTGGGGGAGGCTTCTCCCCACCACTGCACTTTGTTAATTTGTTTTATTGTTTGTATATTGATTTTAGTTCTTGTTTTTATCGATTTTAACTGTTCACCGCCCAGAGCCCCTGGAGATGGGCGGTATATAAATTGAAATATAAATAATATAAATAAAAACACCCTGTGAGGTTGGTGGGGCTGAGAGAGCTCCTAGAAGCTGTGACTGACCCAAGGTCCCCAAGCTGGCTTCAAGTGGAGGAGGGAGGAATCAAACCTGGTTCTCCAGATTAGACTCCCAGACTATCAACCACTACACCAAACTGGCTCTGGAATACACTAGTTATTAAATATCCTATTATTCTAAAAGTATTTTGAGAGAGAATAGCAACTACTTCCATGCACTTTGGGTTTTGTACTTCTTGAATATCAGCCCAACTCTGGCCATATGAGAACCACTCTTAAAAGTGAGGGGCATATCGAAGCAATGTGTGATACAACATGCTGGTCAAAGAACAAAATTCATCCAGCCATACACAAAACACCCTGAATAGCTCCTTGGCTCTTAACTGTTTTATCATGCTGACTTAGAGAACACCTGCACATTATCCAAAGCTCCTCAAATGAACTCACATTCAAGGTATAGAAGAGAACAAGAAGACAAAATAGTAAAATTCAAAACAAAACAGAAATATGATAAAGAGAATATCAGTTTAAAGATCCACATTCCTTTTGGTTTCAAATATTCATTCATTTTTCTATGTACACATCGTCTAGCTTGACTTGTGTACTTTGAGAAGGAACACGTCTTAAGCCAGTGGAAGACGTTACTAGAATATGCTGTTTTTGCTGAGATCCTCTGTTGAACCAGTGGGAAAATGCCTAGTAAACCAAGGCTGTTTCTAGTAGCATTTATTGCTATTTTACCTTCTTGGCTTTCTACAAACCATCCAAGTCTAGGCTAAATACATTAACATTATCCTGGTTCCTGGGAGTGAACAGTTGAAGAGAGCATTTGGATGTTGCATATTAGTAACTCGATCTTCTACATACCATTGGCTTCGACAAAGCCACATCCCTTCTTTATAACATGCAGTTACAGCTGCTACTCCAGAAGGGATGTAGGCTAAGGGTCTCCCTAGACATGCAGATTTTTAAAGAACTGGGTCTGGGTTTCCCAGACCAAACCCAGATCTCTATAGCCATACAGCAGTTAAAAAGCACATGGCTGTTAAAAAATAAAGGAGAGCCCAAACAGCCTTTCTCCCTCCTCAAGTCATTTCCCTGTTTCAAAATAGCACAGGGGGAGGCCCCCCCCCCATTTTTACTGCTCCATGTGCACAGAATACTCCAAGTGGAGCAGAAAAAAACAGGGGAAAAACTCTCCCCCTTCTCCTCCCGTGGAGGCATTTTGAGTCTGTTTGGGCTCTCCTTTATTTTTTAACAGCCATCCCCCAAAGCTGCTGTATGGCTGCAGGGAAATCGAGTCTGCATGTCTAGCTTGTCCCTTAGTTGTAGGGACTAGCTCCTGCTCAGTTTGCTACATTGTTTATTCTATAGCCCAAATTATTTGACTCTTGGATGTCTGCATATCAGAAATTATTGCCTTACCTTGCCTGAGTTATACGGAAACAGAAAATAATTACACAGAAACCGTTTTTAATTAACTGGATTTAAAGACTATATTTGGTCTCCTCTCCATACAGCTCCCAGCTAATTATTTTAATGTGTATTACTATGTATTATTATCTCCATTTAACGGACAGAAAAATGAATAGGGTTTAGAGACAATAAGCTACAAGAGTGTTCATGGATGTGAATTTTTCCTGCCCTTCCGCTTGCCCTAGGTTGTAAAGCTGAGGCTGAAAAAAAAAGTCTTGCCTGTCAGAAGATCTCAATAAAGGAGGATAACCAGTTGAGATCACCCGTGTTTTCCATTTTTAACCAATACTGTTTCCATTAGCTCAAGAGTGAGGTACAAACAATTTTGCCTACAACTTTCAGGATCAGATTGGGGGCGTGGGGTTACCAGTGGGAGGTCAGAAAGGTTTGTGTTGGCAAGTAACTTCTTAGTGATTAAATTATTTTGTTTTAATACAAAGATTAAAATCCCACTGAAGGGAAAAGTAAAAAAAATTACAAAAAGTAACTTTTCATTTTTATAGGACAAGTAACTTCTGGAATGAATCCAGATTTTCAATATTTTTATCAATGATCTGGATGAAGGAGTGGAAGGGCTGCTCATTAAATGTGCTGATGATACCAAATTAGGAGCAGTAGCAAACACCCAAGAAGATAGAATTAAAATTCAACAAGACCTGAATACTCTGGAGAAGTGGGCAGCTGTGAATAGGATGCAATTCAACAAAGACAAGTGCACAGTATTACATCTGGGCCACAAAAATGGGAAGCACAAATACTGGATGGGGGATACACTTCTGGGCAGTAGTATATGTGAAAGGGATCTTGGGGTAAGAGTGGACTATAAACTGAATATGAGCAGTCAGTGTGATGCGGTGGCAAAAAAGGCTAATTCAATCCTGGGTTGTATCAAAGGGGCCATAGCATCGAAATCGCAGGAGGTCATAGCCCCTCTCTATACTGCCTTGTTCAGGCCACACCTGGAGTATTGTGTGCAGTTCTGGAGGCCTCACTTCAAAACAGATGTGGACAAAATCGAGAGGGTGCAGAGGAGAGCGACAAGAATGATCAGGGGTCTGGAAACTGAGCCCTACGAGGAAAGGCTGAGGGCCTTGGGAATGTTTAGTTTGGAGAAGAGGAGGTTGAGGGGGGACATGATTGCTCTCTTTAAATATTTGAAAGGCTGTCATTTGGAGGAGGGCAAAGAGCTGTTCCAGTTGGCAGCAGAGGGTAGGACGCGAAGCAATGGGCTAAAACTACATGCAGAAAGGTACCGGCTGGATATTAGGAAAAACTTTTTCACGGTCAGAGTAGTTCAAAAGTGGAATCAGCTGCCTAGGGAGGTGGTGAGCTCCTCTTCACTGGCAGTTTTCAAGAAGAGGCTGGATGAATACTTGTCAGAGATGCTTTAGGCTGATCCTGCACTGGGCAGGGGGTTGGACTAGATGGTCTGTATGGCCCCTTCCAACTCTATGATTCTATGATTTAGTTTGTCAGAGAACAGAGGAAGCCACAAGCTGGAGAAAGACTCCTTAGATTGGAGGCAGGCTTCAAATTTGAGGCAAAAGAAAAGGTGGAGGAATAAATATTTTAATAAATATATATATAAGTAAATAGGATAAGGGTAGGATCAACCCTTTCAGTTAACTGATAATTGAACAGGATTGCAACCTTAGAAAATCCCCATTTAAGCAATATTTTTAAAAATCCTCTTCAAATGTTCAGTCAAAAGGAAGCTCCTATAGCTTTCCTAGGAGAACTTACCAAGCCCTCTTCCCCTGGTCCTGGATAAGTTACTGCAAGATCTCTTCCTTTGTCATCCAAAGCTTTGATTTCAATGCCCAAGTTGGACTCGGGTTGTTTGAGCCAATTTTGCAACACGGTCTTCACATCGATACTCTGCCAAATACCGGTGCCTGGGTTCATATCAAGTTTTAAAGATCGAATTGCAGTAGAAGTTGTCCCATCTTTCATAGGTCGGATGAGTCTCAAGATCTGCACAAATACTGTCGTAGGCCTCTGGACTTGTCTTAAATATATCCACAACTGAGCCTTCACTACTTTGTTATACTGTATTTTAGAGCTAAATTTAAAAAAGCAACATTTGGGTTTTCCTTCCACTGGCATAGGGAAGTCAGCTATAAATGAATGGAAAGAAGACATTACTCATTGGCAAACACTAAGAAACTCTTTAAAATAAAGCATAAAAATGCACGGCATGTTAAAACACCTTCACACGTTATTTTATCAACAAACCACAGTCCGCTCAATACCTTTATTAGGCCCCTCCACAATGATACAAAACAATCATTTGTCCATTTTATCAGCGACATTATTTGCAACCAAGGCTCTCGTCCTGCGCTAGTTAGACCATTCATACAGTATGTTCAACTTCCAAAGGCCTTTTTGTTATTACCTTAACTCCATGTCTCATGTTGCCCTAGTTTAATCTGTATGCAGTCTGTCTGTATGCAATCAGAACTATAATTCTCCCCCTGCCTCTTGATATGTGACTCTATACTTTTGGGTAGGGTTGCCAGCTCCAGGCTGGGAAATTCCTGGAGATTTGGGGGGTGGGGTCTGGGGAGAGCATGGCTTGGGGAGGGGAGGGATCTCATCAGGGTTTAATGTCATAAAGTCCACCTTCCAAGGTAGCCATTTCCTCCAGGGAACTGAACTCTGTCACATGGAGATCAGGTGTTGTTTCAGGAGATCTTCGGCCACCACCTGGAGGATGGGAACCCTAGGTCCCAGGCATATAGAAGTTAGTTGCATGAGATAGGAAAAAGCCATATTGGTAATAAGGAACACAAGCAGGAATCCATAGATTATCCCACAGGCATCAATCTGTACCCAGATTCTTGATCAGGGAACTTATTAATGCATGCAGAACTGTGCTTAAAGCCTGATGGTTTCGAATGAGGCCAATTAAGAATTCTATTTGTTTGTTTGTTTTTAAATATTTGTGTTCCACTTTTCTGGCCAGAATCTCCAAAGCAACTCACCACATTAATAAAATGCCATCAAAAGTTTTAGTATTAAAAAAATGAAAATCATAAAAGAAATGGATTCATAAGAACAAATGGGAATAGTCAAGTAATTTGAGAACTGCAGTGAAAGTAAGACGTGTTGATTTCTGTTTCCATTTTTTAAGTTTGTAGCTTATCCAAACTACTCTATTGATTTCTGCTCTAAAGAAAACAATGAAAAAAAGAAAAAAAAATATTGGCCTTAGGAAAGGCGGGGGGGGGGGGGAAATAGAGAGGAATATGCTGAGAATCTCGGGGATTCTGTATATCAGACCGGCTGTACTAGCCAGTCTCGGAAATACACTTTTCTCTAGTCAAAATCATCTGGGAAACTGAGCACATGGGGCAGTTTACTCAACTTGAAAATGTCTGTGACTTCCAACATCATACCACTAGTATTCAGCTACTAAAATTACTTTATGAAATCACAAGGAATGCTAATCATTAAAGTTTTGTGAGCATCTCATAAACAGAGTTACACCCTTTCATGTCCGTTGAAGTCAATTATAAAGATGTAACTCAGGATTGCTGAGGAGCGCAAATTTTTTAAGTCAATGACGTTCAATTTCCTAGAAGTTTTTGCTTTAAAAATACTGTTGATGAAGAGCAAAATAAATAAAAGAAAATGATATTCCAGAATGTTTATTTCTTCAGTATGTATGTCATTTTTTTCTGAACTGTTTTGAGTATAAACTCTGAATTATTCTTTTCTTTAAAAAAATCTTTATAAAATAGCCACATCACTGAAATAATTATAATCTTACACGTATGAATGTGCATTTATTATTAGATAAAATAGCAGATATTCTTAGTGTTACACCAAATTAAGTCGGAGTGTTGTATGTCACTGCTGCTGATGGGAAATCTAAGTCATGTGTGTCCAAGTTTTCCTTTTACATTATTTCCTCATTGCCTTAAGTGTTATTCTGAAAGCAGCTGCCATAGCCAAATACTTTAGCTAATGAAGAACATAAAGATACTATAATATAAGCTGTGCAACAGATACTTGATAGGAGCTATAGCAGATGCTGACCACCAAGAAGATAACTAAGAATCTGCTCATTCAGTAAATACCCTTCATTCCTTCTGCACACAACTAATAGAGCTGGTAGAGTTACACACTTTATAACACACAAAGTATTTCATTGTTGGCATTTACTAAGTAATGGCCATGGGTGTTTTATAATATGTTCATATTAAGTTGATACAAGTTGCATGCATTACCTATAAGATCAGAATGCACGTGTACATTGCAGCTGGGCCAAGCTTAGGGACTGAGAATCAAACTTCTTGCTTCCCTGGAAAAACACTCACTATGTTCAACAGCTTTGCAATAGCAGATGAAAGTGTTAACACACCCAGAGTACAACAGATGAGCTATACTCTGGCTCTGCAACTAGACAGAAGTTCCCTGTTGTGCCACCCTACCCTGTGACAGGAAAACTCTGTAGCACAGTATCAGCCCAGATATACTTTGGAACATGTATCCAAGTGCAGATATTGTCTATCCACACATGACATGCTTGAATGTGAGTACATCCAAATGCACAGTGTATCCAAATGTGCAGTGTATTCAGGCACAACCAAAGCTGGATAGGGGCTTCAGGTTGAATGCAATAAAAGTTTGTTTGTCCTCGCTGATGGTACAACATAATATAGCTGATTGGTTATGTGACTCTGTGCTGTTTCCATGTTTACTATATGCTCCCTAGTTGGCTGGGATGACATAGTAAAGGTAAAAAAAAACATTCTTTAGATCTTTAAACATGGTACCAGCAGATTAGGGCCAAATGTCTACAAGAGCAAAAAAGTGCAAGAAAATGGAAAGCAGGTGTTTTCAGAGTACTGGCATAGTTCTAATGTACACATACACTGCAGATATACAGTGGTGGTGCAGCATTTAAATTAATAGGATTATATTGCCCATTAAGTTGCGGGTCTGCAGTTTGTTTTTAGTTTTCACCTGACTCCGATGTTCTTAGAAAGTTTGCTACTAAAATCGGACACCTAAATATGTCTTTTCTATTTATTTCTCAATCCATAAGTGCTATAAGAAATAACTGAAATACTGAGATTCATTCGTTTTCTAATTTATTAACATGTCTCCAACAATCAAAAAGATTTAGCTGGTGGAAGTGCTTTTCACAGGTGACTTTTGTACATAAAGGGAAAACATACTGCAAGGGGAAAAGGTTATGATTCAGACACAAATCAAACTCTTTAAAAATATGCTTTTCTGCCTCCCTGTTGCTTACATTAATCAGCAGTTGGTCAGAAGAGACTAAAAGGAGGCTGTTACTCTTGAGCACAGTGTCAAACGAGAAGTATGTTAGAAATGAGTAAAAAAGTACTTACATTCTGTGGGCATTGTAATAATAGTTTCCGTTGTAGCATGGTAATCATCATCTTCCAAGGAACCATCGCTACTGTCATCTCTCTGGACGTCATATTGATCTATCAGTTCTTGGAGCGGAGGAGCTTTGGGTAGAAGTTGCCGTATAGCATCCCGGCTAATGTTAGGCGCTTGCTCCAGGCGCAGTTTGCTGAGGATCTGGATTTTTATAGCTTCTATCCTGGACGATTTTGTACTTTGCCTCCATGTACATGCATTGCACAGTCCATCTTTCTCTATGTTCTCATTTGCCTGGTTACTTTCATTAAGATCCGCTGGCCCCGGTATGATTAACATGAAAAGGTAAATATAAAAATACATTTTAAGCTTATACATGGCCTCACATTCAGTGCAGTTCTTTCCCTTCCCTTCTCGTTCTCCTTTCTATAGTTGCTTAGTTCTTTTTGTGATCTTTCAGTGCACTGTGAATCTCTGAAGGCAAATGCAATCTGAGACAACTCACCACTCTGGGTGAATCTTGTATATTCCAAGAGGGCTTTTTATATTCCAACCTACATTAGACGTGTGTCGTCAAAACCAACGATTGGCTGTTAAACCAACAATGAATCTAGCTGTCAGATGTTAAAGCCATGTCTGTCATAAGTTGCTGGACCGCATTTTGTTACTGCCAAGGGTGAGTTGATTTTCGGACTATTCCATAGAGGATATCTTCTCACATGCTGAAAGGATATTTCCAAGAAGTACGGCCAGCAGTATCAAAAGATAGTATTACCATTCTTAAATGTGAATCAGCTGTTTCTTTTATTATGAATCAATCAATGTTTCCTTCTTGCCTCTAAAAAGGCCACTCAATTTTACTCTGTTTTATAAACAAACTTTCAAAAATGTCCACCGTCATAAATATAAATTCCTCCTACATGCTATATTTTACAGCATTGAATAAAAATGAATAACATGAAGAAACACTTTGTTTAAAAGGACAATAGCTCAGAGACTAAAACATTTTTACTCCTCAGCCCCAAATCTCAACTACACCACTTAGGTATATGTATGATGCGTTTATCTGTGTTTGAGATCTAGATATAAGTATTTAAACAGATATAATTCCGTTTTCTTGGTAAGCACTTTACAGGAAAGTCGTGGCTGCGATCAACCAATTCTCAAGTGCACTAGTAGGTTAGACACTGTTTAGTCTAGGGCTCTTGGGGGACAGTCTGGATGGGTAGAAGAACCAAGTACTAATTTGGGAGTAGGAAGGGCTGGATTCATTATCAGTTCTGTTAAATTTTAATTGCTTCAGTCATCTATTAAGGCCCTGAGGCTGCCATGATGCCTGCAAAAATGTTTTCTGGTGCTGGGCAAGTGATTGTAGAAAGCAGGTGGGGCTTTTGCCTAAGAGGGCTTCTGATTGGCCATTACAGATCTGATTGGCTGTGCAGGTTTTCGAAAAGTTGCTTTGGCAGTAGCTGCCATGACAGTACAGGGATCTTCACTGCGTGACTGAATGTAAGCTGCACGTATGCAAGAAAATGTTTTTAAACAACGTTAATTTACGTGGCCCTTTCCTGGCAGCCATGCAGCAGCTTCAGACAGGGGCTGGAATTTGCCTCCCGGGATGGTGAGGGAAGCAGAGAGCTATCCTGGGCATCTGGGGATTTATTTATTTATTTTATTTATTTTTTCAATTTATATACCGCCCATCCCCAGGGGCTCTGGGCGGTGATTCAGCTGGGGGGTGGAGAAAGATGCCATAAAAGGTGGCTCCGCCCCCACAGCCAGCAGGAAAAGGAGCTTTGTCTGGTTAGGGCCCTCTGAAGGTACGTGGAGGCCAGGGGAGACGACCAAGAGGTGTTGTTTCACTATAGCGACTACTCTCCTTTGACACGTTACCAGGTTTGGGCAGTGATAGACAGGACACTTCTCAAACTAGGACTTTCTGGTGTCAAATTCAGCACCCATTCCTTCCGGCTGCAGCCATGGGGTACACTGGCAAAGCCATCCAGTGGATGGGCAGATGGCGGTCGGCCACGTATTGGTCTTATATCTGTTCCCTGCCTTCATATGAAGCATCACACTGACTGATTTTTTTCCTAGGTGCAGCGGGTCACCAAGGGAGAAGGCAGACCCTGATTTGTGGACGCAGTATGGTGTTCTGGGCAGCCCACCAAGCCAGAATGATGTCAGTTGGGTTCCAGCTGGGGCTAGCTGAACAGGCTACAGTCGAGTGGCAGGGCTGGCGGGGCCTTCGGTGGCCAGGTTTGTTGCCTCTCCTGTTTGGGCGAAGGAAGGGTCCTCCCCCGCATACTGTGGTCACACACCTGGGTGGTAATGACTTGAGGCTAATGAAAGGCAGGGCCATGTCATTGCAGGTGATATCTGACCTGAGATCGATTAAAGGGCGGTGGTCCAGCATGCATAGTTTTTGGTCTGCAATGCTCCCGCAGTGAGCCTGGCAGGAAGCGATGGAGCTTAGATGTATGGAAGGGCCAGACGTAGGGCCAATAGGACCATACAGAAGGCATTGGGGGAAGGGCTAGGAATTTACCTACCACACCCCAGGATCAGGGCCAAATTTGCCACCCTCTATAGGGGCGACGGGGTTCACCTGCAGTGGCTGGCAACAGCATCTTCTTAGATGACCTGCGGCAAGGGCTCAGGTTGGCATTAGGCCACCTGTTGGGCACAAGGGCCTAAGCAGAGGCCCTTCATGTTGGCAGGAGAGAGTTGAGGAATAGGGAGCAGGCTGGTGAGCACCTCCTTGGCAATTCTCCATGGGTGGAGAAATGGGGTCTGACAGGAGCAGATAGCTTCATGGCTACCACCACTTGGGCAGACCACCTCCTGGGAACCCCAGGTGCAAGTCCTTCCCTCATGCTGTATGGCTGAGGCTTTAGGAGCTTGAAGGGGGGAACCCTTTGCCTGAGTGGCCGGGTTAAGGCCATTCTAAGGCCAGTCTGGGCGAGCCCGGGGCAGTGGGGCTCACCCAGACTGGTCAAGGCGGAGGTCCTGAGGTGACCCCGTAGCTTGACCTGTACCACCAGTTTGCCTTTGCTGGAATTGAGACTTGATGTTTTATTTAATAAAACAGTCCTTCATAAAACAGTCCTTCCAACTTGGAGGGGGCGGGGGGAAGATATCCTGTTAAACAGAGCTTCTGCCTGAAATGTTGAAGAGTTACTGTTAGAGTTATGTGTGATGTGACTTTCCAATACTTTGTGGTTGGCTCCAGTTCTTGTGGTAGCCAGTTTGGTGTACTGGTTAAGAGCGCGGGACTCTAATCTGGAGAGCTGGGTTTGATTCCCCACTCCTCCACTTGAAGCCAGTGGGGTAACCTTGGGCTAGTCATAGTTCTCTGGAGCTCTCTCAGCCCCACCCACCTCACAGGGTGTTTTGTTGTGGGGATAATAATGACGTACTTTGTAAACCGCTCTGAGTGGGCATTAAGTTGTCCTGAAGGGCAGTATATAAATCAAATGTTGTTGTTGTAGCCATTTTGTGGTTGGCTTTGCTTTTGTGGTAGGATTTTATGGTTGTCTCCACTGCTCTGTGTCAGAATTCCTACAGTGCCCGCAAGCTCAGAAAGATTGGGGAACATTGTGTTAGGGTATACATGTGCTGAACTGACTCTAAAACTATTACCCTGGGAATACAGAGATTACCCTGTGCAGCATTCTTTTACATGTCGGGTTGCATCTAGCAAGGTAAATTCATCACCAGAAAGATCTTTTCTTGATGAGGACCAAGTTATTAATAATCAGGGTGCAAATGGCTAAAACCTGATTACTTTGGTTTCTTTCATCACTGGATTATGGTTTATGTACTCATCACACACTCAGTATATCTTAGTAGACACCCAGTCAGCCATGGACTAATTACTACTTTCTCCATCTATTTAACCTTAAGGATTGTTCTAAGAATAAAATGGGAGGAGAACAGGGCTCATTTCTAGGGGGAACACACAGGAAGAGGTCACATGTCAGGTGGCCCCGCCCACCTGACTCTAGGCCATTTTGGGCCCGTTTTGGCCTGGATTGGCACCGAAACAGCCTGGATCGGGCCTCTGACAGGTGGTGGATCACTCTCCCACTCATCAACGGCCCAATCCTGACCATTTTGGGCCCCTTTTCAGCCATTTTCAGCCCCTTTTTGCTATTTTGGGCCCAATTTCGGCCCTGAATGACCAGGATTGGGTCCAAAACAGCCAGAATAGGAGACGTCAGGGTGTGTAGCACATGCAAATCAGTTATACTAATGACACACTTCCGGTGCTGGCAAGAGGCGTGGCATATGCTAATGACTTATGCTAATGAGTTCCTCCCATTCTTTTTCTACGAAATGACCCCTGGAGGAGAGAATCATATATGCTGTCCTGAGCACCTTGGAAGAAGGATGAAATAAAAATGTGATAGACATTTTAAAGTGTTAACTGCTTACATACTTGGCAGATAGACCCCCAAACCCCTCACAGCAAGCACTCTAGTGCATTGGATGAAAAGGTTTTATTTTAGAGATCCATTAAGTTCACAGGTACATCCAAAGATGGGTAAGTTGGCAGGAATGGGGTTACAAGCAAAGGCACTCTGATATAAGGAGCATGATTCCCCCCTCCCCTTGGGCAGTTAGCAACTAGACGTGAAAATCCCGAAGTCTCATGAGAAACACAATAGCTTTGTCTGGGCAGAGAAAGGTAAAAGATTACGAGGAATGCAACTCCCTCTGTCTCTTGCAAAAACTTACAGTATAGTACAGTGATGGCGAACCTTTTTGAGCCCAAGTGCCCAAACTACAACACAAAACCAACTTATTTATTTCAAAATGCCAGCACTGCAATTAAATGTGAATACTGAGGTTTTAGTTAAGAAAAAACAACTCATACAGTTGTTCCAACGAATTAATCTCTCTCTCTCTCTCTCTCTCTCTCTCTCTCTCTCTCTCTCTCTCTCTCAAAAGCCACGACTGAAAGTAAAGCAAGTTAAATCAAAGCAGTTTGCCCTTTTTTAGACCAGCAGCCCTGCTTGCAAGCACTCTCTCTCTCCCTCTCCCTCTCACTCACTCAAGAGCCACGACTGAAAGTAAAGGTTAAATCAAAGCAGTTTGCCCTTCTTTAGACCAGCAGCTTGCAAGCACTCTCTCTCTCTCTCATTCACTCAAGAGCCACGACTGAAAGTAAAACAAGTTAAATCAAAGCAGTTTGCCCTTCTTTAGACCAGCAGCCCTGCTTGCAAGCACTCTCTCTCTCTCTCTCACTGACTCAAGAGCCATGACTGAAAGTAAAGCAAAGCAAAGCAGTTTGCCCTTCTTTAGACCAGCAGCCCTGCTTGCAGGCACTCTCTCTCTCTCTCTCTCTCTCTCTCACTCGCTCAAGAGCCACATCTGAAAGTAAAGCAAGTTAACTCAAAGCAGCTTACCCTTCTTTAGAAAGCCAGTCCCAGCAGCCTCGCTGCTGCCTCCGCTTCCTGCTGCTAAAGAGACAGGCAGCAGGGAGGCAGCCTTGAGGTAAGGAATCACATGAGCAGGGTCAGAGCTACTGGAACGCCGTTGCAGGCGTTCCCCCTCCAAATGAGCCCTGGACCTAGCGATCGGCGACTTGGCACACGTGCCCACAGAGAGGGCTCTGCATGCCAGCTGTGGCACGCGTGCCATAGGTTTGCCATCGCTGGTATAGTACAATGTCAACAAGCAGACTCCAGAGATAACAGGCTCAGCATTAGTACTTTCGTTTTCAGGCAGGCCAAGGATGGCATGATTATAATGGTTACAATATATGAGCATGATATGAGTGCAATCAAATCAATACAGAGAGCAGAGAATATATGAATGGCATTTATGAATGGTATGCAGACATGACAATAGGATTATAAAGCTATCTGTATAGAAAACTTCATAAAAGACGTAAGCTAATACCTCCAATGGATACTGGCACACCACCAACACGGGTGCACTGGCAGCATAGCTCTCCCAGCAGAGAAAAGAGATGCCCCCCAAAGACCCAACTCAAAGGATCTGAGACTAGAACAACTGGATCGGAGTCCGTATCAACCAGTTGCAGAGCAGCAGGCCATTAGCCCCTTCATGCCAGCCACATAAGGAAGCCAATCAACACACATGGATGCCAGCTCACCTCCCTGAAATCTTCCGGTACCCACACATCCACCCACAGAACATGGCGAGAGAAGGAGCAAAGAAAACATAGCGCCATCTTCAGAAGGGGGGACTGTGGCATGTCCAGTAGGAAACTTGTCATACCACGCTGTTGGGAGCTCCACTGGTGGAGATTTGACATCCCTTCTTGCAGACACTTTCCCCTTTGACAAGCAGACCCAGTGGGAAGGAAGCATGACCTCCATGCACTGTGTTACTACTATACTACTCAGATATCGTCACGGCTCATTTGGCGGGGGGATCAGAAAAGCCACTGCCTCTCCCGCACATGACTGCAGGTCCTGAGGTGAGGAGGAGGATGAAGGAGCAGGTTTATGCAAGGCAAGGGGGGCACATGTGTTAGGAGAGCAACAGAGTCATTCTCAGAAGGCATGCCTGCCCTCTCCCCAGTCGCTGAGGAAAAGCACGCAGGTGGAAAAGAGGGAGAGTCTCTCTACACAAGACATCTTACATGAGGATGCTGCTCAAGGGAAAGATCTTCCACTTGTTCTCCCATTGTGGATACACCTGCACTGCTAGGGAGACAGCGGACACTTGAATAGAAGACCACACAGAAAGGAAGTCACTTGAGTATTCTCGTGTAAGATGTCTTGTGTAGAGACTCTGAGCGTTCAGATTCCTTCTTGTATCTCACGAAGCTTTTAACTCTTAAAAGCTTATACACTGGATATTTTGTTGGTCTTTAAGGTTAGAGTTGCCAGGTCCTCCTACCGCCCGGGCGGGAGGTAGAAGGCCTGGCAATGACCACTGTGATCTCCTTGTGTGTGTGCACACTTTGGACCTGATGTCACTTCCAGGAAGTGACATCATCGCGCAGGGCACGTGCCACCCTGGGAGTGCACCTACGTTATGCAGGGGGCCAATCTAGGCCTAATTCAGGCAAATTCGGGCCCAATTCAGGCCCAGATCGGGCCATTGCAGAGTGCTGATGCGCTCCGCTCCACAGCGGCCCAATTCTGGCCCAATTCAGGCTGCTGTGGCACATGAGAGCATGCCTCCCAGGGGCGCACCCTGCCAATCTCTGGAAGCTTGCCACCTCCCGCTGACCACTGGTGGGGCGGCAGGCAAAGTGGCAAACTCCCGGGAGTTTGCCTGCCACTGGCGGTCACCTGGGAACCCTATTTAAGGTGTTAGGTCCATGTTGTAAGTGAGGGGAAAGTAAGGTTGCCAACTCTGGATTGGGAAATTCCTGAAGATTTAGGGAGCAGCCTAGGAAGGAGATAGGGTTGCCAGCCTCCAGGTGGTCTCCAGGTCATAGAGATCAATTCCCCTGGAGAAAATGGCTGTTTTGGAGGTTGGACTCCATGGTATTATATCCTGCTGGGGTGCCTCCCCCCTCCCCCCCCAAACCCCGCTCCTCTCCCAAAATCTCCAGGAATTTCCCAATCTGTAGCTGGCAACACTAGAAGGGGAGGGTTTGGAGATGAGGGACCTCAGTGGGATATAATCCCACAGAGTCCTACCCTCTGAAGCAGCTGTTTTCTCCAGGGAAGAAAGTCTGAAGATACATTGTAATTCCAGGTGATCTGTAGCCTGGAGGTTGGCAACCTTAGGTTTGAAGCCATTTGAGGCACAGTTAAAAACAGGCTTAAACACCTTGCCTTTCTCCTTCAGCTGGTCCAATTTGGTGTTCTAGGTCCTCTCCACACACATTTTGCTCCTGGTACCACATTATGCTGGTTTAAGTTGAGCGCTCTCATTGAACAATACCAATTTGCTCTTTTTTCAAAATCGTGTTTGCATGAAACATGTATTTTTCTGTATGCGCTTGAAAAAGATGAAACTTGCAAGTAATTTGGAAAACAAAACTAACATTGCATTTTGACATTCATCTGATAATCGCATTGTAGATTGGAATTAGGCTTGCCAGCCTCCAGGTGATAGCTGGAGATCTCCCAGAATTACAACTGATCTCCAGACAACAGCGATTAGTTCCCCTGGAGAAAATGGCTGCTTTGAACTCTATGGAATTATATCCCAGTGAGGCTCCGCCCCTCACCAAACCCCACCCTCTTTAGGCCCCACTCCTCAAAACTCCAGGAATTTCCCAACCTGGACCTGGCAACTCTAGTTGGAATATTAAAAGCTCTCTAAGGGCCAAGCTACACATGACGAATGACACTTGAACGGCAAGTGTATTTCTCCCTGTTCACTTGCCCTCCACTCAATCCACTTGCCGTTCAAGTGTCATTTGTCATGTGTAGCTTGGCCCTTAGAATTTACAAGATTCACCCAGAGAACTGAGTCGTTTGTTCTGCTGTCCCTTTGATTATCCAGATTGCTACTCTTCGGAGTTCCTTCCTTTCGGCAACCGTATTCTCTTTCCTCTGACTCTGTCTACCATGAGGGTTGGGCATGCTTTCTACAATCTCTCTCCATCCTAGCTGTCTCGATCCTGGGCCTGTAGGCCTCAAGGAAGCCGGAGACCTTAGAGTAAATTTCGAGTAGGCTTCATTGGCAATTCCCCTGCAGGCCTACATTTCGCACGATTAGAGATGTCAGGCCCCTGCTGCTATTCTCCCAATTTAGTGAATTTATGGGAGGGAAGGTGCCATGGTATAGCCTGGTCTTGTTAGATCTTCAAAGCTTAGCGGGGTCGGTACTTCCTCTGCGAAGAAGGCACTGGGGAACCACCTCTATTTCTCCTTTGCCTTGAAAGCCTCTTGCTGGGGTCACCCTAAGTTGACTTCTCAGCACATACACACACACAGAAATGCTTATGCGGTACATAAGTACCATTAGAATAGGTATCCCAGGTACCCTCTGGTAGTAGGCAATCTCCCAAAGGTTTGTCTACTTGCCTGATGGTTGCCGGCAACTCGCGGGAGATTGAGGCCAAGAAAGGAAAGAGGGTCTAAGTTAACTAAGCTTGAAGTACATGGTCTTAAATGTCAAGTGATGGTTTTATGGAAATATCAAGATAGCATAATAAAGGGACCCAAGTGGAACGGTGTTTGTGGAATTTTCAGTGTATGATAGGGTATATGTTAATACTCAACATTTTAATAAATCTCTCAACAAAAGAAATGCAAAGGTGGTAGTCAACTATGCAGCTTCTTATGCGTTGTGAACTAGGTAAAAACAGGAAAACAGATAAGAACGGAGAACTGTACAATAGATAGAAGTAATGATATTTCATAAACCATTGGAGACATGGAAAAACTGAGGTAGGCATGTCTGCAGACAACAATGTTAAACAATGTAAAAACAATGTCCGTTTCAGAGTGAACGTCTGAATTTGCCACTCCAGTTGAGAAAACAATCATAGCAGAGATCTGACTGAAAATGTCAAGACAAGGTCATAATGGGTGGTGCTGGCAGAGTTCTTGGATGATATGTCTGCCTTTGACCCCTTTCACTAGGGCTTTAGGTCTAGCCAGGGCTTTTTTTCTGGGAAAACTGGTGGAACTCAGTGGGTTGCCCTTGGAGAAAATGGTCACATGGCTGGTGGCCCCGCCCCCTGATCTCCAGACAGAGGGGAGTTGAGATTGCCCTCGGAGGCGGGGCCACCAGCCATGTGACCATTTTCAAGAGGTTCCGGAACTCCGTTCCACTGCGTTCCTGCTGAAAAAAAGCCCTGGGTCTAGCTTTGTAACAGAGACTGATTTATTTATTTATATAAAATAAATATGCCCACCTTTTTCCTGAGCATCTCAGGACCCAAGAGTTGCACTGTCAGATCACCTATGGTCACAAAGGGCCAAAGGATCTTACACTATCTGTCCATGTCCTTTGATTCAATGGAGAAGTTATCTTTTTAAGTTATTTGGAAATCAAGGTAAGTGTATAGAAAATGGCAGTTTTAGTTTTTAACTGACTGTACTATAAAGAGTTACCGTCAGTGATATTGGACCTTTCTTGCAGTCCGCAGTGCTTTTTAATGTTTGTGTTTGACTGCCAACTGAGATTATATGAAATACTGGGTCTATCTATTATTAATAGGGTTCCCAGGTCCCTATCCCCCCTGGTGGGTGGTGAAGGACATGGGACTTACCCTCCGAGGCAGTGATGTCATCACACTACCTATGGGCATGCTCCCGTGCTTCATGCGGGGCTAACTCTGACCCGTTCGGGGCCAAAATTGGCCCCAATGAAGTGTAGGAGCACACCCACAGCCAGTGCCAACGACGTTGTTGTGCCCCATAAGAGCTTGCCTGGTGCACACTTTCCTAGGTTGCTTGCCAGTGGTGAGCAATTGCCGGGGGGGGGGCGGGGTTACCACCTCCCAGCAAACCCCCGATTGCCTGATGCTGGCAGACAACTGATAAGCCTAATTATCAGTATACTGTTGAAGTGTTTTCCACACAGCCTCTGGAAGTAGCTGTTTCCATCCTATGCTTAGTGATTAGAGTGTTGGATAAGGCTCTGGGAGGCCGAGGTTCGAATCCCCGTTCTGCCGTGGAAGCTTTCTGAGTGACCTTGGGTCAGTCACCCACTCTCAGCGTAACCTACCTCACAGGGCTGCTGTAAGGATACAGTGGAGGAGAGGAGAATGATGTAAGCTGTTTGGGGTCCCCATTTGCTTTGGGGAGAATGGCAAGGTATAAATGAAGTAAATTAATAACATTTAATCCTGTCTGAGGAGATGCTGGTTAGTAAAGTTGATGTTCTGTAAGAGATTCTGCTGCCCATTTTCTTTATCTACTGGTTGTCAAAAATATTTAGGGAAGGGCGTATTTTTCATTTTTGTCACCACCTTAGTGCGGTGGCTAAAGTGCTTTTTTCCTGTTCCATCAGGCATGGAAACTGGCTTTCCTTCTAGACCCAGTTGATCCATACTCCTGTAGGTGTGGTTACTTGAATGTGCTCTGCATGGGCCTTTCATTAAATACAAGCTGGGTGCTTGAACTGATCTAAAAATTCAATGGCTCAACTTCTGGCTAGAGTTTCCCAATTGAAAAACGTAACTCCAGGCCCTGAACATCTGCGCTGGCTTCCAATTGGTTTTCAAGTTCAATTTAAGGCGCCAGTTCTTATCTTTCAAGCCCTTGAAGGATGGTTGCCCCTGTATGAACCTCTGTGACATTGCAGCCCCCTCGACAGTGTTTTGCTCACTAGACTCTCAGCTTGTTCATGGCTTTTCCCCCAAGCAGCCCCTGTTCTCTGGAACAGCCTTCTGGAAATCATCAGCAGTCAGGAAATCACCTTTCCTGCTGCCCTTTATGAAGCTGTGTAAGGCAAGTGCTATTTAGAAGAGGCTGTTCTGGTTGTATTATGGTACTCAGGTGGAATGTTGGGCCTGTTTATTTTTACGATAACCTTCTAGGTATGCGTCCAACTCAGGGATGGGATTTTGGACAGCAGTACAGCAGAGCCCAGGGTGAGGAACTGGAAGCGGGGGACAGGAGACGTCCCAAGGTTTAAACGCTGAATGCTTGGAAACCAAGACTACTGACTCGTAAGCCAGGAGCCAAGATCACGGAGAAGTTCAGAAGCCAGAAGATATGGAGCCAAGACAATCCTGAATGGTAAGCCCAGGGGCCAAGGTCACGCTGAAGATCACAGATAGGTGCCAGAAAATCAGAAGCCAAGACTTTGCCAGCTCATAAGCCAGGAGCCAACATCAAGCAAAGCAAGGGTTGGAGTTCAGCAAAGCAGAAAAAATTATCTGCACACCAGGATCAGAAGTAAGATTGTTGACTTGACATCTCTACACTTCTTGGGACATTTCATTTTCATTGGGAGCTCTTCCTGCCTCAGGGAGCCAGCCATGGCTGGAGCCTCTTGTCTCAGAGCTTCTTATATGGCCTGGAACTAGCTTGCCCTCCAAGCCCAGTGCTTCATCACGTGTAGCAGAAGAGCTTCTAATCCCAGACCTGCCCATTTGAATCTCTGTAGCTTCGGATAACATGGATTTTGTTTTAATTTTTTAATCTGTGGTATTTCTTTGTTCATATGTTGGGTTACATATATGTTTACATAAGCTGTGTCGAGCCCTTTTTTGACGGACCCCCCCCTTCACTCTCCCTACCGTGAGGCAGATTTTACCTCCAAAATTCAGTTCCCCTGCTTTGACGGAGCAGCCCCCAAGTAGCATGTTAATAATTGTGGTTTAGAAAGTCTGATTGTCCTACCCTGACATGCAGATATAATTCTTGGCTTTTAGCCCAGCCAGGAACTTGAGGGGGGAAAGCAGGCGCCCTCTTCCTTTTGTGCTTGAAAATGACACTAGAGATTGTATATCATTCAAAAATAACAACTTTATTTAACAGGCAGGGGTTGAGAAAGTGTAGGCAGGGGATGGAAATGTGGAAGTAACATTTTGTTGATATCACAGAACACACATCATGAAACAGGCACAATCTTTGAATCTTATTTTAATATATTCTTGGTTCTTAACAGGGAGAGGTGTTTTACTTTGTAATTTAGTTACTGCAACGTTTCTTCAGGAAGTTTCCTATGACATATTGTCGAAGGCTTTCACGGCCGGAGAACGATGGTTGTTGGGGGTTTTCCGGGCTGTATTGCCGTGGTCTTGGCATTGTAGTTCCTGAAAAGTGTTTTTGCCATATATCAAAGGAATTACTGATCAGATGGGAAAGCTTATGAAAAAGCATAACCTTCAAGCAGTATTCAGACCCACCCGAAAAATACAACAGATGCTACGATCAGCAAAAGACAGCAGAGACCCCCTCACCTCTGCAGGAGTATACCGTATACCCTGCAGCTGTGGACAAGTTTACATCGGGACCACAAAGCGTAGCATCCAGACAAGAATAAAAGAACATGAAAGACACTGCAGACTTGGACAGCCTGAAAAATCAGCAGTGGCTGAACATAGCCTAACTCAAACAGGGCACAGTATCTTATTCCAGGACACCAAAATACTGGACAACACTTCCAACTACTTTGTCAGACTGCACAGGGAAGCCATTGAAATTCACAAGCATAAGCAAAACTTCAACAGGAAAGAAGAAACCTTAAGAATGAACAGAGCATGGGCTCCAGTTCTGAAAAACACCAGGTCAACAAAACACTCCACACCCGACAATAGCCCTGCAGAGAAGATTAGCACATCAAGCACCAATCCATATGCAAAAGAACCTCCTCAGGATACAGTGAAGCCTCCCGCCATTAGCATTCCACACCCTGGGAAACTCTTACAGAATGACTCAGTGAAGCCTCCCGCCATTAGCATTCCACACCCTGGGAAACTCTTACAGAATGACTCAGCTCAACCCCACCCCTCCTGAGTAGATACAAATGACCTACATCTTTTCCACACTGTGACACTGAGAGATCTCTGTCTTTTGGTGCTACACCTCTGAAGATGCCAGCCACAGCTGCTGGCGAAACGTCAGGAACTACAATGCCAAGACCACGGCAATACAGCCCGGAAAACCCCCAACAACCATTTTCCTATGACAATTCAGGTCTTTTGGAGTTAGTCACTTTCTTAGCGCACCAAATCCTTTCTCTTTCCTGAAACGAGAGGATATTTCTATCTCCTGAGTAGTCTAAAATATTTTTTCCTTCACAACAGATCTGAGGTCTTCCTCAGAGTCAGCCCCCCTTAGAAACTGGGCAGGAATTAATCTCCTCAGTAGATACAACATCTCTTCTTTTTGGCTTGAAAGGGAGCCTCAACCCATTATCCAATCACTGTTACCCAAAACACACTCACTGTTCTCTGGTGTCTGTGAGCCAAGCTACAAGTGACGAATTACACTTGCCTGGCAAGTGAACAGACTCACGTGTATTCCTCCCTGTTCACTTGCCATTCACTTGCGTTCCAACGCAAGTGAATGGCAAATGAACAGGGAGGAATACACGTGGGTCTGTTCACTTGTCAGGCAAGTGTAATTCGTCACTTGTAGCTTGGCTTTGTATAAAGCATACTTCCGCTTAGGCTGACGCTTAGACTTTTAATTCTTAGATAGAAATCTTCCTCAGGGCAGTAATACTACAGTTAAAGCAAAGGAGTTTTCTCCTTTCACTCTAAAGGTAAATCTGCCTGACTTTTCTTGTCAGGCTGACTCACTCTAAAAATCCTGACTGCCTTCCAGTTCTAACCAACCAATCAAAGAGGGAGCAGCCTGTCACTCAAGCTCTCCATTTTAGGGACTACTTAATCCTTCTCTTCCCAGCTCTCCGATTTTGCTGCAGTACAGAAACCTGATGTTAAGTGCAGTCTGTCACACCCTCGTGCCCATTTGAATCTCTGTAGCTTCAGATAATATGGACTTCAATTATTTTTTTAATTTGTGGGATCTCATTATTCATATGCTGGGTTACACATGATGCTTTGAGCCCCTTATGAGGGGGAAAGGCAGGATGTGAATCTTTTAAGAAACAAATGGGCACAGTTTAAGGGGATTTAACACAGTGTGACAGAAAAGTGCTTTGTCAGAACTGCAGAAACAAGGGCGTGCCAGTTCTCAAGGTTTTCATGAAGCTTGATATCTCTTGACTGTTCACAAAAAGAAAATTGGAGTGGTGCTATGAGTCCAGAGTAGCGCAGGTAAGGGGCAATTGCACCGGGTTAGGCAGCATGTGGCCCTGCCTGGAGAAAAAGGATGAGTGAAGCAAGTTGCAAAACTAGGGTTGCCAAGATTCCATTACCCTCCCAGCAGGAGAGGAGGGGAACCGGCACTTACCTTTGGATGAATTGGCTGGTGCGAAGCCCAAGAACAAGACCTGCGCAATAGAGTCACTCCTGGGGGTGATGTTGTTGCATTGCATCAGGAGCACACCCTGGGAGGTCCGTTCTTGTGCCTTTCCCCCCACTGGCGGGTGAGTGGTGGTGGGGAGAAGTGGCTGGGAGCTGAGGATCCCCTGCCCCTACAGGGGGGACTGCAAAAGCCAAAGAGGTTCCTCTGGTAATAAAGCCAAAAGCAAAGGGCAGTAAACCACAATGGACTCTATGGATCAATCTATGATACTATCAATGTCAATTTTATAGTGTGCAACGTGCTTAAATAACTGCTGAAACCTGAGGTACGCTGAGATTGGCACTTGAGAGACATTCGCCTTTCATTTTGATTAGTTCATGGGGCCCTGGGTACGTGGCCCCTGAGGAAGTACACACATGAAACAAGCATGAAAGTCAGTTGGCCCCTTGTTGGGCTAGGGGCTTATTCACTCTGCCCCTTGTCTGTTTGTGGTTCTACCTGAAAAGGAAAAGAGAGGAGGATTAGATTTTGTTCTTACATATTAAGACTCACCTGAAGCAACGGCTTTTCGAGCAGAGCATCCATTTTCTATGCACCTGCAAGAAAAGAACACATGGAAGAGACAGTATTGCCACCCCAGATGGAAAGAGACAGACACAAATGTTGGGAACTAATGGGCCATATTTACTTGGCAACAACATATCATTGAACATATATACACGACAAGGGCCTAACTAGCGGTACAGGTCAGGCCCTGGGGTCACCCTGGACCTCCGCCCTGACCTGTCTGGGCGAGCCCCACTGCCCCAGGCACAAGCCATCCACACGCATGGCTGGGACCCGGCCGGCCAGGCACCTCGCCGTATAGCAGGAGGGCCGTACTTGTCTAGGGGATCCACATGACAGTCTGCCCTCTCAGTTGGCAGCTGTCAAGCAGTACCAGTGATCCTGACAGACCTCAATTTGCCCCCAAGTGGGGATGTGCCAAGGGTGGTCACCGGCCCGCTCATTTCTCCCCCTCCTAATCCTGCTACCGCTAGGGCCAAGCCTCTGCTTAGGCCCTTGTGCCCCACAGGTGGCCTACTACCAACCAAAGCCCTTGCCGCAGGTTATCTAAGCAGATGTTGTTGCCCTTCACCAATAGATGAACCCCATCCCCTCTGTAGAGGTCAGCAAATTCGGCCCTTATTTGCGGGTGGCGCAGATAAATCCGTAGCCCATCCTCTAATGCCTTAAATAGGGCTCTATTGGCCTCATGCCTAGCCCTTTGGATCAAGACACCAGGCCACCACTTGCCCATCACTGCAAGTCTAAGTGCACCTGCAAAGACTAGAACCAAGGTCATTACCTCCCAAGTGAATGACCACACATGAGATGGAGGACTGGACCTCCCCTCAGCCATCAGGCCACTACTTGCCTGGGCGCTGCAAGACTGTGTGATCCTGTAAGGAAAGGGCCATGCCCTGTGAGCCACAGTCATTACCACATGGTGAATGACCAGAACGTGAAACAGCGGTCCACACCTCCAAACCATCAGGCCACTACTTGCCTGGGCACTGCAAGCCTGTGTGAGCCTGTCAGGAAAGGACCATGCCCCATGAGCCACAGTCATTACCATGCGGTGAATGATCAACATCAGGTGGAAGACTGCACCTCCCTTCGAACCATCAGGCCACTGGGCAGTGCAAGCCTGTATGAGCCTCTAAGGAAAGGGCCATGCCCTGTGAGCCACGGTCATTACTACACGGTGAATGACCAAAATGTGAGGCAGAGGACCTCACATACCCTCAAACCATTAGGCAACTACTTGCCTGGCCACTGCAAGCCTGTGTGAGCCTGTAAAGAAAGGGCCATGCCCTGTGAGACAAGGTCCTACCCCCCAGTTGAATGACCTGAACGTGACGCAAAGGCCGCTCCTCACCTCCAGCTCACAAGGCCACCTTGCCTATGCGTGCAAGTCTGCATGAGCCTGTATCAGAAGGGCCATGCCCCGGATCCAAGGTCATTACAGCACAAGTAAATGACCAGAATGTGAGGCAGCAGACCGCTCCTCCCCTCAAGCGCACCGAGCCACCTTGCCTGTGCATGCATGTCAGTGGGGCCCAGGGCCGGTGCCACTGTTGAGGTGGTAAGGAGGGGGCTGCAGGTGCCGCGGCGCTGGAGGGGGCGGTGTGCGCTGCGTCACTGCCGCCCAGCCCTGCCGCTGCCACACCCACTCGGGTGGGCACAGCAGCCACAGGCCAGGGACAGCAGGCGGCCGGGGCGGCATGTGGAGTGCGGGCAGCCTCCTTGCCCTGCCCCAGCCACCTGCTGGCCAATGGCCCCGGTGGCACTGCGTGATGACGTCATCACGTGATGCCGTCATCATGCAGCCTGGGGTTGCGCGCGCGGGAATGGCCTCAGGCGCCAATAACCCTGGAGCTGGGGCTGGTGGGGCCTGTAATGGAAGGGCTGTGCCCTGGAGAAGCCCAGCCCATTACCCCCAGGTGAATTACCAGGAGTGAGACAAAGGTCCCCACCTCCCACCAAACAGTAGTAGCAGCAGCCTGTCCATCACCAGCCCAGTGGCTAAGTGCAGAGTTGTCAGACCCTTCCTTAAGGGCTTGGGCCATCGCCGTGCTAACCCTCAGGATCTAACTCCCATGCTGACCATTAACATTGTGCGACCCCAGAAATCACCTGGGCTTACATCAAACTGAGAGGTTTACTGGCAAACCTAAAGGTGCCTAAGCCACCTGATGGCTGCCACTGGAGATGAGGCCAGCCCCTTAACATTCCCCTCACCATCACTGAGGGAAAGAGGCACCAGCTCGGCCATAACTCCTACAGCCCAACTTGCACCCCAGCCAGAAACTGCTGGCCAGTTGGTCATCGGTTTCCTACATCCTGGGGGCAATGGCGCCTGGTTGCCAAGCAACCACAGCCCTCCCCGCAAGCATAGCTCAGAGGAAATCCAAGGGACGAGCTGCCCCATTCCATCTGCAGGCAAGACCAGGCCTTGCCTTGAAACATAAACATCAGGGCCAGTCTCCAGGACCTGTCTCCAAATCCTATTCCACGTGGATGAAAGAGGGTTAGGTATGGGCACCACTGCCTATCCGTCCACGGGAAGAGGCCTGAGGGGTTATCTAGTTCCCTCCCCCAAAATCCAACTGCCACAAGGATTGGAAAATTCCAAATATATTACAGTCTATAGTAAGACCCGCATTCTGACTGCTCAGCCCACCAGTGCCCCTGAACTAAACCCAGAAGCCACCGGGCCCCAAGGTAGTAAAAAACTCCAAGGAAACTCCACTTCTAGGTGCCAACACGCTGGAGACAAGGCTCGGTGCCCCATCAGCTGCTGTAGCTCCCATAAAGGAGGCCAGATGGCAGCTGCCTGTCCCAGGTGAGGTAAACCTTCTTAAGTCTCATTTACTTGTCTCTCTCCTCAGGTCTGCCTCATCCTTCCCTTCCTGAAGAAGAGGGTTAACCCCCGACATGCTGCTCCCTTTATGACTCTGTCCCTGGGGGACTGAGTTAAGTAATAGCCCAGGGGCCAAACTGCAAAACCCAAAGGCAAGACCCAAGATGAGATAACCCAGGAGTGGAATCATGGGAGCCCGGAAACAGTCATGTGACCCGTGGAGCCCCCACAGCCAGGCACGAGGGGCCAGTGGACTTACCTATCTTGTCAATTGGGTGCCACTGTCACCTCAACATGACCGGATCACTGCAGCCTAGGCCAGATCCGCTACCGGCCATCAATTGTACTAATCTGGTAGAAAGATCAGATCACATCCTAGACTTCTGTGCCCTGAGTGACAGCTTTGCAGAGTTCAGCAGATGCCATAACACAGCTTGCCATTAGGTGGCCTGAGGGACAAAAACAACTCTTTAGGCCCACAAAGGCTGCAAATTGGGCAGGGAAAAGGTGGAGGGGTTTAACCAGCCACCGCTCTGGGACTGTAGATCCTTGCTAAGCCAGTAGAAACAATGTGTGCAGCAAACCGCCCTTCAGATGACTGCAAGCCCCCCACCCCCACCCCAGCCAGGCCTTCGCTGCTGCTGCTGCTGCAAGTACACTCTCCAAATAAAGTGAAACAATGAGGGAGGCCTAGATAGGCAGGAGGCCTGCAGGGGCTGGGCCTAACCTTGCTTCAGCCCTCCTGAGTGGTGGACACGGATAGCCCAGTATTTCCCTCCTCCCCTTGGCCACGTCATCATCCTCAAAGGAAGAGTCTGCAGGGCCGCTTTGCAGGAGGTTTATTAGCCAGCTGCTTGCCCTTAGCAGAGCTGCTATCCTTTTGGGGTGGCATGATGGAAATGTACAGTAACGTAATGTAATGAAATATACTGTAAAATGACTGCTTTTTGAGCTTCAAAGCCCAATAGAAACACAGCACCCCCAAAATGGCAGCCCAAATACTGTGTAGGCTGCAGAGGCCTCTATAAAATGGCCACCAGTGCCAGGAGGCTAAGCAGGCCACCGTGTGACGCACTCAAAATGGCCACCCCCAGCACAGGATACGCTGCAAAGCCCTACCAAAATGGCCACTAGTACCAGTAAGCAGGAGGCAAATCAGGCCACACAAAGCCCACACTCAAAATGCCCGCCCTGGAGCTGTGCATATTGTAGATGCCATTGCCAGGAAGCTAAGCAGACCACCGGGTGCCACTCTCAAAATGGCCACCCTCAGCACAGGATAAACTGCAAAAGCCTCACCAAAATTGCTGCTACTGCCAGTAAGCAAGAGGCAAATCAGGACACATAAACGCCACACTCAAAATGGCTACCCCATTTGCTGTGCATATTGTAGATACCTTCACAACATGGCCGCCATTGCCAGGAAGCTAAGCAGACCACTGGGTGCGACTCTCAAAATGGCCACCCTCAGCACAGGATAAACTGCAAAAGCCTCACCAAAATGGCTGCTACTGCCAGTAAACAAGAGGCAAATCAGGACACATAAACGCCACACTTAAAATGGCCACCCCATTTGCTGTGCATATTGTAGATACCTTCACAACATGGCCGCCATTGCCAGGAAGCTAAGCAGACCACTGGGTGCGACTCTCAAAATGGCCACCCTCAGCACAGGATAAACTGCAAAAGCCTCACCAAAATGGCTGCTACTGTCAGTAAACAAGAGGCAAATCAGGACACATAAACGCCACACTTAAAATGGCCACCCCATTTGCTGTGCATATTGTAGATACCTTCACAACATGGCCGCCATTGCCAGGAAGCTAAGCAGACCACTGGGTGCGACTCTCAAAATGGCCACCCTCAGCACAGGATAAACTGCAAAAGCCTCACCAAAATGGCTGCTACTGCCAGTAAACAAGAGGCAAATCAGGACACATAAATGCCACACTTAAAATGGCCACCCCATTTGCTGTGCATATTGTAGATACCTTCACAACATGGCCGCCATTGCCAGGAAGCTAAGCAGACCACTGGGTGCCACTCTCAAAATGGCCACCCTCAGCACAGGATAAACTGCAAAAGCCTCACCAAAATGGCTGCTACTGTCAGTAAACAAGAGGCAAATCAGGACACATAAACGCCACACTTAAAATGGCCACCCCATTTGCTGTGCATATTGTAGATACCTTCACAACATGGCCGCCATTGCCAGGAAGCTAAGCAGACCACTGGGTGCGACTCTCAAAATGGCCACCCTCAGCACAGGATAAACTGCAAAAGCCCCACCAAAATGGCTGCTACTGTCAGTAAACAAGAGGCAAATCAGGACACATAAATGCCACACTTAAAATGAACACCACTAGAGCTGTGCATATTGTAGATGTCTCCACAACATGGCCGCCACTGCCAGGAGCCTAAGCAGGCCACTGGGTGCCACTCTCAAAATGGCCACACACTCAACTGAATAAGCTGCCCAGCCCTCCCACAAAATGGCCCCTTCTGCCTGAAGGTCAGGCTGAGCTATTGCTGCTGTAAATACTTCCTCCCAAGTAAGTGTAAATGGAGGAGGGGGAGGGAAAAGTCTAAAGAGGGAAGGGGGAGCCTACCAGCATCCCCCCTGGTAGGCCAGTAGCAATACTGTATGAAGCACTCCTCCCCTCAGATGGCTGCAATCCACCCCTGCTGCCTATAGCAAAGCCCCTGCTGATGCTGCTGGAAGTAAAAATGGGGTGGGAGGGGCTAGGTACAGGGGCTGGGCCTCACCCTGCTTAGCCCTCCTGACTGATAGACAACAGGCCCCAAATGCAAACAAGAAAAAAAATCCCTGCCAAACCCGTGAGCCTGGCGCTGGGCCCTGGCTCCAATCCTGGAGTCTGAAGGGAGCAAGCAGGGGGATAGCACAGCTTCCCCAAGGCCACTCCCGCTGCCTTGACCTGAGGGCCTTCAGTAAACCCAGCCTCAGAGGAGCTGGGCTTGCGGCATGCTCTGCTCAGGCCGAGCTCAAGGCATCTGCAGGGGAGCAGGGGGCAGAGCCACATTATAAGGCTCTTGGCTCTGCTTCCTCCTTAATCCCCGACTGGCTGAGCAGTAATAAGATAGTATAGCCAACTTATGGTAGAAGGGGCACCTGAAAAATAAAAATAGGAAATGTACCCAGAATAGGTGACAGTATTAACAGGATCTGCTGATATTGTCCAGAAGATTGGCCATTAGACCATTGTCTTGTAAACTTGGGTCATTACTTATGGCCAAATGGAGCCAGGGAGGACTGGAGGTTCAAAGGTTCAGTGTACTCTTGGTGTATCCAGGAAGTCAAGCTTCTCCCAGGAGAGGTTCTTATCAATTCATGCTTCGATTGAGGGACCCTTCTTTAATGTGCAAATACCATAGATGCATTTCCCCTTACTCTGGACATCTTAAGGCCAAAAGTTCTGGGAGTAAATTTTCCACACGCATGACATCTTAAAGCCACTAGATTTTGGACAGGTGTCTTCCCTTACCCAGGGCTTTTTTTCTGGGAAAAGAGGTGGTGGAACTCAGTGGGTTGCCAGCACAGGGGGCAACTCCTGGCGGGAGGTGGTGCCCCTGGTACCATGTGCACATGCGCAAAGTGCATGTACGCTTCCAGGACTGCACAATGACATCACTTTGGGTCAGCTGGAACAAGTGGAGAGTTTTTTAAAGTTTAAATCGTACTTGGCAAAAATGGTCACATGGCCATTGGCGCGGAGGGCAATCTAAACTCCCCTCTGTCTGGAGATCAGGGGGCGGGGCCACCAGTCATGTGACCATGTTCAAGAAGTGCTGGAACTCCGTTCCACCACGTTCCAACTGAAAAAAAGCCCTGCCCTTACCTCTGATCTTTGTGTAAATTAATTTCTTAGAGGGAAATTAATTTCTTTGAGGGAAATTAAAGGCTCTTGAGGGAATGCACAATTTTACTACTCTTTGTTTTGTTATCAGGCAAAACAAAATAGGGTAGGAGGCTGGAGATGGAGAGAAATTTACTTCACATGTTCCTTTTCCTTAGGATTGCCAACTCTGGGTTGGGAAATTCTTGGAGATTTGCGGGGCGGAGCCTGAGGAGGGCAGGGTTTGGGGAGGGGAGGGACCTCAGCAGAGTAGAATGCCATAGAGTCCACCCTCCAAAACAGCCATTTTCTTCAGGGGAATTTCTCTCTCTAATACAGTGAGTTGTAATTCTGGGAGACCTCCAGGACCTACTTGGACGTTGTAACCATACCTTTGCGAGAACTACTGGGAATACAATGCAACAGGGATCTGTTGTAGCCAAGCCTATAAATATCAGTACAAGTTTGCAAGATGTGTCAGGACATTCGCTCATGCTGCTTGCTGAAGATGCTGTCAAGAACAAAAAAACCCCTAAGTACACCATAAGAGGAGCTTCACATTTGCTGAAGGGACATAAAGACTCGTTCAGAAAAAGGCATATCATCCAAGGATTATGGGACAGGGAGCAAAGCATATCAAGCTAGCGTAGCCCTTACAGCTGAAGGGACAGAGAGGACAACAACAACAACAACTGCACTTATATACTGCTCTTCTAGACAGATTAGAGTCTCACCCAGAGAGGTGAACAAGTTAGTGTTATATCCCCACAATACAGCTGGGGAGCTGGGACTGAAAGGAGTGGCTGACCCAAGGCCACCTACTGAGCTCATGGCAGTAGTGGGATTTGAGTGGGGGTAGAGTGCTGATTTGCACCTGAACCACTTAACCACTGTGCTACAGCAGTTCACAAGGGAAAAAGTTTACCTGGCAAGAGACAGGGAGGGTGGTAGAATATGCTCAAGATTAGAACCACACACAAGTTGTTTTCCGTTGCCCCAGAAGGTCGGACCAAAACCAATGGGTTGAAATTAAAAGAGTTTTCAGCTAAATATTAGGAAGAACTTCTTGACAGAACAGTCCCTCAGTGGAACAGGCTTCCTCAGGAGGTGGTGGGCTCTCCTTCTTTGGAGGCCTTTAAGCAGAGGCTAGATGGCCATATGACAGCAATGCTGGTTCTGTGAACCTGGGCAGATCATGAGAGGGAGGGCAGGAAGGGTTACATCAGTGCTTAGTTCTTGTGGCCCCTTCTTACATGTCCAGGGTAATGCCGATCACCACTTTGGGGTCAGGAAGCTATCTTGGAAGTTTTTTGCCATCTTCTGGGCATGGACCAGGAGTCACTGGGGGGTGGGTGGGGGGAAGGTAGTTGTGAATGTCCTGCGTTGTGCAGGGGGTTGGACTAGATGACCTTGGAAGGCCCTTCCAACTCTATGATTCAATGATTCGAGGTATAACTGCTGCCTTGAGTGATAAGTAGAGGCAAGCAATGTGCTGTTCTGGCTGTTTGAAATGTCTCCAAATTTTTCCCTCCCTCTTTCTGCAAGAGGGTGCAATCTGAAAAAAATTTGTAGCCCTTTAGGAAACGGGGGTCCTGCAAAGGGAAGGGGCGTGGCCCAACAGTCTCTGGCGGTCCTGTCCAAGTTAAGACACTTTTAACAGGACGGGAGAGGGGCTTTCTGCTGCACCGACCTCAAGGGTCTAAATGTTTATTTAAATTATTGGGACTAGGATCTGCAGAAATTCAAATCGGAGTTGTCTGAATAAAGCATAGGTATTAAAGCTGACATGTTAAACAATGCAAAACATGGTATTCCATCAGTAGACACACAGCGCATTTTCCTTCTGCATGCAAAGCAGGTGTTCTACCACCGAGCCGCAGCTCACTCCCCAAACCATACTGTCTTATTTTTTTGTCTCATTAGACAGCATCTTGGAGATCTCTTGGTTCGTAGACAGGCAGCACATTCATACTTGCAATCAATAATAACAATTTTTGCAATTGTAACAGGTCCATGCCCCACAAAGGGTATGATTTAAAAATCCAGTGTACCAAACCATGATGTTATGAACATTTCAAATCTATGAACACTCATACATCTTTAGTCAGACCTCTCAGAACAACAAATGACGTGCAAACAACTTGTTCAATCATTTGGTTCATCATGATACATCTTATCCTTTTGAACAATCAACAAAATAAAGCTTCCAATCTCATGTAACATCGAAAGAATCCACGCAGATAACCTAACTGAGTTATTGACTCAACAGACATATAACATAGGAATGTCAATACTGTACCTTGCAGCTGCTGATTTTATTGTTATCTTTAATGTTATTGTTGTTTATCTTTAATGTTATCCTTGTCTATAAGAAGTTAAAATCAATTTTTTTTTAAAAAAAAGGTATGATTTTGCAGATGCTAATGCAGAAATGGCATTGGAGTGAATCATCAGGCAGAGGTCACCTGCCCCTGCCATGCCCCTGATCGACGCTATGTAACATAATGGATTTGCACCTAGGTACTATACTGCATCATGTGCACAGGACATATTAGTTATACAGTATATCATTTTGCCCGTTTTCCTGCAAGGGTACCAGGTGGAGTGACTATCCCATGGAGACATATACTTTAAAATGTGTATTATTTCAGATTTACAGCTTTACCAGAGGGGAAAAGATTAGCTGTGCCCACCCCTAGATCTAGGCTAGGAACTGCTCCAACCTCCAGGTGATGACTGGAGTTCTCCCAGAATTACAACTGATCTCCAGAGATCTGTTTCTCTGGCGACAATGGCAGCAACAGTGGGTGGACTCTATGGCATCACATCTCTTCTGAACTCCCTCTCCTCCCCAAATCCTCCCCGCCCCAGGCTTCACTCCTAAATCTTCAGACTTTCCCAACCCAGAGTTGGCAACCCTAACCTGCTGCGACATCATCAGATTCTAGAGCGTCCTATGGAGGCGAGCAGACTCAGAGCCAAGTGACAAGAGACGAATTACACGAGGAGGAGCACGTGAAGGGAGTCGCAATGTTAGCCGGGAAACTGAGTTTTAAAAGAGATCAGAAGGCTTTGTCAATTTCCCCTCTCTACAGAGCCAGGGAGATCTCTGCTCAGAGGGTTTGTTTATTTCCTCTTTGCCTCTTAGAAGGGAAAGTGAAACTGACAGAGCCTTTGGGAGGCAAAGAGGAAATTAACAAACCCTCTGAGCAGCATCTCCCTGACCCTGTAAAGAGGGGAAATTGACACAGCCTTTTGATCTTTAAAACTCAGCTTCCTGGCTAACATTGCGACTCTCTTCACATGCTCTTTCTCGTGTAATTTGTCTCTTGTTGCTTGGCTCTCAGTTGGCTGATAGCTGTTGAAAGCAAAGCAAGAGCCTCTCATTATAGGTCCCACCGTTGCATCAGAGCCTGCTTAGTAGCGCTTGGATTGGGAATGGATGTTGGTCCCACTGGAATCCTTTTTGTGATGTTCATCCATTAGAAATCATTGGCCGATGCTCTGGCTGGCTGGCTCCCAAAACCTAGCACAAGGGGACAGTGAATAGCAACAAATAAAGTCCTCAGAAATGCATCTCCATTGCATAGGAAAGCGGAGGCACAACAGATTGAAAAAGAAAAATGTAGTCCTCTTACTGGATTGGATGCCGTCAGTTTTCTTGCTGGCACAAGAGAGAGGAGGGACATCTCCTGATGTGCCTGTTTACTGGAGGACTTTTTGTCAATCTGGGTCTCACAGTCCTTGGCGTAGTGGGAGGTGGTCGGTGACCAGAGGCCATGCCTTCTTCTTGCACCAGTTAGAAAGCCGGCAGGATCCAACTTATTCCTTAGGGCAAAGCTACAAGTGACGAATTGCACTTGAATGGCAAGTGAACAGACTCACGTGTATTCCTCCCTGTTCACTTGCGCTCCACTTGCGCTCCACTCGATCACGTAGTGGAGGGCAAGTGAACAGGGAGGAATACACGTGAGTCTGTTCACTTGCCATTCAAGTGTAATTCGCCACTTGTAACTTGGCCCTTAGAGAATGCAGGTCACAATCCAAAGCACTGTATCAGATTTGCTACGGCTTTAGGCAATGAATGAGGCTTTTGATACCTTTCCCCCTTGGGACCGAAGAGCTGCCTCCAATCCATTTTGAATCCCCCACTAAATTTGCTGCTTTGGGAAACACACAAAATCACTGTATATCACAGCTGTCTAGATTCTAGCCTTTGAATGTTTGTGGAGCAGCTTCATTGCTAGAAATTTCATTTTAGTATAGATACGTTACTACACAGCATTATTCTTTGGATTTCAGAATTTATAGCCTCACCAAAGGTTTGTTTTCCATCTCTGGGGGACGTTGCATGGAAATACTTTGGATTATTAAGGTTTCTTGTGTGTGATGTGAATGATTTCTATATAAAGCACCTTCACAGAAAGAGAATATTCAATTACGTATTCATATACTGACCTCTGCTGGTCGTTTGGGATCCATGTGCCTCAGTCGGGCAACATTGGGGATCCCCCCCCCCTTCAGAATTGTGATCGAAAACGAATTAGTCACATCGTTTACTAAAAATGATACGGCTGAACTAAAACGATACGGATTAGAAAATGATATATTTGCAATTCAGCTACTATTTGTTCATTTCCTAATGTGTTAGCCGAATTGCCTCAAAGATGGGGAATTAATGAGCAGCAGGCTATTATCAAGGGGTCATGACGGATGTATACCAGGGTCAGAAATCCTGGTGGCCGCCTAATAAAGGGGAGACTAATATTTCAATGAATCAAAGCCTTTACTTAATAACTCTTCAAGCTTACAGGGTCTAAAAATCACACATACACATTCAATACAAGGCTAGGAAATAAAAGATGGGAAGGTATAGAGACTGTTGCATTAGCAGGAATATCGTTGTTAGGCAATACGCACCTGTCCTGACGAGGAGATTCAGCAGCGAATGGCAGAAAGCCTAGCAAGAAGCCAGCAACGCACTAGGTGGGATGGCGTAGGAGGGGCCCAGGGGAGTTGGAGCATCTCCCTTATATAGCCAATTTCAGCCCCTGGGCTAGACCCCGGGGTGGGCTTAGGCCCCGTCAAATGGTTCCCAGGAAATTTAACAAAAAGAAATAATGTGCCACTCAGATGGGATAAAGGAGATCCAGACTGGGTACTTTGGAGTCTTAATGTTTGTGACACCTCAAGAATAACAAAAGGGACAGGAAGAAGAGAGGATGAGGGGTGATTGATTTTTATGATGGTCCATGGCAACACTTCCAGAGGGAAGAAAGGACAGAGGGGAAGAGTGGGTGAAAAGCGATCTGCATTTTATGATCGTCCATTGTTTGATGGGTGGAAGCTCACAGATACAGCAACAGCAACAGACGTCCACTGACGTTACACAGCTGCGGTCCCGAACTCACAAGCTCAAGCAATCCACCGGCCTCAGCCTCCCGTGCTCAGGCTGGGATTACAGGCGTGCGCCACCGCACCCAGCTGATGGGTGGAAGCGATTATCTTGATTGTGGGATTACCAGGAGCTCCTGAAGCGCTTTTTGTTCCTGGTATCTCCACATCAAGAGGCCCTACCTGGGAAACAGTTCATGACGAGACGCAGACATGCCATGGCTTCCACAGGAAAAACAGTTGTCTTTTTAAAACTGTCTCTGGGAACATGGCTTCTCTCTCTTTCACTGCTAGTCCTGGTTCCTGCAGGAATCTCAGCAGGGGCTGGCATCTTGGCAAGCAGGCCCCTTTATCTGGGTGCAATGTGGCCACTCCAGAGTGTTTGCAAAGAGGGTGGCTTGTGGGTGCTGATCAGGGGGTTGCCCTGCCAGTCCCATGCCGTTCCCTTCTCCATGCATCATATTTGCCTTAGTACCAAGTTATGCACAGTCCATATATAAAGTCCATGTCCAGATTCTGTGAGGGGGTGGGGGTCCAGGCAACAATTGTGAGGACCCAGGGGCATTAGCATCACTTCATTTTACACTTTGCCTACCACTTATTTATATGTTACCCTTCAGCCTGTTCAATTGTTTTCTTTGCCTTTTATTCTGGTGTGAACATCAAAGCTGCCCTGACCTGGATAGCCCAGGTGAGCCTGATCTTGGTAGATGTCAGAAGCTAAGCAGGGTCAGCCTTGGTTAGTATATTGGATGGGAGACCCTCAAGGAAGACCAAGTTTGCAAAGGCAACCACTCCTTTTTGTCTCTTGCCATGAAAACCCCAGCAGGGGTCACCATAAGTCAGCTATGACTTGAGGGCACTCTCCACCAAATATTAAAGCTAAATGGAATATGGAATTTGAATGTGTTGATGCTGAGACTGTGTGACCTAGGTTGGAAAATTTCTGGAGATTTGGAAGCCTGAGGAGGTTGAGGTTTGGGAGGGGAGGGACCTCAGTCAAGTGTAATGCCCTACAATCCATGCTCTCCAAAGCAGCCATTTTCTCCAGGGGAATTGATCTCTGAAATCTCTCAGAATCTCCAGGAATTACTCGACCTAGATTTGGCCACCCTACAACACTGTATGTTCCATGGAAGTGGGCAAGGGCTCAAGATACAGCATTTCAAACGTCAAAGACTTTTGATGCACAGCATGGTAGCGGAATGAACCCGATTGCCACGACTGTGCAAGATAAGCGGATGGTGAGTGAGTGTGGATGCGGCCATGGAGTGCGGATGGAATGATTACAGGGTCCCTATTTTCTTTCCTTGTAGCTTAATTAGAGAGGGTGCAGGGAATTCTGTTGGCTATCTGTTGATAGTGCACCTTATCATATTTTATGCATTATTAAATCATTCATTTATTTATAGTCTGGCTTTCTCACTGAGACACGAAGCAGATCAATGGCTGGAATAGTCAATAAACCGTAGCAGAACATAGGGAGAGACACGGTCCAGGAAATATGGCGAAGGCCATGAAGGGTTTGTATGGGATAGCCAAACCTGAGGAGCTCAGTAACTGAGGGGTGGCCGATGGAGTGATTACAGAACGGGAGCAACACACACCCTCCACCTAGCTCCTGACAATAATCAAGCTGTGGCATTCTGCGCCAGCTGGAGTCTCCAAATTGACTTTCAGGGAAGACCTATGTAGAGTGCATTACAGTAGTCTATTCTTTATGTTACCGTGACATGGAGCCAGGTGGCCAGGTCGGCCGTGTCAAGGTAGGGGCTACACTGGGCTACACTGAATTGGAAGAAGGCATTTTTTGCAGCTGCCTTAACTTGCCTCTCCAGCAGCAATGTTGGATCCAGTATAATGCCTCGTTTCTTAAACAAATTAGCAAGGGTCAACTGAAGCCCATTGAAAGTGGGGAGCAGAATGTCCTTCAACATTTCTGCCTCCCCCCCCCCGCCCCGCACCACTTCCATCTTGTCTGGGTTCAGTTCCAATTTGTTTGCTTTCAGCCAATTGACCTCTACCTGCATCACCAGAAAATATGGAATCAGAAAAAGATCTATATGCCCAAAGTAGGGTTGCCAGCTCCAAGTTGGGAAATTCCTGGAGATTTTGGGAGTGGCACCTGGAGAGAGAAGGATTTGGAGTGGGGAGAGACCTCAGCAGGGTATAATCCCATAGAGTCCCCCCTCCAAAGCAGCCATTTACTCCAGGGCCTGGAGATCAACTGTAATTCCGGGAGATCTCCAGCCACCACCTGGAGGCTGGTAACCTTAGCCCTAAGAGGTCAGTAGTGACCTGATGTTTTACATGAATCCTTGCCCAGCTCGACCCTCCCATTTCAATCACATTCCTTCCCGATATCAAATAAACCTTTTACATAAATCAATATATTGTCTTAGAGAAGGGTGTGCATTTTAAATATGGGAAAGACTGAATGCTACTGGACTCTTTTTGATTTTGCTACTACAGACTAACACGGCTAACTTCTCTAACTCTATTATAGACTCTCATGTTTTGTGAAAAGATGAGTATCTCTCTAGGTTTTTGTAAAGCTTGTTAGCCGATGTTGCATGTCCTCTGAGCTAGGAAGGCAATTCCACCTAGCTGCCAGTTTTGCAGCCTAAAATGCGGCCCAAAAAGTAGGTTTTGCAAGAGGCTTTGAAAAGGAATGGCCTTGGGGAAACTGATGGAGTGAGTAATTGCTTCTAGGAAACTGATGTTCCTTTAAAGATTGCATTCCGTTCTGATGCTAACCCTGAGGGGGATGCAAAATTACTGACTCATAAAGGCTTGGTTTGAAAACAATAAAAAAGGACTAATTTCCAGTTCACCCAAAAGTCATATATTCGGTATGAATATGCATTTGGATTCAAAAAAATGAACCGGACCTTCCATTTTAATTGTTACCATAACGCGACTGACTTTAAAAATACAGACAGTTGGTATTATTAGTTAATATGTGTATCTTTTTGTTCTTTTGTATGTCTGCTGCAGAGTTTTCAGAGAGAAGAGGGAGGGGACTGGAGATGATGGAACAGACGTGCATGTTTTACTTCTTCCTGTTTATGGTGTCCACTGTGGTGGGGCTGCTGTTTCCAGAGGCCAGGCCGGAGAGGAGACTGGCAGGCAGAGATTTCCTCTTCTGATTGTGGTGGCTGGGGCTGGCATGAATGCATAGATACAGTGCCTCTTCTTCCACCTCTCCGGGCACTTTACATTATTGGAGATATTTCTGCTCTAATGCAAGAAAGCTGCAATCAGGAAAGCAGGGAATCATGTGTGGTGAAACACTCTTCAAGCCAGGATACTGCAACAGATAAAGCTTACTTTTCCTGAAGCTGATTCACTTTGCTTGCATTTTTCTAATAGCAGAAGTAAAACAGAGACCACATCTAAATAACACTATTCCCTACTGGTCAGCTAATCCAGCTGCATGTGAGTGGGAGTATGAGAGCATGAGTGTGCCTCTTGCAAACTTGCACAGGAAAGCTCTGCAGAACCACCCTGCTTCTAGCAAGACCAGCAAGAGAGAGAGAATGAAAGTACAGAAAGAGGAGAAGTCAGGGAGAAGCTTTTAGCTCAGACAAAGAGAGGCTTCACAGACCTATGCAGTCTCGTTCTAGTGCAAAGGGAAAAACAGCACCCCGCCCCAAGTCAAGGCATTCTGAGTTGCCTCTGTTCCAACATGGATAACCCTTCTGATGTGTCCAAGATGTACATACATTCGTGTAGCCTAGGAAACGTAGCATTTGTTGCCACTTAGACCCCTTGTCCATGTAGAGTGTCTAGCCTCTAGGTGGGATCTGGAGATCTGGAATCACAAATGATCCCCAGATGACAGAAATCAATTCTCCTAGAAAAAAAAATGGCTTCCTTGGAGGGTGGACTCTGCGGCATTGTACCCCACTGAGGTCCCTCCTCTCACCAGACCCAAGGTTCTACCTCCAAATCTACAAGAATTTCCCAACTTGGAGTTGGCAATCCTACTGCCATGTTCCAGACGTCTCAAGAAAAGGGTATTTAAAAAAGAGAGGGCAAAGAGGATATTGACTGTCATGTCTGCATCCCTGCATCCATATCATTGTTTTAGGTGTTGAACCATTGCTAATACCGTGCCTTGATTTCAGGTTGCAAATGCTTTAATTATCACTTTCGTTTCTCTCCCTCTCCCAGCCTGAGAACACAGCTGTGTTATCTCTTTCTTTGAAGCTCACTGAAATGACCTTACACTGTCTGAAATGTTGCCGTTTCTTTTATGCCTTTTTGTCCTGTCTGCTAAACTCCAGAAGAAGTTCACAGACTCGTTCCCACACAATTCTGTGGTCTATGTGGGAGGGGAGGGGAATGTTTGAGTATTTAGAACTGTATTTTCCTCAAGTCTCTATTCCTATCAAGGAAGCATGTACTGCTTGGATGCTTTCTTGCCTCTGAGTAAACCTATGGACATATATACGGAAAGAACTAGATTTCTGAATAAAAGCCATTTAACCAAGAACCTGTGTCTTGCTGCAATGGCCCAGGGATCTGTCTGCCATATCCTGTCATCCATAGCCTGACATTGACCCATGTGAAACCCCTGCCTAGCCACGCTGGCCGCCTTGACCCCAGCTAAGCATTAGTTCCAGCGTGGGGAGGGAGGGGGAGAGGAAAGGGAGGGGAAAATCCAATGGATGACAAAAACTAGACAACTAATGACAAACAAAGAGGGTTGAGAATGAAACAAAGAACGTTTTTAAAGCAAAAAAATTAGCCCCAAACTAAAGAACGTTGTTCACATCCTCTAATATTCAGCTCTTCTTAATATGTGGGAAAGAAAAGACACGGGCATCTTCAGCCCATTCCAAGAAAAATGAATCCATAAAGTGAATGTTAAATCAAACAGATAAAGTGAATTAACTGCCTACAAATGCATCCTTCATTCTCCCCAAAGTGAGATAAGTCTCTGATTGCATTAAAGTTACATTTCTTAGCCAACATCTTGTACCAAATACTGTTTTGCTTTGCTGCTACTGACATTTACTTTGAAGGGCGCAAACAGTTGCTGATGTAATGCATTGTGACGTCACAGTTGGCCAATCGTACTTCACAGTCAATTCTGAAATCATTTGGCTTAGCTGTATTAGCTGTAGTAGAAGGAAAGCTTTGAAACTTCTACCCTTACCCCAAAGGGGTAGCCATGTTAGTCTGTTGGACATAAATCTGACATTAAAAATCACAACATTAACAAACTGGAGGAGAGGGGGCATGTTAATTTTCTGGAACATACTCTTGCTGATCTAAATGTCTCTCTTCTCCTACAGAAGTGCTTCAAAGGGAGAATCCAGTGCAGAAGTGCTGAATTAGGATTCATCAAGAGCTTCCATCCATGCGCGCTCTCTAACAGGCTAGAATAAGGACTCGGGTTTCCGCACTCACTGCAAGTTCTAACAACTCAGCAGCATAACCCACCCTTCAGAGATAGTAATTAATTTGCTACAAAACATTAAACTTAAAACCTTAACGTATCAGTCGAAATGGCACCACAACTGTGACAAAATATTATCAAAAGAACAATGGGAAATATTATGGTCCTCTAAAATATTTAATTCATCAACAGTTAATATTAAATTACAGTCCTATAAGATATTAACAAGATGGTATCTTATGCCAAAAAAAATTAGCAGCTATTTACTCTCACAGTTCATCTGTATGTTGGAAAGGATGTGAGGATACAGGATCATATATACATTGTTGGTGGAAATGTCATTACATAGAAGAATTCTGGAATACAATCTTGCACCAAATCTTTTTGTTAACTGGCTACAAAATACCAAAGAAACCTGAGGTGATATTTCTGAATCAATGGGATGATATGGAGATCCCACCAACTTGACGAGACCTCATCAATATCTTCTTAATGGCAGCAAAAAATTTAATTGCTCTAAAAAAGAAATCACATACTGTACTGACAATTACCAGTTGGTATTCTAAAATATGGGACCATTTTTTATTTGAAAAAATCAATGATGGAATCTATCAAGCTGAAAATTTCTCCAAAACAACAAATTTTATGGAAAAATGGTTCCCCTTTTTTGAATACATTTCTAAAGAAAATCTATATCCTCCCAATAAAATATACCAAACAATCCTGAATCTATAATCCAAAATATATCAGATCATTCAAATTGAATTTGTCTTTCCATGTTTTACCTTTCTCTGTTATGTAGTTTTTCAAAATGTACCCATGTAGTATTTCATATTGTAAACATTTTTGTTAATAATTGAAATAAAAATAAGGGTTTTTTTTAAAAAAAGAGAGATAGTAATTAATTCAGTGATACCCGTACAAGTTTTCCGTACGGGCCTAACTGGATCTGTTTGACATGTCTGACGCTGCAACATCCTTGATTATATCCAATTTTAGATTACCCCTATTCTCTATTCTGCCCATCTATCTACAGTCAGGAGTGGTCCTCCCAAACTGTCCTTTTTAAACACTCTCTCTACTCCAGCATTACTCTTGATTGCAACTTTAAGTTTAAATAGCTCCTCAATGGCTATATAGTTCATGCATCTGATGAAGTGAGCTCTGGCTCATGAAACGTTATGCAGGAATACATTTTATTTTATTTTGCCACTGGAGTCCTGTTTAATTTAGGTACCACCTTAAATAACAGCAACTTTTGTACACTTATGAATTCTTCACACTGGTGCTTTCCCTCCATGCGCGTGGGGGAAAAGTTAGGCAAAGATATGTACGCTGTTTTGTGTACATATTGGGCATATGTATATTTTCTTCCGCAATCACATTTTTGAAAGCCACGATTGGCTGCAAGTTGCCAGGGTTTTTTATGACATAATTGACTGTTCAGTGGTTCATTCCTCCGATACCAGACCTTGGACCATGCAGAAAGCTCTGATTAGACACAAGGGCGACATTAAAATATGAATGCTTGCCCCTATCTTTGCAGTGAAGTTGTGCTTAAAATGAACTTGAGCCCAATTTCTGCTACTTTTGTCAAAGTTTCTGTCCACTGTCACGTTGTTGTTGTTGTTGTTGTTGTTGTTAATTAGTTCGACTTTCTCACTGAGATCCAAGGCGGATTACACGGTGCAAGTGAATTAGACATTAGGCATTATTCTTGCTGCTTTACTGATCCCTTTTATACTAGGAGAGCTGAGTGGGTTCAGTTCTGCCCGAAAAGCCTCTCAGAGCCACTGCAACGACCACGTGCGTATAGTCCCCCCCCCCCTTCCAGAACATACTGGAATTGCTGGCACAATCAGCTGAGAAATATTGCACAGCTCATTTTGAAAAGAGTCGCTGGAAACGCAAATGATGCAAACGGTGTAAAACTGAATTATTCAGAAAGGCTTTTTACTCAGATAGGAGGGCTGTATTGTAGGGAGGGGGTCTCAGATGCTTCACTAATGAGTTAGGGACCATAAACTTCACCACTGTTGCCTTACATATTATCTGTTGCTTTAAATATGTGCTTCTATGAACTACCTGTGCTTCATGTTCTCTGATGTCAGTCCTAGAATTGCTTATTTTCTGTTTCAGCATTTCTTCAACTCTGTATTGGATGCTTGCTAATGTTATGTCTTTGTAAACTTGTATTTATTTACCCTATGGCATAGTTTATGGCAATGTCCTTGATACTGATTGTATCACGCTGTGTAATTTGCCTTGAGTCTCAGTGACAAAAGCGGACTATAAATGACATTGTTCAACATCCTTTCTTTTCCACTTAGATTTTGCCTTTAACCCTCTTCTTACATCCTCCGGGTAGATTGCTGCCACCAGGAATTATATTCCAAAATAATTTAAATTTCCCCTTTAATAATGTGCCCAAGAGTCAGGCTCCTTCATGGGACCATGTGGCCCTGAGGATAGGAATGAGATATATAGGAATGACAGATACTCTGGGATTTACAAAAAAAACCAAAATAAACTTATTTTTACAAGAAGCATATCGGTTACACTCTAGTACTTAAGCTTGATGGTTTCAAAGATAGTTCTCAGTTCTTAAAGTTTCCTCACATAGGCTGAGGGCCAAACAACAAGAGACGAATGACACAGGTTGGACACTTGTCAGCTTCCCTCAAGTTTTGATGGGGAATGTGGGCAGCTTGGCGGAATGTTGGACAAGTGACAGTTGAAAAGTCGGTTGGACAGCAGTCGGAGAGCCAAGCTGCAAGACCTGGACGCCTACATTTCCCATCAAAACTTGAGGGAAGCCGACAAGTGTCCAACCTGTGGTATTCGTCACTTGTAGCTTGGCCCTCAGTCACACAGATATGCCTAAACTTTCCCTCTCAGGTGCACACACTGTTTGCCTGCTTCAGATAAATTAATCTCTCACTCAAATACACATTGACTTTTTCTCATTCGCACAGTTCACGTGTCAAAACCAGAAAGCAGGATGTATGTTCTCTCACAGTCACACAGTTCAGGCTTCCACACGGGTTGCCTAAGTGAACTAGAGTGAGAATCCCCTCAGGCTTCCACACAGCCTGCCTGCTTTGCCCAGACTGAACATTCTCTCTCTGCTCAGTAACTAAAATCATCAGTTCACTCCGCCCCCACTCAGTCATCATCCAATCAACTCACTCGCTCATCCCTTTCACCCCTCCCACTCTTCTTCTGTACCACACCAAGCATTTAAACACACACACACACGCGCGCGCTTAAAATCAGGGCTTTTTTCCAGCAGGAACTCGGTGGAACGGAGTTCCGGAACATCTTGAAAATGGTCACATGGCTGGTGGCCCCGCCCCCTGATCTCCAGACAGAGGGGAGTTGAGATGGCCCTCTGCGCCGCCAAGCGGCGCGGAGGGCCATCTCAACTCCCCTCTGTCTGGAGATCAGGGGGCGGGGCCACCAGCCATGTGACCATTTTCTCCGAGGGCAACCCACTGAGTTCCACCACCTTTCCTGCTTAAAATCATTACAGGAATGAATGAATGAATGAATGAATGAATGAATGAATGAATGAATGAAACACGTCATACAAAATGATCTCTACCCCTGCAGGAGCTACAAGTGACCATGAACAACAATCACATCCACTCAGTACAGTAATGCTTCCTTAGATCACTCCTATCTCAAGATGAGCAGAACTCTAAATTGACCTGTCCTGAGGTTTCATTGCCCCTTGACTGACATAGCAGCGATGAAACCCTAGTTGGCTCCAACTGAAGGTCCTTCAGTACGGATGTTTATTTCAAAATTCCTAAACTATTTTTCTGCCAGGAAAAGACGTTCAAAGAACCTGGCTGGGCGTCACCGACACTGTGTGTGAGAGCCCTTATTCCCTAAACCTCATCTCAGCCCAACCATTTAGCCTCCATACTTCAGGGCAAATCTACACATTTTGGATTTTGATTTGATACATGTTCATTTCTTTCTTTCTGACAGGCCTGCGTAATCTGGGCCATTTCTACACGGCTTACCTTATTCTGCAAAATAGCGAAATCTCTCGCAAAATCTTGCGAGAAGACGCTGTTATCGTGTCTTCTCACACAATAACAGCGTCTTCTTGCGTGATAACAGCATCTTCTTGCGAGATTTCGTGCAAGATTTCACTATTTTGCAGAATAAGGTAAGCTGTGTGGAAACGACCCAGGTGAAACGTAGACCTTTGTGTATTACAGCCGGCCAGTCAATCTCTGAGAAATTGCAGGCAAACTGCCAAGATTAGGGAATGCCTCAGGCTTAACTGGTTTAATGCAGCACAGTGGGTCACAAGCTTTCTACACCTGCCTTGTAGCCATGACTTCTATAAGAAATAAAATGCTTGCCATCTGAAGAAAAGGGATACTGAAAGCTTAATCCACAATAAATGGACTAGACCAGGGTTCCCCAACATGGTGCCTATGAACACCATGGTGCCTGCCGAGTTTTTCAGAAAGTGGGTGGGGTCTCTGTAAGGCAGACCGTATTATGGCTGCCATTGTTCAAATAAAAGGGATTTCCATGTTTTTTATAGAAGCCACAAACTGCCACTAGAGGATCAGAAGGATTGGCAACCATGTGCTTCCATTTCCAACTCAGGCTTTCCTACTTTTTCTTCCTTAGTCTCTTTCTTTCTCCTCCCACAAGCTTTCCTTCATTTATTTTTATTCACCTTTCTCTTGCAGCAGCCATTTTGGATTTGGCTCTGCCTCCTTTGGCAGACATTTTGGGGTGGTGTTCAGCCCCACCTCTCAAAATTTCAGAGGTTACCACAGAATCAAAAAAGTTGGGGGGTGCTGGACAACATTTTAGGATGACCCCCAAACTCTATTGTTTGGGGTTGCTGCAAGCTAAATACAGCTACCCTCTGGAATGTATTGTAATAGATTGTTCAAGATTGGATGTTCACAATGTCGTCAGCCTCTCACTTGGCAGTCAATATTACTCTTAAGGCTCTGACTCCTTACTCCTTGTGGTCCTAAAATGTCTTGATGCTTACAGCTGTGTCACAATGCTCATGTGCATAAGCAATTCTTGTCCAGAAAGCCTGACCTCTTGACTTAAGAGGTGGCAGAGAGTGGAGAAACCAAAGGTTAGTAGAGATCAGAAGAAAAGACCCAGGAACAAGGACCCCAAAAAAGAAGCAATTGAAAGCTTTTGTTTAAGGTACAGTTTATATATATAGATATATTTATCCTGTAGCAATCATTGTGGGTTGGACACCGTTTGTTTTTCTGCAGCCAAAAGAGGGAAGTGGAGTGATTCACCCAATTTCCCCTGGCCCAACGGAACTCAAAGTCTTGAACGTCCACAGGAGAGTGGAGATTTGAATTCAGGTCTCTTTCAGACTAAATCTTGGTCTGAAACTCTAACCACTACGCTGCCTTTCGTGGGATGGCTAATGCTGGACAGTAAGCAAGCAGTCTTGGGTGAAGTAGGTTGCTGCCAGTTCCAGCCAGGAAATTCCTGGTGATTCATAGATGGTGCCGGGGGGGAGGGGGGCAGGGCTTTTTTTCAGGGAAAAGAAGTGGTGTAACTCAGTGGGTTGCCCTCGGAGAAAATGGTCATGTGGCTGGCGGCCCCGCCCCCTGATCTCCAGACAGAGGGGAGTTTAGATTGCCCTTTGCACCGCTCAGTGGCACGGAGGGCAAGCTAAACTCCCCTCTGTCTGGAGATCAGGGGGCGGGGCCACCAGCCATGTGACCATTTTCAAGAGGTTCTGGAACTCTGTTCCAACGCGTTCCAACTGAAAAAAGCCCTGCCCCGGGGGGGGGGGGGGGGCAGAATTCCTGGTGATTCATAGATGGTGCCGGGGGGGCAGAGTTTGGGGAACGGAGAGAGCTCAACAGGAACGTGAGGCCATAGAGTCTGCCTTCCAAACCTGCCATTTCTGTCTGGAGATCAACTGGAAAGAAAAAGAAAAGAAAAACTTACTTGTATTAACTTAGATTTCTATGTGACCTTGGCTAGTCACTGACTAATTAATTCTGAGCTTCTTTTTGTCCAATCTCACACCTTCTCTCTAGGATTCCCAGGTCTCTATACCCGCCTGGCAAGCGGGGCGGGGGGGTGGAACTCGGTACTTACCGGGAAGGTATTCTTCGCAGGCACATGTACACTCCCAATGCTGATGTGGAAGTGACCTCCTCACGCTGGCCATGGGAGTGTCCCACTCCCACAGCTGTGGGGTGACGGCACTTCCGGTGATGTCACTTCTGGTGACATCACTGTGCAGGCACAGGGGGTGTGCCGTCTTCACAGCAGGCCAATTTGGGCCTCAACTGGGCCCAATTCAGTCCAATCAGCATCCAAATCGGCCTGCCGCAAAGCACAGGAGCGCTGCTGGAATGGCACAATGACATCAGAGATGTTGTTGCGCCGCCCTGGGAACGCACCTGGAGGCCGCTTCCCATGCCTCCCTCCCATGCCAAGCAGGTATGTGGAGGCGGGGGGCGGAGGGGGAAAGCGGGGGATCCCCTGCCCCCATGGGGGAATGGGATCCCTATATCCCTACTTCTCTTTCTTGTCTGACTTCAGTTTCAAGGGGGAGAGGCCTGCAGACCAGAGGCTCACAGGGCCGGGCTCTCTTGCAATCAGTACAGAGAGAGCGTGTCCTACTTTCACTTTTCAGCCCTTTATTTCAGGGTATGATCAAAGCTTTCAGCCAACGGCTGCTGAGGCTGTCAGCAGTTGCGAGGTGATTTCCAGCCAGTTACATAAATCCAGTGAGCTTGGGTAGGCCAGGAACCCAAAGGCTGCCAGCTGAGGTTTGAGAAACCCCTGGAGATTTGGGGGATGGAGCCAGGGGAGGGGGAGGTTTAGGAAGGGACAAGATCTCAGCGGGGTACAATGTCACAGAGCCCATCCTCCAAGGCAGCTATTTTGTCTGATCTCCAGACTATTATAGTCTGGAGATCAGTTGTAATTAGAGCTGCCAGTCCCTTGGTGCGGGTGGGGGGGATTCCCTGCTCCCAGCCTCTGCCACCCACCGCCACTCACCTGGCTAGCAGGGGGGAAAGGCCCGGGGAATGGGTCTGGGAGGCAAAAAACCTCCTGGGCCGGCATGCCACAGGTGCATTCTTGGCAGGCGCAATGTCACATCCCCGGTAGGTGCGAGGAGGGTAAGGGAACATGGCAATCCTCGTTGTAATTCTAGGAGATCTCCATGCAACCCTACCCCTCCTATATACTACTTCCTTCCAATTGGCTGTTTTTTTTATATTAGGGAAGGGCCATAGATAACAACCAGACAGCACAATTCTAAAAAGCAGATTCCCCCTCCCTTTGAAAGAGGCCCAGCTCCCTAGTCCTCATTGTCAGAGACCTGGTGCTGGTCTGGACTAGGGCTTTTCTGTTCTGATTTGCTCTCAGTGACCCCTCCCTTCAAATCTTTGTCCCTTTCTTTTAGGGATGTCCAACCCTGCTTGTCACCCCCTGGCCTTGCTCACCTGGTTGGCGGGGGGAAGGAGGGGGGGAGGCATGCCTGGAGTCACCAGAGCAGGTGGCGAAATGGCACACCTGTGAGCTTGAGAGGACCCAATGATGCCCTTTCTGTAGAACACCAGAAGTGATGGGGTCTCAGTAGGGCTGCTAGCCTCCGGGTGATGGCTGGAGATCTCCCAGGATTACAACTGATCTCCAGGTGACAGAGATCAGTACCCCTGAATAAAATGGCTGCTTCGGAGTGTGCACTCTGAGGCATTATACTCCCCTCAGGCCCCTACCCCACCCCCAAATCCCACCCTTTCCAGGCTTCACCCCCGAAATCTCCAGGAATTTCCCAACCTGTACCTGGCAAGCCTAGTCAATGGGGCCAAATCCACCCCAAACCTATTGAAATGCTATGTTTGGGGGCGATTCTGCCCCCACTGAGGCCCCGTTGCTTCCATTTACCAAGTGGAAGGAATGTCGTCAAGGCCTCCGGAGGCTGCCAGCCCTGCTGAGTACAGAGAATAATAATAGTATTTATTTAATCTGAGTTCTCAAAGTACCACTGACATAATTTCATTAACTATGATAAAAGTAATGTTAGCAAAAGTATGTGTGTGTGCATGCGCGCACACTCGTACCCATGCATGCACACAAGAAAACTGTGCATGTTTGTTGAACCCATGCATCGTTATAACTGTTGTAGTGATGCATGCTATGTATGGGCAAAAGAAATTGCTCCAAAGCTTACCAGCAGCCACTGGTTCTAGCCCAGCATGGTGTGTCTTTGTTCTTCTTTTACTTACAGCAAGTTTGTGTGTTTGTGCGTGCGTGTGTGCATCTGTGCATTCAAAGCTGTGAAATGACACTGCTTATCCTACCACCGAATTCATTCTTCTGCACATTTAAACCAGACCGATCTGTGCAATTATTTTCATTATGACTTCAGTTCTCTACCTATTGCTTGCTCTAATTATTTTTGTGTATTTGTGTGTATAATTATTTTTACATCAGTTCTCCACCTCTTGCTTGCTTGATGTTTGTTTGTTTTTTAACCAGCTGCCCCGCTGCCTTCTCAGCTGCTTACGTTCTGGCTTGTGAATTTTCAGTCTCAAATCGCTGTGATCCTCTTTGGAGTATTTTAATGGCCTTTACTCACATAATCTCTTTGCTATGTGGCAGATGGGTGCTGTGCCTTCAGTCTTTAGAAGCCCTTGATCAATGCTTCCTGCTGTGTTGGATGAGATTGTGTGTGTGTGTATGCAGGGCTTTTTTTCAGCAGGAATGCGGTGGAATGGAGTTCCGGCACCTTTTGAAAATGGTCACATGGCTGGTGGCCCTGCCCCCTGATCTCCAGACAGAGGGGACTTTAGACTGCCCTCCGCGCGGCACGGAGGGCAATCTCAACTCCCCTCTGTCTGGAGATCAGGGGGCGGGGCCACCAGCCATGTGACCATTTTCAAGAGGTTCCGGAACTCCGTTCCCCCGCGTTCCCCCTGAAAAAAAGCCCTGCTTTACTTTTCATGTTACCTTTATACCAATATTTCCAAATTGTACAATCTGTTTTACCAACGATTTACCTAAACGACCAATTATCTTTATATAATTGACCATATTAAAATCAATTTATAAAATACATCAATACACAATTGCTTTCTGGTTTCCATAAAATTTTATTCACTGTAAACAAAATATCTTCTCCATTTCTCATCAAATTTGTTGATAGATCTTCTATTGATACAGTTCGTCAATTTTGCCATCACCCCATATTCTGACATTTTATCCTTCCAAATTTCTCTAGTGGGGCATTCTTCTTCTTTCCTGCATGAAATAGTTAGTGTAATGTTCTATCAATATTATCACTATTAATATTATCAGTATCATTCCCAATAGCATGATCTGGGGTTTCATGGCAAAATTTACTCTTTATTTCTTCTGAAGGAAGGACGTGGCTTCTTTTATTGAGTCAAGCCATCTCACTTCGGGTCTTCCTCTTTTCCTACTGCCTTCCACTTTTCCTGGCATTATTGACATTTCCAGAGTCTTGTCATCTCATGATGTGACCAAAGTATGATAAATGTGCACATTCCCAAAACCTCAATATTGTTTTTTTAAAGAACATTTTATGAGAAAAGTAAAGTTTTTCTAAGTGGAAGCTACCTGTGGACGGTGGACTCTATGGCATTATACCCCAATGAGGCACCCCCTCCCCAACCCGCCCATGCTCCATCCCACCCCCCCAAATCTCCAGGAATTTTTCAGCCCAGAGCTGGAAACCCTTAAAGACTCCATGTAGATGTCAGTAAATTGTCCCTTTTTTGTGATATACTTCCACTGTGTTTGGACCTAGAGGTTACTTAGAAATGGCTTGGTTGCCAACTCTGGATTGAGAAAATCCTGGAGATTTTGGAGCAAAGCCTGGGGAGGGGAGGAACTCAGCGGGGATGTGATGTCAGAGGATCCAGCCTCTGAAGCAGCCATTTTCTCCAGAGGAACCAATCTCTGTAGTCTGGAAATCGGTCGTAATCTTGAGAGAACTCCAGGCCCCACTTGGAGGTTGGCAACTCTCCCAATCATTTATTTTATTTGGATTGGGTTGCTCTAAGCCAATTTGTGGACCAATTTTACTAGATTTTTAACCCCTCTGCCTCACAACTTCCTGAACTACAAGTACTGAACACAGCAATGAATCTATATCCTGTGATACCTCTAGTGAATGTGGTTCTCTGGAGAAAAAAATAGCAAATTTTGAATCTCCAACTGGCCAAGCTGCCAATGGATTTTAGGATAATTCTTAAACTTGACATTCATTCCCCTACAGTAACAAAATCAATCGCTTTTTGAAGCTCTGAGGTAACCCTTGAGATAGTGATTTATGCCTAAATCCTCTTTCTTCTGAATAATAATAACAGAATAATAACATTTGGTTTATATACCACCCTTTAAGCAGTGGTGTAGCATGGGGGGCAAAAGGGGCAGTCATCCTGGGTGCAAAATTTGTGGGGGGCACATGAGACTGTGCTGCGCACTTGGGACGTGGCCACCCCACTCTGCAGCAGCTGCCTGTGCTGCCGCAGCAAGCTTAGCCTGCTGCAGGGAGGCCGGCTCGGCACCCAGAGAGCCAGCCGCCCCATCCGCTCCGCCCTTGGAATTGACTCCGCACTGGAATTAATGTCATTGTGTGGGCCCAGAAGCGTGTGCGCGAGGGCGTCCCTCGTCATGGGCCCTCTAGAGGCATGCTACACCGCTGCCTTCAGGACAACTTAACGCCCACTCAGAAAGGTTTACAAAGTTTGTTATTATTATCCCCACAACAATCATCCTGGGTGGGGCTGAGAGAGCTCTGAGGGAGCTGTGAGTAACCCAAGGTCACCCAGCTGGCTTCAAGAGGAGGAGTGGGGAATCAAACCCGATTCTCCAGATTAGAGTCCTGCCACTCTTAACCACTACACCAAACTGGTTTAGGAAGCTTGGTTGCTTCCTGAACCTTCCTCTTGTATTCATGCACCATCATAGCTATTTTTTAAGTGGGAAGGGTCAATCGTTCTGAACTAACTGGATCTAGTTAGATGGCCCCAAGGTTTATAGCTAAAGTTCAATAGCCAATTACTCTTTGCAACTGTCATTAGAATGGCTCTAAATTAGAGCTGCGCCAAATCACTTCAATATAATATGCACACAGTTGCCAAGCCAAATTTATTTTGGAGCTGCGTAATGTTTTTAAAGAATAAAACGTGATTTAGGAATAAAGTCAATGCCTTTAATCACACAGAGCAGTGAGATGTAAAAGGAATAAGCTAAACAAAAAAAGAGGAAATTATTAAAACATTTTTGTTGTAATAGTATAAAACCAAATTAAAACTGTCAAATGTTCTAGTTACCCTGACATTTTTTTATATTTAAAAAATTTTATTGGGTAGGTTAAGATAAGTATTACAAATTACATGAATCATCCATTTTCTCTTTAACTTCTAAATACTAATTGTCTTACATTTATCAATTCAAATAAACACTTCCCACCCTCCCTCTCCCCTTACCCTAGTTACCCTGACATTTTTAACCAGCCCCCCCCAATCTATTGGTTCCTTCACATTTACATGATGGTTGCAAGGATGATTCCCACCCCCACCCCCCCTTATGGACTTTGTTACTAGGTGTATCACTTCCCATCCACCAGGCAGCGCTTTCGTTGTGTCAGCTGTGGAGAAGGTTGCCAGCTCCAGGTTGGAAAATTCGTGGAGATTTTGGGAGTGGAGCCTGGAGAGGGCAGGGTTTGAGGAGGCAAGGGATATCAGCAGGGTATAATGCCATACAGGCCATATTCCAAAGCAGCCATTTTCTCCAGGGGAACTAATCTCTGTGGCCTAGAGATCAGTTGTAATTCTGGGAGACCTCCAGCTATCACCTGGAAGCTGGCAACCCTATCTTCCACTGTTCACTCATATAGAATCGGAAGTGTCTATCCACTAATTTTGGTGGGAGGCTCTGACAATTCACATAATTTTTATATTTATGCCTCCAAAACAATATTTTAACACAGAAGGAGAAGGTGAAATATCTTTTATTCATCCAGTATCTTTTTTTGGTTGTGGAATACATGCTGTTTTCCTCACTCCCCATGAAATGAATTTTGTGTGTGTTAACATAGAAAACCCAGGTACAGAATATCTGCTACTCACTGCTGTATAGTCAGGTCCAAACTGGAATTTGACTGAAACCTGAACTTCGCACGTAAATCCTGTTTGCTTAGTAAGGGCGGACGCCTGCTTGTAGCTTTGCCAAGAGTCTGGAGATTAGGATGTTTTCTGTAGGCAGAATGACAGCAAATGGTAGTTCCTGGTGTGTTAAATAAAATCAAGGCCCTAGCCAGCTCTTCCTTTTCTTCTCCAAGTCCCTCCAGGGCTAGTTGGACCCCAACATTGGTGATGGGTAGAGGGGTCCCTGGGGATGGGATAACAAAACCAGAAATATCTTGCATAACTTGGAAACAGGCTATCCAGGTGGGCGACTGTTCGGGAGGGTATTTATCTGGAAAAGGATTCTGTCATAAATGCACAGGACATCATTTTCTTTCCCACCTCTCCTTGGAAAATAATATGCTTTTGGATAAAGAGACTTCTTTCTTTCCTCTTATTTCTCCCCCCCCCCCGCCCCGCACTGTTGTCTAACCCATCCCTCGTGTTGTTTTTTTAGAGAGAACCAGGGCTTTTTTTCAGCGGGAACTCAGTGGAACGGAGTTCCGGCACCTCTTTAAAATGGTCACATGGCCGGTGGCCCCGCCCCCTGATCTCCAGACAGAGGGGAGTTGAGATTGCCCTCCGCACCGCTCAGCGGTGCGGAGGGCAATCTAAGCTCCCCTCTGTCTGGAGATCAGGGGGCGGGGCCACCGGCCATGTGACCATTTTCGCCAAGGGCGATTTAAACTTTAAAATACTCCCCCCTTGTTCCAGCTGACCCCCAAGTGATGTCATTGTGTGGTCCTGAGTTCCACTACCTCGTTTCCCAGAAAAAAAGCCCTGATGAGAACTTTAGTCATTTAATAGAGGGGTTGGGGGGTTGGATTTTTTTTTTTTTTTTAGAAAATAGCCACACTCGCCTTCAGTGCCAATGAAAACAAGTCCTTTCACCCCAAACTAATTTTCCTCACTCGTTCTCACTTACTTCTGTCTCCTCTCCCTCTGCTCCTCCCATTCAATTCACACTCCCCTTTGGCTCTCTTTGCAGCATTTCCATTCCTTCCTAGCCTTTTAGAATTTTTTTATCTATACAAGTTCTCCCCATTGTTTGGTTGCCCTTCATATTTCACAGGAATATGGTCAGACCGAAGTCTCTTTCCCTCTCTTCTTCCCTTCCCCCTCTCTGGCTTCCATTCAGTCGGATCTCCCCTTATTTCCTCCTTTGTTTTAAGCCTTTTCTAAAGCAAACCTCTGTCTCCAATAGCCTTCCCTGCTGAAAATAGGGCTTAATTTAGGCTTGCCAACCTCCAGGTGGAGCCTGGAGTTCTCCCAGAATTACAGCTGATTTCCAGACTACAGAGATCAGTTCTCCTGGAGAAAATGGCAGCCTCGGAGAATGGACTCTATGGCATCAATTCCCTACTGAGGTCCCTCCCCCCCCCTCAAACCCTTCCTTCCCTAGGCTCTGCTCCCCAAATCTCCAGGAATTTTCCAGCCTGGAGTTGGCAACCCCTGTGAACCCCTCTCCCATACTTGCCTTGAAGGAGGAAACAGAGGCTAGCTCTTGAGGACACAACAAAGTATACACACATATAATTACATCACGCTTGAGGCATGGCAGAAGAGGAAATAGGTTATAGACTCATAGGGTTGGAAGGGACCTCCAGGGTCATCTAGTCCAACCCCCTGCAAAACGCAGGAAATGCACAACTACCTCCCCCCCCACACACACACAGTGACCCCTGCTCCATGCCCAGAAGATGGCAAAACACCATCAGGATCCGTAGCCAAACTGGCCTGGGGAAAATTACTTCATGACCCCGAGAATATGAGAGTGCAAAACAACCAAGTTGCCATCTAGCTGGTTTCTTCCCAGTAGCACTGCAGCTGTGTCTTATACCACTGAGTGCTGCACAAGATACTACACATTGAGCCTCAAACCTGAGCAGCCCCATGTGGGGAGGGAGATATTTGCACAAGTCCTTCTTATGCGTCATGCCAGCCAAGGATACTGCAAGATCTTAGGGGCTTTAAAAGGTCAATCTCCCCCCCCTTCCTTTCTCCCCCCTTCAAGTGATGCTTATCTTCCTCCAACCTCCCATGCCTCCTGGAAGGCAAATAGGCACACTTGTTCCTCCGTATGCTAGTTCCCCTCCTCCAGTTTACAAAAAAAAGTTATTTTTCTTTGCATAGATGAGGAGTCCCCCGAATACAGAAACCTCTTCCTTATCCATTTTGCTGCCTTCCTGAAAGACCAGCAGCCATGAACTTCATGGTGCACTGTAAATAGGTATAAATGTTAGCAGAGTGCTTATGCAGCGGTTTGGGACACTGAACTGATGGAGAGTAACAAAGACTTTATTAATAGAACTAACAACTGGATAGGAAAGAGAAGAAAACAAACTAGCTGCCTTGCTAGTTGAGAGAGTTCTAGAAGAAAGGTTAAGAATAGCATTCTGCAGACAGACAAGGAAAAGCCCTTGGTTAGCAAGAAGATAGTCCCTCTACAATCCTAGCCAGCTAGGCCTTGCCCCTCCCTGCAGGATCTTCTGTTCTTTGTACATGAGACATTGCTATAGTTCAACGGTAAATACATGTAGAAATACTCATGGTTTCCCCCTTACCACAATCACAGCCAGCAGCCATTTATCAAGTACTCTCTAGTCAAATCAAGATGGGTAGCTATGTTAGTCTGTCTGTAGCTGTAGAAAAGAGCAAGAGTCCAGTAGCACCTATAAGACTAACAAAATTAGTGGTAGGGTGTGAGCTTTTGCAAGTCACAACTCAGTTCTTCATACAGCTGTATCTGAAGAACTGAGCTGACACTCGCAAAAGCTCATACCTTACCACTAATTTTGTTAGTCTTATAAGTGTAACTGGACTCTTGCTCTTTTCTACTCTCTAGTCAGGGTCTATGAATTCCAGGTAGCGGTGACCCCATCACTTTTGAGGGAGGGAGAGAGAACATCCTCTTAGACACCAGCCCGGTTCACAAGATTTAGGGTTGCCAGCTCCATGTTGCGAAATTAACAACCACAACAACATTCTATTTATATACCACCCTTCAGGACAACTTAATGCCCACTAGGAGCTAACCCAAGGTCACCCAGCCGGCTTCAAGTGGAGGAGTGGGGAATCAAACCCGATTCTCCAGATTAGAGTCCTGCGCTCTTAACCACTACACCAAACTGACTCTTGAGATTTGGGGGGTGAAGTGGGGTATAATGCCATAGAATCCAGCATCCAAGACAGCCATTTTCTACCAAGGAACTGATCTCTGTCAGATCAGTTCCTTGGTAGATCAGCTTGGAGATCAGTTGTGATTCCTGGAGGTCGCCAGGCACCACCTGGAGGTTGGCAACCCTGAGTTGGGAAATTCCTGGAGATTTGGGGGGGTGGAGCTTGGGGAGGAACCTCAGCAAGTCATACTATCCGTTCCTCTCCAAAGCAGCCCCTTTCTCCAGAGGAGCAGGTTCCCGCTGCCTGGAGATCAGCAGACATTCCGGGAGATCGCCAGCCCCCACCGGGGGGTTGGCAACAGCCGGTGGCGAAGCCGCTGCGGCGCGCAGGTGAAGGCGCGGGGCTCGGCCAGCAGGTGCCGCTGCGGAGCCACGAGCGCGCCGGGCTCGGGCGCCGGGACTCAGGAGGGCGGCGCGGGCAGGTTTTAAAGGCGAGCCGGAGCGGCTGCGGCGCTCCCGACGGCTGGCAGCTCCGGCTGGGGCTGCGTTGCCCTCGGGCGCCTTCCCCGGAGCCCCGCCGCCCAAGATGCGCCCCCGGTTCTGCCAGAAGGAGGCGAGTGAGTAGCCGGGGCGGAAGGGCGTCCCGTCCTCCCCAGCCCTGCGCGGGTGGGGCTGGATCCCGGGGCGGGGGGGGGGAGAGGGGCGCAACTTGGGGCATCGCCCCCCGCCTGCTCCCTGCCAGGGGCGCGGGCGCTGCCGCCTGTGGGGCTCGCATGCCCCTCGAGGCTTTGCAGGGCGAGGCTTTGCCAGCCTGCCCGGTTGGAGGGGGTCGTGCCCAGAGCCGCTCCCGTCCGAGGACTGGCAGGGGCGCGCAGACCCCCCCCGCCCGCCCGCAGGCTCCCCGGGTCGGTTCTGTGGTGTGGACTGGCTCGTTCTGTAGGGTTGCAGCCTCCAGGTGGGGCCAGGAGATCTTGCATTAAAACTGACCTCCGGACCATTGGTGGTGGTTTGGGAGGGTGGGCGCGATGGCACGAGACCCTGCTGAGGCCCTTCCCCAAACCCCCCTCCCTTGCCAATGGAGTGGAGAGTGCCCTCAAGTCAGAGTTCAATCGTGTTGACCCCTGGCGGGGTCTTTCAAGGTAAGAGGCAGTTTGCCATTGCCTGACTCTGCAACCTTGGTCTTCATTGGAGGTCTCCCATCCAATTACCAACCAAGGCTGACCCGGCTTAGCTTCTGAGATGAGGCTCACCCTTGCCAGGATCCGCCTCCAAATCTCCAGGAATTTCCCAACTCAAGAGTTAACCGCCCCCCTGTACGGGCCAGAGGCACAGAAAGCATGCAGGTACCTGCTGGCTCTGAAATCTCTTGCGGGGGGGGGGGGCACCACTGAGGAGGAAGGAATCCCTTATGGAGCAGCAGGGCCAGTCCTTCCTCCAGGATTCCCAAGGGGCTGCTTTGGGGTTGTAAGGCGGGATGCATCCGTGTGCCACGGGGCACAGTTCGTGCAGCATCAGCTGCTGGGCCGGAGCTGCACTTGCTTGAGGCCTAGGGTTGCCAAGGGAGGGGAGCGCAGTGGGGATCTGATGCCGTAGAGCCCATCCCCCGAAAGTTGCCATTTCCTCCAGGAGAGCTGAGTTCTGGAGATCAGTTGTAATCCCAGGGGGGACTCCAGGACTCACCTGGAGATTGGGAACCCCAGCATGGCAGTATATCTTAACTGACCCTGGGGTGGTGAGATGCCAGTAAAACAGGGCTCTGGTTGGATGTGAAACTAGAGCCCCTTGAGCAAATGCCTCTTCCCGATGGTCTGATTTAGCGTCCTCTTGTGGAGTCCGAAGGGCTCCACTTTCTCTGCCAGAGGGGGTACAGTGTAGCCGAGCCGGGGGGGGGGGGCTCTCTGGCGCAGGCGTGTGGTAAGATCCTGGCTGCAAGGCATCCCTTTGTTCTTGCAAGAGCTGCCTTCTGCCCGTTGCATACAGGCACGTGGCCAGGCTAATAACTTTGGTACTTTTCTGAAAGGCTGCCTCAACACAGACCTTGATGGATTTTCTTTGGCAGCCCAAATATTTAGGAGCCAGACTCTTATCTCAGCCTTCAGGGTTATGTAGGACCATATTTTCTAGTTATTGCTGCCACAAAAGATATGAGGCATCGCTGTGAAATTTTTAGGCGCCATGGTGACCTGTTGCCTGGGATTTATCGAGCCCTGCTTTTAAGGTTTTTAAAATGGTGCCTTGGGTCAAACTCTCAGGAGAAGATCGAGCACATGGCCACACTGATCCATCTCTCACCAGGTCCAACCAAAACAGTAAAAAGCCGTCAGTGTCTCTTGTTTTCAGGTGAGAAAGATTCCTCCTCTCTTGTACCAACTTCCTCTCAAGCGAGTTCTTTAAATCCAGTGAGACTTGCATCCCAGTAAACATGCATAGGATAAAGCTGTGGGGTGTTTGTGTGTGAGTGAGTGGGTGTGGGGAGAATCACTGGATCTTGCAACACCTTACTCCACACTAATTCCAAAGCACTCCATCACGCAACGAGATTGGCCCTGCTGCAGCTGACGTAGGGGTTGCTAAGCCGTGTATGAGTCTGCAGAAAAGGGACAGATCGGGGTGGGGGAATCTTTCAGCGGTTTGTTTGAAGGCATTCAGGAGCCGTCGGTACGGATGCCTGTGTTTGTAATCCTTTCCAGGGACATCTCTCCCGTTGAGCCTTCTTACACGTTCAATATTTTCACAACAGTTGGAAACAGTTGCTGACAGGCTACAAGACTGGGGTCGAGTAGCTCTTTGGCAGACTGTTGTCCCCTGCATTGGTTGGTTGTGGACGCCCTAAGAGGGGATCGTTTGGTTCATAAGTGGGAGGGCTGATCTAAAATACTGATACTAGAAATAGGATATTAAAAATACTGATCTAGAAACCTAATTCTGCATATTTATATGGGATAAAGTTACTGTATATGCACGCCCAGTGATTTTATTTTTGCAGGCGAGTACCTGTTTAGAATTCTTTGTTTACATTTATTAGCGCTTTTTTTAAAAAGTGCCTTATTATCTTAGGGGTGAAAATCGATTCTGGACTGATTAGTAACTGCGGGCGTTAATGTTGCTCCGCGTGACACTGCGTGCTAACCACATGCTTCCCAGAATCAATGAGTTGGAAAGCCCGCACTGCCTCTCCACAAAGCAGCCAGTATGCTAGGAATCTTTAGGCTGGCGCTTTCAGTCCGCAGGCCATGTTGGCAAAGAAGGCAGCAGCTCTTAGAAGGCTTGAGGTTGGCATCTTATCACAAGTGCCACTGCCTTTCTGGGTAGATACTTTCTGAATTAATCCCCCCAAGCTAGGTAAAGCAGAGTTTTGCATTGGCACCCTTGTTTTCTTCAGTGCCTTGGGAATACCTCCCACTTCACGACGTGGGATGGGTTGATTGCCGCTTGCTGAGTGGGTATAGACCGCCTTGATTTAGAGATAAGGAGATGGTGTACATTTACGGAAGGAGTGGCTGAAGTGAAGGCTTAGCCCCTGAAATTCAGTTCAGACCTCCTGGACTGAAATAAAAACAAGCTACCCTCGTCTGTCGAAGCAGAGAAGAGAAAATGTGCTCTTATCAAACTGTCAGAATACAGAAAGTCCAAGATAATGAACTTATTAAAATGGTAACTATTCGTAGCCGCACCGTTTGGGAGAACGGTGTCAAAATGGAACAGAAAGGGCTAGTTTGAAGTGGCAGCATTTTAAAATGTAGGCATTTGGCGAAACCAAAGAGAATTCAGGAAGACTTTAAAGTGGCATATTTGGCTTTTTGTTTTCTAGGTATTTTTGAAATCTTGTTTTAGAACTCCGTTCGTACCACATATCCTCTGACTCTTCACCCATGCAAAGCAGGACCCATGATTTGTAACAACACAGTTCTTGCACCGGGAATCTTTGCCCGATCACCTCTTTGCTTACTGTGTATTGTTGAAAACAATCTTCTGTCTACTTATTCCCTGCTCTGTAATAGGGCGTTTCTGATATAGAGCGTATTAGTGGAGTGTTTAATCTCAGAAGGGATCTGGTCGTGCACATTATGGAACAGCGGCGATTCAGGCACATTAGCATTGGCAATAGGGTTGCTAGGAGCCCAGTTTTTACCCGTGCAGTCTGGTATTTTGGGACTGTCTGTTTGGAAATGTTCTCCAAATAACCGGACACCTGCCCCCTCTCCCTTGCTTCCAGGCTGCTCCGTGCTGGCCTGCCCAGCCCGATCGCCCAGCCTCCTGAGCGCTGCCACCAGCCAGGAAAGGTGGCCAGCCCACCCACCTACCCAGTGTCCTGTGTGGCACTACCCAGGGGGAGTGGCCAGCCAGCCCTGCCGGCCTCCTGCACAGTGCTGCCCAGGAAGAATGACCAGGCCGCTCTCCCAGCCTTTTGCAAGGTGCTGGGAGAATGGCCAGCCAGCTCACCCGGAAGTGCAGCGTGAACCCATAATGATGTCACTTCCAGGCCGGGAATTTTTTTAAAAAGGTAGTCCCATGCCGTCCCTCTCCCTGCGGGTCTGATAGTCTTCTGGACCCCATCTGGCAACCTAGTTGCCAGCCCCAAGTGGGGCCTGGAGTTCTCCCAGAATTACAACTGATCTCTAGACTACAGGGATCAGTTCCCCTGGAGGAAAGGACAGGTTGGGATGGTGGATTCTACAGCATCACGTTCCTGTTGAGTTCCCTTCACTCGCCAAACTCTGCCCTCCCCAGAGGAATTTCTTAACCTGGAGCTGTGAGCTCTAACACACATTCCACAACAATTGTAGCCTGAATTAGGTGGTTGTGGGGGAATCGGGGTGAGAGTATGCTGGGAAGTGTGCACCCATGCATGTGGAGTTGGCATAAATGTGCCCCCCTCTGATCTGACGAAGAGAACTGTGATTCTCGAAAGCTTATGCTACAGTAAAGTTGGTTAGTCTTAAAGGTGCTACTGGATGCTTCGATTTTGCTACTACAGACTAACACAGCTAACTCCTCTGGATCTCCTGACATGCAGCGTGATTAATCTTCTAGGAACTGGAGAACTAGTCTAAAACTTGCAAAGTGGCACCTTGATTCCACAAAACCCAAACAAGGACTGGAGGTTACTTCAGAAATCTGCCATGAAACAAGAACTGTAAATTGGAGGGCATGTTGTTGCGCAGGTGGTATTGGGTGACACTCTACAACCTACTGACTGAAGGATGGCAACAAAAACAAACGAACTTCTGGCGCACTGATAAGGCGGCATTTCTGTAACAAAGTCCAAGGTTCCTGTTACAGATTGTAGGGCTGACAGACTAATTTTACTCAGACAGACTAATTTTACTCAGACAGACTAATTTTCAGAGCTTTGACTCTCGAAAGCTCATACCCTGAAAATCTTGTTGGTCTCTAAGGTGCCACTGGTGACTGGGCTCAAATTCTGCTGTTCTACTGCAGACCAACATGGATGAAACCTTCGAGAGTCAGTTTGGTGTAGTGCTTAAAAGCGGCAGGACTCTAATCTGGAGAGCCAGGGCCAATTCCAGACGGCCCTCTGCAATCCAAAATGTTGCGCGTTGTCACGCGTCATCGCGTGGAAAACGCGAAATATCGCGTTTTCTTGCGCGAGTTTTGCGCGAGGTCGCGCAAAACTCGCATGAGAAAATGCGATATTTCGCGTTTTCCACACGATGACGCGCGACAACGCGCAACGTTTCGGATTGCAGAGGGCCGTCTGGAATCGGCCCAGGTTTGATTCCCCACTCCTCCACTTGAAGCCAGCTGGGTGACCTTGGGTCAGTCACAGCTTCTCAGAGCCTTCTCAGCCCCACCACCTCACAGGGTGATTGTTGTGAGGATAATAACAACATACTTTGTATATCACTCTGAGTGGGTGTTAAGTTGTTCTGAAAGGCGAATGTTGTTGTCATTATTATTATTATAAAGATAACACTCTGGCTATCTTTTTAAAAAGCCTTCTTATTAGAAGGTCTGATTATTGCAAGAGAATTATAGGCTGAATTTTAATTGGCATTCCTGATTATATTTTTAATTGTGTTTTCCTAAAATTGCTACGATGCTTTGAGGAGGGGGCGCTCATTTCTTTTAGGAACTTACTTGCCATTTGTGAAGACAATTGGAGTTTTTGGGGTGGGGGCGCAATCCAAATGAATTTCTGATGTTATGGATCTAATCCTAACTATATTCATGTGATAGCAAGTAAATCAGCGGGATTAATTTATCTGTGAAGTGTTGTTAGAACTCTGTGGCTTTCACACGGCATTTCTGGCAGGAATGAAGGCAGTTTGGGGCACAACGTTGGAAATGTGTCCTGCCTGCTTTTGATCACTGAAAGCTTTGGAGTCTTCCTGTGGTTATGCAGCACCGGTCTTTCAAATAATTAAATACCTCTGCAAGGTTTTCAACATCCACAGGTTCTGTAGATCTTTTGGAAAATCTGTGCTCTTTGCTAAAGCAGTAAAAAGCACAGCAAGGATTGTGTATGGCAGATCGGACGGGATGGCTGTGTAGTTATTTGAGAGCCTGTGCGATATAGTGCTTTTAACTTTTGTATTGGAATTACGCAATTGTGTATTGGAATTATGCAACTGTGTATTTTATCTTTTATTGTCTATCGTTGCTTTAATTTATTATACCACTATATAATGTTGTAACCTGCCCAGAGCCCGTTCGTGGGGAGGGTGGGCAAGAAACCTAATAAATTAAGGGCTAGGTTTGAATCCCCGCTCTGTCTCTCACTCTCTGCCCTAACCTACCTTGCAGGGTAGCTGTGAGAACAAAATGTAAGAAGAAGATGGGGAGAAAGGTGGGGTATAAATGACATTTTAAAAAGCTCTTGAACAGAAATACTCAAACATCTGGCATGGAGAGAACGATTTAAAACATAAAGATTTAGCGGTTTATGTAACTCTTTTAAAAAAAAAAAGTCCAAGTCAACATGGGGCTTTGCTATCTGCTGGAATTCCAACTGCTCTCCAGGCTGCAGAAGTTAGTTCCCCTGGAGGAAAGGGCTGCTTTGGAGGGTGGAACTCTGTGGCATTATACACCACTGAGCTCCCCCTCTTCCCCAAATCCTACCCTTCCCAACCTTCACCCCCAAATCTCCAGGAATTTCCCACCAGAATTGGCACCCCTAGTTTATATCCTAGGGTTGCCACAGGTTCCCGTACCCTCCTGGTGAGAGGGGGCACCTGGCACTTATCTGGGGGCAATCTCTGTGTGCTCCCAGCAGGCGCGATGATGTCACTTCCGGAAGTGCCCGATGGTGAGCATGCTCCCGCCCTCCATGTCACTTACGGAAATGACAGCTTCGCAGCGGACAGGTGGGAGCGTGCCCGCTGCATACTGACCCCGGGAGGTTTTTTGCCTCCTCGGCCTGTTCCCTGGGCCTGCCCCCCCTCTGCCCCCGATAGGCAACTTGGCCCCCCCATTATACCCCAAGAAGGCTCTCTTGTACCTTGTAAGAGTTGCTTTTCCACCAAATCTGGGCCAAACAATGAAAAAAATTGTGCCTTTTCTTTTCTATCCGGAATGGTTAAGGAGCCCTCTTGGCTCAAGGCCTAGCAGGGCCAACAGCGTCCTTAAAAGTAAAATAAAATAAACATTAAAAAAAAACCTCTTTCACACTTCAGCTTCTGTCCTAGCCCCGTTGTGTGTGTACTTTTCTGCCCGAAAATTCTTTCCAAATTAAGAACTGTTAATCCGAGGACAAAGAGGTCGGAGGCATTGTGTTCGGGGGGGGCTGAGGGAACTTTACTGCTTGTTTGGACTTGGGTTGGAACAAGAATGGATTCTCTGTCTGCCTGCACAGGACCTGGGACTTGGAGCCGTGCCGCATGCTCTGTGGATCATTAGGAAAAATACACTCGAGGCAGGATACTAATTGGTGAGTGGCTTGCCCTAACACGGGGGGGGGGGGGGCGGGGGGGGGAAGGTTACGGCTGGATTTTGTCTTTGCAAGGGAAGCGTTTGGCACACTGGGCTGTGGCTGGGGGGTAGGGTGGGGTGGGAGATCTGGCAGAACCAGGCCTCGTTCTCGTAGCTCAGTGTCTTGATGAGAGAAACGTTGCACACTTAGCTCGTCAGTTAGGTTTGAATATGCTTACTTTATTACACTGAATAAGCAGGGGTGAAAAAATGCGACATGTTGTTTTTAATGTAGAACACAACCGTTTGCGCAGAAGACTCAGATCCTCGGCTTTCTCCCCTGCTCCCTGCCCCCCACAGAACACAATTTTCCAGTCGCACAATCTGTGAACACCTTGTAGTTGCTACTCGAATTGTAGGGCACGATTCAGGAAGATGAGCATTACTTGGCATGGTTATCAGGTGTGCTGAGGTTCCTGCCATTCAAGTACCCCTGTGATTGCCCTCCTTTTATTAGCTTCCAGGTGTAGGGTTGCCAGCCTCCAGGTGGTGGCTGGAGATCTCCCAGAATTACAACTGATCTCCAGGCAACCGGTTCCCCTGGAGAAAATGGCTGCTCTGAAGGGTGAACTCTATGGCATTATACCTCACTGAGGCCCCTCCCCTCCTCAAACCCCACCCTCTCCAAGCTTCATCCCCCAAATCTCCAGGATTTTCCCAACCTGGAGCTGGCAACTCAAACCCCCCAGTCCCAAACTGAAAAAACCCTTCCCTGGAATTCTTTAAAATTCTTTAAAATTCTTTTGAAACAAGCTGCTGTTACCTTCAGTGTATGAGAGCAGGTGTCTGGGTTAGCGGGAGTCAGTTGCCCGCCTCTGTTGGTATTAAACCATAATGTAAAATCCCAGCTTGGCCGGGTGGGGAAGGCTATGATCAGTTGGCCTGGGGCGGGGGCTGCTTTCTTGCCAGTATTGGAGTTTGTTTAAGCCCTGCCTGGAAAGGGAGGGAGGAAGAGTAAGGAAGGAGGAAGGAGGTGTGCCATCTTGGCAGCAAGTCAGGTGTGTATGCATTGTTGGTGGATTATTTCTTTATAGTCTACCTTTCTCACTGCTGACAGAATTTAAAAGCAGTATTTATTAGACATGCCATCAACGATGCAAAAACTGCATTACAAAATCAAACGTCAGTGCAACAACATGCAACCAACCCTCTTTATAAAAAAAATCAATAAAATGTGAATGCAGACTTGAAATTTCAAATGCCTGTAAAATAAGAACACCTTTGCTATGTTTGCTAACATTTGAATTGTAAAGATGAATTGACTTTGGTTTGGTTTGGTAGCACTGCTTGGTTGGATTTTTAGGGACTCCCCAGTAGAAAAACTAAAGTGCAGAATGCGAAGGGACCTGTTCCAACAGGAGTAAGGAAAACTGGAGATAGTGCATCAGCTATCCCAGTTAAGCGAGACTGCCGTAAGCACGATTATAGATATAGCCCCGATAAGATATTTGGATTATTTCTCTGCTTGTTTCTTGTGTCCGGTTTTTAGGTGGTGTACTGATCTATCCTTATCAAGGTTTGATCACTTCTCTAGCATGCCAATGCAATGCTTTCTGGGGCTGGCTACAAAAGCTTTTCTGTTTCTTTGTTTTGCAAATTATACGCTTCGCTTATGTTAGATTCAGGCCGTGTTGGTCTGTAGTTGAAGAGCGAGATTCAGGTCCAGCAACACCTTAAAGACCAACTAGATTTCTAGGGTATGAGCTTTGGAGAGTGAAGATCCATAGGAGTTAGCCATGTTAGTCTGTAGTCGCAAAATAGTCAAGAGTCCAGTAGCACCTTTAAGACTAACCAACTTTACTGTAGCATAAGCTTTTGAGAACCACAGCTCTCTTCATCAGATGCATGGAGGGTATGAAGAAACTGGCCAGAGATATATAGGTGGTGAGGGGAGGGGGAGTAGATGCAAATCAGTTATGAAAGTCTTGAAAGAGGTGGAGTGCGCAATACAGACCAGGCGGGACCCCCTCCCCTCCATAGCTGAATCTGAAAGGAATGCCTGATAGTGAGATAACCACCCAGAGTCTCTATTCAATTCAAGTCTGGTTGAGTCAAATTTACATATGAATTTCAATTCGGCAGCTTTCCGTTGGAATTGGATTCTCCGCTCACCACCTATATATCTCTGGCCAGTTTCTTCATACCCTCCATGCATCTGATGAAGAGAGCTGTGGTTCTTGAAAGCTTATGCTACAATAAAGTTGGTTAGTCTTAAAGGTGCTACTGGACTCTTTACTATCTGGAGCGTAAAGGCTCCCTTCGCTCTTGTGTTTGGACGTTTCCACTGTAGATTGGCACAGGGTATGTAGCGGGTGCTCTGAGCATATGCGGGTGGCCAGTTACATAGCCATGTTGTATTTATCGCAAGGACTTCAGAAATGACAGAAGTTCAAGAAAATACTTCCTTGGGGGCCGACAATCGAACCAACAACTCTTTTATTTGCTAATCTGCTTGCAGCTTCTGGGTTGCTGCATAGGGTAATTGCCCTATGCAAACCATGGGAAAACTTGTGCCAGTGGTGGCATGCTAATATTTAAGAGCTCAATTTATGCAACCCCCAGTATTTTGTCGCTAGAGATAGGATGTGAACACGGCATGCACTGAGGTTTGTGCGCATGGTGAGTCCTTAAACACAGCACTTGCTGCATGTGACATTGGCACAAGTTGGGGCGTTCCTGCAGCTTGCGTTTCAGGTAACATCTAAACACAGCCTTGCTCTGGTGCAGGCTTCGGGGTAGTGGGGTACAGATCCGTGTGTCTTCTAGGAAAACCCTTCGAAGTTTACATTAAAAGACTTTGAGCCTGGGAATCTTCATTAACAGTTAACTAAAGTAGGTGAGGTGATAGTCGTTTAAACCATCACCTGTCCTCTATCTGAACTCCGCAGTTTTCAGTCTGGGACACACATGGGCAATAGCTGTTCATAGCGGTTCTGTCATCTGGCTAAGCTTTCCTGGTTTGAGCACCAAATGTGATTAAAAGCTGTGCTGTTTGACTTTAATTGGGGCCATTGTTAGAGAGAAGGGGTGTGTGTTTGCGTGCGGCAGTGAAAATTCACCTGGGATTTTATTGTCTACATTATTCTTCCTAGTAATCCATCATGTTCTCAGAGCAGAACTAAATCTTACACACATGGAAGCATAACAAAAGCCCCCAACGACTCTCCCCCCAAACACCCCGAGACCAGAGGAGATAGTTGCTGAGAAGCAGTGTGAGTATGTACATACACAACTTCACTGTGAGTTGAAAAGCAGGCCTTTTGTGGTTGTGTGTGCATACATGTAGTCATCACCAGCACCAGGGTTTCTGGCGCCCGTGGCCACCCTCCCGTGTGCATGCACGCAGCGCACGGGCGTGCCCCCAGACTGCGTGATGACATCACGTGATGACGTCATCACGCAGCAAAGCTGGGTCCATTGGCTGGCGGGTGGCTGGGGTGGAGGCTGCCCGTGCTTTGCAAGCCATCCCGGCCGCCTGCTGTGCCTGGCTGGGGGTGTGTGGCGGTGGCAGTGATGCGGGGCTGGTCGGCTTGAGCAGCTGCGGGCCAGGCACACCAGCCCCTCCAACCCTGCAGCGCCCGCCTCACCGCCTCAATGGTGGCGCCGGCCCTGCATGTAGTGGGTCCTAAGAGAAGGAGGGGTTTTCCCATTTGCACTTATTCCTCAGAAAAGCTTGAACCAGCCTCTTAAGTAGGGTTGCCAACTCTCGGTTGGGAAACTCCTGGAGATTTGGGGAGGTAGAACCTGAAGAGAGCAGAGTTGATTATATCACCAGGATACAATGCTATAAAGTCCACCCTTCAAAGCAGCTGTTTTCTCCTGGGAACGGATTTCTGTGGTCTAGAGATCAGTTGTAAATCTGGGAGATCTCCAGGCCCAACCTGGAGGCTAAATAACAAAGAGGCAGCCTCGGTATGAAGCCGAACTACAAACCGAGGGGAAACTCCCATCTCGGCCCAAACCATGCTAGTATCTATACAGTACATTAAATATAATAAATGTATGATAAATACAATAATAAATCCCGACAGCGAGTCCATTCAATAACCAGGAAGTACAATGTCGCTGGTTCTTCTTGTCTTTCAGATAGAAAGAGTTCATTCAAGTACGAAGTATACCTACTAGCAAGGTTTGGGCTAAGATGAAATGTCTGTGATGAAATGTTTGATGATTTTGTAGCGCTCGAGCACTTTATATTTATTAACACTTGCTTACGTGTCCCTATAAATGTTTGCATTTCTTGATACAAGTTCCTCAGTGGGGGGTTTCCCCTCGGTTTGTAGTCCAACCTGGAGGTTGGCTACCCTTCCACTAATTTGACTCTCTCTTTGGAGAAACCGTTTTGAAGCAGCAAGTGATGGATTAGACACTACCATATGATCAGGGCTTTTTTTCTGGGAAAAGAGGTGGTGGAACTCAGTGGGTTGCCCTCGGAGAAAATGGTCACAGGGCTGGTGGCCCCGCCCCCTGATCTCCAGACAGAGGGGAGTTGAGATTGCCCTCCGTGCTGCAGGGCGCGGAGAGCAATCTAAACTCCCCTCTGTCTGGAGATCAGGGGGCGGGGCCACCAGCCCATGTGACCATTTTCAAGAGGTTCCGGAACTCCGTTCCACCGCGTTCCAGCTGAAAAAAAGCCCTGCATATGATAGTCCAGTTCTGACGGCTTAGCAGTTTGGGCCCCCTCTGTCTACAAGCAGAAGGTGCTGCATTTCTCATGTGTTGGGTGACATGAGCACAGACAGAAGTGGGTGCAAGCCAGAATGCTTCCTAGCCGGCTGCTCTAGGCTTTGCTTCAGAGGAACGTGAGACCAGTTGGGCGTTTCTGCTCTGCTGACGGATGTACTGAAAACAGGGTTGCGCTCACCTCTAACTGTTGTTCATCTAGATCTTCGCACGGGCCAGCTGCTCAAAACAAGATTTCTTTAGCTGATAGGCTATTAAGTGCGGGGTGGGGGGGCCCTCCCCGCAGACCGTTCCGAGCTCGTTTTTCTTGCTGAAATGGTCACGTTATTGGAGAGGCCGCCCCTCCGTTCCCCAGTTTGTTTTTTGCCACGGTGAGAAACAGACGTTCTTTTCTTACTCTCTCTGGCTTTGCCTTGCTCTGAATAAGTTAGTAGTTAATAGTAGTAAAGTAGTTTTATAGTTGATAGTTGTTCGTGTTGCTTGAGTTACGTTGTTTAAAAAAAGATAAATTTTTTCATACAGAGGGTGGAAGTGGTGAATTACAATTCCGTTAAAGTTGTGCTCCCTCCCCCATCGTGCTCTGCGTCTTCGAAGGCAGCTGAGATAGCGGATAAATTCTTATTCAAAAAGTGTGCGGCATGCGGCACTAAAATGGCCAAGACTGGTCATCATTTGTTGTGCTTGGCGTGTTTGGGAGAAGCTCATGTCGTAGAAACTGAACAAAGTGGTGCTTTTCCATTACAGGATCTCTGGGGCCATTTGGAAGGTGGTGGCGTCTTTCCACAGTCGCGCACTCTTGCTCTAGCTCTGCTCCAAATACTGGACTCTGGGGGAACCTTTGTGGGATCTTACCATTGTTAGCTTTCAGAAGAGCTTCCCAAAGCACTTGGGCTGTTTGGATGACGGTTGACTTATCTGCCCTCTTTCTGCCATGCTCAGAGGCCTCTATGGGATCCGTGCAGGCCCTGCCATTCCTGACGTTGAAGTTCCAATGCTTTTGAGCTCAGGGGCCAGTTTTACTTGGCTGTCTCAGAAGCTAAGTGGGGTCAGCCCTGGTTAGTTCTTGGATGGGAGACCACCAGGAAAGCCCAGGGTCGCTGCACAGAGGCAGGCAACGGCAAACCACCTCTGTTCGTCTCTTGCCTTGGAAACCCTACGGAGTTGGCTGCAACTTGATGGCACTTCACACACACAAAGTAATCTCCACTCAGGAAAGTAAACATGAAAGAGTGATGGGCGTATGGGGAATTGCTAAGTGGGAAAGCAGAAGTCTTGGATGGAATTGGCACAAGGGGGACTCATCGTAAACGCTTTCGCTTGTGGCTGCAACTGTTCTTTCTGGGCATGGGACCAAATGCTGAAAGTGAAGTACAGGTTAAGTCATAATGGTGCTGGAAAGAGTGCCTCTTCAGTAAATGTGAGTAAAACACTGTGGCTGGTGGCATTTCCAAGTGGCATTAAATGCCCACCCTGCCTAATAACAGTCTCCAGGTATAGCACCCCCAGGAACAGAGCTCCCCCGTGCCTTCATTCTAAGTCCTGTTGCCTGCTTGTTCTTCCTTACATGCTATTGTTCCCATCATCTGCCCTTTCCAGGCTTAACTCGTTGGAATGGATAACTAAGAGTTTCTACACAAGACATCTGACATGTGAAGAACATGTGTCGGGATATGCAATGTTAGCTGGGAAGGGTAGTTTAAAAAGACAGAGCCGGCTGCTGGGCAGAGGCTTTGCTATACACTGGAGCTGTGTGAAGGGGCTGTGAAATGCCAGAATGGAAACTTCTGCCCATTACAACCTCTCCAGGTCCAAGCCTGGCTCTGGAAGGCAGCTGCAGCCCATTTCCATTCCTCGCTGCCTTCTGGTTGCGATCCCACACAGTTTTAGACTGGAGAGGTGAAATCGACAGAGCTTTTGGCAAGGCGAAGATGAAATTAACAAACCCTCTGAGGAGCAATCTCCACCAGCTCTGTCTTTTTAAACTGTGCTTCCCAGCTAACATTGCATCTTCCCACACTTGATGAACATGCGCTAAGGCATCTCGTGTAGAGAGACTCTGACAATGAAATCCTAAACAGAGTTACTCCAGTCTAAGCCCACTGATTTCAATGGACTTAGACTGGAGTAACTCTGCTTAGGATTTCATTGTAAGTTCAGGTAATTACATGAATGTGGTAGGTGCCCCGATACATTTCACCTTAAGAATCCCTGTTCACTTGTATTTTCAGATCTGTAATCTGAAAGTCTGGGAGAGAGAGAACTGACAGATAGTGAATGGTATCCTTGTTAAGGCAGGGATAAAAGGCAGGGTCACTTTGGGGGTCACAGGAGGCTGCTTATTCAATGGCATAGAGCAGCGCCATCTGAGTAATGCTATTTTAAGACAGTCACTTTTCATGGATTTATTCAGGGATTCAGTAGTGAGGTCTAGAGGTTTTAGAAACAAATCAGGATTTTAGCAAATAAATTGATTTCCAGGATAAAACTGCCCAATCTTGTAAACTTGAATAAAATGTCCTGCACTCTCTGTCTGTTCGTATAAAGAATGTTGCATATCAGGATATGCTTGCCCATTTGAAAGGTATAACTTTCTTGTGGTACTGAATATAGTGTGTAGGTTATATTGCTTGCAAACTGGGGGCATCTTAGAGCTAGAAGGAATGTGACAAGTCATAGGTTCAGGGTTGCTAGATCTCTTCACTCTTCAGGCAGGAGACAGGAAACCTGGCACTCACATTTTATAATGCCTTGGTGAGCACGCGTTCCCGGGGCTGTGCAATGACGTCACTTCCAGGAGTGACATCATCATGCAGGGCCTTGTGCCACCCTTGGGAGCATGCCTGTGCTCTGCAGCGGGCCAAATTGGGTAGGAGCGCTGCCGGGGCGACGCAACAGGCCCCGAAGTGCTCCCATGCCTTGCAGTAGGTCGATTTTTGGCCCAAAATGAGCCCAGTTCAGCTCACTGCAGAGTGTGGGAGCGCTGCTGGGAGGGCCCTGAAGAGCTCCTGTGCTTCACTGTGGGCCCGTTTGGGGCCCCCGTTGGCCCACTGCAGCAAGCAGGAGCACTCCACCCAGGACTGCACCCCAGGAGGCGCATTCCCCCGCCTTCCCCACTGCCAGACAGGTAAGTGAGGGCAGGGGGTGGGAGCAGGGGATCTCCCACCCCGAGCAGGAGACTGGCAACCCTACATAGGGTGCATATTTAGGGAGAGGCCTGCTCCAGAGTGCTCCCTGCAAATGTCTGAATGGAGAGGCAATAGTTTCAAAATGTTCTGTGTGTTTTAGTAGGCAAACAGGCCAGATCTTCCAAGTTCTTGAAAGGAGTAGACATTTCTTATTATGACTTCAGCTTATGCTTACGAATTTCGCTTGTGTGGAAGAATTCATTCCTTTCTCTTATTTCTGCTACTCGCTCACTTTCCTTGAGTGGTTTCTACAGGGATCATTTTGTAGAAAAAGAGCTGGAGGAACTCGTTAGCATAACTCATTAGCATATGCCATGCCTCTTGCCATCACTGTAAGTGTGTCGTTAGCATGGCTGATTTGCATATGCCACACCCCCTGACTACCTATCCTGGCTGTTTTGGACCCAATCCTGGCCATTCAGGGCCGAAATTGGGCCCAAAGTGGCAAAAAGGGGTTGAAAATGGCCGAAAAGGGGCCCAAAATGGTCAGGATCGGGCTGCTGCTGAGTGGGAGAGTGATCCACCACCCGTCAGAGGCTCAATCCAGGCTGAAACAGGCCCAAAATGGCCGAGGGTCAGGTGGGCGGGGCCACCTGACATGTGACCTCTTTGGGGAACTGCTGGAACTGTGTTCCGGCGCGTTCCCCCTCGAAATGAGCCCTGGGTTTCTATAGCCTACTTGTAAATAGGGCCCCCCTTTGCTGTGGTGTGTCACATGGACCAAACTTCCTTGCATTTTTGAACACAACATGCGAGTTTGGCTTAATATTCTTCTAGAGAAAGGCAGATTATAAACAGCAACACAATCCTTTCATATTAAAAAAAAAAGTGTTGAATTTCATGACAGTGAAGATGAAGAGGTGTTTACACCAAATTCTTGGATTCTGTCCCTTTGGTCATTCCACAAAGAGTTGAGTGTTCATTTGATTGTCTGATCATTTCTGCTGCTGTGTGTTGTCGTCTTGTTCCGCCTCTTGTTGAACATCTGAAGCAGCTCCTAGTTATCAGAAGACACGTTTGCAAATGTTGTTTCTAACGCCTTGTTGGTAATTAGTGACTGAAATTGGAAAATCTAAGTGTACTACTTCCAGGCCTGTTGGGCAACGCAGCTGATTAAATGGGAATAGTGATTAATAATGACCCAATAGAAGCTTACTGGGTGTATAATTTAATTATGAGAATTGAGTTATTTAAAGGCTCAAACAAGTTTCCCCCCCCACACAACTTCTACTAGCAACTCCAAATATTAAAAATCTGTGTGTTATACGTGCAGAACGTTTAGCTGCTAACTAGTTAAACAATGTAAACTTGTTCTCTCTGCAGGTATTACGAGCTGGGAGAGACAGATTAGTCATACTTCTGCTCAGAAGCGAGCAGCATTCTGTGCGCCTCTAAAGGATAATATTTCAAGGTGTACCAAGTGTACAGCTTTACACCATGGGCTGTATTAAATCTAAAGGCACCTTATCGGGCTCAAACACCATTTTGGACGATGGAAGCAAAGCCCTTGGAGCCTATAACGGGGGCTACGGTGGAGATGCCCCTCTTATCCATGGAAAGCCTGTGGCGACTTCTTCCACGAGCACGGTCATCCTGGACTTCGCTCACCGCCTCTCCCAAGAGATTCTGGATCAGGCCGTGAAGCAGTGGGCAGTGACCGAAAGCAAGTACAGTGACATCCCCTTCATCGAAAGTGACGTGCCATGAAGGGCCGTGCCGTGCCGGGCCGTGCAGGACATCCGACAGCTGTCTCGTGTTTTGGTGCTAGCGCAAATAAAGCCAAGTTCCCATGTTGTGACTTTTAAGATGCCTGTTTTATACATGCAGCTAGCCTTGACTGAGACAATGCCATCCCTTTTCAGAGAACCAGAGTAGCATCCTGTGGTTCTAGGGGTGGCTTATTGTTCAATGCACTGATAAATCCTGTTCAGTACCAACAATAGCGCTAAAGATGCGCAGGAATGCGGAGCACGTGTACTACTGCAGAGGGTAGAGTTGAAACACACTAACGGGGGCCAGACTTTAGAGAATTAAGGTCAAGGCTATAGGAATAACAGTGGTTAATGATCCCGACTTTTGCAGGGTATGTGAATTGCTAATTCACTTAGGAGAAATGAAGCACATGGGTACAATCTAATTAAATTAAGCACTTAAGCCCCATTTATCTCAGATGAAGAAAGTTAAGCGGGCGATGATTATGGCTACTGAAAGAAATGGGGCAATTTCTTAAATTCAGGGTAGTTCACAGTAATGCTTTATGCGGCCACTGCCACCAGGGCTTCCTTTCCTGAACATATCAGATCCCCCTGATGTACTGAGGCCGGTTGTTTACAGCATCATCCAGCTGAGCACACAAATACCAAAGACCTGCCCCAAACAGAGGGAAAGGGTGAAGTTATGCAGATTGCAAGTTCCCGAACGTTAGTGGTAATGTAGAGCAACATGGCAGCACAACTTCGCCAATGGACCATTCCGTCTCTTTGATCGAGATTCTTATTTATGCCACAAATGTGATCAGAAGCCAGAGAAAACTGGAGATAAGCTTGAAAGCACAATTTGTAAGAGAGTGAAGAATAAGCAGTAGCCCAAACAAGAAAAGTTAGATCCATGATGGTTGGGTGAAGTTCAGATGGCAAACAAATCATTCTGTTAGAAGCATTGGTTTATCTCTCGGCATTATTCACTGAAGAAATGTGGCTCACGTAATAGAAACGGTCTGATCTGAGACAGTGGAAGAGCCGTGTTGACGGTGAGTCTGCCAGCTTAAATAACTGGGCTGGTGGAAACTTAAACGGATGAGGGTTAGTAGCCCTGGCCAGTATTTCGTCACGCACCATACGGTGCTATTTCTAAACGTTGCTATACGTGTTAACATTCAAAATAGCAGGAAGGATCACCAGATAGTTTAGCAGCTTGTTCTGGTGGCTGAAATATCATCCCTGAGAGGTGGAAGCTGTATCTTCCCTCTCGGGGCCAAATCTCTTGGCTCCAGCTGGGTTTGATAAGCATGGAGTGGATCGGAAAGAGAGAGAGAGTCAGTGAAGCAGCAGAAAATAGGAGCACAGCAGGAAAGCCGCTTGAATTTTCCTGGGTTGGAACACCAGATGAAGCTCTTAGTGTTCCTAAATACACGTCGCTTTCTCCGCGCAATTTAAGGCCATTGATATGACGGACTGAATGCTAGACTGGCTCCCTATCAGACTATCAGAGCTATAGTGGATTCAGTGTTGTACAACTATTAACACAGAAAGACAAGCTTTTGTGTGATACACAGTAGTAAAGGAAGTAACAAGACTCACATTTGACTTTTAAAAACTTTTTAAACAGAAAGGAAATATGGCAAAATGTGCTTTAAGCTGCAACACAACTTTGTTAATGTGATATAAAGAAAGGGAGCTGTACCCTCAACTAGAGTGTATTACAATATATTTTTACAATATTTGTAACATTTTCTTTCTACCCAGATGAAGTTGTGATTAATCATTTGGAATTGTGTTTGAATAAAAAGAAATTTCATAGTTTTTGCGTGTTTGTCTGGACAGCTAATATGGGGTGTGTGTGTGAAAATTGTGGGGGAGATGCTCCCCCTGCCTCCCAAACACTTCCCCCCCCTCTGCTAAAACACGGTGTCCCCTGTCTACCAAACACCCTTTCCCACCCTCCAGCCCTCCCTCTGCCATTTGTTAGCTGTGGTCTAGCATGCCTCTTTTTGCTGTGGCACTGGCTGGGCTGGGCTGGCCAGGCCCAGGGTGGGTCGTAGCAACCATGCTGCTAGGACAGCTTTGATTTGTGTGCATGTTTTATGGGCAGGGTTTAAACCCCCAAGTGTATTTTTGTTTACTTTTCAGATTTTTTCCTGCAAGCCTGGGGGCTCCCAGTTTGCAGAAACATCTGTTTTTTTCTGAAGTGCCCACGATGTGTGGCTTTAACAATCCTCATAGAGGAGGCACTTGGGAATTAGATATATGATAAGATTAAATACTGTACTGTGCTTAACACAGCTTGAGTAATCCATGAGATAGGAAAAAGCAAAATGGTGTTGACATATGAGAAAGTGTATGGTGATGATCAACTTACATTATCTTCTAACTTAAATAGTGAATATGGATGAGCCTCTCATTTAAGCAGCTGAAAATAAACAGAACGTATACTACAGACTGGGGAGGGAAGGCGGCATGGTATAGCCCGATCTCGTCAGATCTTGGAAGCTAAGTAGAGTCAGTACTTGGATGGGCAACCACCAAGGAAGATTTTGCAGAGGAAGGCACTGACAAAGCACCTCTGCTTCTCACCTTCTTTGACAGCCTCTTACTGGGGTTGCTATAAGTTAGTTGCAACTTGACGGCACATAAACACACGATATAGATTAGGATAATTAGCATCAAAATGAAGAAGATGCTAGCATGGTTGACAAACTGACAACTAAAATAAAGCAAGCAATGAAAGTCGAGAAGGTTTCTAAATGAGAACAAAAAGGGCCACAAACGTGTATGCTGGGGGTAAGCCAAGGAAAATGAGGACCAGTAGTATATTAAACAAAACAATAAAAATTGCTGTAACTAGTCAGGGGGATGGATTGGTCATTGACAAAGGAGTGAAAGGATTGCTGAAGGAAGATAGGGAGAGTGTGGAGATGCTGAACAAATTCATTGTCTTTCATAGAATGAGAGAGGGTTACACTGGAACTGCTACTGTTAGGGGGATTGTCTGATGAACCGAATCAACTATCCATTACCTTTGAGCACTGGGTCCGTGAACTCCTTTATAACAAAGTAAATGTGAAAACGAGCAGCAAAGTTGCAACGCTACCTGATGCTTCAAAGACAAATTGACAAGTTAAAAACTAACAAATCATTGGATCAGGACAGCAAAATAGCATTCTTAAAGAACTCCAAATCTGAGATTGTTGATCTTTTATGCAATGCGTAATACCATTTTTTTTTAAAAAAGGAGTCCAGAAAATCAGTTAGCCTAGATCTGTTTGAGGCAATTGGTGGCAATTATTATTAAGCATAGGGAGAAATGAACACTTGTGGGACAGAATTAAGAGTTTCAGCAGACTAAAGTCCTGCATCACCAACCTTTGGGGGAAGCCTGCAAGAATACTAAACATATAAGAAGAGGCCTAATAACGATAATAACAACATTCAATTTCTATACTGCCCTTCAAGATGACTTAACACCCACTCAGAGCGTTTTACAAAGTATGCCATTATTATCCCCACAACAAAACACCCTGTGAGATGGGTGGGGCTGAGAGAGCTAGAAGCTGTGACTGACCCAAGGTCACCCAGCTGGCTTCAAGCAGAGGAGTGGGGAATCAAACATCCTGTTTCCGCAGCCAACCAGTTGCCATGGAGGGCCAACAAACAAGGTAATAAAGCCCAAGGCTTTCCTCTGAAGGATAGTAGTAAAGCATTAGATCAAATCCCTCATCAAAAACTCTAGGTGTGGGAAAAGAGGATGCATTTTTGGCTGCTTCCACACACATTGGATAATGCACTTTCAGTGCTCCTTAGTGATCATTTGGAACTGGGTTTTCCAAAGGATTGCAAAAGTGCATTATCCAACGTGTGTGGAAACAGCCTTCATGTGGATTAGTTGCTTAAATAATAGGATAGGACTAAATGGACACTTCTCATAATGGAGTGAAAGTAGTGGGATCTTCCAGAGACCTGCAGTTGGACTCATGCTGCTTAATTGTCAATCATTTGGAACTGGTTGGAAATCAGGGACACCAAATTATTCAGGATGATGGAAACCAACATGGATTGTCAAGAGGATCGCTCCAAACTGGGTGAGTGGACAATGTAGCCATTGGTATTCCATGTCACTGTATATTGATGAGAAGTGAAGCAAAAATCCTAACTTTACATCACACCTAACTTTAGATCACATTCCGAACCTATTTCAGAATGGACCAAGAAAAAGTCATGGCACAAAGGAACCGTCAAATCTGTGCTCAGCGGCACCAAGAAAAAATTCTGTTAGGAAAAGGACCGAAAATAAAATGCCTAGCATTGTGACTCACATTTGAAACACTGTCTACAGTTCTGGATACCTCGTCTTTAAACGGAGAGCTGGGAAAGATGTGAGAAAGGGTAACCAACAAGGCAAGGGGGTTGGAGTATTTCGTTGTGAGGAAAGGCTAAAAAGATTGGGGGTTTTAGGTGGGAAAAAGACAACAAAGCAGAGACATGACAGGTTTATAAAATGATGCATGGTCTAGAAAAAGTGGATGGCAAACCTTTTCTCCTCCCATAATACAACTCATCTGCACCTCACACAGTGCAAAATTCAGGAGAAACTTAAAGGATCTGCTTTCCAGTCAGCTGATTGGGGTATTACAATAGCTGCTAGCTAGGGTGGCCAGGCCTACTGCTACTGCCACTCTAGTGGGAGAATTTTTTTAAAGTCAGCATTGCGTTCACTGTGATGTCACTTCCAGGGAAAGTGACATCAGGACCTCTAGGAATTCCAATGATTCCTAGAGCTACTCGTCATGACTTTCAGGTTTTTCCAGAAGTGTCATGTCATGGCACATGCCCCCCATGTCACTGCCCCCCTCCCAAGCTGCAGCCAGTTGTCACACACGGCCTGGCAATGCTGCCACCAACGGGGCTTTACAGCCTAAATAAGATAGGATTAAAAGGACAGATGGGTAAATTTAGCAGTGAGGCAATCCAAGTGGCAGGAGAATCCCCCGACAGGAGAACTTGTGCTGGTCCCAGAAAAACTTGTTTCCACAAACAACGGAAGAAGCAAGCCAAGCCTTAAAACAGTTGCTATGGAAAGCAGCTGGCCACTGCGGGAAGACCATGGCTGCTTCCACACACGTTGGATAATGCACTTTCAATGCTCTTTAGTGATCATTTGGAACTGGATTTTCATGTGTGAAACAAAAGATCCACTTCCAAAGGATCATTAAAGGGCATTGAAAGTGCATTATCCAACGTGTGTGGAAACGGCCCACGCAAGGTCCGAGTGTAGAAATAGCCAAGAATCCCATTCTCTACAATTGGACACACAAGTTGTGGAGGAAAGCTCCCCAGTTTTGTCAACAAACGAAAAGGTTTGGGTAAGGTTTGCTTGTGTGTACGTTTTCTCCATTTAACAGAGGAGAAATGACTTCTCCTAAATCTCATGAGGAGGTTGCTTTACTAGCAAATAACGGCTGCTTTTTTTGCTTTGTCATTCTCACCAGTGTCTCATTAACCATCCAGATCATCTCTTTTGGAATAAGCTGAATCGCTTTCTTCAACTTACCTTCATTCTTCAGAGAAATCTAAATTCTGAAATTGTAACTTGTCTATTGCCATGGAAACAAACAGGAGGAGAAGAATCGGGGTTTGACCTGCCTGGCTATAAAAAGCACGTCAAGTGTGAGCTTTCAACCAGTAGAACAAAATATCTATGACCGCTTGTGAAATGCAGGTTTGTACTGAATCATCACTATTATAACTAAATCTACGGGATCTGGTCGTAGGGCGCTGCAAAAGCACAAGATGGAGAAGTGTTCAAATTCATAAACCACAGAACTGTTTTGCTAAATACCAGGGCTTTTTTTCAGCAGGAACGCGGTGGAACGGAGTTCTGGCACCTCTCAAAAATGGTCACATGGCTGGTGGCCCCGCCCCCTGATCTCCAGACAGAGGGGAGTTGAGATTGCCCTCCACGTCGTGCAGTGCGGAGGGCAATCTAAACTCCCCTCTGTCTGGAGATCAGGGGGCGGCCACCAGCCATTTTCTCCGTTTTCTCCGAGGGCAACCCACCGAGTTCCACCATCTCTTTTCCCAGAAAAAAAGCCCTGCTAAATACTAACCAAATGGGCTGAATCCAGCCAGCTTCCCCACTCAACCTTGCCCAACGTAGCTGCTTAGGACAACCCAAGTCACATATGGCTTTTGTCTATGCTGGTCCCATGATCCCCAGCAGTCTTTTGGGGTAGTCCAAGGGGACTCTTCCTTCCCTTCTTCACTGTAAGAAAAGCAGGTTGGATACAGCCCAACGTGGGTCCAGATTCTCATGTGAACATGCATGTGCAATTTGTTGTTTCCTCCAGCAGTGCTCACAATGCGCCTTAGTTTTCTATGGAGCGTGGAGAGTTGAAATGTCCGGGCAGACGTTTAGACCACAAGTGAAAGGAAACTCCAGCCAACGTGAATGCAAGTGAGAACACATTATCCACTTAGTCTGTGACTCTGATAGAGGTGAAGCGGGTTCATTTTTCTACTGCCACGGCGTCAAAAGGATGCCGCCTGGCAGAGTTTTTCTGGGTTGGGAGGGGGCATGGGTTTCAGGCCTCTGAGGATGTAGACCTGGAAGACTGCCGGGACTGATTTTTGAGGCATTCTGTGACAAAGTTGTTTGCTTCCGCCTTGAATTGGACTCTGTGGTTAATTCAGTTCTGTATCAGGATGTTACGAGACCCCAGTCTGGTCCCAGCTATATGTTAATTTGTTACGATCATAGATCAGCCAACAACAACATAGCAAATAAGTCATAAACACATAAGAATAGACACCATATAATGAATAATTCATAGCCCCGATAAAAACTCGTTTCAATGATAGCTGTATTTAACCAGTTGCTTCCTTAAGGCTCAAAATTTAGTCACCTTAAGGGTGAATTCATTGGAAGGATCCAAAAGGAGAAAGGAAGCTGTTGCTTATATTGCATTTTCACTTGTACTGTGTAATCTGCCCTGGATCTCAATGAGAAAGCTAGAAAACAGCAGAAGCAGCATAAAATTTGTCAGATCTGCTTGAAAGACTGGATAAAATTGGGGAAATATATGGAGAGCAGATAGCCTTATAAACCATAAAGGAGCCCATGTACAATGGTTTCGACCACGTCCACTTGGCGAGGGCAATCCCAGCTATGTGGATAACTTTCAGTTGGAGTGGACCAATGAGGTGGACGTGGTGCTTCACGATGCATAGCCTGCCGTGTCTAGCGCCTTGACCCTTGTTCCTCTTGTCTGATAAGTTGTGAGCTGGGTTGGACTTTGTTGAGTGGCTCCGGGAAGCTATAAATGCCTCGAGGGATGGGATGGTGCTGGCCATCTTGAAGGAGACGGTTGTGAGAGTCCTTCTGAAGATGATTGCTCTGGACCTCGATGACCAGTGGCCAGTATTCTGCTTCTGGGCAAGCTGCTTTGCATGTGTGTTGACAAAGCAACTTCCAGTAGTCATGGAGGAAAAGGATTATCTGGACCTCTTTCAATCCAGAGCCAAGACTGGGTTTGGGAAATGGTCTTGGTTGCCTTCACAGATAATCACCACCAAGAGAACGGGCTAGGGAAGTGCCTTTCTCCTTGTTCTCCTGGACTGCTCTGTGGCTTTAGATGCCATCAGCTGTGAGATCCCTCTGGAGGAGCTGGCTGTTGGGGAAGGGGCGTGCTTTGATCGTTTTGCTCCTACCTGGCTGGATACTTTCAGAAGATGCTGCTGTGAGCGGGGGGGAGTGCTGGTTCCCCCAGGTTTATAGCATAGGGGTGCTGCTGGATCCTGGCTTAGAGTGGCAGGCTCAGGTGTGTGCTTGGAACAGAGCTCATTTTATCAGCTTTTGCTGATATACAACTATGGCTTTCTTTGAAAGGTGTTAGGCCTCAGTGATCCATGCTCTAATCTCATCCCGTTTAGACTACTGTGAGGCACTTTTCATGGGGCTGCCTGGAAGTGTGGAAATTTCAGGTAGTTAATGTTGTGGCCGTCTAACTGCAGGACATGGGACACAGGGATTTTATCACGCCTGTGCTGAAATATCTATGACGCCTGCCTCTTTGTTATCGGGCACAATTCCAAGTACTCATTGTTACCTTCAGGATCTTAAGGAACAGAGTCTCTAAATGGTCACCACCTCCTGTACTGTTCAGGTAGCTTGCTAAGCAAGAGCCGTATCTCAAGAACTACATCTGTTGCCCCTGCCCAAGTGAGGCATGTAGTGGTTAGAACTGGGCCCTTCGTGGGGGTTCCCTGCATGTGGCATTCCCCTCCCCTTGAAGATCAAACGCTGCCCACACTACTAGCTTCTCGATGCGAAACTAGAATGGTTTTGGTCCATCCAGGCTTTTAACTGAGTTTTATCTCCCTGCCCTTTTCTTTCCCTGCTTGTATTTCTCTGTTTTTATGCGGATTTCATACTGCTACAGTTTAAGTGGTCACTGTTCAAAAACAGAGATGCTTGGTTTCACTGCTGCTCAATGGTAGAGTATCTGCTTTGCCGACAAGATCATCCCAGGTAAAATCTCCAGTTAAAAAGATTCAGTTGTCCATGATGTGAAAGATCTTTGCCTGAAACTCTGAACAGCCACTTCCAGGGCAGCTTCATTTCTAAAATGCATTCGATTGTTTTATTTTATGGTGTTAGTCATCCTTGGTAGGTTCTGGACCAAGCAAGATATAAATCTTTTAAGCAGGTAAAATCTGAAAAAAATGCTTTGTGACCAAACGATCAAATTTCATTCCGTGTTTGATCTAAGGTAAAGACTGCAAAATGAGTAATATTTGCTATTTGCATACAAGGAGAAAGTTTGGACAAGCTGTTAAGCACTTACTGCAGTTGTAGAAATATGAATGAGGTCTCAAGCTAAAGACGAGGATCAAATGCTAGGAGCACTTTCTTGGGAGTAAGCCTTGTTGAATAAAATGGGAGTTACTTCTGAGGTTACCTGCTTAAGATTGTTCCCCAAGCGTGAACGGTATGTCTACGTGGTGAGGTTGAATGGGAAAGGAAACAGGCACAAAGCAAGTATCACAAAACCAGGATCGCAAGTGGTTGGACTGCAAATCAGCACTCTGCTGGTTCGACTCCCACTACTACCATGAACTCTGCAGTCTCTCCTCTTGGCCCCAGCTGTGTTGCGGGGATAATAATAATACTGACTTTGTTTGTCGCTTTGCATGGGACACTAATCTGTCCAGAAGAGTGGTATGTAAGTGCAGTTAAAATTGAATTATTTTCAATGTGTATTTTTATAGATCCAGATCCAACAGTAGACAGCTTAGGCATTTCCCACCCCTTTTCTCTCTCATATAAACCCCTCTAAGGTGGTGCCTTCTATGACACCTATCATTCTCTTTTTAAAGCCATTTTTCCTTTTAGAGTTTTAAAAATTTGCACATAGTTGAACCTGTTAATTTATACAGTTAATCGACTTTGTTTTCAGCAAGTGACACCCCTATGGGAAAAATACCACCACATTTTTTAATGGATTTGAAATTTATCACTCTGCAAATCAGCTCCTGGTGCATTGAAGAAGTCAGAGCTGACCTTATCAGGCCCACCACTCCCTTTGGCTCTTCTTTACGACATGGTTCACCTCCTGTACAGACTATCTAGTTTAATCTACTAAACAATATCTGGATTTTTATATATGCAATCTTAATTTTACGTGGAAAAGTACAAGAGCACAAATTCAGCTGATGACAGCACCGTCCTGGTTCTCTAAAAGGCCAAGCTTTGTCTTCAGAAATGCAAATCCTCTTGCTTATGTAATACTAGTAAGCATCTACCACTCAATGCAGGTTATGCCTTTCAAAGCCGAATCTGTGAACATTCCTTCTTTGTGTTAAAGGAAACTGGAATTAATACAGAATTAGGCTGGCCTTAGTCCAATTCTATTGTAACTTGAGATCTCCGCTTCCAAGACACTTGAAACATGAGTCCAAAAATTCATCTGTTACTTCTTCTAAGGTAGCTGGCTTCCACTTTGGAGACTGGTCTTTGTCAATGATCACTGCCAAAAAGGGGGGGAAAATAGTAATTATTTTTTACAGCCAAGAGGCCTTTGCTGACAGAAATATCAGGAGTAGCTGATTACTTATTCTCTCTGCTGACTGTACTGGAAGACTAAGCTCTGTTGCAGTACAGGCAGCGCAGCTCGTTCTGTCTGTTCTTCTTCTACAGAACAGAATCAAAAAGAGTCCAGTAGCACCTTTAAGACTAACCAATTTTATTGTAGCATAAGCTTTCAAGAATCACAGTTCTCTTCGTCAGATGCATGATACAGAGACAGTCTCTGTATCATGCATGTGACGAAGAGAACTGTGATTCTCGAAAGCTTATGCTACAATGAAATTGGTTAGTCTTAAAGGTGCTACTGGACTCTTTTTGATTTTGCTACCACAGACTAACACGGCTAACTCCTCTGCATACAGAACAGAATGCCATTCAAAGGGAAAGTAAATATTTGCGTTCTCAATTTCTGCTACTAATGGCACATAATTAAACCTTAAGTGTTAAGCATTTGTTTTAATGGTCTGCACTCCATATAATGAACTTGTTTTTTAGTGAAATCCTAAGCAGTTACTCTAGTCTAAGCTCACTGAAATCAATGGGCTTAGACTGGAGTAACTGCTTAGGATTTCACTGTTTGTATCCGTGCTACCTACCAAATCCACCATGACTGCTGAATATCTGCCGTTCAAAGTGGCCCTCCATATTACCACAAAATTCCCCCCTTTATCTCAAAACCTCATTCATATTAAGTATTTGCTTTTGCAAACTTACTATAACCTTGTGAGCTTTAGTTTCCTCCATCCTAGAGCCCATCCCTCTAAGACCCTAGCCGATTGCCCATCAAACCAGATTACAAAGAAATTTTAGTTATGCCTCTTCTCCCCCCAAATGTTACCACTCGCAAAATCTCTGGGAAAGGTCCTTTTACATTCTGCTGCTAGAAAAGGTCACAGTTCTGATGTACAGCAGGATGCGGGGTAAGAGGAATCAGATGTCCAAGAAGATGGGAGAAGAACAAGATCCCATTCCCCCAAGTACACAATACATATAAAGGGATAGGGACTTTACTCCTATTGCTGTAAGTATGATGGACTATAAACTCCACTACTGTTGCTATTATGCTATAAGTATGATCCTACTGAGTAGTCCCTACAGTATTTAATATGTCAATCTTAGAATTGCTTGGGCTCTGTTTCAGCATTTCTTCAGCTCTGTTGGATTTCTGCTGGTTTTAAATCTTTGCACATTTGCATGTATATACCCTATTACATGTTTATTAAAATGTCTTTGAAACTGACTACTGACTTACACTGTGCAATCCACCTCGAGTCTCAGTGAGAAAGGTAGATAATAAACAACAAACAAATAAACGACAGTATATTATGGGGGAGGGATGGTGACATGGTACAACCTGATCTCGGAAGCTAAGCAGGGTTAGTACCTGGTTGAGAAGCCACCCAAGAAGACCCTGCAGAGGAAAGCGATGGCAAAGCACCTCTGCTCCTCACTTGCCTCAAAAGCCCCTTGCTGGGGGGTCTATAAGTCCGTTGCGACTTGATGGCACAGACGTACGAATATATTGCATTCATCTACCTTTAACATTACTGAGGCACTACCCACACATTTTATTTGTTTATGCCTCACCTTTCTCCCCAATGGGGACCCAAAGCAGCTTACATCATTTCCTCTCCTCCATTTTTTCCTCACAACCCTGTGAGGTTGTATTGTGTTCAGTTTGGGGCACTGCCGGGACTTTTCTTCAGCTGGAACGCGGTGGAACGGAGTTCCGGAACCTCTTGAAAATGGTCACATGGCCGGTGGTCCTGCCCCCTGATCTCCAGACAGAGGGGAGTTCAGATTGCCCTCCGTGCCGCTCGGCGGCACGGAGGGCAATCTGAACTCCCCTCTGTCTGGAGATCAGGGGGCGGGGCCACCGGCCATGTGACCATTTTTGCCAAGGGCGATTTAAGCTTTAAAAAACTCCCCCCTTGTTCCAGCTGACCTAAAGTGACATCACTGTGCGGTCCTGAGTTTCACCACCTCTTTTCCCAGAAAAAAAGCCCTGGGCAACACAATTTAAGAAGGATAAAGATAAGCTTTGTCCCGAGGGCAAAGATGATGGTGAGGGGTCTGGAGACCAAGTCCTATGAGGAAAGGTTGAAGGAGCTTGGTATGTTTAGCTTGAAAAAGAGACAACTGAGAAGTGCTATGATAACCATCTTCAAGTACTTGAAGGGTTGTCATATAGAGGATGGCACGGAGTTGTTTTCCCGCTGCCCCAGAAGGTCAGACCAGAACCAACGGGTTGAAATTAAATCAAAAGAGTGTTCAGCTAAACATTAGGAAGAACTTCCTGACAGAGTGGTTCTTCAGTGGAACAGGCTTCCTCGGGAGGTGGTGAGCTCTCCTTCTTTGGAGGCCTTTAAGCAGAGCCTAGATGGCCATCTGACAGCAATGCTGATTCTGTGAGCCTGGGCAGATCATGAGAGGGAGGGCAGGAAGGGTTACATCAGTGCTTAATTCTTGTGGCCTTCTTACATGCCCAGGATAAGGCTGATTGCCACTTTGGAGTCAGGAAGCAATTTCCCAAGGCCAGTATGGCTAGGGATCCTGACAGTGTTTTGCCATCTTCTGGGCAAAGGGTCACTGGGTGTGTGTGTGGGGGGGGGGAGGTAGTTGGGAGTTTCCTGCCTTGTACAGGGGATTGGGACTAGATGATCCTAGAGGTCCCTTCCAACCCTACGATTCTGTGATTCTAGGTAGGTCGGGCAGAGTGTATGTGACTGGCCCAAGGTCACCCAGCAAATGTCCATGGCAGAGCGAGGAATCAAACCAGGGTCGCCCAGATCCTAATCCAACCCTCTAGCCACTGCACCACACTGGCTCCTTCACAGACTGAGTTTTCACCTTTGTGGCAATTGCTCCCCTGCTCGGTCCCAAGAGATAGAAGAGACGGATGAACGTAGGAGCAGCAGTGCCTACTTGTGTACGGACATGGTAACAGGATGAAGAAGAGGGCATGGAGATGAGGGAGAGAAGAGTTACTAGCTAGGTAACCTCCCATGTGAATAAGGTGGGTAAAACCAGGTTGGAAATGATATTGTCCTAGAAGGTCAATTTTCAACACCACATTCAACCCCCGTTTTGTCTTACTCAGCCTTTTCCTCTGAAGAATCAAGGTACTTAAATAGGAAATGGATTACCTATAACTGCTGCCCACCCTGGAGGTTTATTTCTCAATCAGCACTTCATGTAGCTAGATAGATTGGTGTGATGATTAATCTGGTTGTGCGCTCTGACTCCTAGGGCGTTTCAATAACCGTGCTTGTTCCCAGTGATTATTACAATTATTGGTGTTTCTCTCGGCCCTGGCTGAAGGCTCCTGCTTCCTTAAAGATTTCTCTTAACTCTGCTTGTCTTCTTGTGTTTTTTAATAGCATTCTTTTCAGCAAGTAACTTTAACAAGAGCTTTCTCCCTGCCACAGACAGTGTGTTTCACCAGTAGGCTTTTCGGCAGCTCTTCGAAGATGAACCCCTCTCCCCGTTCAAAAACCCACTCAGTGCAGGCGGGCTAAGATTTCACACTAAGATTTCACGCCAAACTCGCGCGAGAAAACACGATATTTCGCATTTTCCCCGTCGCGATCCGGAACATGGCGGCATGCAGCGCCTTCAGGTTAGTCGTCTGGAATCGGCCTAGGTGGGGAATCGCATTTTCCGATGCAGAAAGACTTCTTGTTCACGGAAAAGCCAGAATGTCACAAGGAAAAGTTCTAGGCTAGTTGTCTTTTTGCTGTGCTAGTTATCCACTCGGAGAGGTTTTGTTTAACATTCCACTCTCTGAAGTCTGAAACAGTCCAGTCCTGACAGGGTTACAGGATATGTGTGTGTCTGTGTGTGTGCATGCACATCAACTCTCAGCCGAGTCAATATCCTAGTTTTACAGACGCTACCAAAGCATCGGCAGTCACAGTCCTGTACAGTGCAGACCAGGTCGGGTGGGATTGTGCCTCCAGTCGCTCTTCTGGGATAACCCTCCCTTCCCTCAAGCTCAGATTCGTTTACAAGACCCAGTTCCTTCCTTCCTCCCACTGATAACAGAACATGTAAACATCTGTATAAACAGTTCTGCTAGAGGCTGATTAACTGATCCAATAATAGTGACAATACAAGCAATAAATATTATTGCTGTAAGCAGCTGGGGATGTGTCATGGCGGGCACTGAGGCTTCAGAGTTCCTAACTAGCTGTTGTGATCCATGAATATTCTAGTTGCCCTGCGGCTTCCTGATGATGTAAATGAGATCTAGCCCGAATTCACGCCGAACCCCGTTATACTTGAACTGCATGCTCTAGCAGTCCAATGGAATGACCCCGTCCCGTTATGCAAATAAGATTCCAAGGAATCTGACGGCTGTTCATGAACAGCTCAAACCAAAGTCACTGAGATGTCTGTTATGGAAATCATCTAGGAGAGCCCAGATTATTCCGCCTCTAAATACTTCCATTCTGCTGCAAACCAGTGTGTCGTTAAGTCCTAAGCGCAAATTAAGGTTTGCTTCACCCTCATGTGTATGTGGAACTGTTGTTTTACTTTGGGCTGGCTGCTTCTTTTTCTTGGTTTTTAGTTTTATTGTTGGTGTTACTTTATCTTTGCTGTTACTCACCCTGGATCTTCCCCTGCTGGGATTAGGGTATGTGTATAAATTTTAAATAAATATATTATGCCACAAAGCAACAACATAATCATTCAGGTCCATGGGTGAGTTTATTTGGGTGCGTACTGACTCTGGCTTTGCATCACTGCCTGTCTGGTATAGTGGTTAAGAGCAGCGGGACTCTAACCTGGAGAACCAGGTTTGATTCCTCACTCCTCCGCTGTAAGCAGTCGGCCTGGCCTCCGCCATTTTAATAACCATTTTAATATGGTTGCTTGTGATGATAAAAATATCACCAGGCCTCTGGATTTAAAATGGCCGTTGTATTGCCACCAGAGAGCCTCCAACAGTTGCTGAGTACCACCCAGGAGAACACGGCATGCATGGATGGAATGCCGCATAGGAATGCAGAGTGATTAAGAGGTGATTGGATTTGCAGTCCCACCAGCCCCATAGGTGTCCAGTGCAACAAAGGTCTCGCAGAGTCATCCCCACTTAACACATTCCTCTCCCTTCTTCCATGATGAGATCTCCTGTCCTTGAATGAGGAGCTAATCAAATGACATTCATAAGTATATACAGTTGTTCCTGGGAAAGTACAGTCCCCACCTAAATCCATCAACTTAGCTCTGGTGGACTTCATCAGCAAACTATCCCTTTTGTGCAGCGCTAGAACATATTTTGCATTTGCTTTCACACACCCTGGTAGCTACCAATCAAGGCGATTAAACCTTTTGTCAAACCCAGGAACTGATCGTTGGAGCCTTTGTTCTAATGGCTAGGTGGCCTCTTCTACCTCAGGGCACATTTTACCTATAAAGGTAGAGCCCTGGCCCCATTCAAATCGTGCATGCTTCCTGGCTGCTCCCTTAGGGTCACTTCCCTAAGCCTCTCTCTCACCGTACATGCTTCCGGATCCACAAGTGCTGTTCCCTTGAGGTTTACCCAAGCCTCTTGCTCTCCTAGCCAAGGATGCTGGCGTTTGAAGCAACTCTCTTCTCCCACGGACTGGAACCCACCCACCACTTCAGGATAGGTAGATATATTTGCTCCCTCTCTCTGTATTCCCAAATTCTGACTAAGCTTCCTAGGACTCTGTGTGTGTGTAATTATTTTTACCCCGTAATTGCGAGTGTACGTGCATGTCATTTTGTTCTTAATAAAAGTTATTGTTGGACTTTAAGAACCAGCCTCGTTTGCTCTTTTGGGAAGGGACCTGGTAGAAATTGGTGATAGATCCCTGCGGTTGCCGGCCTCTTGCATAGCCATTCTCTTTGCTTGCTAATTCCCCCACAAATCATTTTATTGGAAGAAGACCAGTTCCGGTAACACCGCTTGTAGCCAGCTGGGTGGCCTTGGGTCAGTCACAGCTCTTTCAGCGCTCTCTCAGCCCCACCCACCTCACAGGGTGATTGTTGTGGGGATAACAACACACTTTGTAAACTGCTCTGAGTGGGTGTTAAGTTGACCTGAAGGGCAGTATATAAATCTGATGTTATTAATGTTCTTATTTACAAATGCAGATGATTCCTTCTTAGTAATGGCTTCTTTATGATGTTCCTGTTTTTGGGCTTTTTCTTTTCCATAAAACAAAATCCCTTTCCAATAAATGTCAAGTAAAGTAAAATCCAGGTGCCACCTAAGATTGTGCCTGGCAACATCCGGCACGTGGATTGATGCGGAAGCCAGGAAAGTGGCTGCCACCTTCTACGTGTCTCCCAGATCTTACAAAGGATTTTGCACACTTGCCAGAATGACGGATAGTTACGATCGACACCCAGTGGTCTGCTACTGCTCTCTTAATGGCGACAAAAAGCATCGAGTTGATGACAGCAATCCCAATCCTAACTTGAAATGGCCTCTCTGGCCTGTACCTTACCTGCTCGATAGAAAAGAGCAAGAGTCCAGTAGCACCTATAAGACTAACAACATTTGTGGTAGGGTGTGATTTTTTTGTGTGACTCAGGAAAGCTCACATCCTACCACAAATTTTGTTAGTCTTACAGATAAACTAACATGGCTACTTATCTTGATCTATATCCTTACCTGCTCGGACACCTTCGTAGAAGTCATGGCCTCTCTGGAAGATAAAAAAAAAAAGTATGTGATAATATGGCAATTTAAGAGTTATTACTCTTCCTATGTTTAGTTCAAGTGAAGTAATACCATTTCCCTCGAAATTGGTGTTCACCCAAAGCAGGGCTTTTTTTCTGGGAAAAGAGGTGGTGGAACTCAGTGGTTTGCCCTTGGAGAAAATGGTCACATGGCTGGTGGCCCCGCCCCCTGATCTCCAGGCAGAGGGGAGTGTAGAGGGCAATATGAACTCCCCTCTGTCTGGAGATCAGGGGGCGGGGCCACCAGCCATGTGACCATTTTCAAGAGGTTCCGGAACTCCGTTCCACTGTGTTCCTGCTGAAAGCCCTGACCCCAAGTATTCAGGTTTTTATGATTATGCTTGGCAGTCCTGGGCCAGACTAGCTCCTCAGCTCGCTTCACGCTTGTCCTTCTGTCTCACCCTTCATCCTAGTACACAGAAGATGCTGCTTTGACACAGCTTGGTGGCCCTGGTGTGCCTTTGGGTGTATTTTTAGCTGGCTGAATGCCAAACAGCTTCTGGAAGAACGTGGTGGGAATCCAGCAGTAAAGCCACAACCTGTGTCCTTGTGTTTGTTATAAATGCAATTATTTTACATTAAGGAATGGAACATTAGTGGTAACTAATATAACCTTACTAAAGATTTTGTAGCAGGCACTGGTGTTACATGCTTTCTAGGTTTCCTTTTTGGAACCCCACTGCTAACATCTCCTTTTGAGAGAGAAAGAAGTGTGCCATTTTCCAGGGCTTAACTCTCTCTCTCTCTCTCTCCTCTTCCCGGAAAACTATTCTACAGAATATGCCTTAGAATTCCCTTAGATGTTTCCGCCCCCTTCACTTTCCGTGGCGCCCTGGGAAACAGCTGGATTGGAGAATGCCCCCCTTGAGCTGTCTCTTCCACAGAAGCAAAAGCCGAGTGCTTTCCTGCATGAGATCTAAAACTAACATCATTTGGCTCTGTACATAGGAACATCACGTCTCATCAGACTCTGGGCACAAACACAAACCAGAGATGCTCCAGATACCATTCTGAAGCAGCAAGACTGACGGCCACCCTGTGAGCTTTAACTGCCAGCCTGATACATCTATTGCACACGGGTCAGAAAGCACCAGTCGGACCGCTGTCTTACCATGCACGCTTGGCTCAGCCTGAACTCCATGGCGAGAACTCCCTGCAGGCTCAAGGAAGCCCCTTCTTGAAGCTGCCTGAGGGTCATCTTTAGAGACGTTGGGGACATTTTAGCAATTGTCTGTGGAGCAAATCAAACATTTCCCATTTGAATCTCACATTTCATAAGATCACAAAGATCTCCAGGAAACCGAAAACACCCCAGGTCCCATATTCTATGTGGGGTTTCAAACAGCAAAGGGAAAATAAAAGCAGGTTAGAGCGCACTGCTCCTGTTCAAAGCAACCGGAAGAATAAATCCAAACGATCATTCTGTTCATTAAAAGAGCAAGATTTGAGTCCAGTAGCACCTTAAAGAAGAATTTCAGCAGGCAAGTTTTTGAAAGTCAAGCTCCTTTCATCAGAGAGCTTTGACGCTCAGAGCCAAGCTACAAGTGACGCCTGACACAGGTTGGACACTTGTCAGCTTCCCTCATGTTTTGATGGGAAATGTAGGCGTCCTGGTCTTGCAGCTGTAATGGAGAGCCAAGCTGTAAAACCAGGATGCCTACATTTCCCATCAAAACTTGAGGGAAGCTGACAAGTGTCCAACCTGTGTCAGGCATCACTTGTAGCTTGGCTCTTATAAGCTTATACCCTGGAAATCTTTAAGGGACTACTGAACTCGAATTTTGCCACCCAGATCATAGGAATTTAAGAGGTGTGTTGAATCAGTGATTCGAGATAGGGAGGAGTCTTTCCCATTAATATCAGTGGACTAATCATGTGATTCAGGCCATCCTAAGGAAAATGGGCCAACTTAGATTAATGTTTCTGTATACACCTACTTTCCAGTGTTGCAGTTTCCATTTTACTCTCTCTCTCTCTCTCTCTCACTCACTCTCTTGCTCTCTCTCTCTCTCTCAACATAAAAAAACAAACAAGGAAGGACACCATTTAATGGATCAAGAATAGTCTTATTTTAAATAACGACTCTCTGACTCTCTATTCATTACAAAGATCCGCATTCTTTGTTCTTCCCCCTGTCCCAAGGCAAAAACTAGCACTTCTAAGGCACAACCATCAATAAGGTAAAGCTGAA